>NC_060880.1:29859360-30484360 GCF_021901495.1 Neodiprion virginianus
ACGTGTATATAATGCACCTATAGCGACGAAAGTCTTTAAAAACTGAATACCATTATAAATCATCGGTGATAAGAGATCGGGTCCCTAATGTGAGGACATCACCGCACACACCGCGCGATCTCTTAGTTTCTTCTCGGATCCCTTCGCGTATCTTGGTTCCCCCCCCTATCTCTCTCTTTCTTGCTCTTTCTCTCTCTCTCTCTCTCCTTCTACTCGTCTCTCGCGAGGGGATCCGGCGCTTTCCCTCTCTCTCTCTCCGTTCCTCTCACCCCACAGTGCCGGGTTTCCTGAGACGGCGGCTATCCACGCGGCGATCAGATAAAAACACGAGGCTCGCTTTGGTTTGTCACCATCGGCGAGGGGCGCGAAAGGGGGGGAGGAAGAGGATTTATAGGACTTGTCTGAGAGGAAATCAAGACTCGGCGTTGCCAGACCTGCCCTCTCGGGGAACCCAATTAATTTGGACGACAGACCCAAAAGATTCCGCCTCTGCTTGCTCGCCCAGTCTTGCCTTATTCTTCGTTTATTTTCAACACAAATTGAGGATCTTATAGGAACAACGACGCCACGCCACGCTAACCCGCGTGAAGCCTCTTGGTCAATCTGTTACCGATCTCGCTAAGACCCGTACCGATCGCCCTCTGCCCAACTGTCCGTTCTCTATAATAATACACCTTCTTCCGCCTCTGCAGAAGTCGGACGGTCGACAATGAATCGTTGCATCCTGCCGAATAATCAAAATGAATTTGAATCGGCGGTGGTGTAGGTGGAAAAGTTTTACGTAGATCAATTTTATTTCATTATTCACCTCGCATTTGAATTTCATGTGAATATACTGAAATAAGTGGCTTCACTTTCTCCGAATTAGTCCATGAGAAATATGGTAGAAATGTTCAAGAAATTTTTAATTAATAACGAAAATTCGTAAGCTAATACAATTATATACAGAAAACCGCACAGTAATGACAGGTGCGAATCAAGTTGTTCATTATTCACGCAGCTAACGGTTCAAAACTGAAGTCTGTCGAATACTCGATTTCATCTGAGTTTATCTGAGTGGGCCGAGTGACTTTTTTTGTAATTTAAAAACTCGGGGGAAATTATTTTCCCCAACTAAATTCGAATCTTTATTCTCTCTCACTGCGGGCACTGTAAAATGTAGAGTAACCAAATCGAATTACAACTGCAGTGTTCGAATTATCTTGAAGGTTATTATTGTACGTACCCAAGCATCGAAAAACCGGAAAAAGAAAAGAAAATTCCATTTTATGTGCAGCAAAATTAGGGGGTGGTATAGATTCATTTATATCAATTATAAAAGTGCCGCAATTGATTTTCCATCGACGTGTTGTAGCAATGTCAATGACGAATACGCTCAGTTGTGTTTGGAAATCGAAGTAGTGAACTCATAGCTCGATATCGACATGTAAACATACACAACAGATACGCCCAACGGTTGTGTGCTCTCCCTCGCAAATCATCGCTCGCAGCGTTCGTTTCGATCTGGCGGTAAACAAACGTCGCTTAATGTTCGTACTCAAAGGTGAATGAGTTCTTCGTCTAAGCAGTCGCTACAGCGCAGTGTCGTGGTTGTCC
The DNA here is from genome assembly GCF_021901495.1 of Neodiprion virginianus. NCBI lineage: Eukaryota > Metazoa > Arthropoda > Insecta > Hymenoptera > Diprionidae > Neodiprion > Neodiprion virginianus. The sequence goes on from NC_060880.1 coordinate 29,860,957, forward strand.
AAGTGAAACTCTCGGCTTCCCTCTGGCAAAAACATTCAAGAATGGAAAAGATCGCAGAAAACACGTTCTTGGTATTTTCGTAAATGACATGGGTGGCCTTTGTTTAGTTTAACAAAATATTCCCCGAAAGTGAGTAAGCGAACGGGTTTGTGTGTACATGTTTCAGTCTGTTAATAGTTTTACTTTGCGAGTCGCGTTCATTTGTTCCCTTAGTGACGGTTCAGTGTTCAGTGACTGTGCCTTTCATCTCAGAGACATCGACAACAGACAGAGCAGGGAAATTTTGATCACCACAAACTTCAAGGTAATTAATTTGTACGCAGATAATCAATTTTTAGTAGTATAACATGTATTTGCGTCTCTGGAAGTGGGCCAAGTGGGTGCCCTAGTCAAAATCGACCGGAGAACCTCCTTAAAGCCTCATGCCAATTAGTTTGCGACATAATTAGGATGCGAATCCCATTATTACTTCCAAAATTGCCTCGATAGTTATCACCCGTCTAACCAAGTGTAGATTTATAACCGTTACTTTTATATATTATTTTTTTTTTCGTCCTATTCATTCATGCAGAAAATGACATCTTTGAGCAATGTGTGTGGAACATTAGTGATCTGAAGAAAGAAATATAAGTGACCTGAAGTCACGTTGTCTCTGCGGCAAAACGATAATCGGTCAATCAAACGGAAAAACCCATGATGAAATTTTTAGTTTGGATCGCATTAAACGTAAGGACAAATCTACCGCTTAAGGTGGCCACAATTAGTGTTTCTCTATTCAGGTGAAGAAATGACGGTAAATAAAAAAATTCTTGATAGAAAAACATATTTCTTTCCTTTATTAAAAAATTACAATTCTCTTGATAAATACTGTCAATTCTATTAGATTATACATCTATTTTCAGTGGAATTCAAACATGAATATTTCGTTTTGGTCTCCAACAATTACGTTCGAGTAGGTACACATACGTTAAAAAATTTTTAGTCAACAGCGATAATTTTGCCAAGTCAGATTAAGCACACATAAAGTGGTCACTCATTCTGCGTAAACTGTGTACGATACTCTGATGGTTAGAACGTTAGGTCGCGCAATTACTTCCTGAATCCAATGCCCACTCCGAAGGAGTTTGCGCTACTGGTTGAACCACCCACACCGAAACCGCCACCACCGTATCCTGGATATCCACCGTATCCTCCGCCTGGGTATCCTCCGTATCCTCCGCCTGGGTATCCTCCGTATCCACCGTATGGATATCCTCCGTATCCACCTGGATACCGTTCATATCCGCCACCATATCCACCTGAGAAGCTTTCAGCTTGAGAAGCACTGAATCCTATTCCTCCATGAAGGCGATGAGGGGAACGAGCAACACGTTCAAGCGCTTAAATCCATAAAAATATGAGATCAACTATCCATGCATAATTGCGAAAATATTGCATTCTTTTCGGGACAAAAACAGGGCATATCGATATAATTATTTATACGTACCACTTGGCATAGCTGAGGCAGCCACGATCAGAACAGATATTAATACGATTTTAAGCATTGCGTTAAGCTTCCTTGACTTCCTTGACTCTTTCAACCGATGTGTTTGCTTTAACTAATGCCTTCGTCGATCGAGAAGAATGCTTTTATACGCTATCGCCAGTAAGCGTCACCGCCCACCCCGCAGTTTCACCAACTCTTGGCGATCAAAGAGGGACGGATTTACAGTGAATAGTGGCACAGGCAATTACATAAATGCGTGAAGTTCGGCCTCTAATCGGTATTTGAGCACCTGTTTTGTAACGTTACCAACTGCGCTGAGGCTAACCGCTAATTAGTATGTGACATCGGGAAATTCTTCTGGGGAATAAACAAATCTTAAGAAAGTAGGGGCTTACCCAGTTTCAAAATGAAGTTGGAATCACTAAAGCTGATGTGCAAGTTCTTTCGATCTGACGATAGCACGATAACCACGTGTCAACAAGTAATTATTGTGAGTCATTTTACTAGAGTAGATTATCAGTGAATTTCATTCGACGCAACTACAGTGGATTAACATGTCGGACGTAAAATAGATGACTGATTTCGCAAGTGTAACGTCCGCGGATGGGACGCCCTTACCCGTATGTATATTTACTTGCGGCTTTCGACGCGACTTCAAGAGAGAGTTTGAATTTTCAGCTGAAATTATTCACATTCGAACAGAGGGAGTACAACGAGTCGAGTTATTACGCAGCTTCATCGGACAGGTCAGCAAACAAATTAATAGAGAAAATGAAAAAAGTCGTAATTAAAAATTTTTCCATGTCAAATAAAAAAAATAAAATAGAATAGTATTGAACGCCAGAGTCGTAGATGAGATTAATCACTGGCAGTCAATCCGTGGTACGTATTGATTGCATTACGTGCACACGGTTCTCGTTCTTTGAAAATACATCCATAAACATGTTTCGTGCTCGCGTCACGTATGATCGCCCCAAGCGTTACTTTTACCTCCTACTGTTTGGTTCGATTGGAAAAAGAATTAGTATATAATAATTGTGGGCAAACAAACCTATGTCTCGTAAATAAACAAGCCCGGCATAGTTAATCACATAACTGTATTCGTAGGAGGTGATTATCACGATGATGGTGATGATTACACCCATGGCTAAGTCGCGAGGACGGATGGTAGGTACGGCGCTAACTTTGAACCGTTGTGACTCGTGGCTTGAATATAACATGCAAATACGTGAAGGCAATATTTATGAAATTTTAAGTCACTACACACTGCAGGCGCGCGTTGTAGTGAATGACAAGGCGATATTTTAGTCCCTTTGTGAAAACGATTCCAGCACCTTTGGCGGAAGCGTGGGTGAATATTAACGCGGGGGTGAATCTGAATAATTCAGGGCAGCCGTGCATTTGGGGAAACTCTAAATAATGTCAGCCGTGAAAGTGTGTATTGCCCTCCGACTTCACGCGTGCTCATTTTGTTTGTTAAAACAAATGCCGGCGGATGTGTATACCTATAACACCTTGCACGTCACACGTCGCACGCGTCCTCCCTTAAAGGTTTTCCTTATCTCAACCTCCACATCGAATTTCCACACTACTATATACCTACCTTGAGATTTTCTCAAAACTCAAAAACAATTTGGTTCTCCTTAATATTAAAACCTTCACTGAAATATGAGAAAGGTAGCATCAAACTTGAATTTGTCAAATGCAAGCATATTTTTAAAATAGCTTCACTTCCTCGTTCCGGAAAAATTTGTTCAAACGTATATCACATTCGTTTCTACTATTGCGAATGTTCCACACGAAGTTGGGGCGGATTTTTGTAAAAATCCTCGTGTGTTGCAGCGCCAAAGTTCAACATTTTGACTCAGAGATCCAAGGACGCGCGTCGTTGAGAAAGGTCTATTCTTAAATTCTTCATCACTACACCTCCCCGCGGAGCAAACATTCGTCGCTGCTCTTTAGGACAAAGTTACCGCGTACAAATTGCTCGGTAATTATCAATTAGCTCAGAGCTACAGCCGATGTCACGATCTTGATCGAACGATAAAGCAACCCAGTTCGCTCGTTGAATGAGATGAGAAAAAATACCGGTACATAATGTATACACTATGTGCTCGCATTATGTGACCCCGACGATCCTGTCGTGGTTGAAACGATACCGTCGCCGTCCTCTACCGAGGTAATTAAGTTGGCATACGCCATCTGCTGCAGGAGTACACGTATAACGTAAGGCAAAGGTTACTTTTCCGCAATCATGCAAATTCCAAATTGATTCTGCCACGTTGTACAGCCCCAGGGTGCCCGACGATACCCGGAGCTCCAAGAACCAGGAACACCCGGCTTTCCAAAAGACGGCTTGAGGCTTACTGGGGTCCCAATTAACTCCGGCGACTTGCCAACGTCCTGAGCCGATCGATACCCGATCGAATGCACAACTCCGCATGTCGGGAACGTTGTTCCCTTTGTTCAGGGCTTAACATCCCAGACTCTGCGGCGTGAATTAAAGATATGAAAGCTCTCCGTTGTTGCTTGCATTCTATCGTTCTACCGGCACCGCGAAAGGGAAAAAAAGAGATCGTGAAAAAAAGAAAAAAAAAAATAGTTCCAGTTGAAACAAAGCGCTGGGCTGGCGGGCCTTGGAATGAATCGAAAGTCGCGTGCCGTTCTGATAGTGCGACCCTCCAGCCTGGCTCCGCGTTACCCGGTCTAGCTTTTTTCTGCTCATTCCCCACGGCTCCAGTACCTCCCACTAAACCCCCGTCCAACTCCCGCGATAACGCTGCCATGTTGGCTCTTAACCCCGTTACAAACATCCGCTAGCATTCCGGGCTCTCTGTTTTTTGAAAATTATAACCGCGATGGGCTTATGTACGATTTGCAGTAAGGGTGGCTTCTTGCCGCTGGTTGTTAATCGATTCTACGTTGAATCGAAGTCGCAATGGAAGCGGAATGAGTACACTGTTTGTATATTTGCGGTCTCGATGAAAGTCTACATCGTTTTGAGTAAGATTCAACGCCACAGCTACAGGCGTAAATTCTTCCCTTTTTGATACCTAACGATGATGAAATCAACACCAAAACTGTGGGAACTTTTGGAAAATATTTTCGTTGGCACATTTAATACCGCCTTACTAACAGTGTACCAGTATACAAGAATCATGTGTGTAATTTCATCGATGTACTATAATGCAATCATGTTGTCCTATTCTTGTACGTGTATGAAAAATAGAAAAATACAGTAACTGGGTCGTATTTCTATATCGTCGTCAAAAAATATAATTGCGGGTGTTTGTACAATCGGAAACTGAGGATCACTGATTTTGTAACATGTCGATATACTTTTCAGGCTGACGTTATATTCCTGTAATTTTTCATCTGCTGTATTTGCTTCAATTTTCGTTTACTCGCAAAGAGAAAAAATAATATCGCGTTATTTTCAACTCTTCTACTTTCTACGTACGTTAAATATTTTTCACGCGAAGGGCCAATTCAACAAACCCGTTTCATTTGCGTTCATTGAATTTCCGTCATTGAGTTGCCGTCGCGTCGTCTCAATTTTGAACGGAAATGGAAAACTGCGATCGACTGGAAGTTTTACCAGTTGATCAATTCGAGGCTAACGCGTTAACAGCAGCGACCGTAGATACCACAGCTCGTACACACGTGAACCGGGGGTGTGATGGCGATGCGTAGAGTCGACGGGTCAGCGTTTGGGGGCATCGCGAGCGTCGGCGAAGCGTCGGGGCGCCGCCGTTGACGGGGTGAGGGTTAAGCGCGCTGAGCGTTACGAGAATGCGAGCCCCTGGCGGGTGATAAATATTCAGAACGAGGTGCGGACACGCCACGCTATCAACACCGCGTGAGCTAATATACCCTGTTGCAGGTCGAGGGGAGGGGAGGGAGGCTTGTTATCGAGGCGTGCCTGTCTCCAAAAAAATTTACTGACCCCCCCCGTTTGATAACGCGATAAACATCCGAGGATTCGTCACTCCGCGAAATTATTCAAATGCTTCCTTTTAGCGCGACGTTGTTTCATTTTTGTGGCTTGCTATCGTACCTGCACGTTATATCGTACTCTACAGGTATTGCACGCTCTGATTTTACTGAGAAAAACTTTGCTGATTTGCATCGTCTTTGAAAAATACTTATTACAAAGTAAAGGTTTTTTTTAAACCAATTGTACTTTCTTGCCTTCGATGCCTCGATCGTCGGACCGATTTTTTACTTTCATTTCAGGGGACAGGTATTATGGATATTTATTAGAAAAAACTCGTCACGAATTATTAAATAGATTGCCCAGGTGATCGAAGTATCGAATCTTAATGAATTTGTATTATAGCTAATATTGCGTGATGACTCAAACTCGTCAGTTTATGTCTCAAGGCACATTTTGAGTAGGAAAATACTTTAACCGTCAGAAAACTGTATATTGAGCGTGAAGTAATTTCGGCGACACAATCAACGTGATCAATGGACAGATTTCGAGCTACTGAAAAAAAATATGAATCTTTTACGCAAAGGGTTTCGTGCCAGCTAATCTCGATAACTGTCGGGTGCTAATTGCGGGTTGAAATATGACTTCACCCGGAATCAAACTGCGCACCTAAAAGTGGCGGTGTTGTTAAATGGACAGAAAAATTGAAACGTATCCATATCACGTGGGAAAATTTTTATTACCACCAGTATCGCGACACCCTTTCAATTTTTGCGGTATCCACGTGAGTAACGCCATCCTGAAACGAGTACAAATTCGTTGACCAAGGTATAAATTTACTTCCGATATGTTTGTACAGGACTTTTGAGCCTAGGTAACGCGGTTATTTAACTACGGGGTGTCCTAGGTCTGCGGCGAGAGTCTTGCCGGTAGTGTGTTTGTGGTTCGGTTGACAGGGTCCGCCGCCGAAATTCAGGTACAAATTATAACATTCTATTTACTGAGTTGAAATGTTTACCAGCTACTAATGGAATGTCCTTCAGTTTACAAATATTTATACTATACTTCTGACCGACTTTTAATACTGCCAAGCGTGGCTCGCTCTATACCGTCGTACAGTGCACACATTTTGCAAACTGAACGGAAAAACCCACGATGCCATTTTTAATTTGCATCGCATTGAATGAACGGACAAATCTACCGCTTAAGATGGTCGCAGTTAATGTTGTTCCATTCAGGCAACGAAATTAATGTGAATTAGAAGGTTCTCGATAAAATAAATATATTTCTCTTTATTGAAAAATTACAGGTCATCATCGAAAAACTGTCAAGTCTATTAGATTATACATCTATTCTAAGTGACATAAATTCATTCTCACGATGCATCGGAATTTGAACATGAATATTTCGTTTTGATCCCCAGCAGTTACGTTCAAGTAGGTACACATATGTAGTTATGTACACATTCATAAAAATATTTTCAGCTATAATCTTGCCAAGTCAGATTAAGCACACATAAAGTGAGCCACTCATTCCGATGGCTAGAACGTTGGGTCGCGCAATTACTTTTCGAAATCAATGCCCACGCCGAAGGATTTTGCTCTACTGGATGAACCATCCACACCGGCGCCGCGACGACCGTATCCTGGATATCCACCGTATCCTCCACCTGGGTATCCTCCGTATCCTCCGCCTGGGTATCCTCCATATCCTCCGCCTGGGTATCCTCCGTATCCTCCACCTGGGTATCCTCCATATCCTCCGCCTGGGTATCCTCCGTATCCACCGTATGGATATCCTCCGTATCCACCTGGATACCGTTCATATCCGCCACCATATCCACCTGAGAAGCTTTCAGCTTGAGAACCACTGAATTCTATTCCTCCATGAAGGCGATGAGGGGAACGAGCAACACGTTCAAGCGCTTAAATCCATAAAAATATGAGATCAACTATCCATGCATAATTGCGAAAATATTGCATTCTTTTCGGGACAAAAACAGGGCATATCGATATAATTATTTATACGTACCACTTGGCATAGCTGAGGCAGCCACGATCAGAACAGATATTAATACGATTTTAAGCATTGCGTTAAGCTTCCTTGACTTCCTTGACTCTTTCAACCGATGTGTTTGCTTTAACTAATGCCTTCGTCGATCGAGAAGAATGCTTTTATACGCTATCGCCAGTAAGCGTCACCGCCCACCCCGCAGTTTCACCAACTCTTGGCGATCAAAGAGGGACTGATTTACAGTGAATAGTGGCACGGGCAATTACATAAATGCGTAAAGTCCGGTCTCTAATTTGTATTTGAGCACCTTTTTCGTAGCATGACCGACTGCGCTGCGGCTACCTACCAATTAGTATGTAACATCGGAAAATTCCTCTGGGAAATAAGCAAATTTCAAGAAAGTAGAGGATTTACCCAGTTTCAAAATGAAGTTGGAACCACTGAAGCTGACGTGCTGGTTCTCACGATCTGACGACAGCATCAATAACCACCTCCCAATAAGTGATCAGTGCTAGTCACTTTACGGAAATAGATTATTGGTGAATTTTATTCGACACAACTGAATGAGCTCGCAGTTGATAACGCGATAAACATCCGAAAATTCGTCACTCCATAAAATTATTCAAATGCTTCCTTTTAGTGCGACGTTGTTTCATATTTGTGGCTTGCTATCGTACCTGCACGTTATATCGTACTTTACAGGTATTGCACGCTGTGATTTTACTGAGAAAAACTTTGCTGATTTGCGTCATCCTCGAAAAATATTTGTTGCAATGTAAAATTACCAAAGTACTCGTAATTTCTAACCTTCGATGCCATGATCATCAAACCGATTTTTTACTTTCATTTAAAAGGATAGATATTTTGGATGGTTATTAGAAAAACCTCGTGAGAAATTATCGAATGGATTGCCCAATTTTTATACGTGTGCTTACGATGAAATGAAATAAGGAGATATTTCGATGCCCTGCCTAAGTTCTTCCTTAAAAAAGAAAACGAAGGAAGCAGAAACAAATTTTTCTGTTCTGACGATATTAGACCAAAAAACTATTTCTTTTTTAATTTTTCTTTTCACCCTTTTCTATAACACTGTTCAAGCTCAAATTCTCCGGCGATATCTTATCTTGATTGCTTACACAATAACAAAGAAGTGTAAGGTTGCACAAATATCGTCTACAACCGACTTCAATTTATTAATTATGGAGGTATTTAAAGCCTTGTTATCGTAATGGGCTTCGCAATAAAAAGCATAATGCGAGTCGAGCCTTTAGGTGAGCTTGTCACGTGAGAAGATAATGGCCATGTGGTGCCTACGAGTCGCTCGATACGAAAACATTACTCAGCCCGATTCCAAGCACGCTTATACGCTTCTCATTTCTGCTAAAGTTTCATTTTCGTCATTAATATTTCTTCTCTTAACGATGAGGGAATCACCCGGATCACCTAACGTCTTGCAACTAATGTCAATCTCCGGCTACAAAACAACACCGTGACCTTTCGGAAAAAGCAATTTTCTCACCCTTACTCTCATCCGTGAAAGTCTCGACTTGCATGATGTCACTCAATACGTTTTGATGCAGGTCAACAGTTTGATTCGGAACACTTTTTCACCCGGGAATCGCTCACAACAAATTTTACGCCATTACGCGAACGACTAACTGGGGATGACGCAAGTGGCTCATCCCACATGCTTGCTTAGCTTACGGGACTGATTGGACCGCCATTGTTCCAAGCAAATGGACAGGCAGGATTATCATTAGGGACGTACATCAAAGGGCTAGCGTGAGGAGATCTGTGGTGATCCTATTCTCAGCGCGGTTCTTAGTGTTAGCTTCTTTGGTAATTACCAGGGAATACCTAATCACCATAATAGCGTAGGAAGGTTTTACCATACAGTGACGAATCATTTCCTCCAACTTCTTCGCTACTCTCCACCGTTCTATTGATGAAAGTCAAATAATCATTCAGCTGTCTATGTCCGAGATGATTCCTCGCTTTTTGTGTGTCTTCAATTCGGGAAATACATCTTGGATTATGCCCATTTATTTTTTACAAAATACCAGGCAAAAAGGGATGGCTAATTTCCTGTCAATTAACATTCCACCGTGGTTCTTCGACCGGCTTACTAGGAATCGTAAGGCACAGTCGCATTTCTGATTACTGAAATTAAAACCTATCTCAAAGTGAGTCGCAAGCTGCGCTTTCTAGTGCCGTTCAAAGCTGCCCCAACACTTCCGCGAGATGAATGCAATTCGGAAAAATTAATTTAGACTTCAGCTGAAGAAATATTGTCGAAACTTCTTCTCAGTTTGCTCAGTAGAAGAAAAATGTTGTAATTACACGGTGTGGTTTTTCTTAATAATACGTACATATTATATTGCACGCACATTTTTTAACTCAAATTTTTTTACAAATTTATAATATTCAAATTCGCTTGCATCGTCGTCAAGTTACAAGTTCTTCGCACTCGTGGGACCAAATTGTTGCAGGACTTCGACGCGGAGCGGGTGTATTTATTATTTTATTGGAAAAGTCATAAAGAAAAATTGACACAGAATATGGACAGCCTGCGCCATGGGAAAGATGAGAATATCAGATAAATCCAGGTGGAAATTTCATTCGATCATATCTGGTGCAAAGGCCGAGGCTGAAAGCTGAAGCACAGTAAATCCTTGAGGTGCAAACCCTGAACGGAAATATCAGACGTCGTGTTTCGTCGTGTCCGCGGTTTCCACTAGGACGTGGCCTTATCTATCCTCACCTTACACCGAGCCAACATTCGTAGATGTAATCATAGTGCAAAGCCGGTCTGAGACTCCCTCGCTTCGCGTCTGACGTATACGGGAAACACAGGGATCCATCCAGCGGATGGATTTGTCTTTACGATTGCAATTTTCCATATTGAATTTTGAAATCCTACTCCTTATATACCCTGCGTTTCCTTTCTCTGAAAGATCTATGCCGCATACAAGGCTGGATCATGCTGTCGGTAGACGTCATTTTGCAGTCATGGGTAATTCGCCGGATAAGATTTCAACAACGCTGAAAATTTGTTGAAGAAAAATTATCAATCGGTATTTCTTCTTCCGGAAACATGAACTTCATCGTATTACACATTTCATTGTGTTTTTTTTTCGTTCGGTTGCCTGTTAACGGTAGAATGAACACAGACAGTGGGAATTTCTCTCTTGTTTTTCCATGCAGCCTTCGATGAAATTCTTCGGCAAACAACGTGTTAATAAAACATTACAACAATATTGTGACAGCGTTGCTTCATCGTCAGCGTCTTATAACGACCTACAGATGCTCGCCAAAGGCCACGTTGGCGGAAAGAAGCTTCAAATAAAAAAAATCCAAGTACTTATTAATACCCTCTCCATGTGCTCGTAATTAGAGGCAGCTACATTAAAAGTTTAATATTTCGGTTATTCCTCAAAGTTATACAATGCCGTTGTTCGTTCGTACAGAAAAAAATTATAGACAAAAAACTAAATGATGCCTTTATACGCGTACTAATTTTTCTCGATGTATGAATCTGGTATTGTTCTCGCTATTCCAGCCCATCAAATTAGTTCTATGAATTCATGAAAGAATTTAACTGCCCAGGAGTTTTCTGGATCTGATTCCCGCATGAACTCGGCCTGGACGGAACTCAGTGTACGTATGCGGTTTAATTAGTGGATTTTAAAAACTGCAGTATCAACGTGGTTCACAACACGAAGACATAGCCTTCCAATTTGACTTTCTCGGAAAAAATATGCGTCCGTCGTACAATAGAAACAGTCGTCAATTATTCCTCCATTCGCGGTTGAAGGCTCTAGTCGGGGTAAAACTTACACGCTTTACATAAAGATGAAATTTGAATATCCGCTTGGAAACTTTTTGAATTCCAATACCGATCATGCGGTATCCAATATGTTTTTAATAGCCGAACAACACGTAAGCCTTGATTACCAGCGTGTAACTATACACCCTAAGCTGGTCCAGAGTCGTATGCAAATATCATCCGAGCCTCTTAAGGACTGTATCGTATAATTACGAACTGCGACCAAACGAGCACGAGCACCCGTCGCAATATACACATTCGAACGAGGCGAAACAAAACGACTACACGCGGACTCCCAGTTCTCGACGCACCATAAACGCTGATAGGAAAAACTTGCAGGCCTGCAATCGGGGAGAAGAGCGAAATGTGCTCAATGCGTGATCTGCGTACACACGCATGGGAACCCTTGCCCGAAGAAAATTACGCGGCACTCATCGCCGCATCTTATATATATACCATTATAGTTACGATTTGAACCACGCACATATGTATGAATGTGAAGCGTTAATGAACACGGCCCACGTGATAATCGCGTAATAATTATTAACCGGCAAACAAAAAGTCGAGAGATTAATTGAAGTCCGATGAATTGAAGGCCTGCAATGAATAATAAATTTACGAGGCAACAGTTCTGATACGAAAATTTGACGTCTTATCGAGTAATTCCTTAATGTCAGTGAATTCATGTCAGAAATGTAACGTACAATTTAGTGAAAGCTTTCAGACTGGGTTGAAATTCGGTATTCTTGGGAATAAACAGAGTGTAAGAATTCTGATAACAGAAACCAACAATAATTGAATGCAAATTACGTAAAACAAGTGAGACCCGTTTCCAATGATCATCAGCCAAGCACCTGACCACGCGGGGTGAGAACGCCAGAAGGATATTTGTTCCTCGCAGGTAGGGAGAGAAAAATGTTGAAATCTTTCTCGCCAGGGAGTCGTAGCGGGACTGAAACGCGAGGAACAGGGCGCCACTGCTGTGCGTATTAATAATGCGCACCCAATTAGCGGCTCCACGGCGTGAAGGAGCGTTATGCCACGCCACCGCCACCCACCTCCCGGACCCATTTGTCATCCTCCGGGACTCGCGCGACGAAAGCCATCTCCATCAACTGCACTTCCTTCTGTTCGTCTCGATTACGTCCGTCTATTCCTTGGATACAAGGTCATTAGCATAAATTTACTTGTACAGCTGTTTGGATGTACCGAGATTTAACGCCTCGACGGCTTTCATCCGTGAAGAATATACGTACCCGTGACTTTTCAAAAGCTACAGATGAAGATTTCTATGGACACCATGTCCCGTAGGAACGAGTTACATAGGTGCATATGTTACTCGTTACTCTCGTACCTGGAAGATTGAATCCAAATAAAGACACGCCATGAAACGGACCAGTCCACGTTGAAAAGAACGATCGTAATGACTATTTGAACAAATCTTCTAGACAACATTCCAACAAGATAGCGGGGAAACTTTGGTACTCTCAATTTTTGTTGTATTTTAACCATGATTCAACGCGTTGCGCAACTTTTTTATACAGCAGCAATTGCCTTGTAGCAGTTGTACTAACTGATCGAGGAACGCGTTAGGAGTCTCTCAATTAACGCCGCTATGAACTCTCCAGAATGTAGAGTAATCAGAAATGGGGTTGTACCAATGTGCTCCATGGTTATTTGGCAGAACATTACCGCAGGGGGTGCGACTCCAATTCTCCAAACGAATTGCCTGTAAGAATTTCTATTCGGAGTACGTCTATGCGTCTCCGTTGCAGCGTGCCGATGCATGACGGTACTTCCTTTACGATCTTTAATTAGCTTTTCCTTGGTACGAGGAAAAGGCTATACGTCATCCTGGTACGCGCAGCTTCCACTCATTGCAGAAGAACTCAATAGGCTGCCAGTACCTACACTTGAAATCGGTATATTTAGTGCCTATACCACGTGGAAGTGCAGGCTATTTTCCATCAGATACCGTACATATACGCTTCATAAAGCTCTGTGTCAATGATTCGTTTCCATAGGAACCGCCACGATGAGAGGTTTCTCAAGAGGAAATGTGATTCTTTCAACCATTTGCAATGTGCGAGAAATGATGGCGTTTTTCAACTGATTAAAAATTATGAGCCATATTTTAGAGCGCTTAATACATTCAAATACCTTTCAGTGTATAATTGAACATCGCCTCGTGTTAAATTAATACGCAAAGGAACCGTTGATTGATACTGGTCAGGAATGGTGTTAAATTAACGCCAAAGGGTGCACGAAACTATTCTTGGACTGAATAATTTTTCACCAGGTGTGCTACGAACTTTTTGCAGCAGCATATTTGAGTTAGGGTACTCAAGTGCCTCTAGTCGGTATTCACATGAGACATTACTTGCAAGCGAAGAACAGTAGATAATTAAAAGACGTCCGTTCATTTTATCGGTCGCTCGATCGGCCGCATCAATTTCTATTAATATTTCAACCTGCGATTCAAGCCTCTGATATAGCAGAGTAAACAAATGACTTATATTCGTTTTTATATTCTATTGGAGTAATGTTACACGGAGAGAATAAAAGAGCAGACTTTACTTTGAACTTTGTTACTTTTCACGAAAAACCGTGATCTATGCCTCATTTCCTGCAGTTTTTAGTGAAATCAATTTTTTTTCTTCTCTCCGCGTATACTCGTTTATCAGCGAACTTTGTCCTGTAGTAATATCGCGTGGAAGCGCAGCAAGGGGTAAACCGGATTTCGGAAATTACACGCCCGCAACGTTTCCCAGTGCAGCGTAGGTATTTCGGAAAATTTGATACTTTGTCCAACGCAAAGCGCATCTATGGGTGTGTGCATGCATGTATCTTGACGTGTATAGTGGACACAGCGGTGAGCCCGCAACAATGCTGCAGGCAGTCGCGGTCCTTTCGTTAGACAGGCGAGGGTCGGTTAGGATCGCCAGGAATTTCATTGACGGTCGTATACGGCCTGCCTGTGCAACGAGATCAAACACAAACCACGTGACATATTGGTTACACGTTAGGCCAGAAAGGAAAACTTAGGACGAAGGACAAAAAACCGGGTTTTGATGTCGGTAATAAATAAACCGTCGAAAGATCAAGCCGCCCTTTCGACTACCGAGGTCTGCGTAGCTTCGTAATTATTTCTCGGCGAAAGGGTCAACTTCCTGCGTCGCGACACCGACTGCCGGATGACAAGTTTTATTTTTCCCACTTTTTTCCACTGGATACGTTGATGATTACGTATCTCAAAGACCCTCGGCTACGATAATCTTATTATTTCATACTTACTTACTCTTCAACATCCCGTTGTCAATGTCATCTGCCAAGTTCCGAATTTTATAACACGGTCTGTATAGTTATGTTTATTTCTCAAATTATTTTTCTGTTAGCTTATAATTAAAAAATGCGGGGATTTATTTATGGGCCTCGAATTTCCCTCGTAAATCGATACTGACCAGGAACTGACCGGGACAAGGGAAACGATGGGAGAGGATAAATTGTTGAGCAAATTCTCAAAGTTACGATACGCCAAAACTTAATAATCTTTACCCTAGCGCAAAGTTCGTTCGAGCATCAAAACGAGGAAGTATTCGGAATTCCTTCAGCCGCTCACGCAACTATGCTCAACTATCTGTTATAATACCAAACGATTCAGGGAAGACGGGACGAGGGAGAATCAGCCGGTGGTTTACCAAAATTTATTGTTTTATTTCAAGGTGGATAAAACCGTTTCGTCACGTGATCGTACGTCTTTATACCATTATCTAAGTTTATCGCTGATTTCCGAGTATACTCCGTCTCTGGTATGGACGTTTCTATTTTCTAACATTTTTATTTTCATTCAATTACATTTCGCGTTGTTTGTTTTGCGATATTATGAACTTGGTGCAGGTACTTCGACTCAACACTTTTCTCTCCTTTTTCACGGTGTGTAGGTAGGTACACAACGCAGCTGGAGCCTGTTTCACGTTGAACAGAATTTATTTGTATTTTCGTTCGGTTTTGTTTCATTTCTTTCCAATATTCCCGGACCTGTTTGGTATTTATAGAGGAGGGCGGTCAGGGGACAGGCGACAAATTGTATCATTAGAGCGTCAAGTCACACGGGACGTCGTAAAGGGAGCCGTGGAACCGTGGTCCACGCTCGAGAGTCAATCTTAATGGATGACGGTTTGATTAACGAGAGATGCAATGAGCAGCACTACCGTGGTTCGGATCCATAAACAGTCGTATATCTCGCCCGCAGCTCTTCAAACTCGAAGGGTTAAGTGAGCCGTGTAGTTCGCGGTTAGCTTGAATTTACAACCCCGTGAGACAATAATCCGGCTTTATTCTCAAGTCAACACCATTACAAGCTGCTGGTTCTCCTAACCCTTGCACATTTCCCCCAGGATTTCAAGAATAGGAGATAAAAGTGTCCGATTCCTTTCTCCAACTGACGCACTTTCCCAGCCATAACATTGTGTCTCTGTGCTTGGATTGAAAATTCAAACAATGCTTGGAATATACATATATTTATATATTCGGGGAGACGCAAATTGTTCACGTATGCACAACTGGCAAAAATTTTTTGCAAATCGATATGAGACTATGGATGTATACATCGCTGATGATACGTTACTCATCCAATTATCGGCGTCATTGAGGCTAACGCCGGTCAAGAATTACTCTGGTTATGGTTTGGTAAAGACGCTGAAACCGTAGAAATCGTAATCCGAATTGGATGATACGTGTTTTATATAATACCGGTCGTTGGGCCAACGATAAGCCGTATAATGCCTGGCATTGATTCAAACGCGAGGGTACAAACGTACACTTATCTTCGATCGCGTAGCTCATTCACACTCCGTGTGCATAAATTATCTGAAACACTAGGTTTTATCGTCTGGGCGCGGTGTTATGACTGTAAAAAAATTGGACTAATTGGGTCGAGCTGAAACGATTATACAGAGATTATTCATCTGAGAGACGATCAAAATCTGTTCATCTTGAAAATATTTCACATCCTTTCCACTTCGTTATAGCTTTTGCACCACGTTGAAAAAAAGATTTGGAGACCGATAATAACAATTTCCAGTAAAATAAAGAAATTCAATCGTTCGGTATAATATCATGCGAATAAAAGGGTCGTGCAGAAGCAATCAGAAAACGCTTCGGGCAATGGCTAAACAATCTGCCATATAAAACTCTCTCCATCTTACTCCGAAGCGATGCAGATCCCGTTTCCTTCCGCCGCATTCGTTCACAACGTTCTTTTGTTCTTTGGTCATATTATATACATAGGTATATATTTATTTTCATTTACTTATATTCATTCGGCGTCACTTATTCGTATATTTATTTTCGTCAAATTTATTTTTATCTCCCTTCCGGCGGCGTCGAGCTCTGCCTGCTCTCTCTCTCTCTCTTTCTCTCTCTCTCTCTTTCTCATTCCGATTCTCTGATCTATACGGCTTCTGCGGAAAAATAACGTGAAAAGTCTCGGTGCATTCTCGACAAATAATTCCAACCCCTGGCTCAGAGCTCGACGGGGAATATCTATGGCGTACACGCGCTGTGTGGGCGGGAGGCCAGTGCGTGTCTAGTTAGTTACGTTCGTCGAAAGGCACGCGTGTAAGCCGGCCCGTTTCGTGACGTGCATAAGTCATCGCGCCGATTCCTTGACACCCTAGACCGTCTAGAGCTCCAACCCTCCGTTAACCGGAGATCTCTAGTACCTATTTGCTTCCGAGGTGCTTAACGAATCCCTCTTAGTTTATAACCTCTTCGAAATTACGACGACGAGCCTCGAGTTATAATCGGAGTGCCAAGATCGTGCTACGATTCTCTCGTTTATTTAGGGCACGCATGCACGCACCCCCGTGTCATAACACAGCCCGACGTTATTTTTGACACTTGCGAAGAAGTCACGTCTTAGGTACTTCAAGAGTTGTAATTGTTGTCTGAAATTTCGCCTTCGAGAGGTTCGAAACGAGAATCGTTCTCAATACCGTCAACCTACTCCCATCAATTTTTCGTTAAACTCTACCGAGGTGTTTGATCCGTTCAAAAAAAGTGACAGAACTCGTTGAACAAAATTTGCAAATTTTCATCTAACAATAAAACTAATTTTGGGACGTGGATAAGTAGACGAAGACCTGACGTTCTGAACGCAGGATAACCCGGACACGGCATAGGTCACGTACGTGTCCTCCAGCCCGAATTCGAGACGGGCACTCCTTCAAGGTGGATGGAACATCACCCGCGCCGAGAGAAAGGATCTCCTCCGCGAGCAGGCGAGCGAGATGAGACAAGAGGAAGACGAGACGAAGCCGTACGGAGGGAAGGCGAAGGTGGAGACGTATAGCGGGCATGTGTTCTGCGATGCGAGTTAATCCCTAGGGACAACCGGGAGCCAGGGCGGGCGGCTAAGGGGGCGGGGAGGGGGGGTAAACTCCGTTCCTTGACGACGCTATTATTATGCTGCTTCGTACATATTATGTGCATAGTTTATGCTACTCTTTATGAATGTTTCATACCTTCTGTGGCGACACTTTGCCATTATATATATCGTTTCTCACATGCCGCTGTACGCTTGCTGAGAATACCTACCCTGTACCCACACACGACGTGATAGTGAAGTGGTTCCCTGATTTCGCGAGATGATGAAACTTTTCTCAGAGAAAAGGAGAAAAAAGAATCTGCAGCAGGCTGAGATGATAACCGATTCAATTCGTTACAGCTCTGTCATTTCGGCATGCTTTTGATTGATACAATTAATTTATGAATCGTGTTTAACCGACGTCTAGAGCTGCGAAGACGGCAGTTTTTCGATGGTTTTGGGAGTTCACAGAACGGACGAGAATTAAGAATACAACGGGAATACATCTTTATTCCATTTTTCGTACGACAAAAAGATTTCAGTGGATATATAAACGTGAGGACAATGATTATTATTACTGGCTAAACCGGGTCGAGAGTTGGCGCCGCGGTCAAGGAGTGAGACGTTTATGGGAGTAATCCAGCGACAACAGGAGACCGGCAAGTTATTTCAAAGTGGCGGCAAGTTGAAAGACGTCCAGGAGGAGACGAAGCCATCGCGGCCCACTGACACCGTCGTCGCTGCCGCCGCCGCCGTCGACGTCGTTTCGTGAACGTCGCTGGCTGGCCGCTGCCAAGATTCGAAGGAGATATCGTCGCAGATGCCCCGCTACGTCTGGGGGGTGTTACTCATCGACGGACCTCGGCGCTTTTCGTAAAGGTTGCGAGCACCCGCCTGCATGCGGGATGTATTATACTGCATATACATATATGTATACACGTCGTGCCGCAACTTGCGGTTGATCGGCTGTTCAAACTCGCGTGACTAGAGCTATCATCGTCCCGGAGTCAATCGTGCGCACCCCGGTCCGGTTTATTACCTCAAGAACGGACCGCCGTTTATCACCAAACCCCCCAGGAATTTTTCACCAACACTTCCTGCAGGCTACCAGTTCTGGTAGGTATAATAAGAATTCCTTTGTTTTGTATTCGAGGGCTCGGAGATTCGTTTCTTCTTGACTTAAACGACGATCAGCGAATAAAAGATGTCGATGGATCAGAGGTGCGGGTCGAGGAATCGCAAATCCGAATGAAACAGATAAGCGAGGGTTGTGGCGGAGAGGAAAAAAAGGGAGGAGAGTCATCTCGTCGTACACGGAGATTCGTACGAAATGGGTGGGTGATTACGGGGAACTGTGTATGCAGCCCGGGTCTGTAGTCGATCGTTTCGATCTTTCAGACACGGCGCACGTAGCGTATTATCATCTTGCGCCGCGCGAGATCACCGGCGGACGTTTTTCTTCGTGCGATACAACTCTCATCCGCACGGTTGTCCTCTTCATGGTTCACCGCCGCGCCGCTCCTCTTCGCCTCGGTCACCGCAAGGTTCGCCCTCCATGAATAACGCAGTTCTGCCCTCGGACTTAATGTTTCATTTCATAATGTCCCTGTAGAAAAGTCAATAGCCTGTTATGGGCAGCGTGTAACCGGGACAAGAACCAGCCTCGCCCGACCTCACCTGTGATCTAGAAAGACGTCGATCTTTGGCCGTTTCGACTGCTCCGAGCGCATCGACTCCTCGACAGTTGGGCAGGACCTCCGCGGAGAGGGTAAAACTTTTGGAACAGCAGAATTATTATGCTATTGATGAAAATCAATCCGCGACGTTAAGACAATTACTTATTGTTAGTCATGATGAAAATGAAGGTCGTGATACGAGGTTGACAAACGGCAACAAGGGATGGAGAATTATTCGTGCCTGAGATGCAAATTCCAGCCGAGTTATACCGCGGAAGTTACCAGGAATAACGAAAATTAGTCGCTATAATGCACACATCTGCAGGCGACGGAGATTCCTTTCAGCACTTTGGTGCCTGGTTGTGCCTCTTTGCTCGGTGGAAAGATATGCCACCTCCACGACTCTGTATATTTACCGTAATGCTAACATTTCGCAGAGTTCTGAAAGCATCTTCAACGCCTGCAAACTCCGGAACCGTAAACACCAAATTTCTACATCTAACAATCTTCACTACGTCTCCGTAACCATGAACTACTCATCGCGTATACGGGACACAATTGAAACGAATGGGTGTACTTATTTTTTTTTTTTTTTTTTCTTTTCATATTTCAATAATTCTGACCGACTACAGACAAGACGGTTGTTGAGTATTCAATTTCTTTTCTCAATGCTGTAGATTTTCATCCAATCGAAAATCAGTAGCGTTGAAGGATTTCATTTTCACACCGATGAAACCGATGTTACCTGGCTCAATGTATTCAGAGAACGATTAATTACAGACCGGTGAGCATTGAAATCGGCACCTCAAAATTTGTCCGACCTAACGACCTACGGACGGCGTGAAACCAAATCTCTAAGATCCTTCAACGTGATAATCTGAGGCCACAAAGCTTAAGACGCAAGAATAAAAATCCAGTCTAAACCGTGTGTGAGCATTATCTCTGGAATTAAAAATCGTTCATGCAGATTTAAAAGAAGCCTTATCTGAAAATCCCTCGGCGAAAGAACGAATTCACCTCCAATTCCTCTGTATTTTCATGCATAGAATTATTCAACGCAGTATGCTAACTATAAAGAAATGTGTAAATGCACACGATGTACGTAGAACTATAGAGCAATTCGTTAACATGACGTACATTGGCCTATAACGTAACCAATCAACATCCGATGAATCGAATGGCAATCCTTGTTAAGCTGTGGTAGCTTCACGGTGATGCATCGCAGCCGACGCGCTCACGCTCTGGTGCTCGTGAGTGAAGCCCTCGCATTAGGAATGACATGTCTGAGGATTACGGCGCCAAGTGTACTTGAAACAATAGGACCGCAGTCGCGAATCAATTGAGTATCTGGCGGTACTCTCATCCCAGTCGCGTCACCATTTGCCTGACTACTGTGACGATAAGCTGCAGTGCAGATAAAAGTTGGAGAATCGTTGTGATCGTGCAAGAAACGAACGTGTGTGAAAGTTTCTTGCATGCGAAAGAAATAACTTTCATTAATAATTCCCTGCTGATTGTCAGTCGGAATTACTCGGAATCATACTTGTGATTCAAGCCACACTGCGCCCATTGTGCACAGTCGGTCGGTTTCGAGCCAAGAGAATAAATTTGTCTGAATTGTATAATTTGAGAAAATAGATTCTATGCATATTCCTTCGTATGCATAGAAATTTGCATATAATTTATTTCTACGCCGGAGACAGGCCGCATTTAAGCATTTTATTTCAAACCCATAGATGTGGAACGTCAATTTATTTTGGATCATTCTGACTTATCAACTCAGAAGCAATGCATTTATTCACAGTCTGTAGCGAGAGAGTAACCTATATTGCGAGATTGGTAAAGTTGGAAGGTAATTTGAAATATAATTTATTTATTTCTCACGCGCGAGCATAATAAGGGAAAAACTGTCCAAATATCATATCCGTAACATTCCTCAAGTCCCCCAGGTGTGTTCGCGATAAAATCCAAGACTCACGGAGTTAGATGGAATCGCAAGGTAATTTGAATACTCGGCGACGTTAGGCCAAGAGAAAATGGTTCACGTCTTACAGGTCTGTGGTAAAGCTGAGAACGGAGTCACGTCGACGGGTTCTTCGTCGTCATGCGGCTAACACTCGGCCGGTTGACCCCTGGAGTCGAAAAAATATTATCCAACACGTTCAAGGTGTTGTTTAATTAATTATCCGCTAATTGGAGGGGCAATAAAAAACGAGTACACTGCATTAATTAACTTCTTACGTGCGACCCAATGCGCTATGTGTATAATAGTTCACTGATGGATTGGCGGCTGTCGCTTGCCCGACATATCTTGCCCTAGTCATCGGCATCTCGCAGCAAGCCTGTTTCTCTGGAGAATTTCATTCCTAATTAACCCGGAAACTAACTATTCGCCTGGCCACCTACCGGTGACATAATGCGTTATTAAATTATCACGGTAGATTTGACGGGTTATGGAGTTATTAACGCTTCCTCTATCCCCGCAGTCGATCTGCTTCTCCGATGATAACATCTACCCCCCATATTATGTCATAAACCGTTCTTCCCGTTACTGAGAAACCAACATCCGAACCATTTTGACACCATGATGATCCTCACACGCACCTCCATCGAATATCCGTTACATTATTTTTTAATTTTTCGTGGCTTTCCAATGTACAAATTGTTAGTTCACCGATCTTTTTCAATTGCATTTTCTCAAAAACTCATCATTACTGCTACATTTGATATTCGCAAAACTTCAGCCACGCGTCGAGAATTAGAGTACAATGTATCATGAGTCGTAATTGCAAGTCCAATATGCCACTGAACAAAATAGACATAGAAAACACGTACTTTATGAATTAAAATATTGTTAATCACTGGCACTAACATTAAATTATCTGCTATGCATACATTCCTGCCGTATGATTTATAATGCCGGACTCAAGAAGGTGACTCACCTAAGCGTAAAATCTAACATACCTTAAAGATTGTGCGACTATGCGTGGTGAGACGGGGGGAAAATGAAGAAGATGAAAGTAAACATATTAGAACGATGAAACTTCCGATAGGGTTACATTCCTGAGGTGTAGTGTCGTATATTTTGTGATAAGTATACACGTTACGTGCGCGGCGATCGATCTTGGTGGTGAAAATTTGAGCAACCGTTTGAAAGGGACGTGAAATTGTTCACGCTGATCATAAATGTAAGGCCTTAAGATATATATTCGCAACCTTTGAGATTCATGCCTGGTGAACACGCCGGTTGAGTTCATCCCTCAGGAGAAGTAACGTATGCCGACTCAAAGCATAACGAATGGTGTATAAGTTGGCGGAACCGGTTTTCACATTAATCATTATTGACTCTGCCTTGATAATGAATGCCGCTTTTGGAGGTCGCCAGAGTCAGCCCCGGCTTTTGAGTAATTGGTAAATAAATTGCCTCTGACTGCATTAATTTTAACGCCAATTAAATTTTTCTCGATGCAATAATTTATCCCAGCCATACGTCCGATGCAAATTTAACTTTATTGCAGCAGCTATAAGGCAATAAATTTTTAGATTCCTCGGAGATACACTGCCGTTATGTGAGTGGCATTTCGTGGTTCATATCTTCTACTCACATCAGTACGAATTGATATTACATTATGCAATTTTTCTTCCACATACTCACACTCATCTCTCGCTCGGTGGCGTTGGACAATCTTACTTTGACAAGTTTATCCGTGAGTGTATTTCATCGTAACACCAGATGCTACTCTGACCGTATCTTCAAAAAGTCCCGATAAGATGAATCAGGAATACCTCTGTGTTATTTAAGAGTGGATCTGTCCACAAAGCTGTTAACACGTTTGCAGATAAAGAAACTTCGACTTAATTCAAAAATACCCCTTAAACATGTTTTGTGTATCGTAAAAACATCACGCTTTGGAAGTGAAAGTAATTTTGCGTTGAACAACCAACTGCAGATGCGCAGACAAGCACCATGTTCGATAGTTAATCAGGAACATTTAATAGTAGCCAATGATTGAATGCTTCATATATTGCATCCATTATTATTATTGTTGGCGTGATAGTGAATCCATGAAAGGTTATATAAATTACACGGTGCCAGGTGAATAATAGCCGTATTATTTTGAATGGCAGGATGGATCTGAATAGATGCCAGACGCTCGAATAGGAATACGAAATTGAGTAAAATTAATAGACGATTGTCCTCGACTCAAACAGCCCAGAGGTTACTTGTAGAATTGTTTCGTTCACTGTCAGCGTCTCTAATTTTCTATTCACAATGCATTTTAACCAACATGCAGCAGCTGCTCAGTGAAGCGTTTTCAATTAACATTTTTTAAGAAATCCAGCTTTTTTCGTTCCATTACTCGGGGTACGTGAGAGCTGAAATTCCATAAATATTCCGGCAAGTGCAAGAGACAACAAGATTTCCATGAATCATCAACGCCGAATAAATATCCTAGTGCTTTTATGACTCTACTCGACGGAAAGTGTATTTAAAAATACATCACCGACACAGCGCACTTCCGAGATTCACTCTTCAACTTCATACAATCCTGAAATGTACACCGTTTTCATAGCCAAGCGTAGCTCTACCACTGTTGGATGTACATATCAAAATTAGACGAAATAAAGTGAAGGTCCTCGTTTTGATTGGAATTATAAAATACATTGACTATTTGAAACAACAATAAAGACGTAGGAAACCGCATAACTTCATCGATGATATCACAGTCGCAATGAAAATCACTCTCATGTTGTAGGTATTGAAATAGTGATTCGCTATATTTGCAGACATTTTTCAAGATATATGCACAAGGATTTATAAAGCAAGGAATACAGACTCCGAGAGTATTCCAACGTTTGTTCCTGAAGCTTCAGAAAACTATGGAAAACGTTGCCTGAGAGATGCGGGCTGTTCATTTTGGATTCGGACGAGGAGCATCTTCACCGAGGTGCATCTGTGATTAAGTAGGTGGCAAGCAGGTGGCTTCGTGCAGCCTGTGCTGGTAAGCAAATTAGCTGGTTAGCTGGTTTGCTGGTTGGTTGGTTGGTTGGTTGGTTGGCTGGCTGGTTGGCACGGCACCGCACGTCTGATGCGAGGACACGGAGCGATCAACAAGTGGTGCGAGACAGGAACGACTTCGAACCCAAGGATGAGGGTCCAAAGAGGGAAAGTGGGTGGGGAGAGAATAAAGGGAGAGAAAGGAGGAGAGGTGACTGATACAGGGTCTTGCTCTCGCCGGTCGTGGATGCATTTTTCCGTTTGGCTGACTCCGTGACCAAGCTGTTCCTGGTAACCCGAAGCCCCCGATATCACGCTGCTCATTTTTACCAATTCAACCCGCTTTGGGCTGATTTCAAGAGTATTGACCTGACCAGTAGGCACGAAGTCTTGGAATTTTAGTGTCCGGACGAATGATGATTGGGAGTCAGAAAACGCCTGTGCTCAGAGCGGCAAGCTTCAATTTGAATATTCACTAAAAGGCGAGTTCTCAATGAGCCGTCACATGTGTGGCTACGTAAATTGGATATTTTATTATGTAACGGAGAGGAGAATTCTTAACGGGCTAGTTAGATCTAACTCTGACACTGACTTTCAAAGTCTACACTGACCTCCGTGAAAAGGAATTTCCTCTATTATCATAAACATTGCCATCATCATTACTAAACACATCGCTTCAGGAGGCATACCCTTTCTTCGCTACCGTTTGGAAAATTAACGAAAACTTATCACTCCGAGTAAATAATACATGTTTTTATAAGTTAGAGGGGGACCCAATGTAGGTGAGCTTATTCTGCTGGGTCATTAGTGTTTGCGTATCAGTAGAGGATCCGTGGTATGAAAAGGTGCGGGAGAACTATTTAGGGAGATGTTTCCGAGCAGATGCTCATTCGTTAGAGTTCCCTATAGTAACGATTCAATGTGTCAAATTTCTCGACCCTGTTTAGCAAGTATTTTAAAGTTCTAATTACAGTTGAGTGGCTCAGGATTCCTGACCCCTGATATTGGAATAGACATTTCACATACTCGTCTGGAAGGTAAAGTCTAACTAAAATGTCGAAATGAAACTTAAATTGGTATTAATTTGCATTGTTGACGTGCATAGTGACCCTTGGTCAGAGTTGAAAATTACGCAATCTTCACCCAATCAAGAAACTCTCGAGTATGTGTTCGCCGCAACAATGACCAACTATTTTCATGCAGCGCGCGCGATTTCATCTCGTGGTCATTCACCCGTATTGTTACACGCTGGTTTATTAGTTAAATGGCTTCCTGACGTTGTAAAGATCGTGACACTGATACGAGGATTGATTACCACCATCATAGAGAACTGTCAACTCACTGAATCGAAGAATACGCACATCACCGATAATATTCAGCTTGAATTTTATACGGTCTAACGAGATAATTCGCGGTGACAGTAAACTCTGTTATTCCAAATGAAAATGATCAACCGATTCGCGAGAAGCGATACTCGAAGTATATCTGCGTGCTTTTATCAACCAAATAATCGGTGGTAATGTGTTTCAATTTAAATAAGCACGAATGATGGTACAGCAGTTAATGAATGATTTAAACGGGTTCTGGCAACGGTCAGCACGCATACCTCTCTAAAGTGAGGTCAATCTGTGGTCAGTCATTGTCCACATACCCGGGCTTAATCTCGTTGGCATGCAGTGCTTGGCAACGGGGTTATGAAGTTATGTCGACGGTGACAGTACAAACCAAAGCCAATTGCACTTTTTGGTTCGCATCAACAATAATTACACTAAATAGCATCCCTCGGCAAATACAAATACGGGTTCATCCAGGGGGTTCACTCATCACGGGTTCACTCTTAACTGGTACAAGCATTTGAGCTGCAGATTCCACGCATTGTTCAAAAGTGCAATCCATAACCCACGCAAGTTTAAACTTAATCCAGAACGGCATCTCCAAATCGTTATTCGGCTCTTCTAGGCTTCTGATCGGCCCATGCAAGCTGCGGGTTACTTCAAATTCGAAGTACCTGCAGCATGTGTGGTCCTGCTTGGTGCTCCTGGTTCTTTTTAAACCTTCGAAGAGCCACGTGGATGGTGGATTTCAAGAGTTTCGATCACACGCAGTGTGGCATATGCCTCTGAATTTAACCTTACGCGGCACGGAGTCCAAAAAATTCGATACCTTTGGAAATTGTTCGACGATGCGTTCAGCTTTTTGCTCGGCAGATTCAACGCGCTGTTTTCTCTCCCACCAATGAATCCGTGATATCTACGAAAGATCGATTGCAATACTCAGTGTGAGAATACTCGGTAATTGAAAAATGTTGCGATTACAAAGGGGCGGCTTTTGCAGTCTTGACGTCAGTCGATACACAGTAGAGCTTGAAACTCTTCACGCACATGGATAATCGTTGTAAGCTTAAGCGAAGTCCAGTCATCCGTAAAAACGACTTCCGAGACGAACTTCTTCTCCATGAAAAGTGAATATATATGTATGTTCACCGCGAGTGAGTAAGGTTCGAGGGAATTCCCTTTGACCAGAACAAGCTATAAAAGTTAGGCAAGATGTCCAGGTAAGGTAAAGTGGGGCCAGCCTGGTCGTTGTTCGGCGACCAAGGCAATAGCTTGCTTTGAGTAGATGTACCTACAGTGACTACAGTGGAACGGGTAAAGCAGGCAGCGTAGCCTAAGCTATTGTCCCCCGTTTAATTGGGTGCAGAGGGGCCACTCAGGGCCAGGAGGCTCTCAACGCGACGACACGATCGTCGAGACGCCGGCCTGGTAACTACACCGAGAGCTCGGACGCACCAGCGCTTATCTAACCTTAACTGACCAGTAACCGGTAAGCGGTAACCCCTCGTTGTCTGCTTATTAGCTACTTAATGGACGACGGTGTACGAACCGCACACTTCGCTCTTCCGCGGACGCCATCAAAAGACAAAAGCGGCCAAGGCTGGACCCTTTTCTTCGACGAGCTTCTGCAGCGATTCACGGCGCTACAATCGCTCACGTAAATAATAATGAGGCCACTCGAAAATCCCGCGCTTGAGGATCCTCGAAAGAAAACGATCGTTATACCCATCTACCATCGTCGCCGAAGGTGTTTCTCCTTGCTATCGGCGGTGTTGCAAATTGGTGAAAGCAAATTGGGATCTAGAGTGCTGCTGGAAGACCTGAAAGATAACGAAAGAAATACGTCACGAGTTTGACAACGCTCGGTATTTTGGCCGCAGAAAATTCTTGGTCAAATGCATTTGTGAAAGCTCGAGTTTAAATATTCACAGTTGTTCTTCGTGGCACCTGTTCCAAAGACTTCCGTTGTAAAGACATTGTCAATCAATGTGTACGTATAATGACGAGAGAGTACGACGTGAAATAAAATCCTTTTACGTAACAGGATTCGATATGTGCAACGAAAGGAATTTATCAAGCAGCGTATTTCAATTTAACGACGACATTTATTTGTGGTGTTGGTGTTTTATTTACGATCCTTGGACCCGGACTTACGTAGCTTTCGGGATACAGCTATAAAGAGGCATCGTATATTAATGGCGAAACGGTAGCCGAAGATCATTTCAGGATATCACCAGCATGATTCATTTCAATGACGAATACTCGAGGCCCTTGATGCGGTATAACTTGTCCTGAACACTTAAAATTTCTCTTTCAACTATATCCCTGCTCAGGCTCCAATCTCATGTAGTTACATTATTGGCATGCGGAGCTGAGAGTCCAGGGGATCGGTGTGACCTTTATCCTAATCAATTACACCGTCTGCTCTCACCCAAAACCATAGTTCCTCTGACCCTCGGACCCAATAGTCCGGGATTCTGATAGAACTATTCAAGTTCGGTGAGAGCACAAATAGAATCCGTTCAATGATGACGAACGGAAGTAAGTTGATAGAGCTATGTCACCCACACAATTGCAGCCTACTTCGATAAAAAATCGTTTGTGCCTGAGCGGCAGGATTCCGTCGGTGGGTAACGCTTGATCTCGCCTTGGCTGGTACCCCCTTCCGTCTTTCCGCGTACGCCGCACGGTATCGAATCAGACAGCAACCGAGCGACGTGCAGCTGATGTGCGGTTTCCGTAGTACCTAGCTTGATAAAAACGCGCCGCTTTTTACGCCCGATTACGCAATCCACGTATATTTCATTCATTTCGTGCAATGGCCCGTAACTCCGATGTGAACGTACTCCAAGGTGCCTAATGAAGGATTTTTCCTATCACATTTCAAACGCCACAAGCGGCCACGTCTTTTGTGATGAAGGAAAAAACGAAACTGCTTCAGACTATTGCACAGAAGTCATGTTGACTTCGTGACACTAGACATACCGCGGGTACGTGCATGGATCATCTCAAAGATCTTGCTCGGTAACTGTGTTGTGTCATAAATAAATTTTCACCAGTATCTGGTATTTCAATTTCTTTTTGGCTTTACTTTGCTCTGATTCTCTCTTTTCTTCTGGCACTGGGTAAAAAAAAGTGATAAGAAAAGAATATTCAATGACCACTTATATACATAAGTACCGCAGGAGTACACAGAACAATTTCAAACTTTCAAATATAACGCTATCACGAGAATTCTTGAAGAACGCTTTTATATCCGTGAAAGTGAAGCATTGTGTAATCACGCGAGATACTAGACTGCAGATAAGACGGAGCATGTTTAGAGGGCACGGATTTACTATCCGAATGTGAACCACTTGACGCTATTGAAGCATGTTCGCTGTGGGACAGAGCAAAGGAGCTCCGAAACATATGTCACTGTAGCAAATACGATATTCGTGGGTGGAAATTAGCCGATATCTTCTGTAGCGAAAGATGATCAAACGGAGTAGAATATTCTCTGTAAATTTACAAAGCATCCGATGTATCGTCGACTAGTCAACGAACAATCTTGATTGATTGTGTCAACATAAATTGACCACTGTGGTCTTGCGATTTATAGTAGGTACACAAAATCATGACGGTACCGTTATCAAATCACGGCGTCGCGGTTCGTACGTACAATTTCGTAAGGTGCGCTCATTGGACAGAAGCGGAAGAATCCCGAGTGATAATTAGACGGCGGGAGTTTGCTCACAGTCTGCGATACGGCGACAAACGGAATCGCGATAGCTCTTTTCAGCTCTGTGAGACATCCTCCAGCACCTCAGTGCCAACGATCTCGTTAGAGGTCACGGTGAACAGTTGCCCAGTTTTTACGATCTCTTTTACCTGTATTCACGGAGGAATAATTCTCTGGGTGAAAGAACGGGGATCCGCCTTGCCGAACCTCGCAAATCCCATCAACCAGTAAACGAAATCAACAATGAGTCGAGATTTGTGGTCGTCAAAGTGGGGACCGGCCTTCAATCAATGGATATCGGTGGTAAAAGAGATTGAGTTATAGACTGTCGTCTGATCGATGGCAAAATTGGGCAAATTAAGAGCCCGGAGGTGAGGAACGTGGAATTTCTCAATCAGGCGAGCCGCTTGCGATCAATCTACCGTCTCGGCGGGCACGAGGGCCCTGGACCCCGGACCAGTGGGACCAGGGCGACTCCCTCACAGCGGGACATCCGCCGCTCAAAAGAGCAGAAGACCGCGGGCCGAGCGGTGAGGCGCGACTCGCGGCTAACTAGATGCCAGCCAAGATTTCTTCCTCGCAAGGGGGTGGCGGGAAGCTGGCTTCGGAGATTACGAGGGAACTCATAACCCGAGGAGCCCTCGGGGTGCCGGCCAGGTGCCCATGCGTCAACGCGAATCGCGCTGTGTTTCGCATTGTGCATAAGCAAATGTGTGTGCAGGGAAGACAGGCCGGATGGGCTGGTGGTCGGACAGAATGCAGACGCGGCCGCAGGTCAATCCTGCAGTCGACGCGATGCACCTTGGCCTCTCTTCGCGTCAAGCCTGCCTGATTCTCAGGATTCTACGGCTCTAGCTCCGAGGAGGGATTAGATTATCTAAGTGATTTCCCGTGACCCCGGAGAAGGGTATAAATGCGGTATAATTGAACCGCGAAATCGTGAGAGATTGACGCCCGTCAAATTAATACGAGGGCCAACGCTCGTTCATTAAATTTTACATGGAAATGTGTCATTTTTATAGCCAGAGAACTCTTTGCCAGTGTTTATGTCGCTCTTTCCGAGTGACTTGCCGTTGATCGCTGTTTATTAGTTTACTCTCAGTCCAGATATCACGCGATGCCGGAATTGTTGAAGTTAATTTCATTGCCATGGGCCTCCAATTATTATCAGATGGACGGAAAGCCCCTCTCAGCTATGAGCTACACTCGGATATTCAACGCCAGTATCTGTGTAAAAATAAAGAATTTTAACTAATTTAAATTACGTTTTATATTTTTAAGCAGCACACACGGTACACGTTGATAAATTAGTTACGCTTATCTCTCCAACGTCTCAGCACCCTCGACATGTTGATAAAAGAATCGAGGCAATGAATCTTTATCATGAAGTTTATTTCATGTCGGGTCAGGTTTTTTTACCTATCACATGAAAAGCCGCATACAGGATATGAAAGAGAAAATGCATACGAAACGCAGAGAATGCCCGAGAAACGCGGAAGAGACGTTCGCTTTATCTGCCGGATCGCGGCAGATTCTCTTCAAACTTTGGAAAAAACTTATGATAAGTATCGTTTTCTATAGCTGGAGGAAGTTTGACTACGTAGCGAACGTAAACAGGTAATATGCATATATCCAGGGTATGATATAGGAGGTGAAAATCCGCAAACCATGCAAAGTAGCACGTGAGATTAAAATAGCTGACTACCTTGCGAGGTATCTGGGTACGAAGTAAAAAACTGGCTAGTTTATGTGCGCTTGGATACTTTGCTTGCAGTTGCAGTTGCGGTTGAAATCTTTCGGCCACTGAGGTCTAATTAACTGGCTGACATCATTGTCCGACTAAGCATGGCTGGAGGCTATTTATAGGCGCATTTAACTTGCTGGAATGCGTCCAGGGCATGAACAGAGCCCTTGCAGATCAGCAGTAGCGGCTGAGGAGAACCTTGGTCTAACAAATTATACGTTTGAGCGATGCAACCCCGAGCCAAGTTACTATTGACACTCGCTTAATTCAGAAATGTCTTTTTTAAACTAACGTGACAAGTGCGACTTTATTTACGCAGATGGAGTAATAGATTGTTTTAGTATTACTGAATAAAAATTACAAATGACAAGACTTTTCGTTGAAAAATTTTCAGTGTTCCGTGGAGTTTTGTAACGGAGAATTTTTTCGACACATCTGCTACGAGAGAGTGAACGGAATTGCCGAAGTCTGAAAGATCTGACTCTGTTGAATAGCGTTCTACCTGTATAATTGGACAGAGAGCCATATCGTTGGCAATTAATGAAGGTAACAAAGCCTGATTACTCAACAATCAGTTCGAATGCTAACGACTTCCTTTACGTCATCATGGTGGACCAAATCAAGAGGGATCGATTGATCAGGGCTTTCATAACGGGAATGAATAGCATTGATTCATATCGTCGTGTTTTAATATTTTAGTAAAATATAGAATACTACAAGTTGATAGAAATTACAGCTTGCATAATATTCATCCGAAGTTGTAACTACTTCTTGCAATCAAGGATGTCTCTCGGTCTCTGTACAATAATAGAAAATCTAACAAAGCTACTCGAAACAACGGTATTTGTTTTTGCTACATGGTGGTAATGGATCTCTAATTCGACTGGCTGGACGTTGTCGAGCGGACCTGTTTTCCATTGAGTAACTCGAGCCTATGATCGTGAGTACGTACTTGAACAAAGTCTCGAATAACGCTTGTGCAATTAAACAATACGGAAATCACCCGTCTCATTGTTAGATGAATCTATTTCTGAGGCTCGCATAATTTGTTAATCTTACAAACAAGGAGACCATTGCACTTGCGACTTCGCCAAGAGGCTGGCAAACGGTTTAATAGTTCTGAAGTCTGTTCAAGTCGTAAAACGGTTTCAGCTCGAGTACACCGCGTGCAGGACGTCGGAATCTCGGCTGCCCGTCGTGACGGCGCGATGCATACGTAATGCATTTCATGATGCACACCACCGACGGTGCCTCGGCACTCATATTCCTTGTTTCCATCGTCCTTGTCTTGATCTTGCCTTCCTCCCATTCTGACCGCCTCCTTCGTGTACTCCTCGCCTCTTATCATTCAGTCTTTCGTTTTCGTAGCTTCGACACATCCGGTGTCTGTATGCAGTTAAAAATTTTCCCTACCAGGTCAAACTTTAGTACCTTACTTGAAATACATAATTCCGTTCAGGGGGGCCAGTCGAGCCTCGATGTCACACACTTACATCTGAGACGTCTTCGGATGGATACACCGATATGGAAACTCTGTGAGCGGTTATACATCTTTCGAAATGGTAGTAAACGCAGCCGGCGGGGGACTCAAAACGGAAGCTACTTAGCGACACTTGAACATAAAGGATAGGACGAGGCCGTTCCGAAACGACGTTACGAACCGGGCGACGAGAGACTCTCGGGAGTTCTCAAAGAAGCGGTTGAGGTCCCTGAGGAGCAAACGGCGCTGGTTCTCTGGCACAGCGGGTCCCTTGGGCCGCGAAACAACTTTGCCCGGTTAAATTAGTAGCATCCAGTTTCCATAGCATTCAGCCCCCGAGGCTGCGTCTCTGCATCTAGAGAGTGAATCGATCTGACAGAGCCGGCAAACTTCCTAATTGCTTTCTTGTGCTTATTCTATTCCGACTTTACTCGGCCTTTGAGGTAAACCGCCGGTTTGTTTGACTCCGTCTAACTATAGGCCACGCTCGTCCTGGACGCCCTTTGATTCCTAGTCCGCAGTCGTTTTTACCACGTGTACGTGGTAGCCGGAGTCGATTTACCCTGACGCTGTTTATAATCCGGAAATCACCCCCGACGCCGTACCCCCCACAATTGATTAGGAATGAAAATAAATACCCTCACAGTCAACAAACCTTGATTCATCTCCCCGTATCGGGCTCACAAAAAGCATCGATTTGTATAATTTTTTATACGTGGCAACGGTTCGTTGACTGACTGGGAAAACAGATGCGCAGGCATTAATCTCTAATGACTTTATCGGACAATATTTTCATACAGGTAGATAGATTACGCGCATTCATCGCATATAAGCTAAAGTAATTATCGATTCTGGTAGCGGAAACTGATCAAACTATAACGCAACGTGTCCGAAGAATAATACATTTAGCGGTGTGAGTGACGGGTGTTAAGAATTCTACATTACCTACTATTCTCTACAGTATTTTTAAATAGTTTAGGTGACTCGACTACCGATGACTTCCCACAGTAAGCTCCCTGATCGTTTGGAGCAGAAACGCACTTGAGCTGGTGGTTCGTAAGGCTGCATACGTGAAACGCCAAACGAATTACGCCGGCGACCAGCGACGCGATGGTATTGCATAATTGCCGCGGCATGATATTTTTCGACTTTAAACGCGTACACGCGGAGGGCAATCCAATGAAAGCTGAACTTGGCCAGTGCACGTGATATTCCACATCCACGTTCCAGTCCCGTTGCTGCCGCCAGACTCCAGGCTACGTGATTATCGCGGCTTCGACAGTTTATGATCCTTCCTGATCGTAACGCGTCTTCTTCTTCTTCACCATCCGCACCCGTATAGGTACGCACAATAATATTAATCGCTAACCATAAAAAATTACGCGAACACACGCACGTTGACGAAAATATGCCGGGAAGTTGTAAGAAGTGGTCGTAAATTAAATATCATTACACGTTATGGGCGTACTTCTGGGAAAGAGACGCGGCCGCGGGAATTGAAAAATATTTCATAATACTTGAGAGAATTTATAGACGTAAATAACGTCGGAGCGTGCACCGCTCGATACTCTGCTATACATATACTCTGCACGGCCAATGTCGGCACTGGCTCGAAGACCATCAGCTACTGCATTCTTTCGACGACCACTTGACGTCTCGTCGCAGCAATTTCAAGCACGGCGATCGATCTTTCGTAGAATAAAACGTCTCGATTTGAATATAACTCCAAATAATACGAATGGACGGCATCCGAGAACTTATACTCGCTGACTACTGGACCAGTCAATTATTCCACCTTACGACCTCTCGGACGACAAGCCGAGATCCTGACGGGGGTCGAGGGCATGGCGGTGCGTCCCAGGGGCCAAAAACGATCCCAGGATTTGCCGATGTAAGGGTCTGCCAAGTGTCAAGCCGCCGATTGATCAGCTGGGGCTTCTCTTCCCGCAGTCACTATCGGCGAGCAACAGCCGATTCTCGCGTTCGAATGGCTTTAGCTCAATCCGTCTACTCTCAGTGAGTGGATGACGAGACAAAAATAGGAATGTCCAGCCGCAGAGAAGTCCCGAGTCGCGTGTTGTGTTCGATTGTGCGATCAGTTTACGGGCTAGCTTTGATGTCGTTCTTTCCTTCTGCAGAGATAGCTCCTAGTCTCGAAATGCGTCTGGCAAAAGACGTTAACGACGGGAGAGCATGCCGTGCTTTTGCCAAGTATCTTGGGCGCCATTTAATTTTAACTGTCTTCCGTATCGAGCTACTTCCGGAGACTATAAACCCACCTATTATACCGACGAATAAGGGCGCTTGGCGCGCCACCGGATTGTAACAGCCCATTAATTGTCAACCCATTTTTAAAATATAAGCCGCTGCCGTTTAAACGCGACATTCGCTCGAGACGGATCGACGGCAATCATTTTTCTTCGTGAATCGCCCTCGCCTATCTTGCAGTCTTGCCTGAAATTTGGTGAAAAACCACCTTTGCCTCCATATACGCGGCGAGCTGACCGCCAAATATAGGCATGCAGCCGCTGTGAATACCAGGCGAACATGAGTATTAATAATATGCCCAACGCGATAGCGCACACGGTGTGTCGGCCCTCTCGCTTGCTCGGCTCGCTTTTCCTCTCCTGCAGCCACACACTCGGTATCTCTGTCCTCTCCAACTCTCTTACGTTTTCACGTGCGCTAGCTCGACGCGGTCTAGCGACCCTGCTCTGGTTGCTGCTTCTTCTTCGTTCACGGATTCGGATACCCAAGCCATTCCTAGTCAGCCGCTAATAATAATGTATGGATAACCGACGATGATCGCAAGCAAGTCCTCTTAGACTGGGTGGGGACTTTTCGGAGCTCGTTTTCCAGATGGTAGCACCGGGTAATGCGGTCCATTTTCTTGTCCACTTCGTTCTCCTACAACTAGCTGATCCAGCCTCGGGCGTATAAACCTATCTATCTACCTCAGACTTTCATCTCGAATGTACGTGTGTTTCTAGGTTATATACGAGTCGGCGGGCTGCATCGTCGAAGCTTTTTCAACAACTCGATCAGCCAAAAAACGATATATATTTATAATAGGTACGTTATAAGTACCGTGACAAATCCACGATCGACCAGATTTGCGTTTACTGTTGTTATCCACCGCTTTACAGATTCATTGCATGCACCGTTGCACTCATTTTTGCACGCTCCGATTGCACTTCGAGATCTGCTTCTTCCGGTATGAAACCCGTCTGAAATTCACGAAACGGTGCAGAGTTAGGCGCGTATTCATTCGCATAGATATCGCGGCTGGTGTAAGGAATCACGGGAGCAAAAAAGCACTTGCGTACTTTTTCCTCACCCGAATATATATCCATTGGCTAAACTTTCTAATTTATCGCGAGTACCGGTCGGGAGAGATTGGATAAGCCGGTTCGGCTCAGAACGAGATCGGCATTCACGGGCGTAATGACCGAAATAATTTCGTGCAAAACAATCAAAGTAATCGAACCCGGCCCGAAGCAATGTGCGGTTTTGCTGCCCCTCGATAGCAGTGGGTATTACAGTATTTGTTTACGGCGAAGCGATTACGGTGCCCTTATAAGGACCTAACGAGCTCTGGGCCAGGCCAACTTTGTGCTATCAAATTCCGTGCAGGTATCGATATTAAATTCGCGACTCTCGCGTGTCTTAAACTCGGGTGAAAGGCGGAGAGTAGGAACGGATAGAAAAAAAATTATGATGTATAAGCTGTGACGCCGATTGAAGCACTCTCAATTTATTCACAGAGCCGGCCAACGATGAGCCAGCCGATCGCCTAGATTATTCAAATATCCCCGGCGTTGCGGCCGATACTTTTCTGCGTAGACCTTTCGGCCTCTCTAATAGTCGATTTCCTACACGTGTTTTGTCGCACTTGAAAGGAACAAAAATGAAAAACAAAATGCTGCGTTTAGCGTTTCCCGGATGTACGGAGTTACTGCCATATCTTGGCTTCAATATTCCGGTTCCGTG
Source organism: Neodiprion virginianus (assembly GCF_021901495.1). NCBI lineage: Eukaryota > Metazoa > Arthropoda > Insecta > Hymenoptera > Diprionidae > Neodiprion > Neodiprion virginianus. The sequence continues at coordinate 29,897,527 of NC_060880.1, forward strand.
CCCAGTTTTTGACTATAGCAACAATGTACCGCGGTATGAATGGCGAACAGTTATTCTGTCTTCACGATGTTTCAAAGAAACACGAGATTACTTCACCGTAAGTGTTGACACTCCTTGAGTTCGTCGATAATTCAGTTGGAGATAAATCAGTTTCGATAACCAATCATCGCGGGATTATAATTCATACATAACGTCACGTACGGGTATGCGATATGACGAAGGATGAATCACGATCCCGTTGCGTTTAATAGGTGCTACGTACCGACTTTCATGTAGCATTATATGATAAAACCTCGCGTGTCACGTCTTTCGTCAAAAGTTTTCATCGGTAAAAATCTACCGAACTTCAAAAATAATCTCAAGCTGAAAGGAGGCACGCGATACCGAAATTCCTCACGACGAAGAGAGCTGGTACTCGCTACTTCGTATAATCAGAAATAGAATTGATATGTTTGAGCACGTAGCATTTCATGTAAATGTATGCTTCAGCGCGAATCTTTCCTGCGGCCGTTCGATCCAAGAAACTGAAGACTGCCGGCCATGCGTGAAATACCAAATACAGATAAGCGATGGAATTTCGCTAAATCAATTCCACGTTGAAATGTTCTTTAGATTATGAACAAGTTGTAACACAGTCCATTACAATCATCATTTAATACTCCAAGCTTGAACATTAAGAAACGCCAATTCTTTCGGCACGACGACTGCAATCGTCGATGCATGAACATTGACCCTGGCTCATTGTCAAGCCCTGTTCAACCGGGGTCAAGTGACATTCGTTGCCTGGATACATTTCGTTGAGAAGCAGGCGTGCTGACCAGCAATCTTAGTGGTGACAGTGGTGGTTCCCAGGAGGCGACGATCGCTGGAACATTCCACACGCATTCTCTTCAAGGTCTGATCCATCCCGTAGCATATTGATCACTGATCATGATTCACCCACGCGTCTCCACCGCTATGCACACGCGCGTGTCATGTTTAATGCTCTGTCAAACTGTCACCTGGTGCCATCACCGAGTATCCATACCTAACCTGCTCCTGCTGATCCGCCTCTATCTATACCGAATTCGTGCATCTATGCTCACAGTGTCACATTCTAAGGCCATCATTTTTCGAGAACGAACATCAATTTCCTTCAAGCGAATTTCCGCCAAGGATTATTGTATATATTCAAGCGAACTCGTCACGCATAGTCTATGTCTTCCATTTCCTTATCTTACTATTCCTTTCTACGGCTTTGCTCTTTCCAAATCGATAGATCCGTATCGTAGTGTAAGCAAATATTTCTTTCAGTTCGGTATTATTTGTACTCTTCTTTTTTCTATTTTTTGTTTTTGTTGCTAATTCATGTAAAACCAAGAAATAGAAGAATACGAAGTTTTTAATCTTATAAGCATCATGTAGAAGTTGACAATGAATCCCAATCGGCAAATTGGAATCGCAAACGAGTAGGCTCAGTATATTTTTGTGCCGGAATCATGTTATTCCAGACTCTGAATTATGCGAAAACCTGGTACAGTCGGTTCTTCGTCCGTTGTAATCGCGAAGTGAGATGTCAGCGGATATTCGACAAGCCTATACATCAACGCAAACAAGCACTTTGCGTCGCTTTGTTTCGGCTGGTCACGATGAACGTTCGTGGACGTTGCGATCCTGCGAGAATCCGAGTAAAATTACCATTTCCCGAATGCGCTGGACGTGCAGACTAGTTCCAGAATCGATCCTGGAAACGGGGAATCGGTCGGAATGGAGGCGAACGATCGCCCGAGGAAGATAGCACTCTGCTCCGCTGACGGTGACCGGGGTTCTACAGCCAACTCTCTGCAGCAACGTGGACTTAACATTGTCTGCTTACTTGAGGCCATGGACGAGAGAGAGAGAGAGCGAGAAAGAGAAACAGAGAGAGAAAGAGATTGAGAGAGTGAACTCACTCGAGAGCTTTGTAGCCTGGCCAGGAAGTAGTCGTGAACTGTATGCGGCGTCCGGTTCACGGTGGCAGCTCGATGAACCCGCGCAAAGACGAGGAGAAGGCTGCATGAGCGAGTGTGAGGAGCCTGCAGTGCCCTGTTCGCCAGAAGAGGGGATCAAAGAGTCAACTGTAATAGCCGGAAGATGGTCTCGCCCATGCATGGGACATTCTGAGCAAACTTGCGCAACAATGATGCGAGGAAAAGGAACGATCGAGGCACGAGGGGTTCTTCATACGACAAATACCAGTTAGCGTTGAATAAAAATACTTCCAGGTAAACCGTTTGCGCGCCGATAAATGTCGTCCGTTTTTATGAGACAGCACAAGCTGTGTTTAGGCGCCCACGGACTCTTGTGCTGATTCTCAAGTACCAAACGCAAATTTTACCGTCTCAATTTCGAGAGTCGAGCGTTATATAGACGTTAAGTTGAGACACAGAATTGGCACGGCAGTGGATTTGAACAGTCGTCTTTTATTTCTTACTGTTTCCCATTTTATTTCGATATTCGTGCTTGACTTACAATTAACAATTCTGTCCTTTGAGCTCCACAGTTTTACTTTCTTAGGTCAATACAGCATGTTTTATATCTGGAATTTTACTCATTTTCAGATTCTCCAGCCTAGTAAAGGCTGCCGACGGAATGCCGGAAGGTCATGACATCACCTGACTGCAGTGACAGTGATTTATAGAGCTGGTAAGTTTTGCCAGTACACGTAATTCCCCCGATTCAAAGCCACTTCACGTATCTTGCAGTACGGGACGATAGAACGTTGACTTTATTTTCCATCGACTAAATTGAAGCTCACAGTTGATCGGCGATGTTTGTACGGGTCATGAATACAAGTGTTTGGTAAGCTTTAAGGTATGATACTAGTATTTGACAGAGCTGAGCGGTGGTGAAAGTCGTGAAAAAATGTACCACTAAGGGCTGTGACGTTGTGTGCTTGAAACTTGATATCGCTGGTGGACTTTTCCGATCGGTCCAACCAGAGACGTAATGGAACCAGGTTTAAAGAAATTCAAGTCGCACCGGCGTATATTCGTCGAATATAAATTAGTATTCCACGTTAGCTGCAAAGAATCATAGGCTGCCGTATTGTTTCATGAACCCGTCACTTGGTTCCCTTATGCCCGCATATGCTCGGGGTAAACATTCGTTTAGGTATAGACCAGTCGGCGCATACAAATAAGTGAAACTCGTCGCATGGTGTGAATAGATAAAAATTCCTTGCTTACAATGAGCGAATGTCGGTCGCCATTAGTTGATCATTGATCGTAGTGACAAGCTTCCGTGATGTAGGCACTGCGTGCAGCCTCTTCGGATTAGCCGCAGCATTTTCTCTGAGCTGTATTAAGCGTAATTAATGAATTGAGTCGTAATTCATATAGTACTATATTATGTTATATTATATTATTTACTTTACTTCGTCACAAAATGAACGTATTATTTTTTTCGATTTCGGGTCATAGTAGTCGAGGTTGAATGAACTAATGATACCTTTAAATAAGCTAACGTGATTCGCTGAGCGATCAACGAGCCCGGAACGTTACGGACTAGACCTAGGTCAAATTTGCTCGCGGATTACCAGCCGAGCCGCTTCGGCGTCACCATTCGAAGCCACTTCGCCGGCAGGTAACTATATCGAGGGCTTTGAAGTTGGGTGTAGAAAGTGTACTTTGCCCGTCAAACAACCGCGCCTTTGCAACGCGAGTATCATCCGGCAACCAATTAGATGTCAAAGGACCTTCAGCCCGCAGTATTAATTCTGCGAGTTGATACCGTTCTCCGCGCACGTAGGTATGGATACCACCCGTTGTACACACGAGGTAATACCAGGTATCATAGACGGTGAACCCCCTGGACTAGGCTAGTTAGTATGTCAACTGCGCTCGGCTTCAAAACGTGCTGGGAACAGGCGACGGGAGCTGACACCCGTGGAGGCCACCTGCACCAAGGGATGGATGCATCGGCTTCTGGTCGACGTTACGAAGTCCATCGGCTCGCCACGAATCACCTGTCGGATTCCTCCCGTAGACGTTTTTCGACATGGAATTTTATGGCCGGTTTACGTTAAGCTTGTTACGTCCATGCCGTGTGTTTAAGAGTTCTGATCAAAATATTATACCGGTATATCGAGACTTGAGTTTGGCCGATACAAGGCGTCTTCTCGAACAATTCTGTATTCATGTTCGGTAGAGAACGAGGAATATTGAGAGACTCCGACGTGGAGCGATTGTTGATAGGAACATTTTGCATAGACCCAACATACGCTAGGTGGTAGGAGCTGATAAACGTCAATTTCTTCGCGTTCGTCTATAACAGTAAAAATAAATCATTCTTTGACCGGTAGATGGTGCTCTCTGTCGAGGGCGCCTTGACTCGGACGATACGATCTTCAAATGCATGGGAATCAATCATACGTGAAATAGAGGGACGATGCCGGTCAATATTGCCTGGAAATAGACCTTTGCCCAAGTCGAGTACCGGTTGTACTTTAATATAGATAGACGAATAAACAACTGCGTGAATATGTTACGAAAAATCTTTCCCGTGTTGTGGAAGGAGGGAGACGAAATTTCTTAGAATCGATCACTTTCAGATTCACAGAAAGTATGTGCCTCCAATTCTCTTCCTTCAGAAATACTATGATCGTTCAACTTTTCAAGACATTCGTTGAGCCATACCGCGATTTCGCGCATAAATATTAGGCAGATCCGTACCTAATTATTAAATTGTTATACATTATGAAACAGATAGCAAAGCGTGGAAACCAGTATATATTAACATGGTTCATCCTAGCCGTGAGATAGCCGTATTCGTGAACCGCGGTAATATCGAAATAAAGGTATTAAGATATTGTAACGTTTTAAGACGTTGCAGAATAAATATGGATTCGCGAGCTTATTTAGTTAGTCAAATTAAAGGCGCGAATAAAATGTTATGGAAAAGCTTTAATAGCAGAGAACGTGTTTCTAGTTTAAAGTCTGAAACAAGACTGTTTTTACAATAATGTTTGTAGACGCAGCAACCTTATTCTTTTTAAAGACATAAGAGGTTTATAAACTTCTTTTATCTATGATGACTACTAGATCATTAAAAGGGGGTAAGACGGGTGATTTCACCCTTTGTAACAATATTAATACGAATAGATTCGTTCGTGTAACAGATACGGCTGTGCTGAAGATATCGATTTAATGCTGATTCAAGTTGAATTGCAGTCTTAAAAGCATCGATACTGAAACGAATAAGTGGCCCAGCCATCACCTTGATTTCACTTCTGGCTACTTTCAGAATGGCCGTATTTTAGCCCGTGATGCGAATCGCCAACAGGTACTTCAAACAACGGGCCACCCGACCAAGCATATGTGTCACTGAAATTTTTTTGTACCTGTACTATCTGCGCACACTGACAATGAGGTATAAATGTCAGCCATGATCACGCGAATCTTTACTACTTCATCATACAATCATATAAGTGATGAAGCCTTGGGACTGAGAATTGGAAGTAAGTCAAGATGATTGCGATAGCGAGTGAATCGAAGCTAACTTCTTCACTTGAGGTGATAGTCATCGCCAGAGGCATGGTTCGGTCGTAGTCCATACACAACCAGTTTTGGATTCATTAGAATATTGTCTTGTCCATATATGTATGTAAGTATGTTTATATACACGTTACTCTGCAATTTATGGATTATACCATACAACGTCGGTGCCTAGTTGTTTTCACTTCCATGTTACCAAGACTGGTAGATAACGGCCGCTGTAATACGACCAGGCGATGTGTATTTCAAATTCATTTGCATGCATTAGGCTGGCTCTCGTATGAATAAGTTTCCACGATGATCCTAGACGCTGGCGATAGGTGATCCGGGTGATCGGGTAAATGCACTCGAATCAACTCGGCTTTGTATCATCAAGTTCCCAATGTCATGGATCTATACATAAATCAAGAACCAAATTATTTATTATGATATCTCTGAGGAGCGTTGCACCCTTCAAAACGTCGAATTTCCTGTCAATATTCTTATAATGGTTATGCTAATTCAGAAGCATGCCACGCCTATTCCGTGAACATTTTTTTGGATCACAACGTCGTTAACAAGCTGACAGCTCTGATAAATTGGATTGTTTTCTCGATAACCGCGTCGCTGCAGTCTTCGTGATTATAATGCTTATTAGAATTTTCGCTCACATTGCACAGGCTCATAAACGATCGGTAAGATATTCTTTTCACGAGTGATATAATGTACTTGTCTAACCACATAGACGAGAGGTGTACCCTTCTTTTCATTTTGACACACATCCGATTAACCTTTCATAATGAAGATCGCTCGGACGTTTCGTAAGTTAATAATAAGTCTGATTGAACTGTCGAGAATGTTAATGGATAATGCGTCCGAGGTTTCTTCATATGAACAACGAATTCACACACATGTACGGATTGAACTTTACTTCGTCAAGTGTGAAGAAATTCGACTCGCGTTGATTTTGTGATTCCCAGTACGTGGGCCGATTGACTTAAAACTGACCAATTTTCCTCAATTTTTACGAGTCACCGCCAACGACGTCGCGAGTAGAACGTGAATCAGGGAAAATCTGTCCTCCGGCACATCTCGCATAGGTAGATACCGTTTGCTTTAAGTAATTGAAATGCATCCGTCGTAGAGAACCCCGAGTTATGCCAGCAACAAATTCTACGCGTCCAAACCGACGGTAGACGCAAAGGATCAAAGCATCACGTGGTAGTCAAAGTCCGGAATCCTTGAGACCTGGTAATTACCTACGTTCGGGTATATCAATTAATTACGCTTTTGAGTTCGAGCAGCCTCGTTACGGAAGGAAATGGGTGAAAGGCGGCGAGGAGGCGGATTCAGAGGTTCAGGATAAGGATGAGGATCTCTCCGGTCCCAGAAAGGGATGCGCCTCTTAATTCTGGTGCTGGAAAGAGAGGTTTCGGGGGGACACGGGAGAGCATGGAGAGAATTTGGGGGGGCAGGGCACGGGGCTTGGGAGGGGGGAGGGGGCTGACAACAGGGTAATGACGGTGTGCCGAGCCTGATTATAGTGCGCCGTACGGCGGGTACGCTGCTTAAATCAACAGAGGGAACGGACCAAGAGGTTTCACCTGCCGAATCAATTTTTGCCTCGTTTGGGTCCCGACTGTTTTCTCCGCTCCGCTGACCGCCCACACAAACAATTCCTAGACGATTTTCCCGCGGAGTGATATAGTGCCGAGCAACGACAATTACATGCGTGCCTTGGCATCTGTTAGGATACGAAGGCGTAAGTATACCCTCTGCAATTCATCCATTCCTCCAAATGCGACCTACCGGCATTAAAAGACACTTTTCTTTGTTTGTTCGGATAAATTTCGTTGTTTCGTTGAACTGCAGACGCACGCTTGGATCTCTGCCTCGCAGCCAGCAGATGGCTAATCATCAAACCTGGTCGAGACTTCGGGGCTACGACCAGACGGGAAAGTAGCCTCTTTCGGGACCGGCGCGGTGTTACACGTTCCCGGTTATAATTGCCATCCGGGAACCGTGTCGTACTCGGAATAACCGAGTACAGCCAGTCCTGCACCTGTCAGATTTCAATTTACGGTACGTCGAGATATTGTATACAACTACGTAATACGTTAATTGCTACCTAATTGTAAGTGTAGCTATTGCGGGACATACAGCTACCGCTTCGATCAATGTTCGCTCTCACGAATGTATGTCGAAAACGGGATATCCGTCTCAACGTCTCGTCAAGCGTGAGGTAAACAATTTTTCTCGAAATTCAGATGCGGTGGATCGAACGCTCGTTGTCGAATGTACTAAACTGACGCTTGAACGTTCTCTTTCACAGTGGTACAATTATCACGTTAAATTTTAGTACCTATTCGAGGTCCAATCGGTGATGACCCGTGACAACTGAATATGTATGTCTTGTGATTCGAGACACTAAAATCACGCGATATAACTGACTCGAGTCAACCGTGTCCACTGGTTTCGATATCACCTATTACATGAGTGTAAGCTCTAAGGGTCGCTATCGTTGTTTAGGACAAGTTTACGAACGTAGATACGGGTGCCTTGGTTCAAAGTCGGAAACTCGGTATTTAAACGAAACGCTAGACAATTCATCCGCCCCCGCGTCGGCTGGCCTGACGTTTATGTGCGCTGTGTAGTATTATAAATCGCACGATTACGTCCGAGTAGCCCCTCTTTCCTGTAAAAGTACAAACACAGAGTTTAAACGGAGTCCTAACTAAGCGAACACACATCCGAAGGGATCATCCGGGAGTCGAGAGTCGAGAGTCGGTTCAGCACCCACGCCTAAGGCCGCGCCCTTCGGTGTAGTCCACACCGAATCTCATTCGCGGAAGATGAGAGCATCCTTCTGCCGCATAACAGGTAATTACATTAAGTCAAAATGAAGATGTACGAGGGGTGTCGGGAGATGACGATGCGCACCTACGCTCTGTAACTCGACTTGAGTGTCGCGATTCCCAAGAGTTGACCTTACACGCGCTACCGTCGCGTCGCCTGAATGCAGCGCTGCATGTTCGGTGGTTTTTTATTCGTGCCGCGATTTTTCGTTGTATACCGATATCATAACTCGGAACATAGAAACACCCTCGATATATTGGCGGACGGGAGAAGAAACGCTCTTGGAATAGCAAGTTTCTTGCGATTGTCTCTTTCCCCCCGCAGATAAGCCGTGTCGTCGCAAAAGGAGATTGATAAATGCGTCAAGAATGAAAAGAGTCTGCCTGACGTGTACGAATGCATGTGTTATACGTATGTTGGTACGGATGTTCGATGGAGGATGGAAAGGAAACATCCTTGGCATCACGAATTTTCTCCCGATTCTTCGCTTTCTTCTCTCATGATATAATTCATGGGGTGATATTTTGTTTTCCTACGTTCGTTGCATATTTCACGGCACGTCGGTGTACCTTGCCGCATTTCCGACGCATCGCGATACAGATTTAACGCTTCTCGCGTGCCGAAATCGAGGCGAGGAAGAATAATCCATTATTTTTGAAAGGTGAACGAAAATGCATAAAAAAAAGGAAAATCCAGCATCTTCCATATAGTCCTTTTTCAAAAATTGAACGAGTTACGTAACTGGCGCGGACATAATTATCGGGTGTCAGCCTTTGCGATTTCATTATTCAATGCACATATACTGAAGGACTCGCCTCAACGAATTCGTACAAGAAATGAACCCGAACCCAACTTCTACGGATAATTTATTCCTGTAACCTCGGTAAGCATGTTTTCGCGGTTTAACAGGTGAGATGGAACCGAGAGAAGAAAGTCATTCGGTAGTGAAATTATCGCCCTTCCACCTGAGTCGCCTATTCTAACAGGTGATCGGATGATAAGAACCGCAGGTTACCCGTCAGCGGCAAATAAAAACAGTAATGACAGCGGTAAAAAATCATTTGGTGCGACGGCGAAAAATGTAAAAGTCGAGCGTATACCTAGAGGTATATAAAAGCCAGCGCGAACGACGGCGCGCCGCTCAACAGACGTGATCCACCCTGAACGTTACGGTTGTTATCAGATCGCGCGCGCGTCTCAGCCGCGTCTCTCTCTTCCGTATTACCTCCCTCTGCTTCTCATCTCCCTCAATCTTTCAGCCTTAAATTCCCACCCGGCGAGGCAGAGCGCGGCCGCGGTACTCGTGAAACGCCATTGTCTACGGCCGGCAACCTCTATAAACATTTAATATTGAGAGATCTTATCGCGCTAAGGGGTTGGAGACGTTTTAATATCACCTCGTCGTGGTCTGCGTGTAGCCGCATGAATATTGTACACACGTGCGTCTCGGTTCGGACTGTAACCAGCAGCCCGACCTCCAGCACGCGTTGGGCCTGATTCAAGTGGGCCCTTTTCCTTATGCGCACGTGTATCAGGCCCGCGGTCCGTGTAAGAGTGGCTCTATGCACTCGTGGTCACCCTATACCTACGTACGTGTAAGTAGATAACCCTTAGTAGAGTACAACCTGCACGGCTGCACTACGGCAAAGGCGGCGGAGAAGACTCAGGGCCCAGACCATGCTTGTAGGAGTTTAGCTCGCGAGACGGACTTGTCTTACCGCTGCATCTCCGGCGCATCTCTCTGCGGCCCATTTGCTTCTTCACCTTCACCTTTTTTCTTCCTCGCTAGTGCGGCGCACGGTGAGAGAAAAATAAGAAATAAAAATTGAATCTTGAGAGAGAGAGAGAGAAAGAAAAAAAAATAACAACAACAACGGGGAAGAAAGAAAAATAAATAAACGCACAATACGCTTTCTCTTGGTTTCCAACGAGGTATTAACCCCCACGCTCATACTCGAGTAGGTAGATACATACATATATTGTTGTATATGTATATGTATCCGTATACCGTAGTATGGACCTATAATAAAAACAGTAGGTAGGTATAGCTATGCGGCAGCAACCGCATTTGCACTCGACCGAATTACCTGTCGGTCAGGCTCTTCTGGTTCACCGGTAGAGGTATAGGTGTCGGTTCTTACGATTCGGTACGGGTGCCCAGCCCGGTTCGCCATGCAATTGTGTCGGCGAACGTAAAATTTAATTACGTACCTCCGACGAGAAGTAATTGAGACGTTGATTAGTATATAGGTGTACATATTGCCTCCGGTCACTGGACATGCGTGTTCAACGGCCGAGTGTACCATACGAATGGGATTCACGTTCGTTTCGTCCAGTTGCAAGGTCAAAATTCAGATCACCTTCGGAAGTATGTACTCAAGGATACAGAGTCGAACATAAATCATAATCCTAGTTTTACGATAGGTACATTCACCGCACGTCGACGAATGGAATACTCTTTTTATCAGCTGTAAGTTTGTCTTGAGTGTTGAAATTACCATGCACCCGAATGCAGTCTACCTGTAAAAGTAAAACTGACCACACTGTGTGGAATACATATACAGATACGTGTATTTGGAAGGTTGCTCGGTGGTAGCTCGCTAGATACTCGCCTTAGCTCAATTAGCAACAGAAACAACCCCCCGATGCCCCCGCAGGAGTGGTCGAATAAATGGGCGACGCGACGCCCAGCAAGGATGCAGCTTACGGGCCGTCGAGATGCGGGGTTATTTACCGATCTTCCCAATTTACCTGGACAAATAAGATCATTTAGCTTTATATTTATTTATGTCGAGCCGGTACCGAGGAACGTGTTCCATCGTTGGTTAACGCATTTTCAGACGCATGGCGCAAGAACATTTACGTCTCTTTAAGAAATAAAAATACGTGCGTTCTGTCGTTGGCTATGTTTATTCAAATGAGGACCTGTAATTCGGCACTTCACCACCCCACGCTCAAAGCTGCTGCGGGCGCCCCGTGTACTTTTACCCAAAGTTACACACAGCCAGCGGATATGTAAATCCGATGTGACCAGAATTCGAAGTTTCAAACGATACCCCCCACCATCCCCATCCTGGAGAAGATAGCGACTGATTCGGGGACTCCACATTTAGAGTTAAGGATCTTACGGGAAAGCGGTTTACTCACATACACCTAAGAAGATGCCCCGGGAGGCGTTCAGGGATCGAGCTCCGATCGATGGATGCCTAGAAGTTGTTATTAGCTTTACTCTTTTCTGTTTCACCAGCCATTACTTGCACGCTCGACCAAACTCTCCGTAGGTTTCAACGTTTCCGCTACAAGCATTTGTGCACGGTGTGCCGACCGCTCAAGATTTCTGTACATCGTTTTAAACTGGTCAAGACTAGCTTGCGATGGAGTTTAATTCAAGTTCTGTAAAAAAAAGCCGCGGTAAATTTTCAACTACAAATATCAAAAATCGTACGAATTCGTAGGAAAAGGTATGCAATTTCTGAGAACATCCGTAACCTTAGAACCCGGTGAAAAATGAAAATATAAGTGCATTGTATGATCTTAGCTCTGGCAAAAGTCCGTCATGTGAACGTGCAGGTAACGTTTCAACAACCTCTTCAGACTTTGAAACGATTATTTCAAATATATTGCAATTCCTCATGAAAATCTAATTTATTTTCATTAAGGCCACTTACTGTAGTACCCACATCGAATAATGTATAAAAAAAATATCGAGTATCATAAAATCTTCTCTTACGACTATAAATAAGCTGACATTTTCTATGAGCTTGCACGCGCGTGTTCGGCTATATCGGCTACACTACACAATCATCGGAGGCTTGAGTTAATCGAAACTAATTTCGCATCGGCGCTTAAACAGAACGTGCCTTATCTGTAACAGAACGGAGAGTCGTACCACTTAGCATAATTACAAAGTTCGTCCGAAGAAAATCAGCCAACCCTAGACGGCGAAAAAGTTCTACCAAGATGGCAGCGGTTAGATGAAGAGGAAAAAGAAAAAGAGGAGAAACCCATCATGACGGTACTCATAAACGTTTCTTGTACTCGCGGTGCAGCAATTGCGGTTTCGATACAGCAAACAGACGCTGCGTGCAGGCCACAACTTGAAATGTCAACGAAAAGCAATTGCACTCGAGATCCCTTCCCTAGCCATACAATCGGTGTTACTGTAGCAGCTTGCCTCATTCCACGGTGGGTACACTATTCTAGCGTCAAACAATCCCATGAGAATTGCCGTTGCGAGATAGAAATTGCAAACTGCTAGATCGGAATCTCATACCAATAAGACCGTCCTGCTGGTCCAGCAGTCCACCGACGGAAGATCGCCAAGAATGAACACAGTCGCATCCCCGATCGGAGTAAAAGCGATTCAGTGAATCCCTACACCGATGGACGAGTGGGTATTATACCGTTCGATTTGTATGGTGGGAAAGTGGTTCCGCAGCTACGGTTATTGGGTGCAGGACTCCTCGCGGAGAACACACCCGCCGTTCCTCCACCCGGGAGATTGTTTACAAGAGGTAGAAATTTACTGCGCCATTTCGGTTTCCACTTAATAATTTCACCGCCCGTGGGAGGACAACCGATGCGGTGAAATATAGTCCGCACTCGTAATATTCGCAGATGATTGACAGAAACGGCCGCTTGTTAATCGCGAATCATCTCTTCACAACCAACGGCGCGAAACGAGACGCGCTGCAGGGGCAGCGGTCAAGAGGTTACGGTCAGACCATGCAGGCAAACGCGTCGCACGTCGGCGCGTCGAGTCCGTCAATTTTACAAATTGTCACGTGTCCGTGCGAATGGTCAGGACTCAGGGGTCAGCCGTTCCGGCGCCCCCCAGGATCTTGATGCGGGGCTCGAATTGTCCCGAGCGACGTTCTCGCCGACAGCTCCGAGAAAATCAGCCCAGTTATCGGGTGTCAAAGGACCGATTGACTCGTCGATTGATTCGGTCCGCGGTCTGATCCGGCCCCAATGAGCGGAACATCTACCGCATGGCAGTAGCCGGTGGAGACGAGGATGCTCGGCGCAAAGAACGGCTCGCGTAGCTTCGTACCACGGGCTAAACAATTTACCATCTCGCATAATGAAGTGGAGCCGGAGTGACCCTGCCTACCAGCCGAGCCTTCCACTCATCGTCTCTCCGGCCAAGGCACCGCGTCTCCCTCTCACGCCCGCGTTCTCCAACGTTCTCCATCTCCGCTCAGCCTCCGACGCTCTTCACTTTCGGTACGGCCGCGGCGGCGTCGGAGCCGCTCGTATTCGATTTAACTTTTTAAAACAGTTAGCTGCTCCAACAGGTCGAGGGTGATAAACGAGCCCGTCGCACGCTGACGCGCCTAAATTAAACAATAACGAAGCGCATCTCAAGGTACAGGGTGCGATTTGCCGAGGGCCCGCAACCAAGGTGCAGGAGTGAAACGAAGGGGCCTCGAGCGAGGAACCCCGCCGGTAAGTCTCATAATTGGATGATGGGAATCACTGGAAATAATAATTGACAATATGGCGCCTCGCGGGTGATGCTATCGCCGCCTGTAAATAAATGGTTACTGACAACTACTCTCTACTCTCTCTCGCTATCTCACTCTCCCTGCTTCGCTCTCGCGGTACGCGATTCGTCCGGCTTTTTAATAGGTACACAATGCGATGCAGTAACCGGCGAGAAGGTGAATTCGCTCGTTCAGCACCGGTGCCACGAACCTCCGCGATCGTCGCCCTTCTCCTCATCCCTACTGCCGTGGCGGCAACCGTCCCTAGCTAACATATTGGAATGCGAGCCAAAGGCCTTTATAGGCTTTTGGCTGACAACCAATGGAACCAGTTCTCGTAAATTTCGATACTTTTTTCCTCCGGCCATACGTTGAATACGTTATTATCGAGAGACTATTCTTGTCGAACGAACGAGCCAGCGAACCGACGGACGAGCGGACTTAAACCTGGGAGTATTTTAGTAGCTAACGCCGTTTCCATAATTGAAATTCAATTCGAATGAGCCACCGCTGCTGCTCTGCGCATATACGAATGCTTCCCGATATTCCAATTTCGCTCTTGGCTCGAGGAACCCGACCGTAACGTAGATAAACTTCCAGGACTTGGTGAGAAAAATACCGGCATATTCTACTACATAATTCAGCCTTGAAAATATCCAAGAATCGGTAAATAAACCAGATGTGCTGGCCAAGCTTCAAAGCTCGAATGACACCATCACTCAAACCCATCAAAGACCAACGAATGCTCGATGCCAATAAAATCATAGCTGTGTATGCCAAGTTTCGGCAATTTTTCACCCAAGTTGAATTTTTCATTAGCTTATGTACAGCTTTTATAATAGGATATCCTTGATGAATCCAAGCATCTCAGGGATTTTTTTCAGCATCTATTTCTTCCGAATATATGAATCAGGTTAAAGTGAGGATGTGTGAGCCAATCGACTGCACTCAACTGTGGGAAGCATTGTCTAACAAAACCTGAATCCATCCGCCCATTCATCAAACGGTGGATATGACCGTTTAGCGCCTCGTATGGATACAACGATACGCTTACGGGCGAGTAGGTACTAAAATTACGGTTGAAAGTTCAGCGATCGAAAGTTACCATAGTTGGTTAAACTGCGGTCCTTTTACTTCGGAATATGAATGCGAAGGAAAGTAGTGGGAGCGGCATTAGCGAGAAGAGAGTAACCATTATCGATAAATAATGATCTATCGCAGCTCCGTCCGCGGTAGACATACAAAGTCTTCCGAAAGTAGATATACATATAAGTATACAAGCCATCTGGTTAATACACCGAAAGTTATTTATTTTTCAGTTGGGAAATGGGTGGGTAACGTCGAGTGACGGAGCCTGTGCCTTTCAACGATTAAACAAGATACACCGACCAAGTCATAAATTGATCACAACTTTTTACATAGCCATCTTTTGTTCCCCCAAGTGCCAGGAAACGTAGGCGTTACGTACCTATGTAATTACGGTTTTTTCGGATACACGTTAAGCTCATTCATCCACCTTGCTTCCAGCGGAGTCACAGGGTCAAATGTATTAAGTTTCAATAGAACTAAACGCTGAAGCCACTCACATTTCTTTTTTTTTCGTATTCATGACTATCTATAACTAGGCCATGGACTGGGAAAATCGTACGTCGTACATAACGCAGCTCTCTCTCTCTCTCTCTCCTTCTCTTCCTCTGGAGCAAGATCATTTTGGCTGAGGAGATAATTAGATAATAACTCAATTAACGCCAATGTTACCGTTTGCCCTGGTAAGTTGAGAACAAGAAGTAAAAGAAGAAGAAGTATAAGCAAAGAACAATGTTAATCTCGGTCTTAACTGAAAGAAAGCAGTACACGGTTCGACGAACTTTTCTGGTATTTATATCGCTGGCTCACTTATGGATGAAGTTTAATTGTAATTACAAAGTTTCGGAAACATAGTAGTGCAGCAGGTGAATTTCTACGGTACAATATAGCTTAAGGAAGTAGACTCACATCTCAATGACTTTTTATAATGATTTTTTTTTTCACTATGGCATTTATTTCACAATTTCAATTTTTTTTTAGTCATGAAAGAGGAAGTTATAAAGTAATACGAAAAATTGATTAGTTCGTTTTTAATGATAAATCTTGCTGGTATAGCCGCTTGAAGTTACCCTCATTTAAATCTGGCTGAAACGATATTTCAACTTTACAGCATCTGAAAAAAAAAAAAAAAAAATTAATTACAAAGTACACTTGCCGCTATCTCCTGAAACAGTATTATGCAAATTTAATTTTAAACAAACAATATGGCGGACTTTTGAAATTTCTCCCCTTTTTTGAACCTAAATTGTTCAAACTATGGATTAAATATTAATTAACAATTTTCGTAGTGCTCCAGGATATAGTTATACATGTGCAAAATAAGCCATAAAAATTTCAGCTTGATAGGTGCAACAGTTTTTTTTAGTAAAATATCAGCCAGGTCCAAATACGTTATTTTGAGAAAAACTCGATTTACTTTTTCTGTCTAAAATGTGCCAAAAATTAAAAAAAATAGTCTCATACCCTTGATCAGCGATGCCTGCTCCTTATATTAAACCTTCAGCTTCCTCGCAGCTTTTATTTTCTTCCATTCTGGCAATCCTAAGGGAGCTAGCTGCCAAAGACACGCATTGTTCTGCGTTCCATTGTTTCGCATTTTTCGACCCGTTCTCGAACTTTCTGACCGAAATAATAGGTTCTATAGCACTTTTACGTGTATTTACTACAAATATATAGAATCTATAGAATCTATAGTTTTTAGAAGATCATTTTTTGAATAAAAGATGTGAGACTACTCCCTTTGGTAAAATCAACCTTTTCAACATTTCTTACTAATATTCACCTAAATTCTTCGTCTCTTTTCAACGCTGACCTTTCTCAGGGGGATCGGCAAGTATTCGAAATTTTTGGGTGGCCCAAACCGGACTCGCGCGAGTAAGGTCGCCACTGAGTCCCGGGCCTCACCTAGAGGGTTGCATCGGGAGATCCACGATAGAAAGAATGCCACGGCAAGCAGTTTGGGCCCGTAATTACGGGCAGCAGAGGGCTAGAGGGGCACGGTGGAAGACCCTATAATCTTGCGGGGACCGCCCCTTGTTTGCTTGTGTAATTACCCCGTGCCCTCCCCCGATTGCCCCGTGAGGCCCCGTAGGTCTCTGAACTGATCCATTCGTCCATCCGTCCATCCGCCTGCCGTCCGTTCTTCCATCCATCCGTCCGTGCGCTCGTCCGTCCATCCGTCCGTTCATCGACCGTGCATTTGAGCCTTCGCCCAGCCATAATGCCGATACCATTGCTTAATATACGCGCTTCTACACAGGCAAAGCTTCAGGTATGTATCCTCGAGTGTTTATACGCGCATGTATACCTGCATGGTGCTCGAGCGTAAAACCGTCCAATCAAACATTCGGGTTGTAACCAGCGGAATTCACATATGTAGACACATACGCATGTACAATATCATCTTGTACGCAACGAACGTTTTTATTTTTTTAACTTTTCTCTCATATCGACGAGTACATAATTTACTCTTTCGTACAGATGATAATGTTGAGCACAAGTGTGGATGATTGTCAGACAAATTTTACCTACGTGTTAATGTCAACCGTCGCGTTTTGTCTTTTATACTTTTCATCATGTTTTCAATGGTGAAAAATTCAATCTGCTTGTGTCGGCAGTAGCAATCAGTTTTGAAAGCCATGAAAATACAGATCGACGGAGAGGGGTATGTACCTATCTACCTAACAAAAATATCTGCGCAACGAGTTGAATGGTTGGACGGGTTAGAGTCTAGACGGTTCGGAACGTACCTTGTAGTAATTGAATTTAAACTCTTCGCGAAGAACGAATTCTGCCACGATAACATTCTAGTCGACAAAAACGAGTGAAAAGAAGATACAACATTTTCGTAAAAAGTAGAAGAATAATCAAATCGTAGTGTATCGATGAGCCGCGAATTTCACCAATACCGTTTTACTTTTTCTTAACTACCCGCTAAACTGGCAAACTTGAAAACTTTCTGCAACAAGTTGTATTTGAATCTTAAAGGAATAGTAAGGTGCGCTTGCATTGGACTAACAATAAGTCATCACTTTATTCAGCTTGACCAACGCTCTGCGCCTAAGATATGGAACTTTGTTGAATGAAATTCGGGTGAATTGTTTTGCTATCCTGGAGGGCATAGGGTGAAAAAAAATTTATTGTCTCGAACGATAATGATACCGCATTGAAAAAAAAGCCTCACAATTCATCAACTGCGTGACATGTTACAGCCCGAGGATCACAAATGGCAATGAAATTACAAAAAACGGTCACAGCACCGTGAAATAAAAATAATGACTACTGCAATAATACTCAAGTCCAAAAAGACGGTGAAGTAGCTTTACTCGCATGTATTATCTGCGGCCTGACGGTTGGCCGACCTCCGAGCCCCCAGGATCAACTTGACCGCCGAGAAGACGATGGACCGGGGCTTGGGGCGCGGAGAGTCGGTAACGACTGCCACGTCAATCTTATAAAAATAATTGAATTACATTTGTATGCACCCTCAGCGTGTCCACACGCATATGGGACGCTGTCGTGTGAGTACATTTCGGCGTAATGGCAATCATTCCGCGGTCGGATTATGCGTACACACTTGCTAGGTATAGTGGGCAGAGTGCAGAGGTGCAAAACCTGCCTCCGCGTTTCGTCGCATGGACGCGTGCAGCAGTGGCCAATGTGGATTTAACACGGAGGGCTGTTGGCGGAGAGGCGAAACGCGCGAGAGGAGATTTTTAATCTGCAAAACTGTCGCTTCCCATTAGCATTCCGCGCAGGGCGTTGTTGCAATTCGTTGAATCTGCAGCACGGCCAACGTGATACTTGAGCGCCAGCGCGAAATGAGCCCTGAGGTCGACTTGGCACTCCTCGCTCGAAATCCGCAGGTGAGATGGATATCCGTTTATTCCGTCGGATCTATTCGCATGCTCAAGATGGATTGACAATTGCCAAGAATCGGGAATGGCAAAAAGGGTAGCTGGTGCTGACGGTGTCGGAGGAGATTACCGCCGTCCCGGCATTCAGCATCGCCGACCGACAGACCCAGCGAAGAGGAGGACTAAATCTCTGGCTCAAGCTTTGGCGAGCACTCCGGCAAAAGCCAAGTCTGGTCTTAGCGATTACGAGTGGACTGCGTTTTTGTATAAAGATAATTGACCACAAGGGGTGGCTCTTTCGCGCAAAAAGCAGCAGTCATTGCGAGTGGATTGCTCGCTAATGCACCGCAGCAAAGTTACGTGAATCAACTGCGAGAAACCTCAGTCTAGTTCTTTCTTCTCTATGTCTCTCTTATTCTCTATCTTATTTTGTTATTTTACTTCATTTATGCGGCCAATTCAGCTTATTTACGTTCTTATTTTATGAATTTATTTATTTATTCTTTATTTATTTATCCATTTTATACGTATATCCCTATTCATTTTTGTATTTCTGCATTCTATATTTGTCTATTCTTATCTATCTACTCGCTTATCTGTAGTTTTGTTTTTCTTTCTCCTACTTCTTGATTCAGTGCTAATTTTTGTTTAATTTTGTGCTTCCTCACTATCTAGCTCATAAGTTATTCATTCAACTGTTTTCTCTATCTACTGTTCATATTCCCGTCCAAGGATACTCGTCCTAGGACGAATAAGCGTTTCTCTCTTTCTCTCTCTCTCTCTCTCTCTGTAGCCCCCGTCTGATACCCCCGAGTATAACTTAGCTACACTATGTTGACGGAATTTGTTTTTTGTCGCTTGGGTAAACTATCATCTACTATGCATACGCCCACGCACGAACAAGTCGGTTTAACTAATTCCTCTATAAAACATTCCCCTTTCACTCGAAGCCAGACACTTCGGTCGTTAAACGCTGACGATATAAGGTAAATTTGAATAGGGTATTCGAGTAACGAAAATAACAAGCTACCCGGCCTCCGTACCGCGGCGATAAAGCAGCGAGCATTTTTTGCCCAACCAGCACCGCATGTACTCCCCAGCTTATCGTTAGCCCATAGCTTGTTAGTGTTGAAATTATGCATACGTGTTTACATATGATGCGACCGGCGCGTTTCAAGTGTGCAGCGCAAATCTTACGCGGCGTAACGGTACTAGCAAATTGAAATTCGTGGATACACGGAACGGCACACACTGCAGCTTTAATATCCACACCATGGTCCAGCCGGTGAATTACATCTTTTCTTCTCTCGCACTCGTAACGACGTGCCAACATCACCAACTCTCGAAACACTCGTGGTAATTCGAGGAACAGAAAGAGGGGGTAGTCTGGGATAAGGGCAGGTGAGCCTCGCTCTCAGCTTAAACGAGCCACTTTGCTGCTTTGCCGCCTGTCCGTATCCTCGACCCCGACCTATAATGCATGGCAGCATCAACCACCCCACGGTAACTACGATCGGTAATATGGCTTGCCGCTTCTTCACCCAGGCATAAAGTATCGTTACTCGATCACTACGTATTCATAGCTGCAAGGAACTCGTTATATTATCCGGTCGATGCGACCTGTACGCGCTCGAAAGTTTCGCAGTTACCTAAGTCTGTGTGTGAGCATAAGCTGAACTACGTAGACAGAAATTGGATGATCGATCGATGCGTCGACCTCTTCTCATATTTGAAACATTCCGGGGTTGTAGTATTACTGCGTGCGGAGAAGAACTACTCCGATAAAGAGAATGCACCATTGGTGCATAAATACGTAAACGACCAGAGCCAGCACCTGTTCTCCATTTTGTATTCAAAATGATTTAAACCACGTGATCGTTTTACGGAATCAGGTCTTCAGCCATCAGATAAGGCACGGGCAGCACGGCATGCTGGAGAAAATAAGAGTTTGGTTGTTAGGTTCAGGGGCCGGTGGTGGTGGCCGTTCGGTGAAGCTGGTTAACTAGGGCCTCGGTATTCCGGCTGCGTGCTGGACCGCTGTTGACGCTGTAGAGAAGCAGCGAAGAACTGGAATGAAGGAAAAGACAACAAAGTCGAGGAAGACCTAGAAAAAATGCTAAACGAACCAACGAAGCATATTTAGCGCCGGGCGCCGGTGCTAGCGAGGCTTTTATACCCCCTTCTCATTGACCCTGTAATGAATTCGTTAACTTTTCATTCTTTATTACGGCATTATAGCAGATGTTCGACTTGACTGAAAGGGTCTTGGTTTATTATGGATAACAATACGTCATATTAGACACAACGTCCAATATCTAACAACTAACGTAAATGTGTTGAAGTTGATTCTCCCCGACCAGGCAAAGAGTAATTCACGGCCAGTCGGCGAATGTGTTTCTAGAATAGCATCAAACGCAGGCGATCGTTCAGCCTGCTCTCGCTCAAAGAGATCAAAGCTGCAGACGACAAAGAAGAGACACGTTCACACTCTGCAGGTTGGTGTGCAATAGTTTGCAAGATTTGTATCGCTGGAATCTCGAAGTATCGACGTATCAAGTAAGCGCCGCTTTACCGTCGCACATCTGTCACTTAAGACAATAATTTACGGCGTAATGCATCCTCTGCTGGCTGGCGACGAAGTCCCTTAACTACATTCCGAGCGCCAACTACGCAGACTTTCGTGTGGACTCCGCCAGTCTAATGCTTTGACTCGAGTATCTGCTATTGATCTTGTCTGTTGGACACGCGAACGTAAGACTGACGCCAATGTATGATAATGCGTTTACTACTTATTGGTAGATGAACGCATACTGCTCTTATGTTCACTGATGACCAAACGATTCAACGTTATGCCTGTGATTTGCCAAAGAAATAAAGTAGCTCGCCGTGTATCCTACATCCATTTACCATCCTGCAAATACGAGCTACTGTGAATCTGAATTGACACCGAGTCACGACAAATACAATATAATCGATAGCCGTTTCTCATTGTTCGGTGGCGTTAAGTGTTGAGTCAGTCGTTCTTCGAGGAACTGCTGAGGACCATTTCGCATTCTCGTTACATCAATTATGAGCCGAGTATACGACCAAGGCGGTTAAATTGGAGTAATTCATGAGCCAGTTGCATCGGTCGAACGCGTTGATAAGAGTAGACATGGGTTGATTATTGCAAACTACGAAGATCCCGATCACTTGATTGAAACCAAGTCGATTAGAATTATTGATGTTACACGATAATCGACCTCGATTAAAAGTATCCCGGGTCGTGCAGCGTAAAATTATAACTGCGCGTGATTCTCGAGTCTGAAGGAATGAATCCACTGCACAATATCCATCGCGCTGTTTATAACCAAAGTAGAAAATATTCAGGCCGATCTTCTGTATACCGGAGAGTGAAGATAGCTGAATGAGAGATCACCACGTGGGTTTGCCGCACGTGCGTCGCGACGTCGTCGTTCCGGTACTCGACAGTTTTCCATACAGACTCCGAAGGCACGGGCTACTGACTTGAATGCACCACTAAACAGCTCATTTACTTTGTCGCTAAGTTAATGTACCGCGGAAACGCGCAAATACCAACTGAGGTCGGCAGGCAAATTACCTCCCCCACTAGGAACAAGATAATTACTTTTCGCTGAACCTTAATGGCCGTATGCCAGACCTTTCGTCCATGCATTCACAAGCACATGTGTCTGTTGGCTAATGTGTTCGCGCCTGGCTATCGCATTACCCGTCTTTATCCCTTGACCGGTCTCGCTTGGTTTTGCCATGGAACTGAAAACGGTCCAATTAGTCGCGACGCCGAGATTTTTTTTAGCAGATCTCTGATCGCCTGTTTCGAACTGTCATAGTACGGGGTATCACGCATGACCATCTTTTTTCTCCCTTAATTCAACTCTATATAGGTATAATCGAGAAGTGGTTTTAATATCACAGCTGCCCTGTAACCACTCCGTCATTCAAACGATTTGTCTCCACCAGTTCATCGATCTCTACGATCAAATATGTTGAACGATCATTCGTCGTTCATTTTATACCGACTAAAAGAGCTGAGGCCACGGTAGTAAACCTCTTCGGAATCACATGCGCGTCGTTTGATGTAGTGTGTACATACATATATTACGCGCGTGTGGTTCTTTAACAATAAAACGGTAGTATTTACGGGGCGAGTGAGCGCTCCTGACACATTTAGGAGTTATTCCCGTCGAAAGAGACTTAGTCCCCTTCCGACGCCTCGCCATGCGCCGCGACTATCCGCGAGGCCTTTTCTCTCCTCTCTGGACTCTTTCATCTCATGGTCCGCGTCCGCGGGGTACCCCTTTGCCCCCTTCGCCCCCTCGGCCCCTCGTCCCATTCCTTCTCTGCCGTCGTTAGGAGGCACAGCTGAAACCGTTTGTTCTCCAACACGCCCACCATAAATCTGGGCTCTTAATAATTTGTAAATATTTTGAATGGTTCACGAAGCTGCCGGGCCGCGGAACCCGGTTTTTTTCAGCATCGGATAGCGTTACATGTACGCTGTCCGCACGGTTTGACGGACAATCGCTTAGCCCGGAATTGATGGATAGAGAAATAATCAGAAATTCACGATTGTTTAGCCGTTTTAGCCGACTATGTTGCCTGTTGAAGATTACAGACTCTGAACGACTCGACAGCGATTAATCCGGAGTGGCAAGGAACAGAGGCTCGTACACATGTCGGACCTAGTTTCTTTTCAGCGATTATATGGTTCTGGTAAATTAAGTGATAGTTCGAGAGGAGGGATCAGCCTGCTCGACACGTCAACAGATTACAAACGGTGCGCTTGGCGCCAGGGTGAAACGTGAGTTTCGCGAGGCAGTTTTGAATAATACCCCACTGTCTCGCCCGGGCGCTTCTCGCTCTCGCCCCGACCACGATGGCAGCTATCCGCTGCAATAAATCAACCCAGAGTCCACAAATCCGTCGAGGGTGCTTCCTCTCAGACTGGCCTTGCCTTGGATTTCTTTCGGCGGTGCGACCTACCGAACCACTGGAACTGTGTGGGTGAGCCGCCTTGTTATCCGCATTTCCTCGCCACTGGTTCACCACCTCTATAAGTCTCTTTTTCTCGTCACCCGCGGTTATCCTCGACTTCCGACATTTCTTTCCTCCCTTCGAATTACCACCGCGATTGATTCGTCGATAGAGAATAATCGTGAGGAGATTTCGAGAACGACGCGAGACGTTGATAAACGTCGGCTTAAGCAAGATCCAACAGTTTGTAAACCCGTTAATCCCTCGCCCGTCACGCGTCAAATACCGGATTGAAAAAATCCTACAGGGTTGGGGAAACCGCCCGTTGACAAACTTCGATTAATAATCATCGTTAAAGCTCAGCTTTGAAAAGTTGCGGTCCGTTCCTGTCCCACTGAGTATCAAACAACTCTGTGACGAATGATGCATTCTTTCCGTTGACAGGCCAATATACCGGCAGCCGCCGCGACGCCTCGACGCTCTTATGCCTCTCTTACGGACCTGACGAAGACGGGATCGCTCGTCGCCCGCATATTTATCAACAGCTCTTCGGATTAGAGCGGCGGCGGTGACGGCGGCGTCGTTCTCCGCGTTATCCGGCGCTTGCGAGCGTCGCGACGCAGCCCGTCGAGGCGCGTGGGCGGCCGGCAACGTGCCAGCATCTCCGTTAACTGCGTTCGGGCCTGGCCGGTACGTTGCAGCGATACACCATGGTCGTTAGCACCCGAAATATATACGAGATTCTTGCCCCCCACACCCTTCGGTCCCCCCGACACCGCGAGTGTCTAACAGCGAGCCGTTGTCGAGAGTCGGAACAACGTATGCAAGCGAGCGAACGAGCGAAGCCCCGAGGCGAAGAAGAAGAAAAAGATATCACAAAAGTTAGCGAGAGCTCTGTCTGGCTTACCGGAAGCCTTTATCTGCACCACCGGGGCGTTCTTGTCTTGCGGATGCTAGCTTTGATCACGCCTGTATAATGCCTATGTACGACGATGGATACTTCGAGGTGATTTTTCTCAAATTTTGTTTCTTTTTCGAACTCCAAACACTTCTGTGCTTCATTCCCTCCGTTAACGGTTCGTGCAAAAGATTTTCCTGGAACATTTCCAAGAGACGTAGATACATAGATATATGTATATATAGATAGGAATACATCATCAACCCGACTTATCGAAAGCTGGAAGTGATATATTTTTATAAACTCTCTCTCCCCCCTTCATTTTCCGGCAAATTTAACTCGGGGATAAAATTAAAGAGCATCCTACCGTTTCCTCAATCCGTTGAACAAATTACCTCGATGCAATTTCGGTGGAAAAATGCTTTCCGTATATGTAGTACGATATAGGTATAAGGTAGGTATTATTTTTATCATATTGCAGCGAGCAGACGAACTTTTCCACCAATCTAATCTCCGATAAGTAGGTGAGGGAAAAACTGTACTTATGCTTCGAGTGCTTTTCCTTTTTCTTCGCAATTCTTTTCCTGTGAACTTTGTTTTTTCCTTTCTTGCTTTTCATCCTCTCTCGCTCGCCTTTTACCCGTGTACCTGCTCACTCACTTTGGTGTGTAAAACTGCGCGCGGAAATTGGAAGCATCCGATGCAGCGGGACCGATACCCCTGGACTGAGAAGCCAATCTCTGAATGGAACGTCGGGATTCAGAGGCGGCCAGGTCAGCTCCTCCAAGGAAACCAGGCGAACGGATGTGTTGGTGCATACGTAGAAACGTTCCGCGTAGACGAAGAGGCACGTGAATATCTCCTCATGCGTTCATTCGCTCGTTCAACTCCCCTCCACCCGCCCCTTTTGAAGTTTCTCTTCGGAAAAAAGAAAGGTTGCCGAGCACTGATCAAATGGGTCTTCCTTTGACCGTGGTTAAACGCCACTCCACCGGACTCATTTCACCTTTGCGACCTCGCGGTTTCAGATCGAGCAAAATTACGGAACTTGCGCTGCTCGTGCCAGAAAGGATATGTGATAGACATTTACGCATCCATGTTCTCGAGTTGGAAGTCTAACGAACCCATCCTAATTCCTCCTGGTCAGAAGCCGGCGTTGATCAAGCGATTAATAATTAAGCTGCGTGAATTGAATGAGAATGAACCCACGGATATTCCGAGGCAGAGACGACCGTCTGTTCACCGATGACTGAAGCTCTTTATGGAAAGAACATTTGATGATTATCATGCCGTGCGCACGGAGGCGGTTGGATAATAACTCCGCACGTACTCGAGCCGCAGGTGCATTATGCTTGGCGGAAGTCGACCCGGGGAAGTAGGTACGATTCGAAGTCGAAAAGGTTTTCCAGAAGAGGGGCGCGTGCCGCCTATCAGCACCCCGTGACACTTGGCAATTTATAATCTGCTCGACAGGGTCGCAATACGTCGCGTCGCATACTCTGTATACAGTTGCAACTCGCTCCATCCTCGGGGCCGAGCATTCCCTAATGAATTCTGGCTGTTTTGCTCGCTCTGCTCGCTTTATCGTCCACCACTCGGAAAATACGACGGTCGTGTGCGAGTCGCATTTCCAGCAATATTTCTCCTCTTCCGACGAATAAACATTGCTCCGGGTATGCAACTGTACACATACTCCGATGGACATGACCATGTGGATTTTATGGACACACTGTACATCCTCACCCTGCACCTGTACAGGGTGATCCAGGTCCTGTTCTCATTTTTTTTCAAGCCGGTCTGTCGCTGCGAGTGATCGCGAGTACACGAAAATAGATGTGAATTGGAAGTAATGTTTTCTTATAAAAATACACTCGCAGCTGTTTGTGAATGGAATGCCTGTTCCTAGGTTGTGTACATCTTCGGTTACACTGATCTTATCCTATATGTATAAAAAAAATAGAATCAAAAAAAGTAAACACTTGGATCGCTGCCATGTCATATTCACTCTTTTCCCAATGTCTCAAAAACACCGAAACTGATATCATTCTGTGATTTTTGACGTCTCTTTGTACACTTTGAACGCACGTTACAAGCAAACGGAGCAAAGAATGCGAGAACTGTTGAATCGATTGCGGCACGGCCATGCCGACGCAAGAGTTTGCCTCGTACGTGTTTGGCGTGTGCCGAATGTGCCAACACGAGTATTCGACGTGGGTCGCAATATTTGTGATTTTCTCCTAATTAGCATACAGTGATGTGAAATTCCTATGTCGCGGTGTTTCAGTCACCGCCCCGCGATTTGTTTGATAAATTTATCCTCCCCGATATTAAACGAATATAGGTGTGCACAGGCAATAGGTATAACTGGATAAGTTTTCGTCTGAAAATTAAGTTGAGAACTTTCAAGAAGTCCGTAGAGAATTCTGCAGCACTTCGTTTGACGGTAAACCCTGTAATTTAGCGTAGTGCCACTTGCTTGGTAATAGGCTGAAGTTGGAAAATTATTATATCGTTTAGCAAACGCTCGACCTTCTCTGTCTCAAATTCGCATTATATTTCACAGTACGACTGAACAACTTGGGCGAGTCAGACGTATCAATAAGAAACACACGCGTGTTTAATATAGAAAGAGGAAAGTTTATAGATGTGTTCTCCCCCTCGAGGGATAACTGTTTCGGTTGATACAGTCCTGCTGCTAATCGTGAGTGATGGTATTAGGCACGGTCCCTGCAGCGTGCTTCGAGGCACCCTTCGTCCTAATTTGAAATACAGATTTCCGCCACTCTGACGAAAAAAAAATTCAATAACGCTGCAACTGCAACTGCAGGCTGTAGCATTTTTCCTAATTTTCTTCAAGGCGTGAGTTATGAGTTGTGACCCTCGCTTCATTTTTCCGCAACCCGAACCGCGTGTATACTTGGGACCTTCGTGGATAGGTTGCACCGTGCAAAAGTGTCCGCGTACCTGAACAACGTATAATAAACGACCCCAGAATAAATGGCGCTTCAGATAAAGATCATGAAAATTCGCGTGACACCTGCAACGTATAATTAACAAATTAATTAGTTTGATGACTCCCCCAAGTACGGGTACGGTTTATCGCAACTCCGATTTCCGAGTGTAATTATAATACAACGGCGAGGTTCGGATCGCTGACGTTATGCTATCCTATACTGTAATTTACTGTAGCGTCATAGACCGAGAATCAAATGTATATACTCGTGCATTTATGTACGAGGACTGCACTGGCATAACTTTATACCAGAAACGCCCGTGTCTACATCGAGCCGCCAGACATGCCGGCTGAATGCCCTACTCTGAACGAGTGTAATTTACGGTGGGTGTTTTTAATTAATACTCTACGGGTGAACCACCGGGAAAGAAAAAGCCTCTCCGTGCCAACTTGATAAATATAATGCACAATATGCAGTTACGCCATTGTGGCTTAAATATGCAAAGAGGTGCAGACACGCATCGTGCACAGATGCACAAATACAATCGTACTCGAAGTGCTCACGTGCGTGTTTCGCGTATACGACGCGACGCAGCCCCGCCAAAACAGTTTAAGAATATTCACTTTGCAGTTTCGAAGCGAATAGCTACTTGCGAAATTCTCGCTCGCGGTCCGAGCCCAAATTCGCTTCTCGTACCTGTCTTCCGATGATAATTTCCGCCGGGTGAATTTCTCGCAAATTTACATTTATGATCTTCGATCGTTAATGCGAGTTCCTCGGTTTTAATTCCAAGTTATCGCAAGGCTGCAACAAACGAGGCGTATAATTTCTTGAGAAGAAAACTGCACCTCGCATATATATATATATATATATATATATATATATATATATGCACGAATGCGTACTCCACCCATTTCGTACAATTCAGGCCTCCCACTGGGAAAGAAAGAAGACGAGGGCTTCGGCGTTTGGTCGGAAGAGAAATTCTGAAACGCTGCTGGTCGTAATTCGAGTAACAGCATCGCGATGGCTGATCTTCGTCGACTCCCGTGGTAACAACACAAGCGGCAAAAACTCGGGGGGCTGCCAATCTAGTGAAATACGTCCGCATATATCAGAGGCCGGTGTATCAATTGCCACTAGTGCCAACCACCATGACTATAAAGCGAGATGCACATTGTGGATCGGCCGTGGGTAGCCGCCGAAGTGCGGACCGCGAACACATCACCTTGGCATCGTTGAAACGCTCATATACACCCGGACACCGACGGTCCATGCTTGTTATTCGATCGGCCTTTATTAGCTATAAATTTGGTACGATATGCGCGGAATATGATAATAGCTGTCGGGCCTCGCCTTGTGCTTCGTCCGCTTCGGTATGGGTGGAGTTCTCGGCGGCGATCAGAGGCGTTGTAAGACCTCCGACTCTAGAAGCGGTGAACATTTCGAAAGAAACTCGCTTCCGAAACCGAACGCGAACTTTGCCGGAGATCGCGCGTTCGGCCGATCGTCGACTCGCGATGCAAACTCTGGTTAATTGTCCGGATCCAGGGGAGAAGAAGGTCGGCGAAGACGAGGCCAAAGTGCAGAGGTCGACGATCTTGTCGTCCCGAGATGCAGCTGCGATAAACTTTTATAGATCCGCGTTAGACACGCTCGTTTTATATCGTTTTCGCGTTGTTCTCCGACAGGACGCACCTCACCTCTCATTAACCCCGCGACGCAGGGTTTATTACTCGAATCAACGCAAGGTTCATTCGCTTCTACGGGAAACAACGCGGAGATGAATCAACAAATCACGGAGCGGAGGGGAAAACGTTGATGCGAAAAAATGTGGAAAAAATTGTGCTTCTGCTGATGTGGCAAAACCAGTTTTATTAACATCGAATTAACTCGTTTGGTTGAGCAAAAAATTTTGCTGGTACAGGTACGACAGGCATCATTTTATGTACTGCCGGAAAAAAAATTCGCGTTGCAAATTATATCGACTGAAAAAACTCTCTTCGTACGCGAGTTATAAAGTAAACAACAGCACACGTACGTGTACAGTGAGGAAAAAAATCGCAGGTGAATTCGGAAATTATTTTTACACTCGCGAAAAAAACGTACCTACCAATAATTTTCAATTCTTCCGGCCGTTATCTACACGCCGTTGCGGACTGTCGTGAACCCTGGTCGGGTCGTCCGCACTGGAACAAGTTGTTTCGTTTTCTAATATCCTCGTTAAAAATTCCCATTTTCTCGCTATTTAACGGTCGTAACATCACGCCGTAATGGTAATTGACCAACGAAGCTGCGCGGCGTCGGACGCCTCGTAATCACTTTTTCATTCCCCGCCGATTATCATATCCCCGGACGGCTTTATAATACTCCACGATAATTGTCCCCCGCTTCATCCCGATGTGCGTAAGGGATTACCTAGCGAGATCCCCGAAAGCTCATTGTCAGAGCGCAACGCGTGGGCCCAGGAAATGACGTATCGTAATCCCCGCAGCTCCGGATTCACGAGCCTCTTAATACTATTCCCGGCATCGAATGCACCCAGTGACTTGTGAGCGCTGATCTGAGATCCGTCAGACTTAATGCGCGATTGTATTCTCGGCTGTCCCGACTGGTTTACCTCCGCACTGCACGTGGTACCCACGTATCGTGCGGGGCAATTTGTCTCTAACAAATCGTTAAGCAGCCGCTCCGAGTGCCTACAGTCGAACTTCCATATTTCACGAAGCCGCGTATCCAGCAGTATACACCTGTCCCGATCTTGTCGAAGGGATAGAGGCGCACCTTGAAGTCAGATATTTTTGAGGGGCTTCCGGCTCTCCGGGGATGTTTTTCACCCCACGGTTATATCACTGCAAATTGGGGAACAGGTAACTGTAAAATAACTAGATCGAAGTCGGGTTATACCTGCTCGGCTTTCGCCTCACTTCTCGCGTAGCTTTGAAGAGACGGTCAGTCTACGAAGATACGGAATTGGGGAGGGATTTTTAATGCAAAATTTTTTTACGTATAAATACATTAGACCAAAATAAGATTTCGTCGTTCTCAAATATAAATCATAGTTTTTACTACAGTATTTGGGAACAATTCTTTTCACGAGTGTCGAAATAAATGAACACTTACATTGTTGAAAATGTTATGAAAAAAATCACGTTCAGAAACTTACAAACAATAACAAAAATATCGCCCGGAGAAACGCTCGTCGTTTGACTCACCGAGCAGATTTACTCGGATCAACTGTTCGCTTCAATTATTTTTCATTAACAAATAATGCGAATGACATTCCAAGAACAATGTATATTATTATTCCAATTACCGCATTTTTTTCCTATTTTTCTCTTTTTGAGATAAAGGAATACCTGTTGTAATGAAAAAAATATCACTCACCCCAACAAAACTTTAATTCTCTCACCGTACGCACTCGGTATTAATAAAAGCTGTTTTGTCAACGTAGCTGTGTTTAAAACTGTGGTTTTTTTAATCTCCAGCGGTACCTAATTATATTTTTAGACACGATTGCTAATTATTGTAACAAAATCGCGTTGTTAAGAAATCCATTAGAGACTTACCAGTCCTGAAAGAATATTCTTTTTTAAGCTGGGTCGTTCTGTACCTCGTTGAAATTCGTTATGAGGCAGGTGTGTATACACGAGCGTTTCAGAATTTGTGAGAATTTTTTTTTTTCGTTACCAGACGGCAAGGGAAAGAATTCAACTGTGCCAAAACCCACCAGCTAGGTTGTTTGCACCAATATAATTTTCCAGCACTTGGTACTCGGGATAAAATTCTCTCAGGGTGTGAAATTGCAGACCGCCGGTGGTTGTTTCTTACCGTTCTGCACGTATATATGGAAGGCTACGCGAAGTGAGGAAAACGAAAAAAGGATAAGAAAAAAAGACCTTGTAAGGTGTAGAAACTCGTTGTTTCATTTTATATTGCAGTTTAAACACGGCATCCAACTCTCACACATTCAAACCGTTACGTATGCCTAGTCGACTCCGCCTACACAGTTTCGATTTATCTACGTATTTACGATCAGAATTTGTCACGAATCAATTAAAATAACAGAAGCACTAGTGCAAGATACCGAGGCAGCCCCTCATTATATCATTTAGCTTTCATAGTTCCATGTAACGTAATTCGTTCGTTGGCTCGCTCGATTATAAAACCTACATTATAACTCACAATCCAATAGGTATGATAATCGTCAGCATGTTAATACGCGAAATGAACGTGCTCCGAGTGAGCTCAGTGCTCCTGGGATGAACGTATTTAACATATGTAGATGGATAAATTTATGCGAGTGAACTCTCTCAGCGGTGTTTCTCACGTATGGCTAACCCATACAGTATAACAAACAGAGCCGCGTACTTGATACCATATTAACCCGTGTACCTACATGCACGCGTTATCGCCGGGGTGATAATATTAGAACAACCAGAGGCTGAGGACTGCACCGCGAAGCTCACAACGCGTTTGAGATATTACAACAGGGTGGAAGGGTGGGCGGCTAGGCTGGTTTTAGCTCGAGGTTTCTTTTTGAAACGCAATATCATCGGTATATAAATATAGGCGCGGGTGTCGGGGAAGTTATGTCGGTTGTGGAGGAGGAGAGACAAGGATGCGCTGCAGCGCGAATGCACCGGGGCATTAATATTGCATTCAGGGACATCTGGCGACGCGGCTGGTTATTAAAATGTAAACTTCATTATCATTCCGCGTGTAATTACATTTTTTCAGCCGCTCTTTCTCCCCCTACAGTTTCGCCTCGGTACGGTAGTTATATAACCTACATTACGCCCGAACTCATCTCGAGTTTAATTCCAATTGGAAAAGCTGCGCGGGGCGGGTAATCGAAACGGTCGAGTCTCCAATTCGCCGGAAGTGCTCGATCCTACGTTTGCCGGTTACATTCCGAAAGCTGCAGCTCCTCGATGCCCGGGATTCTTTGAAATTCTACTCTGCACCGTCTGTACCCCGATACGAGCGTCGCGACGCCTAGCGTCCCACCCCAACGCTCACGGTTTGTAAAAAAATGTGTCTTTCTCCCGAGACACCACGCGGAGCGGATGCTCGATAAATAATACCGCTGTCTAACCCGGAGATGAATCACCTCTGCATAACCGCTGCGGATTAATTATAACCTTTTATTGATAAATACACACCGTCGACGCTCTCTACGCGTAGGTCCAGCGCCATGCAGACCCGTCTGACTTAGTTACTCCCATCCCATGGAACAGGCGACAACAACTCGCGAGCAACGGGTAGCCGATGAATTATTGGCTCGTCGCGGCTCTCGACGTCCACGCCGTCCTACTAGGTGGACTTGTTTTCTGTACGTGATGCCTCTCTTATACACGTCTGCGCGTCTATCGCTTGTAAGTCCGTGAGAGTTAAGTATACACCGCTCTGAACGGAAGTAGCCACGATTTACAGGCTTCACAAACGAAATTTTTTCATCGCTTTTTCATAATCGTCAAGTCATATTCTTTTTTCAACCAGAATATTATCGGCGAGCAACATTTTTAATCGATCGTTTCTATGACAGAAATTGTGTGAATTGAATTACCTTTTATCAATTTTTGTAACGCTTCTGTTCTTTTATATTAATAAGCTGGTGAGTCGTCTTTAGTTGGTTTCATAAAATTAAACTCATATTCGCTCGCGACTTTTCTTTTACGTCCCTTTAATGTTTTCGTTTGCTGTTTGTTCGTGCCTAAAGTATGGGCACCTTAATCTACCCTCGCCCGTTCACGTTCGATTTAAATCAACGTACGTACGTTGTGTTGTGTCTGTAAACAGTGCGAGTAATGCGCGTGAGGTGAAATGCCGTCCTGTATCGTTTGTTCTATAAATGATCGTTTCACTTCTGACTCTTCAGCGGTCGTCGACTCGACTTATACCATCTCTATCCTCATCTCGCGCGTCTAGAGGAATCAAATCAAATCAAATCATATTCAACGTCACGCTTCTCTTTCTTCTCCCTTATTCTCAATCCGTCGATCGGAAGTGAAGTGTCGATGAGACCGTGACGGCCATCGGTGCGATAATATTATGAGAGGAAGTGTTGCTTAAACGAATATCCCGGCTCCTTCGCACTTACGAACGTTTCGTGTCGCTACGATACACCAATCAAACTTAAACGGATTTAATTATCGTCGTTAAATTAAAGTGAAAATAAACGTGCCTCGAAACTTCTCCGAACAA
Source organism: Neodiprion virginianus (assembly GCF_021901495.1). Classification (NCBI taxonomy): domain Eukaryota; kingdom Metazoa; phylum Arthropoda; class Insecta; order Hymenoptera; family Diprionidae; genus Neodiprion; species Neodiprion virginianus. The sequence continues at coordinate 29,931,358 of NC_060880.1, forward strand.
GCCGTTTGAAGATGAAAAAACAACGTCGAGACCTGAGGTCCACACGTCAACGCCATCCCCCCGTGTAAGTATCATTGTTTTTATTTAACTGTACCCACAATAATTATCCAGGAATGATAACCAAGTTGTCTGTGTGCAATAAAAGCTGACTGGCCGCTCGTTACGTCTGGTTACACGTGTAATAAGTACCACGGACATGACAATAACGTGTAGTGATATATGTATAATTGTTATAAGCAAAAAGTAATTAACCGCCGGTAGAGACTGCTGGTAATATACAGCCGAGAGGCATTAGCATGTGTTTCGACGAAACCCGCCTGATTTGAAACAAGAACTCTAACTAATTAGTAATAAAATCATTATCTTTACGAGCCGCTAATTGCCTCTCAGGTTTGGCAAACGGTCGAGTGCCTTCGCATATCGCTCTCCGTACGTACGTGTGTTTGTTACACCTACGTACGTCCAGCGTTTAGCGTCCATCCATGGTCAGCGACTACTGTCGTGCCCTCCGGGCTTTTTTTACGCCATTTGTCTGAACATTACAATGCTATGTCACGGCTCGTGCAAGTTGTTGTGAAATAAAAATTCTAAAACACGAGCGGTTTGCAAATCAATGTTTCATTCACTCATGATGTCTGCAGACAAGTGATTTATTGAAATCTAAAAAAAAACTTGCAATACTTCTGCTCAACTATACCGTAACAATTATACCCATATTTCCACACCAATTACGGTGATTATAAGTTCAGCATAACGGATCATCGTTGCGAGAATCTCGCGCCGTTTAAGTTCTCTCTTTTCCGCGGATGCTCGGATAGTTTTGTGACTATAAATAATGGCGAGTTGTTGAAAAAACAGTAGTATAGAACAGAGAATAAAAAAAAAAGGCAAAAACGAAAACAAAGAGTAGAAGTTAGGAGAATGGGAGAAAAACGAGGCAAAACCGCGCGTCTGAATCTTGTTAACATCCTACGAGAATCGCGCTGGCGAGTGAAATTTTATTATCATTGCGTCATCTTCCTTCCTGGCTCAAACAACGAGTCTCGTTGTTATGCGGTCGAGGCCGCATGTGTGTTCCGTACACACAGAGCAAGTTTCGTGCTATTGTTACACGTGAGATAAGGTCGTCGGAAACCGCGAGTATATTACTATACTATATTTTTCTTGGAAGGACGCGGAATTTGGTCTCATGTGCCGTAGTACGCTCTTTATAGGTTATCGATTCGTTATGCATACACACGTTGTTCAAAACGAAGAGGAGAAAACTTGTCGCGATGGTCCTGCGCAGCCAGGCTCTCCTCACCGCATTTAAAACACCGCGAATAACAAACCTTTAGCCGCTGTAACTACGCTAACTTGAGAGTTATGGTAAAAGCTGCTTCTAAAAAGTGTGCTTATCAAGTCGAGCTTTTTATGTACCGATAAAAAACACCATGCTGGCCGCGACTTATAGGTACGGCCGCCCGTATAGGTGTACGTATAGTAGTAAGGAAATCCAAAAATGAATCAATGTTTTATTATCTCACCCTGGGCAACGTTGAGAAAATGGAAATACCGCTGTTAATATTTTTCGAGTCTCACAAATCAAGTAGAGAAAAGGGACGAAGAAAAAGAGATTATTGTAAATACCGAGTGACGATTGCCCAGCTATTTATAAGATAAAATTCTCCGTCCTTTTTAATTCACAGTAATTTCACAACTGAAACCTGTGCACCAATCGAACTGTCATATATTTTATGGCTCACTGAGATGCGAGCGGAATATCGATATCGAAAATCGATAACACGCAGGCATATGTATACCTACATGATTCAGTCGGTAGCCGATAAAATGAAGTTAGCGATCCAATTGGACCTTAAATATATTCCATAAGGGTTTGCGTATCGTTTCAACGTGCCCCGGGTACGCGATACCGGAGTTCGATTTCTCTCAACACCACAATCTATCATTCAACCAAATAGGAACGCGATCTCATTAAAATTACTCCAGATAAACTCCGTCACCCGAGTCGAGAGGGACGGTGGAGCTCGGCCTCTGGGGCTCGGTGAATGCAACAATAAATCACGAACGCGACGAATCTGGACACGGATCAGGGACCGGAGGCTGCGGACCCACTTTTCACCTAACGCCGTCTGTACCTAGACAGAGGAGACAGTCGATCCGAGTACGTTGCACGCAGCGCGGAATCCCTCGATAACTCAGAATTTAATTAGCTACCCTCCCCCGACCCCGACGACGATAAATTACTGAACTCGGTCTAAAATATGAGCGAAGGATCGGAGTTGGCGAGGAAAAGAAAAAAAAAAAAAATGAAAAAAAAAGAAATTTCAGGAGCAGACGGAAGAAAACGTTTGACGGCGATGCAGGGGTGAAAAGCCGGTACAAAGGCGATCCGCACAGTGTATTTTGGGGTGCCGGTGAACTCGCTGAGTCTTTGAAGACCCCCAATCATGAACTGCCGTTTAAAATCGCTCCTGTTGCACTTGGGCGCTCGCCAATATTTCAAACACATGACTCTCGGACGCTCTTAACCAACTAAATACCCACCTCCGTATACGCAGCGCGCTTCTTGTTTCCCTTATTTAACCGCCCCTCCCCCTAATCTTTGCCAAAACGCATCAGCCCGACAGCTGACGCTTTACACCCGCCTTCGCTTCGGATTCCAATTTTTTACCATCTTAATTTACCAGGTCGCATGAGATAATAAGGAAACAGAAGTACTAAATTCTTTCTTTCTTATTTTTTTGTTAGAGGAAATATTTTACTTCACAATCAATCCTTCAATCGATTTCATCTTCCTAATCAGTTCAAGTTTTATTTCACGATCACAAAAAGGAAAAATTTTTTCTATTTCTGGTCTATTATGCATATTATACGAGTCGTATAGAATATCGCAATTTTTGCAACTCGGGATTCTGCGCGGTTAATAAATTTTGGACTGGCTAATCGAACCTACCCGACATGGATTTTCCATACTAACGCTCGTTCGAGACTCCACCTATACATACGTTCGAACATAAGTCATGTAAATTATACCGGATTGTGGTAACCAGGATGGAAGTAACCGAGTTTCAATTAGTGCAGTTAATTGCTTTCTAACCAATTACGTTCATTTCACTTGTAAACTTGAAATTGATGTGAACTGCACGATGCGCGCGACGTTGCATCGGACTAAGCTTTCCCTGCCTATACATACCTATGCATACCTGAATGCGGTATATATCTCACCGAGCCGCAGAAACAATGAGAATAGAAAAGGAGGAGGTATAATACGAAAAATTATCCCACCGAGCGCAAATTGAAACCTTATATTATGACAGCGAACCCGCACGTTCCAACCCATCGACAATTAATTACCACCTAATGCGGTACGACTTAACAACGTATTATAGAGAGTGCAACACGGTTGAGTAACCAACAAACGTCATATGCCTGGTTGCGTCTAACCGTTATACGCCAAACTGAAAATACTTCCGGTATACGTTGAACAGGCCGACTGCAGCGCAAGAGGGGAGGGGGGATTGGACGCCCACGCGTCGCGGTGGCTCTGCATTATTTATCTATGTCCGTTGCAAGAATTTCGTTTTAGCCGGAAGCGATCTGATCCCCGAAAATTATTACGCAATTCCATAAACGGTCCAATTTTCGTCCAGTCAAACGTGTGCATGCATAAAGTCGGCGTTCCAACTCCAGCGTCCATCCAAAGCCATCGCATTAGCGATATCCAGTCAACTATCGGGTCGCTGATTACTGCTAATGTCTACTTGCAAATTACGGTACGATTTACCGTTATACCGTAACCGTTTGTCTTGATCGAATTGTCTGCAGTCTCTTACTTAAAATTTAATGCTTGCGTAAACGCTACTGAAAATGTGGCTGAAATTTGTTGAAAATTCACCGTCACCAATACGTGCGTTTAAACGAACTTGAAAATTTATTGAAAATAGGATGAATAAATTTTGAAATTCATACGGTGCGCCGTTACATACGTTACGGAACATAAATGTAAAACCATTCCGAAGGTTGGGAAGAATTTTTTTCCCGCAGAGAATTTCAAGGTTGCTCTGGTTATTTGGATGGAAAGAAATGTAACACCCGAAAAAAAAAAGAAATTTGAAGTATTGCGCTGTTGTGGGAAAGGGGGCCAAAGATCCGCTCGACACCCGCAAATTGAGCCCGAGACAAAGACCTGCCTCAACACTCAACGCGCACCGATCACACTATTCGCTTATGGTCGGGTTGCGATGAAACACGACCGCATCCATTACGCGAAGTGAAGTACTCTCGTCAACAATAGTTGAGGGTAACAATGGAGAAGAGAAAACAATCGCATGTCATACCCGGGCATATGCCGCAGACCTATATTTACACATTATTTCTGGTAGGCACGAGTATAACTATGGAAAACTTCTCAACCAGGTGTTATAGCTGCGTGTGTGTATACAGTATGTGTTTTCATTGTGTACGAAAATCAAATTGTATTAAACACTAAACGGTTGAACGCTTCAAAATTTCCTCACAATCGAAATTACTCTCTTTCACTATTTTTTTTTTTATATAACCGTATAGAACCGCAGCTGGTCGAAATTGCGATAGTTACCTAAGCCTGATGTGACACTTTCTGTCATTTTCAGATTCCCAATTTTCCCAAATTGTCAATCTTCGATGAAAATAACTATTTTTCCAGAGTAATTTAAAATCAAGATCCTAATCAAAGTCTCTATGCTACGCATTGCGGATGTTTTTGAAAGTCGTGAATTTCACAACTTGGAAGCTTCAGAAAATGGGTTTGAGTACAATACGTTTTCATCGACTGGAACCAGAGAATTTGAGAGCAGCGTTCCGATGTTACAAGCGTTTTCAAATTATGGCCGATTTCGCACGGATTACTTCCTGCATAATACTGGAACTCGAGTACCGCACGTGTGCTTTGAAATGCGGTTTGGTGTCATCGGGCATAAGTGGTGTTATTAGATTTGATTGTGTCGAAAGTTTTGCCGCAAACGCGCATGCGTAGACTTTGTGAAAATGTAAAAAGTGAATAGATCCACAATACTGCACGGTTCGAGGCAGAGAAAGGATTTGCGCCGACGTGCCAGCCAAGAGGTCCCTCTAGGCTACCCTTTTCCATTGTTGGCTACCGACCACCGTTGGTCTTATTATTGTTACTGTTATTATTATCACTCGAATTATTATGATTATACCTACAGCTGGACCCAAGAAAATCGTTAAGGGGATACCTCGCCTGCATGGCTCATTTTTCGCATTATTGTTCATCCGGGACTCGACATCCGTATTTCGAATGTAGAAATGTTGCAACTACCGTACCAGAAGGCCCGCAATGTTTTTCTATTAAACTTTCGCCTGAAACGAATTATCCTCTGCAGCGTGAAGTAATAACTTTTAACTGCACATTTTTATGATCTCGTCGTTGAGGAAAACAAACCACGTGTTGTACCGGGTGAACGGAAAACGTCGTCCCCATGCAATGGTCGCGTAGGTATTCGAAGTTTACGGAAATAAAATCGAGGCGCAAGGTAACGCGTGTATAAAATTTACCCGTTGGCATTATTTCTGTCGTTCATTGTTGGAGGGGAAAAAATATTTACGCAATAAAATGTACACCCTGTACAATATACGTACGACGGTGCCTCGCATTGATCGCGTCATGAAAATTTATGGTCGAAAGATTTGAACACTTTCTATTTTACGATGATCTGCTTAAAGCTTATACCATAAAGTCCGATATTTGTGCACACGATTCCAGCAGGCACACCTTTCGCAATAAAATTTACCTCAGCGTTTCCGAGATTCAGTCCCAATAACCCATAATTGCTCCCCGGAGCAGTTAAGAGTTAGAGTGCCGAGGAACCGTAACTGCAATAAACTCCTTGCCCTATTATCCACGTTGCGTTAACTTTAATGCAAAAAAAAAAAAAAAAAAAAACCAACACCGTAATTTCCGTTACTTTCAAAACCCCCGTTGATGCTTACCTGCCTTAACCCCAAATAGAAAGTGTCATTCCCAAAGCATGACTTACCAACTGCTGTGATGTGGTACCCCTTTTAGAGACTTGTCAAATCGTTTCGAGACCGTCAAACAGTCAGACTGTCAAACCGTTACTTTCCACTTCAAACTTTTCGGTAATGCGAAAAATATTCTCAACCGTATCAGTGTTAGCAAAAAGATTATACGGAAGATTTCAGCCTTCATGCAGCTGCAATCGTACCTGCGCTAAGTAATATATTTTACGTAATTTGCAATGCAACAATGGTCCACGGTCGGTCGCATACCGTTGTTCTTGTTGTTCACCCTTAACGTTGCTGAACTCTATGACAGTTTAATTTCGAGCTTTTCATAACGTTAAATCTTCCCACAAAAGATATACACCAGTCCCGTTATAACCATCCGTGCAAATCATTTTGCCCCAGGTGATAGAAGAAGAGTTAATTACTGTCATTGGGAGGCGAAATCGGTGAACGAGCCGCCGACGAAATGATGACGCATTTATCTATTGAACGTAATTCTCTTCGATGAATGATCAGCGCAGTAATTTTCCTTCTTGCAATCATTGACTTACAGTTCCGTGTATTTCTCGCCGTCTTTCGGTTCAGTTATTCATACTTTATCCCCCAATACAACGGTCAATATTTGTAAAAGAAAGAAAAAAAATGTTGTGAACGGTACCAACGATCCGTGGAAACTGCCGCGTACTGAATGTACGCATTTCGTTAACCGCATGAATACAAGTGGCGAGAAATAATGACTTGAAAATACGACAGCAGGTCGCGTGCCGTTTTTCCTTCGTTGTATGCCAGTCGACCACGTACCTCGTCCGTTGTTGCTTGCAAGATGGCAATTGACATCTGCCCGAACGCGTGATCTGCATTTGCAAACGAGAAAGGACGAGACTGCAACTCGGTGGTTGTTGCCCACATCTGGCGATGTGGACGCGTGCATTTAGAGCGTGCAGAGCCGCAGTGCATCGGAACGAACGATTCCCTCGTTACGATAACGCACCTTGATCGTGTCACTATTGGTCCAACACCGGATAGACAACTGACAGTATCTGCATTTTGTTTGGCAGATGAAACAGAATGGACTTCTATTGTGCGGCGATCGAAGATACGAAAAATTCCTTTGAATATGATTATATTCGGCAGGTGATGTCTAATCGATTGTAAAAATTCTTCACGCCATTCTTGAATATTGAAACAAAAAATACTGCTATTGCCTTCTCCGATTTATTCACAAATCAGTGCCGTTGTCTGTATTAAATAATTTGTACCGATAAATTAGCTGTGCTTGTTTTGTCAAGAAAAATTTTGTTTCTAACTACAAATTCTCGTGTTATTACGAACGGAGTAGTGATTTGGAATTACGACGTATACGGGTAACCGTTTTCAAGCCACGGTAATTTAGACTAAATTAAGGGGTTGAATATACAACGGAGTGCACTAATGACGCTTGTACTCACGGTATAAGCATGCAAAACAGTTACATGAATATCGAAGAACCATTATAATGACACTGAAAATAACGAAGTATCGTAATGGGTAAACTCCTAACTGCGTTATTGCGGGTTGATTCCTAACTGCGCCTACAAAGGATGTAACTTTTCGCTGTCTGGGCCAGGCGCTGTGTTGAGTAGGTCAAACGGGGTATTGGAGAAGCGGGTATACAACCTACGGTCACTGGTTGAGCGGTAAATCTATGCGCAAGAAGCCTATGACCCACTGCAATATTTCATTCTAGGGGTAATTCTAGATTCTTACACTCACCCGGCTGCTAACTTCTGTGTACTTTACAAAATCACCACATCTGTTCGTAGCTCGATTCTGACATTTATTCCCAATTTGTTCAAATTTACTTTCTCTCGGCCTGGAAAATCGAATATTTAGTAACGCGTCTCTGTTGAAAAGCTAAATAATCGTGATATCCGCGGCTGCGCAGTGATGACAATGATTTTGTGTGGTTGGTTTTTGAATTGGGCAATGCCTTGAGCAATCGGGTCTGTTAGTCGGGTGACGAGAAGTCCGATTGAATCGTGGTGTAGGTAAGATAATTACGGAGCTCCATCATCAGGAAGAATCCGACGACTATTCTATAAAGATATCTGTAAAGATGAATTGCCTTGGCACATTTGTCTGCATCTGTACAGTGACGTATTACAAAGCCGTGAGTTTAATAGCTTGGAACTTGTAGTTTCTAATTATAGTCGAAGTAGGAAGATGAAATTCATTACCGATAGGATATAATCAGAGAAAGCTGCTGCAAGCAATACCGAGAATGACGATTCGACGTTGGAAGAGTTTACCGATGCAAAGAATAAAAATAAATACATATATATGCGCATGTATATAATAGCCGTGATATACAGCAAGAGTTATTTTTCTCTCCTCGGTGGAATAATTTATGAGTCCCCGCTGTAAATACAATTACATCTGTTTGCTAACAAGCAGCGTAGGGCTTAACTTTTACCATGACTGGAAGAGACTCGTAAAACAGAACGGTTTTCGAAGTTTTTGTCACCTACAAGGTTGAAACTCCGCAGGAAATCCTGGTTCGTAATTTATACCTCGTTGTGTCCCACTGCAGAAGATAGAGTTGAGAGTTGACGGGAAATTATGTCGTTTAACTGGAATTTTCGTTCACAAAGAAAAACGAACATTGGAAATTCCGATACTAAAAGTACCGGTAATACGGCGAAGCGATTTTCATCCCTTCCGTTGTTCCCGTCAGTTCACCCGAACCCCTGGTTAATATTTGGTTAACGTCCGGTTACAACCTGCCCATTATTGGCATTCCCTCTGCAACAACTTTCGAATCCATTAACTCACCACCAACTTCGGAGGCCGGGTAACTTTGCTGCATTGCGTTTATTTTGAGGTGCTTCACCGGCCGGTTACCAGGAAGTATTAGACGTTGGAAACTCTGTAATTCACTCCTGAGCTGGCAATTGAATCGAAAATGAATTTGTTACAATTTGACTTGTAACCTTATGAAGCGTGAACTTGAGAAACGACGATGAATCATTGGTCAGTATGACTAATGGTCTTTGAACATTCGAACAATAAATTACACGTTACACAATTGTACGTGTATATGTATACGCGTCGTATATTCTGACTAAGGCGACACTCTTTCGGTGTTTGAATCTGATTTGAAACAGTAAATTCCCAAAACCGAGTCACGCGAGAAGGACAAGAAAGTAAGAAAAAAAGAGAGAGAAGAGACGGAGCCCTTAAACTCGGAAGATTGAATGAATCAAAGGGCCAAATCGTAATAGTAATACAATACGCCCTATAGGGCCAACAATGGGTAATTCTCGTCCGCTTAGCATAGATCAAGATTACGGCGCGGAATAAATAACTAAAATAATAGAATCTGGCGGGAATGAAAACCGAAATGACGGCGTTGCCGGTGGCCGAGCCAAATTGTTATACCGGCGGTCCACAGCAGCATTGTGGTGGTTCAGGTCTCCGCGTATGTACATATATTTTGCCCCTCGTTGCCTGAGTGGCACGGCGTGGCCCAACAACACGGGGGTATCTGAATTTTAATCTAGATGTATCAAAATCCCGCAACCATGAGTGTGCTTCGAGCCGAGTCAGCGCTGCAGGGAAAAAAGGGCGGAAAGAAGGGCGGAGGGGCGTCGGGCTACCGGCATGGAGATACATTCGTATTTAAATAAAGGCTGCCTATTGTGGAGGAATGAATAAAGAAGCCGGTTGGGACACAGGCCACTTCGCTCGTCACAATGGACCAGCGGAACGAGATAAGACGCTTATACCCACTTCTTGCCGGGAGTTCCCTCGCCTCTAGATGCGCTTTTCCCCAGGAACGCGGGGTGTAACTCAACATTTTATTTTTCATCCACTCCCCATTTGCCGCAGACCATTTCCAGGATCACCTGTTTTATGTGTCCTCCATACGCATTACGTTCGACTTCGTTCCTTCTTTCAACTCACTCGATCGACTCGAAACAGTCAGATTTATTGCCTGGGATCTCCGAATCCCAATAATTCACTCTAGTTTTTCTTTCCGTGTATACGTGTAAGCCTGCACATTGGGGTGCAAGTGTATCGAAAAAGCAAGTTTTTCGAATTTCGACACAGACGAGTATGGAAACTCTCGATCATGACAAAAAAAATAAGGTAGCTCCAAGAAAAAGAATTTTGGTTAATATTTTCAGCTTGTGCAAACGGTTTTATACATAATATAGATATTATATATACAATAGATAGCTATACGGGAGTGAAATAGGAATCCGGTTGTCCCCCCCCCCCCCTCCTCTTTTCCGCCAAATTGCCACCAAATGGCGACATTAGTATTTTTGTATTCTTTTCTAAATGTGTAAGGAAGGATTTGACTAGGAGAATGGACATGACCTCAAAATTGTTTTCTCTGATAGATTTATTTGTATAAATGATATCGGTGCAGGTTTTGATGACAAATGTGTCAATTTTATGTTCACTTACTCCTATTCAAATCCTAATCCACGCAGGCATCGCAAGAGTGGGGGGGGGGGGGGGGAGACCAATCAGATTTCTATTTCATACCCCTACAGCTATCTATTAAAAAAAAAAATACCATTAATGACTTTTGTCGTTTTCATTACTATATTCAGGAAGACTTGGCTGTATGAGGAAAATTTCAAAATTCAAAACCGTTTGCTCAAGCTAATAATATGAACCACAAATATTCTCTTTGAAACCACATTATTTTTTGTAAAATCAAAATTTTCCATACTGGTTCGTGTCGAAATCGGAAAAACCCGATTTTTCGATACACCCTGCCGCACTGCCGTTGCGTCATTGAAGAGGTTGAAAAAAATGTGGAAAAAAAAAGATGCGAGATAACCCTTGCTCGTCACTCCAGACTTTTCTTCCTGCGCTTTGCTCTTCTCCCGTCCCTTGTACTCCAGGCAGAGTCCGAAAAAAATTGGAACCCTGTGACCGCACCCTGTTAGATGATAGAGACTGCAGAGGAAGTGTCTCCATTCATCCTACAGATTCTTCTCGACTCGCGTGATGGGTTGGTACATTTTTTACTTGCCCTCTGAATCTGAAATATGATGTCTACTGGCACAAGTGACGATCCAATCTCCCGGGAACTTTCCTCTTTCCATCCCGCCTCCGACACTTTCCGCTGCGGTGGCGTGGCTTTGTCGAACTTGTATGTCAGAGAACCTCGTGCACGCTTCAATCGCGATATCATTATAGTCTTGAATTCTCCGCCTAGAGAAAACAAGAAAGGAACTTTGCATTTCCAACTTAGGTGCATCGTTCAGTGGAGGAGGCTCAAACGGTACTTTGAATATCAAATAAATCGTGACGGGTCCGTGAGGCCGAGAGAAGAACAGTAACACGTTGCCGTTGAAAGTAAGAAAAAATTGCTACGAAAACATACTTATATCCTTTGGCCCTAAAATAATACCCCATCGGACCCGACAAAAGAGTATTATACAGAACAGTTAGCAGAGGGATTCTATAGACAGGGTGCAGGACATGTTATTCTTTGAAGCTGTCAGGAAACAAGGGGAGGAAAATAGTCAGAGCTTCGCTACCGAGTGGATAAAAAGTGAGGAAAAAGCTACAAGTATAAAACTGTCCGGCGCGCCGGGAAGATGAACCAAAGTTTGTACCTTATTTCTCGGAAACCACACCAACTCGGCGAACTTTGGCGTTTCTCAACTTTTCTTCTATTATGTATACTTATACATCATGGGTCGCTAGTGCGTCTCCGAAGTCCACTAAGTGCATAAAAGATTTCGATAAAAACAATATCCACAGCCTTCTGGGCTTCGAGACAACTTTCCCCGTCGGTACCGCTAGCTGTTCACAATAGGAGAGTCCGTTCACTTCGGCGGCGACTCGAAATGCGCTTTTTGGCTAATCCGGAAGAAAAACCAAATTCAACTGTCAGTTCGAGCTTCTTAACCCGTTCCGGACCCCCCGGCTCTCGAGGAGCTCAGAAGGATCAGCTTAAGGAGATCAGTTCGAGTATATTCCTTCGGCTGCCGTTTTTCAACCAAAAGGAGAGAACAATGATGTTATTTCTGTGGCAAGTTGCTTGCCGATAATCCGATACCTCGCTGCGGCAAAGAAGACCGTAATCCTGTATGGGGCCGAGTCTGCCACCGTACACCCCGCGAGTCCTCATTGTGAATCCAGTTAATCTATATTATAACCAACCCCGTGCCGCCTGCAGACAATGCCAGAACCCAACTGACTTCATGATTTTGTTAAATCCAATTTCGATCCTGGCCCGATAAGAGCTGCATACGCGCCCGTTGCGGCCACCTGCCTCTAATCCTAATTTCGAATGAACCGGGGACATTTTTATTAACAAGAACGTCCAGATCGCTCTCGGATTTCCTCCGGGCAGAGTTTCGACGGGTCCCAATTCGTCCCAGCGCTTCGGGGTTAAGGGTGAAGATTAATGCAAAGAGGGGAGAAGACGCGCCGCGCGCCCAGTCCGAGTCGATCAGATACGCGGAATGCGCCTCGGCGAGATTCTCCGATATGCCGCGTATCAAGGGTCACGTCACGTGTCGCGGCGGACGGCTGTCCGTACTCTCGAACCCATTCCCCTTTTCCTCCCCTACCAAAGAAGAAATCTCGCGATGGTGAAAATTGGCGGTCCCTGTCACGCGGCCTATTTCAACGCCGATGACTCACGTCGGCTGGCGTCAAACCCGCGAAGAGACATCAGCCGCGGAAATGGTATCGCACGTGGGCTTTTCCCTACGAGAACGTGATTTCGGTAGCCGGTAGCTGCTACCGCTGCAGGGCGTGGGCCGTCATGAAACGCTCGTGGCGAAACTCAAGATGCAAGCTTGCACGAAGTGCAGAGCGTTGAAAGGGCTGCGCCGCCCGTCCCGATCCCACAGATTCGCGCGGTGCCAATAATTCATAATGAAATGTTGTATCTTTTGTTGGTGGCTGGTAGGAATTGATTATTGGCCGTTGTTTCCTCGCCGGCGAATCAAATTTCACGCTTATAAATCTCGTCCGTTTTAATATCGCCGGTTGAGCTCAGGCGTTGCACCGACATGCGGCAAATAGCCTCTTTTGCTCCGTTTCTTCGCCTCCGCCCTGCACCCACCCACTTTACCATGGTTTATACAACGACGCCTTCGTTCGTCGCGTTTTCTTCGTCGGTCGCTCGTTCCTGCTCCGTTTGTGCGATCCCTCCTGCTTTTTCACCCACATCGCCGCATCCTGTGCACGCATACATCCAGTATTACTCGTCCTGTGTACACTCAATAGTACATATGTACATTTGCCTCAGTTCCGACACACATGCACCGGCAGTGTGCACGTAACACATATTTATTGTATCAAACCGCCAGCGTAGAAACTTTTCGTCTTGTTTCTTTCGCGAATAGAGCGAAATAATAACTAAAATCGTTCTTTTTCCTTCCTATTCTTATTCTTATTCTCGTTTTCGAACTTTTTATGCATTACACGCTGCAACGCAGGCTGCAGAGAAGAATTTGTTTTAGAATTCGAAAGCGCGCTGTGTGTATAGGTATAGGTATACCTATGAGACTTGGGGTTTACTACTACCGGTTCCGATCCTCTACGCGTATTCTTTGTGCTCCGCCGCGTTTCAGGTTTTCCATTTCTGTTACAAACACGAAATGGGTTCTATGCAACGGCGGTAAGTGTCATCGTAAATTGTCCACTGTGCTTTAACGTTGTTTTATCACGTTTTAGTAGCGTGTTACTCGACTTTTAGACTCTCCGAATCCAAGCACTATACACATATACAAGGTCACTGTGAAGAAAAAAAAAGAATTTTCAAGTTTACTTTCAATCACTTCAAATCTTTCGACAATGTAACTTTGACGATGATCAACTGCCAGCTCGTACTGTTGGCGAGTAGCAAAAAGTGACGAGTAGTCTTACAGTTGCACGGTTTCAATTTATATACGGCAAATTTATTTACCTCCGGTTTCCAGCTCGGAGCTGACGTGACTTGACATCCATACCAATTGCTCGTTGCCGTTGCTTCTCCGAAAAACCTTCGCTGGGAAGAATGAAACGTAACTTAGAAAGAACAATAGACTTTGAACCGCCGTGATGTACAAACGGTGTACTTCACCTACGCAAATTTATGTACTTTCGTCGTCCGCGGACAATCATGTATCCGGACACGCGTACTCATGCCAAGTTTTTGTCTGCATAAATCTTCGAGCTTTACGACGGAATTAGATAGCTCATTTATCTCAAAAATCCCAAGCATCGCTCGGTCCAGAATGCCGGAGATTTCTCTCGGACACCCAGTATGCACTATATTACGGCAGCCGTTCAATGTAGCGGGCATGCCTCCGTATATCGCCTCGACTAGCTGAGCTGTAAAAAAGAGGAACGACTGGCCATGCAACCAATAATATTAACTCGACTTTGGAAACTGGTAGCGTCGTGATGAATCAATGAAACGGTGACCCTGCTTCGTCATCCCGATCACATCAAAGAAAAATGGCACCTACCGACAATATAAGCAACTTAACCAGAGGCGTCATTCTTTCGGTGGAATCAACCATGACGAATTGTACGAGCTACCGTAACCCGTTGTATGCTAATTCGCAATTGTCATCGTTAATCGATTGAATAATTCGTCCGACTTCCGGCTCGATTGCATCGTTGAATCATTCTCTTCGCAAGAAGGCTGCCTTCAAGAAAGTTCACCTACCGTATAGCTTGATGAAAAAAAGAAATATCACGAGATATAGAGATGGAAAAAATTATGGCTGCGATTGTTTCGGGTGTTCGAGTGTTGATATTCTTGAAGGCCACGACTGGATAGCCGGTTGTGAAGCAACGCATCCTTTATAGACCTCTTACAGTGGTTCTGTAGTGTTAGCTTAACGCGGGATGCAGTCAGCTGAACCGACGTGAACCTGAATATCCTGCAGTGAACGACTGATGGAATAACAACCGGGAGGCGAACAGACTAGACGTAGAGTAGAAGGATTACCTATTCCATTCGGAGGGCTGGGGCGAATGGACACTGCGCCCATTGTCCAGTGCCAGCGCAGTCACCCAAGTTCACTCTAGTGAATAAATCAATCTCTTCGCTCTTCAGGAATCCGCCATAAATATAAATTATACGATCCAACACTCATGCTCGCGTGCATATGACGATGATTCCGAGAACCAGATTGCGGTGGAAAAAAAAAATTACACCCACGGCGCTTTGCAGCGCGATTCGACCGCGATGCAACTTTATACCAGAAATAAGATACCTACTCTTTGTACCGTCTAACGATAACTTTTTCACTCTCTATTCGTCTCCGTACAATCATTGCGTCAAAAAAGTTCAGAGTTTCGTAACCCTCGCAAATTTCATTGCCTCAATTCACCGGGCAACAAAGGATCGAGCCCGTGAAATATACACAGGGCTCACGCTATTCTGTAATACTAACTATCGAATCGACACTTCGATCATCGCGTCAACTCACCAGGGAACCGCCTCTACGGATAAGCTTAATTCAATGAATTGGCTAAAAAGGAAACTCGATTTTTGGTATCGGCTTATATATGGCTCCAGGGGCGCGCGACCCTCTGGAGTTTCATATTTTCGGATTAATAGAATATGTTGGGGTGTTGGAAGAAATCAGACGAGTGCAGGCGCAGTCGTCATTGTGAATCAAATCGACACTTGACAGAAGGTCTGTGATTCATTGGAGTTCAAATTTTTCAGATAGTAATTCGAATCATCAGGACTCAGAAACTGAAGTTCAGATTGATTCTAAATGTCCTAGTACAGGCATCCTTGCATGAAAAAATAACCGATGTTACTGCTCGTTATTGTTGATTAGGCGAAGAGTTTGCTTTAACCTTTAATCATACGTGAATTCTAAAAGTCCCTGCTCTCCGTTTAAGCCAACACTTTTTCCATCGAACCGTAGAGACAATCCTTATTCCTATCACCCGCCTTAAATCCCTTCTAAAAGAAAGCAAGTTTTTCTCCCGATACTCGGGTCCCGGACTCCCCTGAGCCAACAGATGCCAATCGTTCGGTCGAGGCCAGCGGTCTTGGCCGCAAGGCTCGCGAGTTTTTTTGTCTGTTGATAACTGGGAGGAGGCTGAAAACGAGTCGAATTGGTCCAGACGCGAGTAAACGGGCAACGATAAAAGCGAGCCATGAAATCGTCGCGTGTCGCGCACGATACGACGAGGGAGTAAAATTTCCGGGATCGTTGATCCAATTCCGGGGGCGGATGAAGGTCCTCGTAATTAGGACGAGAGACCGATTGCGACCTGCGCTAATTAGGAATCACGGCGGTCAGATGAAACGGCGTAACGTAGGCGAGTCGCTAACGGAAGGACGCCGCTAATCTGTTGCTAATTTGACCGCCGAAGTTGGGTAAGGGATGGGACCCAGGAGATGGTCCCCTTACGACGGTTGCCCAGCCGCGCTCTGGAAGGAGCGTCGAAATTACCGGGTGCCTCGACGCCCACGTCTCGTACCTCGAGGTATGTACACCTACAGCTGAGATGGACACCGCTCATCAGCAAAGCGGGGCAATTAATTAACCAAACCGGCTCCCACGAAACGGGGCCATTGTGGCCGTCCATTGTTGCCCGATAGTGTAACTAAACACCAGATCCACACGAACGCTGCCCGGCCTCAAGCAATGTCCGTGCTTGAAGGAGGTGAAGAGGAGAGTAACACGAGCGTACCTGTGTGAGAGCGAGAGCCGAGAGTCGCAAAGCTCGTATCATCGCCACACCTGTTTGACGGTGCAGGGTCCGTTGCCTCGTGGCGTGCGCTGGGCTTAAGTAAGTACAAACAGAGGACCAGCGGACGATGCGTTGGTATATAAAGCGGCAAGGAGTTCACGATATGTGGGTACCGCCCTTTGAATTTCAAGGCACGTATCGAAGGTACGCGAGGTGAATTTAAACGCGGATAAGATATCGGATAAAAAAGAATATAAAGCTGAAACGTCTACCAGCGGTGGTAATTTCCAAGTTTTCAACGCGTATCTACACGAACGAATATCACTTTCACTTTTTGTGTGAACGGTGAGGTGATGGTACGTTTACACGCGATTGAAAATGAAGGACACTTTTTTTTTTCTCTGATGATGAAATTAATGAAATTGAATCAAAGACTGAGTTGTGCTTGCTTTCCACGTGCTTATGCGATGTACGGTCGCCGTTTCAAAGTTCATCACTGTTTTAAAGAATACAATTTCCAACGGCGTAAACGATATTTTATTATCGCGAATTATTGAAAATACAGTATTCAATTTATTAATAAATCCAAATTGAATCGTGCGATTTAACTCGAACCGGTGCTTGTGAAAAATCCAACAAAAGTCTAAGCTACTTTTATCATTGGGTATATTCCCGTTATGAAATGGTAAAATTATTCAAACCGATGACGTAGAAACGCGACTGAATACTCGTTTTATAAATACAGTTTCAAGAGATTCATAAATAAAACCAATGCGCAATTGACTGCGTATCGACTTTGAAAGGGTTTAGAAAATAATAGAATTACACGGAAATTTTGCCGTTTGCTTATTTATGTTTGTAAAAACGAAACTCTTGCAAATCCCTGATGAACAAATATCCGATCAAATCAATCCAAAAACTGATTTATTTTGAATTTGTCAGTCAGTTTGCTTGAAAATGAAATCATCATACATCATACATAGTATTAAAGTTCGAAACCAAAGTTTGGATTTTCGGATGTTCCGAAAGTGACGTCACCCAACATTTTTTTTCTCTTGACGTCATCGATCTATAGTAATCATAACGAGGAAAATCAGCTAGTCGAATTCCTCAGTCTGGAAACAACCGCGCAGTAGAGCGGACATATGAGAAGCGTGCTCCGCAAATTTCGAGTACCGGGTTCTCTACCTCCTGGATCCTGCGCTCCCAGTCCACTTCCTGGTGCAACTCGAGTTCTAGGACAATAGCTCCGTAGTTTCTGCGCTCAAGGTTCATTACCTGCAGGAGCTCGACTTCCAGGACAAGCGCTCCGTACTTTTGACTTTCAGGACTAATTTTCAAGTGTACAAGTTTGATTATTGAAAACGTCATGTCTTGTACTATCAAACCAATATGCATGCTTCGGATAACATTTTGAATCTGAAAAAAAACTGAACGACCAGGATCAACAAATTACAATTGGTGAGTAGTTGGCATAGTATACACAGGAATACATGACAATAACGTCGTCGTTCAATTAGAGCTAAAATTGTTGTGCGTCGTGTTTCAAATCTGTTAGTACTAAGCTGATTCTTCTGTGGTATTTTTTGACGAAATTTATTGTCATAAAATGACAATACGTTATATTTACATGCATGTGTAAACGTGATTTGTAACATTATACAGGAAAAATCTTGCAGGCAGATTCGGTTTGCGTCACATGCACAAAGACAGTGTTCATTCTGTACACTATGAAGCAAATACCAGAATTTTTTGGGGAGTCCATCGTGCTCCAGTCTCCCCTACAATTATGTTATATAATAAAACACTAACAACTGATAAGCGAGCGCACGAGCACAAAAACCAGTTACACCAGGGTTTTAAAGCTAGTTTGTATTTAAACAAAACCCGTTTCGTTATTCGGACTGTTTCTTAATTTGCAAGTATCGTCTCGTTGGTCAAGGTTCAAATGACAAATACCCTCGCCTGACCAAAGTGAATGACGAGATCCATTCTATTATTCTATTCAGCATTCTATTCGACGATAATCGGTAACATCGCCTATGTGGTGAAATCTCTGTAAGTGCAGCAGCTTCGGCGGTAAACCTATAACTCTAAAAGGGTTCGACGTGCTGCACGAATCACGTATCGCTCACGTTGGCAAAGAGGATAGCTCTTGTGGTTCGAGGAGGATGCAAGACCAACGGCATCCCCTGCAGCCGCGCAGAAACGACTCATTCATACTCGGACATAACCAACATAACGATTGCCGTAATCTCGCGAGCGCTGCCACACCGGCGATCGTAACACTCCCACGCTTGAGCGTGTATAGCCGGCCCACACGTTCGGACCGGGGGGCCCAAAGAGGCCCTCGGTTGGGCGGGGGCCGAGGGTCGTGCGTGCGAGCGAGCCGGGGCCCTTCACACACGCGCCGGAGGGCCCGACGCTGAGCGGCCGCAGGCAGGATCGTTGAAACCCGATCTCGACGTTTCCCCGGCCGTGAAGCCACCGTCTGCTGGTAATAATCGCAGCATCGATTCTAATGAATTACGCGATTATGGTTCTTGACCCTGATATGCGCGTAATTTGCGTAGCGTAGGAGCCGCTCCGTGCGAGTTATTGCACATCTGCGCCAAGGATGCGGATCAACGCAACTTCGGCCCCAGCTTCTCAAGCCACGTCACGATTTCTCAAATGCACCGAGGCTTTTACGGCCTTATTGATGTAGTGGCGGCCGGAGACTCTTATTATTGTGTAAGACATTTTCAAATTTGTCATGGTAAGCATTAGCTCCGACCGAGCCGTGGAATTCACCCAGAGTAACGAACTCCGGCCAGACGTTATACGCCGCCCTGGACGGAACAACGACCTATTTGACGCTGCGCTACGTAGGTGGCTGTGTGGCACATCATCCGTGCGCCGCGGTGCTTGGCTCAAGTATGAAAAAGCCTCTTACACACGTTGCGTTATTACGGGAGAGGCCTGTGGCTGGCCTCGTATGACAAACTCCATTTACGTCACACTAGGACAGTTCACCATCGCCCCGTCAAATTTCATCTCCCTCAATAATCCTTCGACTGTATCGCTGCGCGTGTAACATCATCGTCGGCCTGAGTATTCGGTAAAGGTACAATGTTTATTTTTCATTTATATCTCATTTTTAGCGGTGAAAGTCTCATTGCTGCTTCCACCTACCTTCTTTTGTGACTGAATTATAATTTTGGAGGTGGGTACCAACGGTCAATTTCTGGAGCTTGGCAGACTAGTAGAAAGAACGTTTCCGTGTAAGCGAAAAAATAGCGCACCGATCCTGTGAAGCTTGCAAGAAAGTCATACCGCAACGAATCTTCCCTCAGAGACGTCGCTCAAACGTCACCCTTGAACGTAAGTCAATATTTGTTCAGGGTGGTTCCGCCGCGGCGTGGAAAAAATATAGGTACATTTCGGTGGGGCACTTATACCTATGTCAGCGCGCTTTGCCCTAAATGACGGACAAAAGTTGGCGTATTTTTAACTAATTGTAAAATAGCCCCGGCAAGAAGCGAAACGAGTCAAACTGTGTGAATGCTTAAGCGGGAAAAACGGGAGAAGAGAACCTTCGCAGGATAATCTGCGATTTGCGGGGTCGGGATGTACTCGAAATGGTCAAAACGACGGCCGTCAGAACCGACCGCGAACTATGACGAACCAAAAATTCGGACTGCCCTGTGCCAGCCAGCAACAAAACCGGCTGTACCCTCATTTTCTCCCACAAATATGGACATCCGCTTTTAGCAGTCGTGACCGCTTGCGCGTCACGTGCGTGCAGCATGCGCTTTGCCACTTGCGCGGGCTTTGTTCACGGAAGATATCATCGGACATGAGACGCGCAATGCAGTATTGCATGAGAGGAAGCATGAATGAAACTTCGCATCCGCAAACGGTTGTCGATAATATAGCGGAAGTTTGGGTTTGTGTCACCATTCTTTACTGACTAAAACAAGTACGGTCTGAAAATAAGGCTGTGGTTATTTAAAGCTGTTATTTTTCACTTTATATTCAAATCCGGAGCTTCGGCTTTCACAAGCACACTCAAAGTCCTATAGCGCATGCTATGGCAAAAATTTCTCGAATGAATCGCGAAGAACAGCGGTGAAGAGTAATTAGAAATCTATTATAACTACAACTTAATACGTATCTTTTCCTGCAGTGCACGCCGGTTTCAATTTAACAGCAAATTTTTACTATCCGGCAAACAGCAACATCGCGCCGCAGTGTAATATCTGTACGCACCACAGGATAAATCGGTGTAGAATTTGAATGGCGAATTTTTATTACACGAGTTTACACAAAATGAGGTTACGTATATTTATACGCACGGAGCGGTCGCTGTATGCGACGTAAATACGCGCTCATACATATGCACGTGCACTGTATTCGGCAGTTAGTCGTGAAGTTTGGCGATTTATTCCGATTGAACGTATACGCAATTACACTATGGTTCAACGGTCCTGGCGCCGGCTGAGCCAAGGAGATATATGCGTACCAGTCCGCCAACACTTTACGTTTCCACTACACGTAACTATGTACATATGTGCACGTATGTACACTAAATCTAGTATTACATAAGCGCGTATACATGTATACATGTATACACAGGGAGTTTCCCATATTGACAAAGTTTCGTTATAATAATGTCAACGGCGGTGTATACGCTCCGAGAATAAACGCACAGGCCAGTAAACTTTATTGTTTCTAGGATGGAAATAGTCGGACTATGATAAAACTAGTTGGTACCGATGAAGACTTATAATCGCGAATAGTCAGGGCCACGTATGCCGTGCGAATTTATTCCTCTTCCATCGCTGTTCGTTTGCCGTTCTCACTTCGTCTTGTCCGTGCACGAAGCCCGCAGCTGGACAGAAGTAAGTGTAATAATGAAGCTTAATCTGGTCTCCGGTTTTAGGCAGAGGTTATATAGAGCGTCAAATTGCCTCGTTTGGCTTGGCAACGCGTCTAACCCCGTTAAGCCGCGAGGTTCGCTAGTGCATGTGCACCAACACGAGTGCCTACAGCACTTACTTACAGACATTATCCTTAACCCGAGTATAACGTATGCAGGCGCCTGGCATCGCGATGGCCTCGGATGCTCCCCGGAGTCTTCCTTGATCCTCCCTTGCGGCGCGAATAGTTTCGCCGAGAGGGAAACGAAGGGGTGAAGCCAAGGGGTTGTGACGAACGCGAGTACGTGCCCGAGATGCTAACCACGAGCACTTAATTTGCCGAACGCCGCGGTAGATCAGTTCCATCACCTGAGGGATGCTGCGCCCTGACCCTCGTTACTAATTGATAACACCCTCGACTTAACTCGCCTCATCGCGATCAATTTCCCTCTCCTTAGGCAGCCCTGCAGCCGCGCGATTCCCCCGTTATTTCCGATTCACGTGTCAAATACGGAGGGGGACGCGATATTCCGACCGCCCGGAATTCACCGGCGGGTTGTTCCTAAAAAGCTCGCCTCGAACGCATAACGAGTCCGCGTTTCGGAGACCGACTCGGACCCCTCGCTTGCTTCTACAGCGATGGCGAATAAAATTAACGGATCCAAAGATAGCGACGCCGCGGCCACTGCGGCGTTGCAGCTTTTACCCCACGGGAGGTAGGACGCAGCTCCTTTGTCGCACGTTCTGATAATTGGTAGAGAAACCACCGAGACGGGATAAGCGTGCGGGGGAAAGATTAATGAGGCCAGATTGCGTCCGTCGGGACAATCGTGTAGGTATAACCTGATTTCTCTCGCCCTCTTTTACCAGTCCCACGATTTGAACGGTAAATGGAAAATAACACGGACTTCCTAGTCTTACGCTTTCGGATAAGAAACACCGAGATAAACAATAAAACTGCACACTCCCAACTACCCGTGACAAACGCCAAACGATTACCCTTCTATTCTTTTACTTTTATTTTCCATCTCGTATCTAGCCTCGCTCCACGTATAATACACGAGTCCTGGTTCCGAGTTACCGGGTTGAGGAATCGCACGAAAATATCAGGGCAGTTGCAGGATTCTAAATCGTGAAACGTATGGCGAAATCGCATCACGGAAATTGAATCAATTTGAAAAATACGTTGATTGTGATTATTGTTTGGAACATTGCTAATGAGTAGAGCAATTATCGACTGGATAATGATTTATGAGATATAGGAAGATTGCAACTAATCTCTTCAAATTATGATGTCATTAGATGCTGATTCAACGGCGAGAGCTGCAAGGAATTTCGAGAAGTAGCTTGAGAAAATTGCAATGTAGGAATTAACCTGCATACCTGCGGATTTGAAAAGGGAAAATAATTTCCACGATCCAGAGTTGAAACTGCTATGAAATCCCAATGGAATTTACGAAAAAGCAATACTCTCGAGAAATTTGCATGACTGTACAAGCGGATAATATAGCTGTATAAGTACACGTGCATAGGCACGTGAACACTCGAGTTCCTCCGAGTTGGACCAGATCCAAGCGAAAATTGACTCGGAGAACGGGGGACGGTGTTCCCTGTTATCTCCATGCAGGATTTCTCGAGGTACCTGTTATGAGCGTTTTAATAATCAGGGACATTGCCGTGGCCGAGGTTATACCTGCGCATATAACTTCGTCGCAGGGAGGAAAGGTGCAGTTATACGAGTTTCATGCACCGACCAAACGAGGATACCGCCGGCGAATATGGCGAATAGTTCGCTTTGACTGCCCAAAGTTTTCAGGACTTTTAGCTGTATAATTCGCAAGCTAAGGGTCCGTGACAGCTATAGTCAGCCAATGCGAAATGCGGGAGAGGCTCCAGGGTACATCCGGGCGCTCTGGAACCACTTCGAGTAGAAGTAGAACGTGCGCTAGTCAGCCTCCTATATATGCGTTCAACCGAGCCCTGTTTGACTTTCATCCTGCAACTAGTACCACTTGAGCAACCGCGCCCGCATTTTGTGGTTACGAAGTTGCACCAGCTTATACCGCACACAGTGACGCACCTTCGGAATGAAATCTTTATGGGGGAATCTTTCCTCTTGAAAGGCTGTATACCCGATGCACACTCTCTCTTTCTCTCTCCTCCTTCGTTCCAGCCGCGCTCATAAAATGTCTTTCGACAATCGAAACCTGTACAAGTCGTTTCTGGATCTTTCGAACTGTTCGATTTTTGTCCAATCACAATTGACGGTCGATAAGAAGCTCTTGGAATTAGATTCTTCGAGCAGAAAGCTCTCCCGTTTTATATCACGGTCAATGGTTTGCCACTCCAGTCAAATCTTGCCGATTAATTTTACCAAAGGTTCTTTTCCGTAAGTCAATTAAGAGTCACCGGTCTCCGTTTACTTTTTCTACAGGGTCTTAAGCCCGGTTGAACGAGCGTACAAAATGGGACCCATCCCAATACGACGGAAAGACCGACTTTTGACGGTGACCGGGTGATCCGCTGGAGGTGACCTACCGCAAGCACTATGCGTCCGGGATCTCGAGAATCTACCCGAGGTACGAGGAGGACCGTATAATAGACGCCAGTCTCAAGGATCGGTAGCAAATTATATTTGAATTCGAATCGCTGTTAAATATGCATGGGAGGTTTACGTCGACTGAGATGAGACGAGATGAGAGGAGAGCAAAGGGGTCACTATGGCCGCATACATAATTTGAACAGTCAAGGTGCGGTGAGCAGTCAACAATGTGCGGGCATTCTGGGACGAACTCCACGGCCCGCAGAGCAGCGGAATGACAATGCTACCCTTGTGCGGATGCGTTAAGGGAAACTGGTATCACGATTGTCTATGTTCCTGCGGGGTAAGGAGCAGTCCCTCTTCTTGCTCTCCTCGACACCCGCGCCGAACGGACTTATTCGGTATGACGACCCGGCCGTTTTTGTCCGTTCACCCTTGCCTCGCGGTGAGCATTTAATAATAACCGCGGTTGCCTGTGACGGAATGCATGCGAGGTAACAATGGAGCAACAGGTTGGCAGCTTAGTTGTGGGTCGCAGACCGCCGCTCACCGGCTCGATGACGGATCGCACTGCCTTGGTGGTCCCAGGAACCCTCGACGCCGGCGCTCAGCCAGCGTAACCCACGTGACGATTGGACCAGCACCTGCAATGATTACCTCCATGAAGTATGAATTCGTTCTTATATTCGCGAACGACGTGCGTGCACGTCCGGCGCCCACTTCTTGCTGAGATGATCCGGTCAAACTGCACGGAGACTACCCGCCGCGCGAAGAAGCCCGTCTCGAAGTTCCACTTTTAACAAGGTTGTAATCAGTCTCGATCAATCATCGTAAATCGATGTCCATCTACGCGATGCGTGCTGTTGACGAATCGTCTCAATTTGTCAGAAACCCAATGTATTTTATACATGCACCGAGTACCCATACAATGCACGCCCCGGTAATAGTCGAACGGTAATCCCATCCGTTGAGCAATAGGTTGTTAAATTCATTAGAGCCCATTGATTAAGAATCACGATGCTACGATCAGTCATACGTTATGTGGTTCCCCCGACGCGTAAAATTGGCTAGCCTACGTGTGCACGAATGTGAAGTGAATCGCGTCTACGATACTCACAATCAAACGTACATTGATCAGCCGGAACGTGTAGCTGTAGGTACCTACAGCGAAGCTGAGGAATACCGGGTCAGTCATCGGGTCGATTGGCCAGAGACATTAATTCAATGATCAAAATCAATTACCGGGATGTCAGTGGGGAGAGGCGTGCGCGTCTCCTCCAGGCTGTTTGAAAAATTTGGATAGAATACCACTCGGCGATGGAAGATTAATAACAACCTTGACCTTGGGAATGAAATGCGTTACGGACTCCTACGAATAATGCAGGAACGAGCTGCATGCCTTATGTTTGCGTGCGTGCGAGTTAAATGAAATCAACAACGTTGCGAGGCGCAGCTCCCTCCGGCAGACGACTGCGAGAGACGTAAACCTACCTGGAGGAGGGCGAATGGAATCGTACGTGAAGCCCTCTCCATTGAGGTGTCCGCCGCTGAGTAATGCCGCCATATATTATCGCGAGCCACGACCGGTAGTGGCTGCATGGTGCTTCCGCGCGCGCGTCTTGCCCCTTATTTTATCCCATCCTCAGAGCACGCAACCCCCTCACGTAGTGTGTTTTACAGTGCGGACTCAAATCCCTGGACAACATCGGCAAATTCGAGAGTTGGATCACTTGTTGCTTCGCGATCGATTATTGAGATAGTGAAGGGAATGGTCGAGATGCAAGACGTTTGAGAACGCAGTTACATTGTCGAAAGAGATCCCAGTTTAAGGGAGAGTCGTTTAGTGTGAAGGCTGTGTTTTTGAAGAGCTTTTTGGGCATTTGTCTTTGAGACAAACCGTTGAAATAAAATTTATCATAATTTTCATATTATATTTATTGACGTTTAAACAAAGTTTTGGGATTTTTTGGAAACGAAATATCGAATATAACCTGATGTTATGTGATTATGACGATTATGTTATATTCAATATTACGTCTCCAAAAAATTAACAAATTTTGTTTAAATGTCAATAAATATAATTTGAAAATTGTGAGAAGTTTTATTTCAATGGTTTGCCTTTAAAAAAATATCCCAAAGGACCTTTAGAAAAACACTTTTCACATTAGACGAACCCTTTGGCAGAAACATTATAGAAATTGTGTTTTCGGTGTGTAATGATGAATTTTTTCACGTGTTGTAATTTACTGAAATCGTGAATTTACGAAACAATCGGTACGAGATAAGATAAGGATTTTTGAAATCAGTACGTTCAGCAGGCAAAGTATACATGCAGGTTTCAATTCCAGAAACATCTGTTCTCGATTCACTCTTTTTTTATTTTTACGGACAACCGCAGCCCTTTTACGGACGCTCAGAGTCGTTAAACCGTCGTTTTTTCCAACCCGGCGACGCATTTTTAAAGCACGACGCGAGTGTCACTTTCCCAGATTGATTACGCATGCGGTTATCGAAAAAACAACAATTTACTGGTGTGAAAATTCATTTGAAACATGCATAGATATTTGTGGTGTGCAAGATGCGGTTGCAGTATAGAGTAACACGAATCGTCGAGAACTCTTTTATCTGTCTCTGTGAGATAAGCAATTAATCGCGACAGGCACACGTCGTAATCGTTGCAGTTACGATGATATTCTGCTAAGAAGTTGTAAGTACACTTGCATTCTCAGGTGACAAAGAAACAAATATCACCTCGTATCTGCGTGAAGATAATCGAAGGCATCGTCGTGTTACAAGTTGGTATGACCGGCCACAGATATCGTCGCGTTTAATTAGCGGTGGATATCGACCATTCAACGCTCGGGTAACGCTTCAGTGAAAGTCCTTAGGCGATTAAATTTCATTGTTTCTCATCTCGACTACGTTATTGTGGATGCAGGTACGCGCAGAATGACTGCTGCATACCGTCAGCTTGTCGTTAGCTAATCGTATAAGCTGGCTTCTAGTTGTGTAACCCCATCGCCTTGTGCAAACTGCCAGCTTGCACAATGACAACAAAGTTGTGGGTATATCCTGAGTGCAGCGATCATGAGATTGCGGAGAAAAATTAAACCATGTTTGCAATGTAAATACGCTGCAAGACGGGTGCATATATACCTACCGTATACATCTGGTCGTCGATCCCGCAGCGGGAACTGCGAACCTGTCGGGTTCTCTCTCCACTCCAGCGAGCGTGTTTGCGTTGAAGGTAATTAATTGACCGCGCGCGAACTCCCACCACCGTTTTTTGGTTGACATCATCCCCCCCCTCCGACCCTCCGCCCCTCTCCCTTCTCCCCGTTTTCGGGTTGCTTATTTATTTATTTTCTTTTTTCATACCTTCTTCCCCTCCCTTTCTCTCATCTCAATTTGCAACCAATTTGTTCCCTGGACGGCTGACAAATTAGTTACTCTTGGCAGGTGATTAAGCGAGATTCTGCCAAGTTCTGGTTGGTATAATTCTCTCGTTAAGTAACGTCCGGACGTCGATGAGACTATATTTATAACGTGATTTCAACATTCTTGAAAATCCTATGGCTCTTAAGCTTCTTTGGAACTGAATTAAACTAATTGCTCGACGATTACCATACTGATCCACTCGAAGAACCAAGAACGTTACGTATTATATGAACAGCTGGTATGCACAATAAATATTTCTTGTAATTTATCCGAATTTATTATATTCATAGGTTTTTAAGTTTCACAGACTAATTTCACCTACATGCACGAACTTTGTAATACCGAAATTTTGTTTTATTTTGTGAACATACTTCCGCGTTTCAACCTTAAGTGACCGTATTGAATCTGAGGATAATTGTCTTGCGTCCACTGCACGTAGTTTAATGGACAAGCCGTCAGAGAAATTTCTCCCTGCATGTATCCAGTCTAGAAATACGTACATATACATACGGTTTCAGCTCGTTACCTCAATTTTAACTTTGTAATATCGGATTCCTAAACTATAACTCGATGAACTATGTAACTCGACTCCGAGACCAGAGGTAGGGTTATTATACGTATACATACACAT
Source organism: Neodiprion virginianus (assembly GCF_021901495.1). NCBI lineage: Eukaryota > Metazoa > Arthropoda > Insecta > Hymenoptera > Diprionidae > Neodiprion > Neodiprion virginianus. The sequence continues at coordinate 29,959,568 of NC_060880.1, forward strand.
AAACAACATTTCAATCGAAACTTTTCACGAGTCAAGTTTTCCGCCATCCTGCACAAGTTGCGCGTGCTTATATACTTTGTCCCGCATCAGGTTTAAGAATGTTACCCTTTCAGCTAGTGCAGAATTTTCAACCTAACTCAAAGGAACTCTTCGCGTAAACGTTCAACTTTCTACCCGGTATCGTAACCTAATATGTTACGTAGTTCTTCGAGGTAGTAGCCGAGAAAGTTTCCGGAACACATTATATAGTGCATCGCGTATACAATTACGTTTCTGTCTGTGGTAAAGGAATGAAATTGAAAAAATTAAACGATAAAATATGAAAATAAAAGTCTCCCGCACTTAACGGATAAACATATCGAATTACCAACTTGCTCACTATGTTCTTCCGGAAGCACCGGCCAATCACAGATCCACTTTGCACCGGCTCGCGCGACCCCCCAATGGAAAGACAGGCCATCCACGAACCCCCCGTTGGGATATAAACGACTTCCCATTAATAAGCCCTCCAGCTCTCGGAGCCCGCGAGGCTCGAGGTGTAATCGTAGGCCATCTTCGCTGGCCTGAAGCATCCGCTCGCGGGAAAGGCTGTAAAGCCCCTTTAGCCTTCATCCGAATCTTAATTAAGTGATATAATTCTCACTCCTCGGGGCTCTCATTCTTTCATTCGTTTCGTCGAGTCTTACCTGATGCGGTTCGCCCGGCGCAGCTTGTTTCTCCGGTGAATTATACCCTCCATTCATCGGCGTCTTATAACAATACACACATATGTCTACCGGCCATGCCGATAACAGGGCGCAGAGGAAATTACTGGATCCTGATGCACTGTTCCTTTTCGTTTGCAAATCTCGAAAATGGCGGAAACAATATTAGTTAAATCTCAGTCTCGTGTACGTCGAACGATCGTAACTACAATGCAACTTGTTCTCCAATCAACTTTGTTTCACCCGTACCACAGGGCGTCATAGAAGCGGACAAATACCTACATCCGCGTCATCGATATTTTTTTTTTTTCATCCCTTCCCTGTGCGTCAATTTCATAACCCGATGAGTTCCCCCGGTGCTTTCGAGCACGGGGGGGGGGGGGGGAGTATGCACATACGCGCCGGGGTCTCATGAATTACGAAATGTCGACCCGCGTCCCAAATTTCGCCAACCGTGAACCCGCCCTGTTCAGAGCTGAAGGACTCCGCCGGTGGATACATACATGGACGGTAGAACTCATACGTGCGGAGAGGCCGCGTGCGGCGGGCCAGAGGGCATCGCAGAGGTAAACGTCGGCCCCAACCAGCCCTCGCCGACTTGCCAAGTTAATCAAGTTTCCTGCAGGCGAATGCCCGCGAATCTATTGACCATGTGCGGAAATTCCCGGCTCGATATTATACCCGGAAACTTGATACCGCCGAATTTGTCGACTTCATTATTCCCTCCCTCCTCCTCCCCCATTGCCATCCGCGTCTCACAAAGACCGGAATGTCTTCTCGCCGCTCGACGGCCGCACGAAAGCACGAAAATCCGGCACCCGTTACCCGTCCCAACTTTGACAATATATTTCCGCCCTCTCGCCGACTTGGAGAGATGCAGGGATTAATATTTAAGGATATCGAGCCGCTCCCCTCTCTTCGCTTCAATGTTCTATGAATATGCGCTTCGCAGTTTGTACACGTGTTGCCCGAATTACCTTCTTCTCTCTTACCACTTACGTAGGGCAGCAATTGGCAGAGGGAAGCAGGGAGGGGATAGACGAATGGTTCCTTCGACGGAGTAACTTTCGAGTCTTGGGTTCGACTTCGCCTGCACGAGGAAACGAAATTTACACGGTCATACGCTGCACCGCTGCAGGCAGCAGGCTACATACGGAAGTTTCTTGAAATTTCACTGCAACGCCAACTTTTCAATAACTTAACAATAACGGAATATTTGCTCAAATTGCTGTTTCGAGGGATCCCCGGAAATCTCTGGTTGCAGTAGTTGTCGTATATTCTCCAATTTTTACGAGTTACTCGAATCCGGTTTTACAGGTACAGAATTTGTAAACAGGTTTCTTTATTACTTTCTTTTTTTTTTGATATTTTATTTCAGATCGCAGGAAATATTACACTACAGTATCACCTTTAACTCGGGCGTGCTTTAAAAAATTGCGGGAGCTACACGAGACCCTTCAATTTTTGGCGGTTTGACGGGAACCTCCCCTTTTATTTCTGCATCCAAATGGGTCCAGGAAATTGCAGGGTGCGGTGCAATATACCGACTACCTACCTACCAGCTTTACACCAACGGTCAAACGGGAGGGTAAATAGTTAATAATGGGTGAATTATTAATCTTCTCTTGAATACTTAAATAAACATATCGTGCAGCCTCCGCCGCGGAAAGAAAGTTAACTGGGTATGCGTATGGGTGAGCGATATAGCGCGGATGCTCTGCCATTCTTGAAGTGGCTATTTTATATCTTTGAGTGCCTCGTCGTTCGTGCATGCCAACATTGCCCGTTGACTCTATTACCTCGATTTACGCGTTCGCAAGAATTATTTACCTCGAAGATAAAAATGAAAAACGGAGAGTCAAATTCCGTCGGCCAGGTATCAAGCCAAGCTGACCAATTCCGATTTCATGAATACCTTGAAACTTTTCTGGCTTATCGAAATTGGATACAGTTTATACGTGAAAGAAACTTCGGCTGATCCGCCAAGTCGATACACACCGTCGCATTCCACGAGCGTAATCGTCTGCTGCCGGTTTTGACGATTCATAAATCCTCACGAACTAACAAAATTTTTTGAAATAACAGGTGAATTAGCTGGGAGTGAAGAGATTTGTCCCCAACTCCGAACTTGATTTGAAATGGCTTCTTTTCAGCTATCAGTTCCATACAAATAATACTGTACTCCGATTAGAAAGCATTTCTGCGAATGGAATTGCGACCCGGTCACCCCAACCGCTTTCCTGCAGATATACGCGCACTCCTCGGATATAAAGCTGGAACGTGAACTGCGGACTCTTTCGACGAAACGTTGGCGTTCGTTGGTGGATCGCTATTGTGAATGTGCCGTTGCTATTACACGCGGTAAATTAATAATTCACTGACCTGCCAGACCAGCGTTGAATGAGGGTGACTGGAGATTTTCCCCTGCAGACCCTACCTAAAACCCCGCGATGCAGGGGAGATCCGTACATAACGTAAGCTGCACACCGCCCCGATCTGCCCCGGGGAAATGCCGGCACAATGCCGCGTTGCATCGGGCCAATCAAATTCTAACAATCGTAGTCGTAACAATGTAACTACCCCGAAAGCACGACCCCCTCTCAATTCGATATACGCACGAGCTGCTACGGGGTGGAAACAACAACCATTATTAAAATCCAATCCATCTCAGTCCGCAGGAATGCCGGTAGCCCTCGATTTAACGCTTCGTTGATCTTGCACTAAATAACAACCGGATTCATTTCTTCGGTTTTGCAGGTTCGCCTTTTATTGTCTTATGTTACGTAAGCTTAGCGACAGATGCGATTTGTCAATCGCAGTTGGTCGGATCTTTGTGGTTTCTTTTCTATTTGTTTATTTTTTTATTTTTTTTTATCGTGCCTTTTTTGTTGTCACGTTTCACGGACTTCTCACGCTAGATGCAAAAAATCTCGGTTGAATTCTGATTAGAAAGAAAGAATCTTCGAATTACTTATACAATTAGAGTAATGCTGTTTGACATGTGGGAAAAAACAAAAATGTACGCGAGAATTCTTGAGTTTTTTGTTCATCGCGAAAGAATATAGGGGAAAAAAAATTTATGCTCGTACCTTGAAAGGTAGAGAAGAGCAAGAAGCGTATATGTAAATAGGCGAATATACGGGAGATGAGAAGAGAGTGAAGGCACTCTGGAATAATGGATAAACAGCTCGCGGCGTTGAGGAACAAAGCAACAGGCCGAGTGAGTTCCTCTTCCTCTCCTCCTCCTCGTCCTCCTCGTCATCCCCTCCCTCCCACCCACCTTCCTCCTCCTCCTCCTCCTCCGCCACCGCGCCTCTTCGCTCTTCTTATACCCGCTACTTCCCCTAATAATTATGATTCAACGAAAACTTTTAAAAAGTAGAAAAAGCACCGAAGCATTTAGTAGCCCCGCCCAGGGGCCTCGTTGTGTGCTATCTTAAATACAACCTACATCTAAATCACTGGGCTAGCCGACCGAGTCCGAACCAAATGGGCTCGCTCGGTCGGCTGCCTGCAGTGTATGCCTTTCGTAATGATTTTTCGGTCCTTCCAATTTCCCTTTTTTTAATTATGCCGCGCGCCGCGCTGCTCAGCTGTCTCGGGGCATAAATTTAGCTTCAATTACCGGCTACTTTGCCATTTCTTAAAATTTAACGATGACAACCGCCACTTGTACTCCGTTTAATCTCATATTCAAACGGACTGCCACAGTTGTTCTATTTTTAAAATATCCATAATTAACCATAGCGTTGCGGATACGTGTTGCGTGGATGTGTATGTATATATACCAACACACGACTGTTGAATTACGTTATTAAAATCCAAACCCGGTACCATTCACCTGGCCGAGTTGTTTGGGATTCAGAAAAAGTTTAAGACTTGAAGTTAATTCACGGGTCATCAATCCGGCAAAATTTGATCCAGAATAAAAACTCCAAGTGCGCACTTTACCGGATGTTTAATCATGCATGAAGCATTAAGCAGTCAAGTTTATCCGCACGATTCAAAGTTATTATACAACTAATTTAATACCTACGGGAAATCCCTGGCTTAGCTTATAACGACACTTCGAATCTTGTAACTCGGACCGATCAATTTTGAGTTTACACACATCGCACGAATTGCAGAATCCCATCGCCCTGTATCAAAACTCATTGGAACCGTACAATTAACGCAATGTCTAATATCTTTCAACGCTGGTATAATCAGTCGTAGTTTTAGTTTTACAGTAGTATAGGACACCGTGAGTCTTGTTCAATTGTTCTCGAGTGGCTCGCTCGCATAAAGCGAGGGAAAAAAGTGGAACCAATTAACGCCGTCTTTGGATACATAAAACGCGACAGCTGGTACTCTGGTGTAAAATTTGCGCGAAAGGAAAAAATTGGGTCACTTGCTCATAAATGCATTGGGCAAACGGAGTAGATGAAATTAATGAAGCTCGCTGCTATTCGGTGAACGAATATCTTTTGGTGCCGGTTTTTTTCTTGCGCAATAGGTAAAATAATTCAAATATAGTAAAAACATTTGACTATTCACATAGTTTATTCAATTATTCATATTTGTATTTAAATCTTTGACCTTACGATTTCGTCAAGTTTGGCAATCGTGGGGCAATTATTCGATGTATTTTGGTATTTGCAACAAAAAATTTGGTCACTTGACAACAAATTTTTACGAGATGCATCCACATATCGTTATTATTGAAAAAGCAAAGCGTATTTTCCGAACGTACCTACTGATTTTATTCTAAGTTTCTTATTTTTCCACTTTCTTTTTTTTTCCCAACTGTTTATTGTGATGCCTGCATGGCTAGGGGCAACAAACAACGCCCAACGATGAGATAAACGGAGATAAGCAAGCCGAAATAGACAAAGAGAATATTCCTAGAAGAGGAACTCACATCTTGATAGTTTTACGACTATATTAAGGCAGGGATGACCAACAAGATTAAGGAAACTTGTCGAAAGACGGAACGCCTCAGGTGCTTGGAGGAGGTGTGGGTAACCTCGAAGGTTATACGATCGGCTGATGTAATAAATCCGTAGGAACCGAATTCCGTTTCCAGCTTCTCTTATCTAAGATATTCAAAAACCAACACCTTTTACAGCCTAGACGACATTCCTTGCCAGGGAGGATGGAATAAGACATATGTATAAACGAAACAAAAAAGAAATTTTCTTTCCACATGGCTTTGAAAGAAATTACGCATCCTCCGTGATGTAGAATTCGTGTATAATTTTTTCTTTTTGAAACCCCGTCATTCCGTCAATTTTCAAAAGAGTTTCCAAAAACGTCAGCCAACTCGAAAACCGAAAAATGAAAAGTAAAACTCACGCGTTTCTACAATGTATACTTATTTGCCTATCGATCGGCCGTCGAAATCTCTCGTCGCCGAGACGTCTGAGATAACCGTAGGTATAATCCCGAAAGCAAAAAGGAACCAGCAAGAGAAGAAGAAAAATCTCTCCTCGGGACATACGCGACCCTCCGCCACCATGACACGTCCAAGGGGCCATCAAAACCCAGACCTTGGCTGATCTGTCAGCTATTTTTTCAGCGTCTAGTCCCGAGCAACGGGTTACACCTAGTTAATATCCGTCGGCACGCGTAGCAGAGGTAGTGACAGCGCAAAGTGCAGGGGCGAAGAAAACGTCAGAGGCTGATTCAATCTTAAAGATAGAATAGCGGATGGCTTCGGTATCTCCAGAAACTCGGTGAAAGAAGTTCGAAAAATCTTGTATCAGCCACGACGAGACGACGCCATCTATAGGTTGCGCAAATTCTTGGGTTACGCACTGCAAGTACAGGCTGTAACCGAGCGCGTAAATTGTCTGGTTTAATCCTGCACGGCTTCCCGTATGCAGGGAGGATTAATCGCTTTGAAGGTAAAAAGTGAATAAATGAATGGAGAAAAACCGAGAGCCCCATGCCGTGATCATCCTTTGCGGTAGGAAGTTTCAAGGTCGAGGTCCCTTGGCTGCCACGGGGGGCGGAGAACCAATATTTCCACGTCATCGTTGAGCTTCGTTTTTAATTCTCCCATAAATATTCCGTGAAAAGGTTCTCACTGGCGCCGCGCTCCCGACTCGACGGACATAATTACCACAAATTAACCGTTTACATGCTTTTCCCCGTTTTGCAGCAGTCATTACACAGCTCCTACGTAGCGCACAATGCACACAAGAAAACGTGAAGCCAAACCCGAATTATCTTTAAATATATAACTATTTGTACGAGCACTGTGTAAAGTGCGTGTCCAAACGATCTCTATCTGTACGGTTGAATATGGTAGCTTAATACAGTGAGAAGCAAGCGCATATCCGGTGTCCTACGCAAAGAGCTGATAATTGGTAGCTAATTATTTTTCATCGAGTGGCCAGATCTGTTCGAAAAATTTCATGGTTAAAAGCGATGCGCACTCCGAGTTGTAAAGTTTTCCCGGACGCGCCCTCGCTCCAACGCAACGAGCTAAACATTTTAATTAGCTTCAGCGGCATTAACATCCTTGATATCAATTAAATCGTTTCTCAGGAGTTTCGGTATAATATAATATATGACGTACCTACGCACACACACAAACTCACACACATATGTGTATGTATAGGTATATATACATGGAAGGGTTGTTGCAGGAGTGAGATGTTTGAAAACGAGCGAAGGAACTTGCAGATGCTGAGTTGGCTAAATAAAAGGACGTCTGCTTAATGGGGATAAAACGAAAATTAATTAAGCAAAGTTTTGCAAAGCAGACGCTGCTGAGCGTTTAAATATTCATTGGATTCAATATCGGCTACCTTCTTTATCCCATTCCGATTCCACCCACTCTTTCGCTGCACGGACAGTTTTCTGGGAAAAGAAACAACAGCAAATAAATAAACAAAAGAGGAGTAAGTAGTAACTTTACACTCTAATATATTATTTACCTACCTATCTTCAAAAGCAGCCTTTAGCAATTTGTGTTAAAGCTATACGTGAACGGAAAACGGCTTTCTTTACGTTTAACGGTAACGTATAATTTATAGATTCGCTTTGTTCGACATATTTTATTTGATTCCAACACCAGTCGATATGACAAGCTGCGCCTTGCACATGTTATAATTAACGAGAGTGAGATCATGCGGATTTTTAAAAAGAAAGGATATTCAGAGTGCAGCCGTGTAACTGGATACCCTTCATCCTTTTTGAACGGTTAATTATTAAAACATAATTCGGGTACCGGAGTACGTTGCATACGAAATGCAGGGAAAGCACAACGAAAGAGAGCGTTAAGTGTATTGTGAATTAATCTTTAATACACGATTAAATTTTTCATCCGGTGTGGCAGATCGAATGTGCGCTTGTAGAGATGTGGAATCTGATAAAATGCTTTGAAAGCACCCTCGCGGATGCATAAAGAAACACGATCAATTCCATTCAGTCGAACCAAGAGGTCGTCTAAATATACGGATACACAATGCCGGCGTCTAGGCAACATGGAATCGAAAGAAGGAAAGGAAAAATACAAAAAGAACTCGTCGCTTGAAATACGGGACTTAGGGATGCACGTATAATGCTTCATTCTACAAACTGTGTACTCTTACTTCAGCTACTTTATGCGCTAATGTATTGTGCACGGCGAGTTTAGGAGCATCTCGACTAGGTCCATGGACGACTAAGGCGGAAACTGAATTCGTTCCGTCAGTTACCGGATCCTAAAGACGGGCTGCACAGCTAGTCAGCCCGTCCAAGGGATCAGTGTATCTCAACCTGAGCGTTTTCCATTTTCTCAATTCCTTGCCGCTCAACTAACGGCATTATGAGATCTGCAACTGATAGGCGGATAAGAAAATTGATCGGTACCCGGTGTAAAATTATTTTCCAAGTATTGTGTTCGAGATTTTATTGCGAGTCGTCTGGCTCTGTTTGAAAATACCTAAAATATTCTACTGTGGCCATAGTTATAGTAAAACCTTCACGGTCGCACTTCACGGTAAAGCAATTTTAATGTTTTTGTCGGCTAACGATATCATACAGTTCTTCGAAATGAGACTGTACGATTCATTTCGAATATAATTTATATACCATTCCAAAGAAGAAATATTAATATACCTGAGCGTGCGTTACAAGGGTAAATTCCGACCGGAAGTTGGAAGAACTTTTAACTTGTAGAGAATTCGGACAGGGGATAATCTCCTTCAGTCTTCTCGTTCGTCGACTGAGTATCCCTGTAAACTTGAACAAAGGAAAAGAATCCGCGTAGCAGCGCCCTGTGATTAGAAACATTTTGGGTGGAGAAGAAAGAAGACCCACAAAGAGAGGACGAGGAGAACCGAGGGATCGGAGGAATTGATGGGCGGGGCAGCGGGTGCGACTCTTACAGGTATTGTGGCTATGCAATATGGGTAGTACAACCCTTAGAAAGAGAGAAGGGTAAGTTTTCACCGGTGTGTCTCTTTTGCCGCGGACTCCCGCCGGTAATTAATTCTGCTAGTGTCGGTGATCAGCGTCTGTTCGAAATAGATTTCACTGTAATTACAACCATTTGTTCGACGACCCTCGCCGCACGATGATGAAACAAACTTGAAAACTGGAGTAATTATCTACACCAATCGTTACTTCTCTACAAGCTAGCTCAACTTTGAAACGCAGATATTTTACGCAGTTGTAACGGAATCCGTCTCCCGTTTAATCTGTGGTTCGAAACACTCGCGTACCCTCGCCTCGCTAACTAATGGTACTTGTTTCTTCTTATTATCAGGAAAGGGCCCCGTTGCCTTTTTTTATCGCACCAATCGTATCATTCGTTTTCTCGCATAGCTGCGGTGAGTACAAACACCTTGTTACAAGAGCCCCGCGGGTTCCGATGGTCAGTCACGCCCCGGGCGCCACGGGAGTCCCCGAGGACTCACCCTGCAATACCGTCCTTCGAATGGACTAGGACCAGTCCCGGACTCTCTTGCGAGATTTATACTCCCTGCGTTTCTCTCCCTCTCTCTCTCTCTCTATCCGCGTGGTAGGAAGCTGGAAGAACAAAGAGTACCGCTCTGCCGACGCTGGATGTGCATCTATGTGTGCACCGTCAACACGCACGACTGCATATCGTAGTGGAAGGGACCCCTGGCCTTGTCCCTTGCAACGCCGTGCCACCGTGAATATCGAGTAACCACTTTCTCTGTGTGCCTGTAGGAGTCGCGGGATGCGGGGTGGCCCTCCCGGTTGGAACGGGGGTGAGCACTGCTGGGCTGGTGGTGACTTTATACTCCGCATATTAATTGGTTCAATTATTAAACGTGTAGGGAACGCAGGGAGGTCAAATATGTGAACAGGTACACAAATATTTAACCTATTTTAGGGTACAATGTGTCAGTATTTCCTGGGGAAGGTTCAAACGGAGGTTTAGTAATGAACCCTATAAGCCGTTTTGCTGTGTGCTTTCAGAGAACGAATCAACAGCCTCGTACATTGTCAAATGAAAGCTCTGTTTTTTGCACTTATCTCGATCTCGAAATAATTTCCAAATTTTTAAGCATGTCATTTCTTGGAGTCGATTTCAATGCACTATTCCCAACTTTATTTCACGTATTCTATAATTGTTTTGAAGTTCATCACCATGTAAAAGTCAAACATTTGCCATTATTTCCATGGAAACTTACAATTAGATTCAATTTTTCCTACTTGTGCAACTTCAACAGCTTGATAACAAGATGTTGCGTCTTAAACAGCAAACGAGTAAACGGAATGGAATCTGTTTGAAATCTGCTCTGATATTTGTCAACAAAGAACAACATCGCTGCGAGTCGTTATAAATTGAATTTATTAAGTATATTATGAAGAATGAAGTTGACGTTGACTCTCTAGACGAGAGAGTGTTTGTTTTTATGATTTTCTGATTCCACATTTCACCACTGTTATACGTAATCCGTATGTAGCTCTAATTTTTTTTCCGACTCTTGACTTGTTTTACACGAGTAAAGATCACAAGACTTGAGTATGTTAACTCGGTGGACTTAGAGATTTGAGAAAGTTTCAATATTTCTGGCTTCTGTTTAATCTTGCACAGTGCTACAGGATGTCAAACATTGACGCAACTCGAATATGTACATACGAATTACACACGTTATACTGAGCGGATGGAAGTTTCCAAAATTGAAGTGAAAGGCGTGAGCCGTTTGTGTACAACTCAGAGGCATGAATTCGAGTTGCCGGAAACAAAAGTCCGAAAATTGAGGCGTACACAGTGACTGGCAATTTTTATTCAACTGCCAGATCGCGGTTGGTCTTGTACACGAAGTTAAAAGCTTTGAGTCGCGTCATGGAAACAATTAAAATTCTTCGCAGATGTTACACTAGATGCGTTGAAATGTCCAACGTCGGGGAATGCAGCGCAGATTTCCGGTTTTAAAAACAAATAAATTCTCGTAACACGTTTTATCCTGCGGTACAATATCTATTCTCGTTTTAGCCAACTGCCGTTGAGACGTGCCAGGCATGGGATACCGGGAGCTGCGAATCCTGGGCTTTGTGAGTCCTGCGACGGCTGCCGGAATAGCCGGGCTGCAGGATATCGAAACGGTTAAGGTTGGTCGGCTTATTGCTCCTTTGACCACGCGCGCACATAAAGATGTCGCGTGGCCACGCTAATGTTTCCTGAATGACTACACACCGCCTTCCACGAAATTCGCAACCGATGGGTAATTATCCCCAAAGGAGTAGGTCTATGAGGTAGGCTTCATAAATTCGATTAATCGTATTTCTTAAGTGCATTTTTGGTCCCTTACGCAAAAAGCGGCAGAACCAGGGACGGGCATGTTTCGGATATCTATACGGTTTACTGAGTAGTTTTTTTTTACCACCTCGACATCGACAGCATCGCATTCTACAACCATTTCGCAATTTCAACGCAACGTTGCAACGGTAAAGATCTCTAATGGCACATCACGTACGATGCATCGAAGGTACGAATCCAGGTACTCTTGATAATTGCCCATTAATGCTTGAGCCAGGGTACGCATTTCAATTCTATAATTACATGGTTATATTCTGGAAGTAGTTTCTCACGCATGAACCTTCCATCATATTAACCAGCGATTAATTACATTTCCTCCGATAGAATATGTTTGGAACAATCTAGAAAATAAAATTACCCAGTGCCATTTCTCTGGCATAAAAAATACTCGTGCTTTATTTGACGAAAATTGAGCAATACATACTCATATTGCAGTTGACGGTAGCTGCAAGACTGCGGTGTTTGACTGTGGAAGCAAGATTCAGACAGATTCAGGGTTTTCGAAATAGAGGAGGAATCAGATATTGGTAACCATGTGATCCATACACGATGACGTAATAATTGAATTTGAATTGAATCGAACACGTTGCGAGTTACAATCGAATCAAATCCTGATGGATTTCGCGGGGAAATGAAATACTTTCTCTGTATTCACAGTATATAAAGGACGTAGATTTGAAAGACGAGTTAATACCATTCGCCATACGTGAACCATAATAATTCCTCAGGCAGCACGTCAATACATTCGGGTTGAGCTCCATACATGTATAGACCGAAGTACACGAGGGCAGTGTTCAAGTTCTCCTTCAAGACGATGTATCATCTGAGCTGAATGAGGAAGTATAGCACCGCGTAGTCCAGCCGCATGCCTGTCTTCTTCGAGAGCAATATTCCTGATTACGTTTGCTCATGAAAGCTTTGATTCTTTCGCCGATATAGATCCGTCATCGCGACCTTCGACGACTTGAATGCGAGAGCCGGCTATCAAAGCGGAAACTCGAATCAGTTGAGTGAATAGCGATGACGCACGAGTGTGTTACGGCTACTTGTATGTAGGTCCACTTCTATCGCACCACATGTGGTCACGAGTTTCGCACCAGCCGTCCAACTGTCCATAGTTTATGATCAAAGAATCGCGTCACGTCGTTCCTTATCCCTTTTCTCTGCTTAATTTATTCGAGGATACGCACTGCGGCCTTTTATCCATCCCCGTGATATAGCACATTATTTCCCGCGTTTCTAGGTAGGACGAATGGCGGCGTCATATTTTTGACGATATCTGCGTACGCGGCTGACATCGGGACGATGCTTTTCATTCCGCATGGTCAACTTTTTGCGGTTGCACTCCTGGTGGGTGGCTGTTGTCCGGCTGACCGATGGGGTATGCGGGCAAACCGCGGATCGCGGTCAGGTGAGCAAATATGTTAATTTGTATTCTAGTTTATCACTTTCGGTGGATGGATGTGGTAGACGGCGACATTAAGGATGGTTAAATTATTGGTTTTCTCCTGCGGCGCGGGTTGTCTAACCCAGGTACTAAGTGGCTCAAATTTTTCAAGACTACAAACTCCACTTCTGACGCACCGAGTAACACGCATCCAGTTATTTAATTCAGCTAATGGTACACTCACACTGGAATCAAGGATTCACACGTACGGACGGCTACGGAAGACGTCGCTTGGAGATATGGCTAAAAGTTCTACAAGTATCACGTTTCAAAACACAAGTGCGCAGAGCCGAGGAGCACAACTGTCATAACTTGAAGTGATACGTCTTCATCGGTTGATGATATTACACAATATGAGAACTGTAAAAGTCATACCAAGAAGTAGACTGAAACGAAGTCGATGAATTAAGCTCCATAGATTGGTATATGAGATGCATTTCAGATTGCATAGACATTGTTTAACTTTTACGGCCCATAAATTTGATTGATCTACAATCCCCCAGCGAAAGCTGCGGATCTTGTTACTGGTAACAAGCTTCATTTATGAATAGTTTCACCGTGTATTCGTATCACCAATTTTTATCGCTGATCGCGGTAATTTTCAAGCGTTTGAGTAAAGGAAGGAAGGACCGCAAAGAAAAGTTTCCTAATCTCGTTTCTTTTGGTCTACTTTTACGGTAGGCATTTTTGTCCCAGACACGGCGACCTGCTCATGTTCAATGAGAAAAAGAGGAACAGGAAGGTCTGGGCCGATTCACGGGACAAAGAAGGCTGTCTTAGCACGGTTAATTTGCGCGCAAGCGATCTGCTTTGACATCTACCACAGTGAAGCATTCTCAGGGTATCAAATAACAATTTATTTCGAATGGCCTGTGTCCCATTGGCCGTATTGTGCGCCAGTGGGCTGGTTGTTCAGATGGTATCGTTGCTCCTGTGACTACAACGGCCTGACGCAAGGAGAGATATATCCACCCGACGAACGGAGCCGGCTAACAATTGTGTCGCATTCTGTCCCGGGCTGATCTGCCCGGCCGATAATTTCGACAGAGTTGCAATTTGCTAGATGCGGGACCGTCCGTCCGTCCGTCCGTCCGTCCGTTCGTCTCTCGGTTCGTACTGCACTGCTATATATTTCACAATGTGACAATACGATTGTTTCTTTGTTCCTTTCCTATGCAGCTGCCTTGTTTTCTTAGCTCTGTGAGACGCGGACGTGATCTGATAGTCTTGTAATATATCCCGATTGAGTAGTCCTCGAGGAAACGTACCCGACCTTTCTACCGACTACTACATAGAAAAATCTTACCGTAACCATGAAGCTTCACAAAGAATACGCTCGGAGATGCACAGAACAGGTACGAGTCTTTTACGTTTCAACAAATGAAACTGAGCTGTACCCATTTTATTGTAGACAAAAAAAAAAAATTCTTTCCGTTTCCCGCTGATTCCCCTGCTTAAAAATACTTACTAAACAGAATGAGATCTCGAGTGCATACGTGTCGCAAATTCGATATTTCCCCAACGCAGGTGCAGTGCTGTAATATTCAACTCTCTATCGTTAATATCTCACAGGATCCTGCTCATGATCCCGAGCCCAAATAGCTGTGTGCATTTGTGATCATTATGACAGTTATGGTCCCTCGTTTGTAAAAGATACCGGCCTTGTTCCTGGTCGTGAACGTTCGGAGGTAAAAACAGAGGCGCGATGGCGCTATCGCCGGTGAATCTGGATTACGAGTGGTAATTAGGCATGCCATGCCACCTGTCCATGCGTCGGTCGGTCCGTCCGTCCTTCCTCAGGCCACGAAGGACTGAAACGAGAACCGCCCATCCAACGTCGGGGGGGAAATGCCGTAAAAATGGTCTCTCCGAATCTCTTAGCCCGGTTCAATCCACTTCGGTTCACTTCGGTTCACTTGGGTTCACACTTATACCTATATACACCCTGCTATGGAAGGTTCGGCTATTAGGACTCAGTTTTGTGGGAGAAACTTGAACGGAAAGTTAATTCGACGTTCCAGGCACCTCTCTCTCGGGAGGATGAAAAAAAAAGCTTCGCAACTCGCACTCGACTTTGAAAGGATTCGAAAAAGCGTTTGCGCTATGCAGCTAGGCGTATACGCGCGGTTTTATTAAACTTTTGTCAGAGAGCGGTTTGCGCTCGTGGAACCTGTTACGTAGCTTAACCTATATTTCAACTTTAGCTTGGAACATGAAAGCAATATTTTCCTCAAGATATTACGGAGATAGAATCCCCAGGATGGAGCATCTGATGCACATTGAGTGTTTGTTTCTCGGTCGTGCTTCGGAGTGCACCGGGTATGCTACCACCGCCAGCTACCATGCCGCGCATTTTCTTAATCTGCACGATATACAAACACCGCAAAGCGAGAAGCACCACGGAGAACTCGGATTGTGTGTCGAGGCTCTTACAATCAGGCAACCTTCCGCACAGCCACGTTCGCTAATACGAAATAAAAACTATCGTACCTTCTAAGAGCTAGATATAAATGCGGATGTTGGTATTGTGCGGGAAGAGGAAAAGGAAGAAAACTCGCATGGACCTCTAATGGACCGGCACCTTTGTGACGTCACGTGTTATCCGAAGAACAACTTCGCCTTGTTTACCTCCTACCCCGGTGTCCAAATACCGAGCTGAATCAAACAACTCTGTCGGTGATCCAACGGCAACCCCAAAGGTATCCGTAACTTCTGACAGTGGCTGGTGATTTTGTTTTCATATTTTTCTTTCTCTCAAAGACACGGATCTCGAGTCTCGAGCCCCTTGTTTCCGCCGGTTGTAGAACCTTATACAAGACATGAAAAATTTTGAGACTGGTAGCGATTTAAGAAAAGCGGATAACGGTTTACCTGTGGAACTAATTTTACAATCATTCTCGCGTTTTTAACCGATGGATGTATTACTTTAACACTATATAAAGAAAAGTTCGAAAGTTACGCGAGAAAATATACAACTGGGGGGTGAAATCTTGTGAGTTGTGATAAAAATCTGTGACGAAACGGAAAATAAAAACTTTGCTTTCACACGCGGTTAATTTGTCAGAGATCCCTGGAATGGGCCCGAAGAAAAGTTTGCCATTCGAATAAAAACGGAATAAAGTTTTAAACAGTTATGACACTAATTCTAGGCGTCCGGGGTCAACTCGAGATGGTGCAGAACTTCGCTAATTCTTTTAACAGACTGGCCCTCTGGGGACAGTGCAAGAGCGGCAGAGGCTGACTTGCTAATGTAGTCAGGACGTGCCGGGCTACCGGCTCATTAAAAACAATCATAAACACGTGAGTGGCCACACCGATCCTTCTGCTCTGCGGCCCGGTAGCTTAGGGGGCGTCGACGATGGACTCGCGTCCGACTTCTTGGCGACGTCCTTCTGCTCGGAGCTGATCCAGCTGCAGTCGCCCTTTTCCATGTGAGGCACTGAACGGAGAATATAGGCTTGAAATTTTTTATTTACGCGTTAATGTGGTTTTGTTTAACCAGTCCGAAAATCGCCTCGTTACTTCAAGCCAGCCCTCCGAGTCATCAATCGTTAATTTTACGTCCCTGAATCCGCAACGTTATTACGAGTATGTTTGGAATTCATCGTCGTAGCTGCGGATCGCCGTGAGTTTTGCGTCAATAAAATTAATTCTTCATACTTCATACCTCGGACAAGGGCAAGCCTCTACCCCGTTGAATATCAATCTCCGAATTAGCCTTCGGCGTCTTTTATTTCCAGCCTCGCAGAACCACCTGAGTAAAAAAAACTCAAATCCGGTGTTAAGGTAAAGGAGTAAAGGCACGACGAAACGTTGCCCAACCATCTAGTCTCGTACCCACTGGCGACACACGACGGATGAACTCTTCGAATACAAATGAATGGGTTGAACGTGTCTTCGCTTAACCCTGGAGGTAGTAGGTGTGTGGTCCTCGGTTGTCGGTCCTAGCTCCAGTAGTCGTCGAGACGCACGACTTATAATCTCCCCTTGCAAGGCATCAGTTTTCCTTTCCTTTCAATTACCTCGAACGAGGCGACTAGTAATCCCCACCAGTCTGCAAAGTTATACGTAGTAGCTCCACCTACGGTACAACGTCATCTTTTTCATACGAATTTGCATCCGATTACGTACTCCTAAGTCCCGCCGACGATGTACGTACCTCCGAAACCTTGCAAAAACCAAACTAACTCTTGTGATCGAAATTCCGTCGAGGAAACCGCACCGCTCTTCAAACGGCACAGCTACCACAGGATCGACTCCGGTAGCACAGACTTTTGGTAGTTTTCGTTTCCATAATTAAACTTGTATAGGTATACAGCTCACTGAGGGGAGTACTTCGGTGCAGTTTTTATGATTTTTAGAGGAGGATTAATCGGGTCGACAGAACCACCCTTGCGACACGTTGCTCTGGTGCGCCTCGTGCTGAATTATTTGGTAAACAATTATGTAGAGCGAAAAGCGGTTTGGTAGACTCCAAGTTTGATAACATTTATTATTCAACCTGACAGACGTTTGTCTCAATGAAACTGTAATAATGCCGGTAATTTATAGGCGGAAGCTGTAGCTCATAAGGGATTAGGTTAGCCCAAGAGGGTAGCAGCGCCAGCATCAGTAGTGACTACCTCGGCTCGGCGGCCCTGCGCACGCTAAAGGCACTCAGACCGACCTTTCAAGAGCATTCCAGGGCATCGCGACGCTCCGTTGATCAGATGGCCTGAATTGTTAACTAGGATGAGAAAAGCTCGTTCGTGTTAATGCCGCGTGAACTGATTTCGACTAAACCGCGAGCACGCTTCGTTCACGGCCAATGACCACGGACCCACCGAATCCCCACTAACGCGATTGCGAACGGAATAGGTATACCGGTTAATTGGTACCGCTCGATAACTGCCGCAGACGGTGAAAAACGCACCACTAACTTCGATTGGCAATAGGTCGAAACGCATACCAGAACACGAACGATCCTATCTTGATCCTGGCGTCGAGACATTTTAAACCAGCAATAGAAAGCCGTTCGGTAATTTAACGTGAAACATTTTACGTATGTAGACTTCGAGGCGACGTGAGTCAGCCGCGTAAGTGCGGACATTTGGTTCTTTGGAAGTGTGAACAAAGCATTGTTCAGCTTTCGCATCCTTGTTACTATGGACTTTGACGAAGACTTAAGTCGGACTCTTTCCCATCTCGCAACTGTCGCTCGTAGCCCCGGACATAATATGAAAAGCTTCGCAGGTTAGATACCAGCTGTTTCGAGTAATGGATTTTTATTATTCACCACTCCAGGTATGTTTGCAAACACGCGGTATCTTAATCCGCGAACCCTGTGCGCCAGCGCGTATAACCCTACCGAATCTGAACTCGCGTCAGTCAAAATTCGAGCTCAAACCAAATGCACCCGCCATATGTTGTCCGCCGTTGTATTTTATTCATCATGCTCGGGGCCTCGTGCCTTGCTTCGGGGTAGGTTGCTACGTTGCCAGACCATATCGCTTCCAGACATTGACTTTAGTAATTCATACTTCGACGTAGCCCGCGGGGTAGCCTTTTGTTACTGTAGTACGTATCATGAATTCCTTCGCAGTTTTATTAATCGACCTCGATTCGATTTCGATATACCGATATAACGGCTAATGCTGGAATAATAAACTCACATCGGACTCATGGTTATACCGCGTGTGTAGAACGGTTACCTGTCGTCTTTTTCTCCAACTTTCGTGATACAAAAATCCAGGGGAATTTAAAATGACTTTACTTTCTTTCATTTCTGGCTCCTCATTTGTACATCACGTAAACTACTTGCGATCCACGATCATCGTGAGTGAACTTCATTCGGTAGACCAGTAGGTATGTCAACCTCTTGGCATTTGCAGTACGCGTGATGCGCTGAACTGCATTACTATATCTTAGGAGTGTCTGAATCGGCAGCCCAAAGCGAACAATCCATGAGTCTTAGAGAACAGCCGAACGTCGAAACTTCAGTTGGATTACAGAACGAAGACTTTGCTGTGGGTTACCACGATACTATTACGACGGCGTTGCCGTATTTCGTCGTATGCATCCGTGCTTGCAGATTTACTTACAGCCAAGTGCTATATCGCAGCGTGTCTACTCCTTACTGCTTAGGAACATCGGTGTGTCTGCTAAGGTATCATACCCTTGGGGCTTGTGCATCACACGAAATGTGTTATACAGGCACGCCGAGCAAAATAGCTATGCAATACCGCGAGCGGGCGTGTGTTCGCATATAGAAGTACACATCGCTGTGTGTATCACAGGGACCGGGGCTTAAACTTACGCCATCTGATGGTCTAACTCTCTCCCCTTCGACCTAAGCGTTCGCCGTTCCCGCCTCAGCTTTGCCCTCCAACCCTCGAACCTTCCACATGTATCCTAATTTGTAGAGCCCAACTTGCTGATAATTAACCAAGTTCTCGAACTGCGCTCCGCAGAACTGGAGAAAACTCTGAGCCAAGTCCCAGTCAAGTATCTCCATTAAGGTGACACACGCCCCGCACCACGCTCAACTGACGTTCGGGTAATAACTTTATTGCACGGATTATGCGGATGCCTCAGAGTTGGCGGGAGACCCTATTAAGCAAATACTGCAGCCAACTGATCCAGACGATCCATTAGATGCACCTAAAGCGCCGTGGGTGACAATTAATTGCGGCTGAAACTTCTGTCTGGGTAGCTTTTATACCAAATTGCTTATGTTTCGGGAGTCAAAAAACGAGGAGAAGAGCAAACCCTCCGGAGGAATAGTGTAGATTATCAGACGGATTGTTGCCAGAAAAACGTTGAATGAGTCTACGCAGGTACGTGACAAATGTCAGATCAAAGAGAGGAAAACAAGCCCGCAGGAATGCTAAAAGTTGTATTGTACCTTGTTATTCATTTGCTCGCAAAGGAAGGTATGTATAATGCCAGCTCCACGTAATAAAGGTGAAGCTAGCGCTCGGTTGTTTGAGGTACTGGGCCAATTATACGCGACTTTCGTACTTCTTTTAATTACCTCTAATTGTTCAATTAGCTTCTACAAAGTTTCGCGCCGCGTAACCACCCCGGGTGCTTTTCTCGTGCTGACTTTTCACGGCCTCCCCGTAGTTTTGTGTGCAGTTGTACAGCGCTGGCGGTGTGAATATTATACCTCGCATGTACTTTATACGCGAACAGGTTCTCATCAAGCAGCCTTGATTATCACACCTATAATTACCGACTACTACGCCAAAATTTTGTCCTCTTCATCGCAATCGATCGCCCATAATTGACTGATGGTATCAACTTTGGCCGTAGATTGGTGGCCTTAATTGTGTACTCGAGTGAAATTCAAGAAGTAAACAGTTAAAAAATGATCAATCTTTCACCTGATAGAATGATAGTAAACAGGATGCGATCAGTTGCCAAAGTGTCCGACACTTTCTGTTCAAGCCTGTGCTGCGGTGATACCCTGCGAGCGAAATCAGGGAGTCAGTTGCCAGGTGAAAAAACGGTCCTTACCCCGAATGCCGAGCCAAAGCCTAAATCCATGAAGCTCGTGACCAAGATGGTCGCCAGGCCGGAAGTAGGAAGCAACAAGGGGGGGATATGTCAAAGAGAGGTTCTTTCTCCCTCCCCCTTTTCTCCTTACTTTTCACTGCCAAGAAGTAACGAATGAAGGATCGCCTTTCGTCGTTGGTTGTTGAATTTCAGCCGGTCGACGGTTGCTGGCTCTGGGTTGGCCCTAGTCGTGTCGGTTATCTCGATCTCTATATAGAAAAGAGCTGACTTCCGGTAATTATCAAAGAAAAATGGCTGCTCATGCCAGCACGTTTTAATTTACCCAAGCATTGTTCTTTCGCTGAAACGATCGTTAGCGCCGTGACTCTTTCTTCTTCTTCTTTCTGCTTTAGCTACTCTTGTAACTTAAGAAAAACATCGAGCCTCTGAATTAAGTTGTTTTCTGTCATACTAGATCTGGCTTCGTAACGTTCCGTCGAACAAACCAACTAACTTCTCCTCTACTTATCTCTTCCACTTTAAAGAATAATAACCCCGAGTTCGAAGTCATCGGACCGAGTCCGGGTTCCGTGCTGGTTTCCACCTTAAGCGCCTAACCCCTTGTCCCACCAAATATTTCATAACAAAAAATGACCCCGACAACAAGGTAGCCAGTTTGTATCGTGCAGCAAGTTCTACAGGCGTCAACCCCGCGGAAAGAGCTGCAGCCTCGCGGTAATGAATGACGTTGATTTGCCGATAGCAGATTTTGCGCACGACCTGCACCGAACGTTACGTCTCCACCGGTGTGTACGGTCGTGTGTATTCCACCCATTTCGCGTGCCCGTGTTGGTCTGGGTCTTCTCGTCTCACCGAGTCCAGGAATTGGCCACGATTTATCGCCTCTCGTGATACCAGACTCTCTTCAGAATGCTGCATGGCGTACCCGGTGGGTGAGCCCATACCGCTGCACAAGTGTACTGCAAGAGTAACGAGCCGCTACCGTTTGGCATCGAGTTCTTCCCAGAATTCGCACGATATAACCGAGACCGGGAAATTTCAAGCCGTAACATTCCTCTCTCGGATCCGATCTTCGAGACGTTGGGAAAGGTGCATTTTCCCTCCGTGGAATGAATTTCAACGTAATAAACCCCCCCGGGAATAAAAAATAATCGTGCCTCAGTTCGGAGTTGAAGTATGCCGGGTACTAAAGTTCACCTTCCGCACAGCGAGCTGCAGAGGCCCCTGATCTAGATGTTAGCTTTATCGCCACGAAGAGATCTGATCGCCTCGATTGTCCCAAACGTTTTGGTTTCGGGTGTATACCGACTACGTAGCGTTATACCTCGTAAAAATCATTCCGCCGATACTCCGCGCGTGTTGTAAACGGATATGTGTGAAAGTAGTGCGCATGAACATTCATTTGCCGTATAAATTTAGTGCTTCGAAACCCACATAAATCCCTGTCGAATCGTTTGACTATTTTTCTCTGTCTAGCTGCCGATGCAGACGTGAAACTTGAACGGTTTCACTCGCAAAGCTATCCGAACCTTCCTCCGCGAAACAATCACCGAGGGTATTTCGCGTCTATTGCAGTAAAATCAGCACGAAAACGTGTCGGTATAGTTACCAATGACTCGAATTATGTGAGAAGCACTTCCGTAATATGCAAGCATTCAGAGTATGAAGAATTTAGTTGTAGGTGGGGAACAGTCTTATGTTAGCTGTATTTTACTTTATTTAAACAATTACACCTTTGGAGAATTTGTAATCACTGTGCGTATTTGAATAGTAGCATGTTCAATCTCTCTTCCCGTGGACGCACTGCAAGCCAATTCTGAAAAATCCAACAAATTATTCAAAGTCATGGTTTCGACAACGCAATCTTGCAAACGTTACATGCAAAAAATATCCAACTTCCCAGTCATATGGAGGAGAAAATAAATAAGTGTAAATAAAAATTATGTAACATCTTGATCTACTAAAGTATAACTTTTGTGAACAGAGTAGCGGCAGAAGTAGGATGAATTTTTACAGAAAGTGATAAATACCTCAGGTGTCTTGGTGAAATGGAGACTTGAAACTTTCCGGTGAGGTTCGCTCTACTCTGTTATCCAGATCGAGTTTGATTGCGGGTTTGTCGAGCACGACTGCGAAGCTCGTAGGCCGGACGTGATGAAGACCGAGGTTCCCAATAGGTCACAGGTCACGTTCCAGCCCCTCTGACCGTCGCGGTTGTCGCCGTGCGCCCCCGAGGTTAAGTGGCGATCGGCAAACTTTTATAATTGTTGTCGCCGAGGTGAGATCCTCATTTAACGATTGGTTGACGAGGTCTCGTCCCATCCAGAGAACCAATTACTTTGCATAGCCGGCGATGAGCCGGACCGTAATTGACCCCGAATGACCGCCACGACGTAAGCCTTCCCAAACTCCGTGAAGATTATTTTACAACCACATTCAGGGAGAGAGGTTCGAAACAAACTCGTCCTATCTTCACTGTTTCGCGTTTCTTAGGTATATCCGATTTCCGAATCCCGTTACCACACCGCGGACGTTACACGGGTTCGTTTCTCTTGAAGATCGTCCGGAAAAGCATCCCCGCGGGTGTCGAAAGAATATTGACAAAATTAACAAAATTAACGAGCTGCGAACTCCTGTTGAACCGTGATCCGATTTCTAAAATACTTCGGATTATTTGGGAACAACTTTTTTTTCGTTACCATCTCACGGGAAAAATGAGACTCTATCGGCTCGAACGCTAATGCAAAAACGGTGTCGTTTTCACGTTTGAAAGAACTCGCTTAATTTCTGAACGTGTAATACCGGCTTCAGAGGTTTCATCTTTTTCTCCAACGGATTGCCGCGGGTTTCCATCCGATCGGGCGGGTGGCGTGCCTCGCGCTTCGTGACTTCGCCATTACCGGTTCGATGGATGCATTATCTGGGCAACGGGTAATTGGTCCGCCGGTGTTGCAATAGAACGCCAATATTCTAAGCCCTCTGCCTGCCTCGCACATTCGACTTTTATTCTATTCGGCGACTAGGCGTCGTCTGCGTGACTTTGCTAAATACAGATTCCTCTTCAGCGTGTGTTTTTTTTTAATTATACGTACCTATACCTAATACTCGGTGTCAATTCTCGCTGAGGCATAACATATTTGGAAGTCCGCTGCTGGTTGTGATTCCATTTTTCGAGTGGAACATAAATTTGCATATTCAAAAGTGTGTGTATGTGTGTGTGTGTGTGTTTCCCAGCTGACGGGTATATAAGAACGGGTTTAGACTCGGAGAGTCTCGGGACTCCGGAAGGAATTAAAGTGCCGAGTGCAATAAAAATATTCCCTCGGCAATGTGGAATATTGAGGATCTTCTTTCGCGCCGCGTGCCATGCCATGCGAAGAACCGCGCTAAGCATTCAAATATCGAGATGCGCCCTAGAGATATCCGCGGCGCGGTACGCCGAGTGGTTTCAAACTGCGATTACAACCACTTTGACCGCGTCTCTGAAATGCCGTGTACGTGTACAGAGCCTCGAGTGAATACGTCGCTGCCAACTAACCGCGTAGCGCACAGCAGCCAATATAACGAAAGGGCAGCCATGAAGCCGTCAGCCGTTCCCTGCATGCAGTGCCTTGTCAGCACGCTGCGTCTTTGGACAAACCGAATGTGGCGCCCGGCTTGTTCCAGGAAGCCTCGCGGCTTTTTAAGACGTCGCGACGTCTGGTCTTCACCCACGCGAATGATCGGTTAACTCCTGCGATCCTTACGCTCTTCGGAGAATCGTTGATTCGCTGCTTTTCAGAGCTTCTAGCGGTACCCGGGAATCGTATCCTATGATGGCTGTAAATGGATCCTTAACCTTCGACAGTCGGCTTCGACGGTTAAAAATATAATGCTACGAGGAAAAAAAATTAGGTTATCGTTAAGAGTGATCCTGAAACAAAGAACCGACAACTTTCTCGTTACAGAGCAATATCTGTCATTGTAAAAGAAAAAGTTCGGTAAATTATTTGATGCAAGTTTTTTTAGTGACATTCCAATGTCTACAACAGGTACCGAAAACTCCGAAAGACGATTATTTTTTTCATCTCTACAAGATGGCTATTAAAGGCTGATGATTAGTGGAGTCGAATAGGTCTCATAGACTTGAGCCATCATTCATGTTACTGATTTTCTCTCCTAAATAAATATTTAATAATACCGTTTCACACCGATCAGCTACAGTCAATAAATAGAGCATCGGACAAGTTTGTGGAATATAATGCCCGGTGTAATTTTCATATCGATTTATGCTATTTACAAGTTATTACACATGCAGGCGTATCTATCACGCGATGAAAGCAGCGTTCAGAAAGCGTTTCTCCGGGGCTGGAGCACCGGAGAATTTTAAATGCACGCCTACCATCAATAGACGCACGTCACGGAGTTGGGAAATTCTCCATTTGATACGCGGCCCCTTCACCTCCCCCAAAATTCTCTTACACTATGCGGACTTTGTGAACGGGTCGTTGAAGAATATGAAGCGTGCTCGAACGTGTAAAAACAATCCGTGAACGGCTCGAATCAACAGCGTGGGCAAAAGCAGTGACTCGGCCTTGAACAATGGCTTGCTTATAAATGGGGTCGAACTTTGGCGATCGCTCGATATTAAGCTTACTTATTTAATCGAATGAGTTCAACTATCAAATGTCGCTGCGAGTAACGCGATCCGTATTAAACGACAGAGCAGAGCAGCTACTGTCACCCAAGTAAGTACCAAGTGTGAATTATTCCTACCGGTAATACGACTCCTTCGAAACGAGGAAACCGTTTCGCAACTTGACTCGCAGCTGCACGTTCAGCTTCGATTTGGCAATTAGATACAATGCGGCCTGCGAGCTGTGTCGCAATGTGAAGAATATTATTCGAACATCGGACGCGGGCGGAACTTGTAAGCCGAAAGAAAATGAAAATAAACGATTGATGAAAATCTGGAGCAAATCTATACCGCGCATCGCACGTACGTGACGTGATTTCGGTTGGGAATCACTGTCAGCAAATCAGTCAGCAAATACCGAATACCTACCCGGGTCTCTCGACTTTAGACACAGCCGCTATACACCCAGTTTCGAATGCTAGGCTAACCACAGTGTAGAAATAATGACACAGCTTGACGGAGTTCGTCGGTTGGTATACGTTATACACAATATACATATATACCTATATATACATATACATGTATAGAACTTTGTATCTGGTACGAGGCGACCGATCAGCCTGCATCCGAGGCCCCGAGCCGCCTCTATTACGTCATAATTGAGGCCCTACACCGCGAGGTCTCGTTAGCAAGGGATGCTGGGATAGCCGCAACAATTGCCTTATAACCTGCCTGGCTGGGGAACAAATAACTCCCTGCACAACTTCTTCTTACACTCGCGTTGACTTTGGCGGGCATCGTTGAAAAAGTTCCAAGCCTGCTGGATCGGCTCTCAGGGCTGCCGGATTTCTGATATACGATCTATACTCCAGAATTTTTTGCTTTATTATTATTTTTTTTTTTTTTTATTTTATTTTCTAAGACGCATACTAAGAAACAGGTCAGTTTTCTTGTGAGAAATAATTATTTCCTTACCCTGCCACATCCTGATTTTTTTTTTTTTGCAACACGACGCAGGTTGTTGCATTGAAATTTGTTCCCTTTCTTCTCCTTCTTTCTCTTTTCATACGTACAAATGTCAATCCATCCATACAGCAAAATATACATGGGAGCGAGAAAAAACAGTTAAACGTTCGTCAGTATACCGGAATACGTTATACAATCCTCGAACAAATAGTGTTTGCAGCTAAATTTTCGAGGTTGAAATTTTTCGCGATTATTTATGAGGCATCCCGGCTGATCGTTGGCAACCGGTGATCTCGCAGCATTGATGACTTGATACCGTAACCACGTATCGGCCTAATCGAACGGCCCTTCCCCGTCATTCGAAATAGAGCCACGCGACGGTGCAGAGATATTGCGAACGATTTGAAACCGATTCACGTGCGGCTCGATTGCTCCGCAGATTTTCAGCTCGTACGAGCAAGATAGCCGTGTGCAGTTGATCTCGGTGCATGGCAGTGTCGCTGACGTGAGCTTGTTAGACAGAAATCTTCGATACGCGCAATATATCATAGCTAAGTGGGGTTCTCCGCGTGGGTAGAGAGAGAGAGAGAGAGAGAGAGAGAGACGTACTTACGTACCTTATACCCACTATACCCGCGCATAGAGAGATATGAACGAGGAGCCGGAGCCTCCTTCGAAGTCTGCGCTGAGCTCTCCTTTAATAATCTTCCTCGGGCGGACAACCGATCATCAAATCACTATAATTTTAATAAATCCGGACGTCGGGTGGTCGTAAATAAGCCGCGAGGAGACGAAGTTGGGACTGAGGCCCGGGCTAAAGTCAGTCTCCCGTGATTCATACCGCTGTAGGTACACTCGGCGCTAGGCGATGCGACGCTGGGACTTGAGGCCCAAGTTCCGCCGTGACGCAATCGGCCCACTCTCTCCTTTAACCGGATGATCTCAGAGCGGCTCGACTCGGCGCTGATCAAGCTATACAAGATAGCTGTTACGCGAACAATTGTCTAATCGGCTTAAAGTCGACCCCCGGAACTCACTGTCGATTATGACTGTGAACGGTGTCCGAGAAGCGGCGACAGCCCGGCTGGTGGAACACTTGCTGCGAAACTGCGGAACGAGAAAACGGCGTGATTCGGGGGGGGGGGGGGGGGTTGAGAAAAATCGACGGGGCGAAAGGGGGAGGGGGAGTGATTACGCAGTTAATCACGCCGATGTTTGATCGAGAGGCCTGGGACCAGCACGGTGGTCTCGCGGTGTGGTCCCTGGGTCGAGAAGTTCGCCGATAACCGCTCTCCGTCCCTCTCCCTCTCTCTCTCTCTCTCTCTCTCTCTCTCTCTCTCTCTCTCTCTCTGTCTCACTTTCTTCCTCCTCCCCCTCTTTTTGTCCGCACGTTTTTCTTGTTTCTCACGTGAGAGGCTCCCACGTACAGTGTGCGGCCCCGAATTTTTGCAAAACTCTTCTGCGCAGCGGTCGAATGACCCACAATTACTCAAAGACCAGATCACATCGAGCCAAAGATCCCAAGAGTCCGAATGACATCGGGTAAGACGCTCGAGTACCCTTGGGATGTACCGACGGGCCCTGGATAAAGGACGTCTCGCGACTTGGGAAACTCAACCGAGCCAAATTCATGAACCTCTGATATCACGGCGAGGTTAAAGATAATTGGGTGAGCCTCTTATCGAAGTACATATATTATATACATCTCGTTATGCGTATGTATATATTTTTGATATGCAAATTAATTCTTAGTATACTAGAGCAAGTGAGAAGAACTTTTCAGTAATTCTCTTTTTTACTATCTGGCTCCCGGATTATTCTTTCGTTTTTTTTTTTTCATTCTTTACGATTTTCAACAATTACACCGTATGTTTAGTAAATTTCTTTCAGATCAAAGATTTTCACATAAACGAATGATATTTAACCTTATTGTCAAATATATTTTGTTAAAAGTTTAAAAATTACAATATTGTTCTTATATGTAGTATATTTTAAGCTGAAAATTTGCATACAATCGCATCTACTTCGAATCAGCTATAAATGCTATTTGAATTGGACATTTTTGAAAACAAAAAGTCCATACCTGAGGTGATTTCAAAATTCTTAACGTCTTCAACTACCCTCTGAAAATTCGTTCACTGCAGTGTTCCAGCCGTTGATGATTTCATGTCGCAGTATAAGAGTAGAATTTCATCCCAGGTATATTGCAACTGCCGGAGTGCATAGGTATAATGTGCGGCTCGTTTAACGCGCATTCTCTGAAATGAGAAAAGCTTATTCGCTGGCTGTGAAAGACTCGTACGGATAGTTTAACAAGGCCCCGTGAAAGAGGAGGCGCCAATGAGTTAATATACCCGCGTTGAGGTTCCTGCAAACTCGTGTGACAATCTCACGTCATCTTGCATGAGAATGGAATGAAAAATATGTCTTGCGAAAACGGCTTACGCGGGCGAACACCGCGGCACCGCGAGAGAAAATATTATTCACGATTATAACTCGAACGGACTGTAACCGAGGCAAGTAGCAATCTCATGGACCGCGATATGAGCGAAGATGTATTAGTACAGGGCAGCTGCTCAAATGCAAACGCTGCAATAGAGATATTGCCGAAGATACCAGTTGCCAGGCACATCGGAACGGGCGATATCTCATTCTACAGCTCACCTCGAAGACGTGCTTCGGTACCATCGAGACCAGTATTGGTCGTTCGAACGCCAAGTGATGTAGGTACGAGGCGTTAAGACGTCTGCTATTTCCGTAATTTTCACGCTTCGAGTTAATGTATCAATGATCGCGAGTAAGCCTTTCATTTTTCGATAGATGACAAATGCTTGGTTGTGAGTGATCTACACGTTTGAACGATTTCTTGAAATCCCCCAGATAACTGACCCTCGACGTCAGAACTCATTCTCTGCCTATTGGTATTCAAATTAATCGTCTCTGTATGTAATGAAAACACGTTTCGTACATCTGTTTGATCGGTGAATAAAAACGCAGAGATACCAGATCAGCAAATTGCTTCAGCGGATCGAAAAAAGACGAGTTCTTAGCGAGGCGACGCGTTTCAGCCAGACCTGGTCCATCCTTGAGAATATCGTTACGGTGAACCAGAGACGCGAAGGCTCACCCCGGTCTGAAAGGATTTTAGATTAAGACGGACGGAAGGACGGGGTGGCCGAGTTTGACTGACGCTCGACAGCGCGGGCACCTGTCCGGTCCCTCGGATAGCCGCTCGTTTGTAAAACTAACATACAATCAAGTCGGTGGCGGACAAAGTGGGCAGCCTTGAAGAAAAGGAGGCGGCTATAGAACGCAAGTTAGACCCGGAGAGTATGGCGCTTATTACACCCTTGTTAGGAGAACGAGCCAGTTCGCTGGCAGGTGTTCCACTTGATTTCGGACAATTTGATAATTCAATTGGGTGGCCCACCATCGCTGCACGGAACCGGTTGCACTTGTTCCTCGCTTCGCAACGCCGGATTCCTCGAGGAATACTGACACTCGGCGCGATGAGATTTCCACGGCAATACCATCCAGTGTCGTACGCCTTCGGTACTCGTTGTGATAAATCTGCATGCAACTCCCCGTAAAAAGCACTCGTTATATTTTAGTACAACTTGGCGACCATGGATATAAATCGAGAACGAAATCGTCCTTCGTAGAGTAGCGAGTTTTTCCATAGGATAGGCAATTTTTTTATTTTTTTTTTTTCCTTCAT
Organism: Neodiprion virginianus; assembly: GCF_021901495.1. NCBI lineage: Eukaryota > Metazoa > Arthropoda > Insecta > Hymenoptera > Diprionidae > Neodiprion > Neodiprion virginianus. The sequence continues at coordinate 29,989,280 of NC_060880.1, forward strand.
GTACCTTTTGCCGAGGAAGGGACGTCAATTTTCCTACAAAGTTTGTGTATTTTTTTACAACCTTCGTTAATCGAACCACTCAACCGCGGGTGAAAATGAGATACGCGGGTGCTGATACTTCGCGAGGCACTCGAAGGGTCGTTCAATATTAATACAGACTTCAACGTTGTACAAACCGCCTACGCGTCGGATCAACTCCACGTGCCGATTGAGAAGGTCTCAAGACATGAGTTGTACGGAAAGATGGTATCCAAGATTCAAAGTTCCTACGGGGTGGAAATTTTTCGCTTCGTTCTGTGGATTGTTACGCGTTGTAAAGTTCATCGGATCGAAATGTTCGACATCACGCACCGTAGCGATTGCTGAATTATCAAGTTAAGCTTGCACAGACGTGTTTATAAAAAAGATAAGGGTGCGTGCGCTGCAGGTCAGGTTCTACGAATGAGATTACCGGCCAGGTTGACAGGGCCGCGTTTAATCGCGCCACGGTATACGCCGAGTAACTGAATACTTGCGCGATGTAGTTCGTTGCGATGCGGCAGACGAAGAAAGGAAGGCTCGATGAACGTGGGTTTGTATATTTAGCACTTGATTCTCGACGATCTTTGCAAAGACTAAAAACCTTTAGAAGATGAAGTTGGAGGTAACTCAGAGCATACAAATACGGAAAAGAGGCGTATCTTTGAGCTGATTGAGGTATCCTCGTCTTTTTTTTACAATTTTCAAGCGTAGAAACGCGTTTGCGATGGTGAATAAAGTAAAGCTGCGATAAAAAAATTGTTCCTTTCTCCACTCCTTAGAAAAACATCACACACGTGGCGACAAACCAGACCTCGAGCCATCCTTATTATGCCAAATGTTTCTTCGAAACCGGATGAAAAAAGTCACCGCCTTCTTTGTGCCCGCAATACTCGTTTAACTATAATATATATGCAACGTATTTATTCCTATTAGGAACAAAGATCCACTTGAAGACGATTTTCATAATTTGTTTTCTCATTTCATAAAATCTGAGACATCATCACTGTTTTCAACAATTGACCTGTCGAATTCATGCTTTGAATACAGTGTTAGAACAATTTATCATAACCTTTTATTAGTAATTCAAGTCAAAATTATAATCTACCGATTAGTATCACATGCATATCAAAACAAATATACATATTTATTTTCGCAAACCCAAACTACGTACAACTTTATTTGATCGCGAGCATAGCAGCAGAGTTGGAACCAGGTTCGTTGCTGAAATGAAATGGCTTTTGCTCGGAAATTTTTGAGTTCGTACATCACATCGACGGCCACATACGTGCTCTACAAGATCTTGCAAAGCCAATTACTTATCTCGGATACGATCCGAGTCTCTTTATAGCTGAGACACAGAGTGCGGCGCTATTGGTGCTTACTTCGACGTTCCACTGTACCTGAATTAAATATATTCTCCCATCTAGGTTTGAATTTCAAAGATCCTCTTCATGTCGGTCTAAAACTTCTTTTCTTTCAAGTTATTTTTTCGTCTCTATCCATTTCTCTTGCGTTACACTGAAAATTTTATTTTTCAATTATTTCCATGACCGAAAAACGCGCGGTACAGTTTTTGTAGGTACCGGTTTGACAGCTACTTCCAGAATCGACAAGACACGCTAGGCAGCTCTTGATGGTATACGCAGAAAAATAACAAAATAAAAAAATGGTCTTAAACGACACGACGTTACATCGTACTTAATACTATTTTAGCCCCGCGGTATCAATCCGAACGTGACCTCGGGTAAAATATTCCAGGGTGACTGATTGCGGTTCTGAAAAAAAGCACGTGCACCACACGGGGTAAAAACAGAAGGCGTGTCATCCGGATGGGGCGACGCGACGAGGCGCGGGTGTCTAGGTCTAGGGCGTCGCGACGCCGCACTCGCACTCGCACTCGCACTTTATGATGTATTTTGAGAGAGGGAAAACAGAAGCCGGCTGGAGACGTCACGGTGACGTCCATTACGCACTTCCTGCGTCTCGGTGAAGGGTTGCTGATGGCGTCGGGACGCCGCATCGCAGCAGCCTCCAGGGATCCCCCAGTCAGGGATTCGTCCTATCGTCGGGATCCTTGCCGCGTACAACGCGTAGGTACAGCTTCATAGCGGGGCCCGACAACGAGCCTCGGTAATGATAGATCTGCCCGGCATTAATTCCTTGTTTAACCAACAAACAACCTCCTCGGCATGCCGTTTAAGTAATAAAATATGGCGGCAGTGCCCGAGGCCGCTAACGACTGCCCCGCCATTCGCCTCCTCGCCGCTCCGACCGGGCCTCCGACTTACTCTACTCGTCCGAGTGTTAGCTCCGTGAGCGTCTCCGTCTTCCTCTTATCCACACGCGCGTCTTCCTACCGCATCATCCGCCTAATCTAGGCGTGTGTACAGCTGCTCGCTGCGCGTTGGACAGGTAGAGAGAGGATGCCGCGTGTATCAGCTCGGTCAGGTCGTACCGAGAACTTCTCATTCGCGCGAGGCCGCGTCCCCACGCGGACGTATCATTTCCCCGGAACTCGTCAGGGACATTCATGCCACCGCGTCTAGTCGCCGCAGCGACGCTTTGACGGACGCCGACGCGTCTCAAACCGAGCGCCGAGTCATTGATTGGAAAAATATCTGCCTCCACCTTCTCCAATTTATGCGTCGTTGAATCGCGAGCCTCGAATTAAACGATGCACCATGCGTGTCGCGTATAAATACACATCTTTATGAAATACTATGCTGACTTTATTACCGTACCTTGAGTTCGATTAGCTGTACGTTTCCCTTGGTCGGTGTCAAATTCATTGGAAATTATTCTTGAACTTGACCGTTCGTAAACGAAAACAACTTTTCACGGAAGCTTGTCTGACATCGAGTTTGATGATTTCCATTTTTTTTATTTTTTTTTTTTTTTTTTTTTTGGGAATGATATTTATGGAGAAAAAAACTTAGCACACTATTGGAAAATAATGTAGTGATTCTTGTACTTTCTCAGTACCGACGTACCGCTTAGCACGGCTTCTCTTGTACAGGAAAATATACAGGCACGAAATATTGTTTTACATATATTTGTACTTAAATATACCTTCTACACGTGTCAATGCCAATAACAGGTTCGCTAAACCAGCTCTCGTGTCTTTGAAACTGGACAGAATTCTTTCCTCTTACACTTGATCTTTTTTTTTTTTAATTTATCCATTCAATATCGCGAAAGAGAGAGAGAGAGAGAGAGAGAGAGAGAGAAAGAAATAAAGAAAGAATGCTGAGATGAATATATATATTGCGGTGTGCTAATTTCGGGAGATGACATACCTTTCTATCGATATTATATCCGAGTGGATTATTCGGAAAAGTTTTTAGAAACTCAACTGTAGCCTTATATTGGCGCTGGTTTCAAGCGGAAGGATCGTGCCATTACGAAGGGTGGTAGGAATCCTGATTGTCGGTGATCGAGGAACACCCGCAGAGATATGAAAACTCGTTGTTCTCGTTATTATACCGATATACGTATATATGCGAGCAGCTCAGATCTCGAGAAAATTGCCGCGAAATGCCTACCTTCAAGGATATCGCTATGCATAATCAATAATATACGTATACACACAAACACACACACACAGACATATATATTTATATACCTATTCCTTTCGAAGGGTAGAAATTTTTAGCCAGATCTTATCAACCCAAGCATTATATATTTCCTTCTTTTCGTCTTCCAATCAGTCGGACGAAGTAATCGGCCAGTTTATTGTCTTACTTTTCGAATCACGATCGGTTCGACGGACTGAATCTTCCCGTGATTTGTAATTTCTTTTCATTTCTCTCTCAACTCTAAATTCCCCTCCCTGCTGACATTCGGTCGTGATGTCTTTGCCTCCAAGTTTTTTTTTTTTTTACAAAATCAGTACTCGTCGCCGCTTGGTCGTTTTTTCTTTCCTCGGTTTTCGGCTCGGTAACATTCAATGGCCCAATTTAGTTCGGGATGATACTGTGCAGACACGGATGAGGGGCAAAACCGACGTAGAATTCGAATATTAAGTCACCACTCGGCAATTAAGTAAATGTATTTTAATTATGATTAGGGTTAGCCGTCGAGAAAGGGATGGACGACCGTGAGATCCCGTCGACGCCATATTCATACACAATCTGTACGTATGATACACGGTATTACACACATTTTCAGCTGCGCCGCGCGACAAGCAACTGGTTGGTATCTCTGTCGGATGGTCTTTCTCGCGTGAGGCATTCGCTCCAACCCCCAATCAGTAAGCACGCAATTGATCGAAAGTAAACGATAAGAAAATACATATCGTCATCTCAAGCGTGCGGTATATAGTCGATGCGTTCTAAAAAATCGTGAGTGATAAATTGTGCATCGCTGCAAAAGCTCATGCATGTGTCGGAGAATTTCCCAGTAGTTCAACCTGCCGGTTTTGTTATAAAACAAACTGGAGCCATCCCGTCGATGACATATCTGCAGGCTGAGCTTTTTTTCACGCTCTGTTAAATCTTATCGGATCGATAATAAAATATCTCCAGGGCTCGGCCTTCTGTGCTCGCAACGCACAAAGGTGCAACGGGCAGGCATTCGTTATCAATTGGTCACGCTAACGCGAAGGCCAACCCACTCAATTATCGAATCATGTAATTGAACAGGTGCCACCCTGCACTGCGGGGTCACATCGCCACGCGGTACGCGATACGTTGTTCAGGCATTGACGCCAAGAGTGTTTAGCTCGGCTATTCCCGAGAACAGGTGGTTAACTGATTTTCCAGCCTCCATAAACCAAATGCCCTGCAGAGTTCTTGTCGAGTAATTAAGCTCGTCGTTTCAGCTTCAGTCAGGCATCCATGGTTAGCACCAAAGCAAAACGAGTACAAGGAAGAAAAAGGGAAAGAGAAAAAACGGGAGCTCAATCATCTGCATGGAACGCGCAATTTGCACTCGGATCATGATTGACAGTGTAAGTGGTGCTTTGCTTCAATTCAGCTGTTTTTACTGAATTTTTTTTTTTTAGTTTTTTATTTTTTTTACCCCTGCAGCATGGTTTTAATTGAAAATTATTCCACCGACGATACGTTTTCGTTTTTCGAGTAAACAAGCCGCACAACATGTTCGACTTTTTCAGCATAATTTATTACGTAGTACTTGCGAGTACTAACGATATTTTATTGAAAATAATTTCTGCGGTAAATTATTTTTGGTAGAATCGTTAATTTAAAATTCAGACGTGTATCGTTTTATAGAAAAGCAACTGTTCTGTACGACGATTTTTATCGGTAATGTTTGCTGAGATTTCTACGTCGCGCACTTGTTTGATTTCGATTCTTAGGTTGTCTCTTTTTTGTCACAAAAGATGTCTTCGCCGTACGAACAGAGGAACAGACAGTGAAAATCTTATAAAATGCTAAAAACGAAAGCGTATCTTTATTCAATTAGCCATGTCAAGGAAATATTTTTTCATCGTATTTTTCCCTGGTCTCGGCAACGTACAGGCTTCTTTTTACTCGACAAAACGAGACCTTATATCAATTCAAACCTTCAAATAATGCGGTCGTGATTCCGAAATAAACGTTGATTCTCCAATTGCGTGCTATTATAACCTGCATTGGACCAAAGTATGATCAATCGTTATCACATTACTTTGGCCGAAAAAAAATAGAATAAAATACAGTAACTGGATGCTGATCAAGCTTCAATTTTGCTATGAATGATTACTTAAACTCTCCATATGACATCCTTTGCAGGGTATTGCTATTTCCGTTATCGTCCCAATTTGCAATCAGGACATCACCATTGAGTGTACGAATTGCAAAACAGTTACCTTACTGCGCCAAGCGTGGCGCACGCGTTAAATATCTTATGATTATAAATCGTCAGGGTCACCCTTTACTGGCACTAAATATCATCAAGTGATAGCTTGTAGGTTGGGGAGGTAATTTAACACCCATTAACATTTCCATAATCACGTGAGTTGTAAGTTAGAGGGGTTCCCGTGGCTAATTTTCATGCCGCCATGGTTATTAGGCGTGCAGTAGCATAGTGCACAGCTCTCCCCTTAATAATTATCAATCAAATTGCACTCGTAATTTCCGTCCCCGCTACCACAACTCTCTGCCATTTGTTAACTATATCTTATGCAAACTGCAGTATCAGCGAATTCGATGCAAATCTCCATCGTACTCCATATCAAATATCGTTACGCATTTGCCGCACCAGACGCACGTTCATGTGTTCCACGCCTACGCGTGCATGGCAATGTGTGTAATTCTTCGGTCATGCACAATTTCTAATAATTACGTGGGTAAACGTCCTCACACTGAGACCACGATTGTCTGCAGACGATGTGATTCAAGACGATTCAACGGGCGAAGTTTCGCTCGATATGTAGACCCAAGACGCTTGAAGCCACGGCATTTTACGTCACATTAACTGGCCGCTGAGCCCGAACTTGCATATCTGATCGAGTATAAGATTCGGAAGGCAGTTTCGCGAGACCATATCTGTCAAGTGTTCGTAGTGTACTTGATGTTGCAATTTCAGCTGCTCTACACTGTTAAAAATTTCTGTCGATCTTCCTACATTGTATTGAAAGTTTTACTCCGATACAGAGCAGTGGAATCACCGACATTCATTGCTTCTTCAATTTACGAATACAACAAATTTATTACACAATTTAGTAAATTGAAATTGCTTTTTTGTCCGTTTCCTATAAATTTCAGTAAAGTCCAAAGTTTTCATTGTAAATTTCATTCAAATACATAGTAATTTAAGTCGCTGCGCCGATTTCGTAAATTTGCATCCTGATTTCGTAACTTGACAACTCTTTTGTACAGTAAACGCGTAGTAAATTTACAATCATCTTCAACAGTGTACATATTTGCGACTTATTATCTGCATTTCGTGATCAACTGCAATCGATCGCACTTACAACTAGTCTCACCGCAATGGATTATCAAATGAGTGAAAATATCAGATCCTGAATGTGCTTTTGTACCGGACGAACCCGCTCACCAACCGAAATACCCACCCTGCAAAGTTGGGTGCCACGCCAATTCGAACAGGTCACGTGCCTACGAGCAACACGTTCCCAAAGGACAGGTGAGCGTAAACGACATTTTCCATTACCAAGGGTTTATTAATTCGTATACCGGGCCGCGATTGGTGAATTAATACTGGAAGGCCCAGGTGACAAGCTGACCAAGGCCTCTGGCTAACAATGAGTTTGGCTCGACGTGTAACAAGGGTCGCGGATAATTCACATCGGCTTGGGAGTCAGGGCGCGTAAGCAGACGTCCATTAGCCAATCTGTTACGTAAATAAGCATCGGCCGATGGACGGGGCGGGCTGACCACTTCGATTCCGGGCTTGGACTTCGCTCCAAACTTGACTGAACATAATTATTCCCAACCATTGTGAACCCTCGAAGTTTCTCAGCTCGATATTGGCGGAGCGTTATAGCGCTGCTATAGTGCAGCGGTAAATTATACACAACGTCATGCGGTATCGTATACTCGATGTGGCGCCTTCCAGAAGTGCACGGTACAGCCAGGGTATAAACAACGTTCGTCCGGTTCATTGAGACATTTGCGCAACGAAGAAACGATTCACTCAAATTACACACCGATTCACCTCGGTCGGATCGCTCGGCTTAAGATCCGTAATTCTGCTCGAGATGCACCGTGAACACTCCGAGAATCTCGGCTCGTAATATGCAGATACAGAGACGTTGGATACAGTTGTCCGGTAATATCTCGCCCCACTGCGTCCGGGTCTGTCAAGTGAACGAGTCTCCACACCTTCTCTCATCTGTGCGGTACGCATGCACACACCGTGACTCCTATGCGTCTTATCGCCGTCTGCTTTGCTTCTTCGCATCCCTCTTTATCGGCGTCCCGGGATACTTTTATGACCTGCTCTGTATTTTGTACCTAAACGCACATACCTTCGAGTCGGTCTGCATACGTGAATGGAAAGGATAGTTTTCGGAAAATTTCACAGTTAATCACAGTCGTTTGTTTCATTTCTATCTCTTTGTTTTTTCACGAGGCGAACCGTAATGGGCTATAAAACGTGACAATTACACGCGTGCGTCGTAAGTAGAGTGCTTTCAAAATTCGTCGCGAGAGAAAATGCTGTACGTTTCGACGGCACCGGGTATATATCCATGCAGCATCGATGGCCATGCTACACACGACACACGTATACATACCCATGCGATTCCAGCGACTGAATATATCTCGAAACGGAGATGAGAAAACTGCTCGTAAACTACGAGGTAAAAAGTAGGTATTACAAGGAAACGGAGTCGGCCGACCTAATCTAGCGTCGTGGAGTTATTAGCCTCGATACTCTTTCATTTTCGTATTATATTCCTTGGTCAACCGACAACTATTTCTACCTGCTTTCCGTGCGCATTTACAACGTTACCATAAAGTAGGAGCTTAAGCCGACCGCGATTACAACGTGAATTCTATATGTGTATTTTCCATGGGGGATGGGGAGGGGTTTTATAACGAAGTATTCTCTCGCGCCCGCGCGCGAGCCCCATAACCATGGAGGTATAACATAAGTATATTATGTACCCGCGTGAATGGACGGGCATAGAATTATTTATACTCACATGGGTACGTAGCCTACATACACACGTGACGCCGCGATGCGTGCGTGTGTCTCCGGGGTTTGAACCGAAAGACTGCCTACTGCCTGCAGGCTCGCCGCTTTGAACGACGTCTCGGTACAAACTTGAACCTGTTCTCTCTCTGTAAAGAGGTGCTGCACCGGAAGAAGACCTCTCTTTGTAGCAAGTGCCGATTTCTTTGAACCGCGGTGGAACCAGCTCTCTAACTCGCCTCATCCGAGACCTTCCAAAGGGCTCCCCGTCGTCACCCTGCACCTTTTCCCGCGCCTTAAGGCCCGCTGCTCTCTTCTACGGTGACCTAAAGCCCCGCTGAATCTCCTCCGGCAACTATTTTACAAATTTCAAATACATTTATACGGTAATGCAGACAGCGATTTTTCCAACACCGCCGCTCTTTCGGAAGCTCTTAAGTCTATTATGCAAACAGGAATATCTCCGACCCAACGGTATAACCAGTCCATTTTACCGGTGCTCGAGTTAGCCGGATTTCCCTTTCTGCTCTTTCTGCACAGCCTTCTTCTTGTGTGTACTCGACATACGACGCCTGATGTGCAGTCAGTAATCGCTGTTTAACGAGTATAATCTAACTCGCTTCCTGCTCCTCGCCATCTCCGGTCACAAAGAATTGAAAAGACTGAATTTTCGAGTGGCTGTAGTAAATTTCCTATAACTCAACTTGCGCTGTATACGTACAATATTATACATCCGTATAACAAGCACACCTGGAATTCCAACGCTTACGGCCTTTGTCAAAATTCATATATTTTATCGCCACATCCACGATACTTCAAGAATTTTGTAGGCGTATTGTACACGTTGTTGACTGTGAAATTTTTAAAACGTACTCAACTCGGAAGTTTCTACCTGCATGTGTGCCGCGATGTTCAATAGCTTGAGAATATTTTAGAGTAGACCTTGGCATAATCAGCGGTTTTAGATTACCCGTGTTGGTACGTAACTTCAACGTGTGTGGCTACACGAGTGTCGATATTTATGACAATACTGGTACGAAAATTCGGTAATGAAATTTTTTCCCATCGTATTTTTCACCGTAAATTATTAACCAACGTTTCAAATATCACTATCCGAACGAACCTGATTTCATACTTCGTAGAACTCATTTTCGTTATAATAAACGTTAATTCGTTACAAGTATGTTTCCGTTCCATTAATTTTCAATTTATCTACGCTTGAGCAAGGGTCAGCCGAAGTCGTCCGCCTTATCGTCACCAATCACGAAATACCCGGTACACGTCCACATCCGCTTATACGGTAAAGGTCCATTAATTACACACTATTTTCGTACCCCTACTCAAGCCGACGACGGTACGTACGTACGTTGCGCCTTACTCATCTCAATTATAAGATTATCGGTGCGGCTGATAAACTGCCTTGCGTGGGTCGTGAGAATCGCCCCGGTATTGGTACCCGTACGAATGAAGAACGAGCACCGATCGAGGACGACGTTCTACTTCGAAACGAACGCGACACGGCATACCAAGTAAAGACATCAAATAGACGTAGAAATTCACGTGAAAAGAGCTCGACCCGATACGCGGAGACGAAAAAAGAGCCGATCGCAATCGGTACCGGGAGTGATCAACGAACGGCGGAGAACGGAACGGAACGGAACGGAACGACGGTGTCGAATCGGCGTGGGTGGTCTTCCGGCCGATTGCTGCGGGGCACCGCGCGTCGCTCGCGGGGCCCCAAAAACGGGTTCGACACCAGCCAGCGCGCGCGATGACTTGCTATCGAGGAACACGCGTCAGCACCGCGGTTCGTTCCGTGCCTTGTGATCGTCCTGCGAATGTCGCGGTTCGACAAGCCATCGCCAGAATCCATTTTCGAAAATTCTTAAGTAAGCAGTCAATGGGACACCAGATGGGCCTGTAATCTTAAGGATTCTAGATTAGACCGCGCAGTAGACGCCAGATGCTTTCCTGTCTCCCGCATGCTCCACCGGAACGATTATCGATTCAGGCCTTACGCCGAACCTGTTTCTCATTGATCCTGATCTACCGGCGGAAGTCAGTGTGACACATACTCGCCTCGAATGGTAGTCTGCTCGTCGTAAAGCGGTTTGCAAAACAAACATCATATTTCGGGATTACATTCAACCACACTGTTCGTAACAGCTGTGAGATATGATGGGTTAACTTAAGAAGAGAATGCACAGACCTGATTTTGGTCACGATTCCGTTCCCCTAATACAGTTTAGCGTGATTGGACTCGTAACACGGTTGCCTTTAATTCATCTCCGTAACCGTACACGGTAAATTTCTTCACGTCATTCGTCAAACTGTGAACAAATTATGGTCACATCTGGCATCATTTTCCTAGCATTTACCATGCGATTTGGCAGTGGTATAATAAAGCTGAGAGCGGACGGAGCCATACGTCATAATTAGCCAAAATATCCGGACAGGACCACCGACGTGACTTCTTCGACCGGCACCCCTATGAGTTAGGTTCAATTAAATCAGGACCAGGCTCCTGAAGGGGTTGCTGGACGCGTTTACGAAATTTCTAGATTATAGCCACGCGGAGGAAATGGAATCTACCCGGAGTGGCGTGTCCCGGGTGTCTGCCTTGTCGGATACAGACGGTCGCTCTGCAGGGAGGGAGAGAGAGAGAGAGAGAAAGAGAGAGAGAGAGAGAGAGAGAGAGAGAGAGAGAGAGAGAGAGAGAGAGATCCACTCGACTAGGAGGATAATGCGCGTCAAGCGACTGTTCTCACGGCTCGAGGACTCACGTATACACTTTGTCCGCGCCTGCTGCAGAGCTCGGTTCTATGACTAGCGCGAGAAAACCTCTGGCAAAAAATATTAAACACGAATCAGCTCGCTACCGTGCTTTGGATACAGGCTTGCGACACTCGCGTGATATACTTACATATATAGCTATTATAGTTCAACCGGGCTTGACGTATTATCGCGGATGCGGCTAATAAGTTCTTGCTGAAACCATAAAGTATTCACTCGACCGTAAAGTACACCGTTTGGTCATTTTGCTGAAGGTGAAAGAAAGTCAGGCTTGTGTTCGGACACGTCATTTTGAACTTTTTAGACCCTGTGCCATTTCCTCCGGCCTCGTAATCGATATTGCGAACAACCTAGATGCTTGAAAAATTTACTTTATTGCAAATTAGTTGTAAAAATTGAATCTAAAAAACTCTGCAAATTGAATTACAACAATATATGAATGAAAGAAGTACGCAGAAAATAATTTTCAATTTATTCAGCATCCATGTATTTCAATCAGTTACAAACTAAACTAATCGATGTGTATAGTTGTGTGAAGTGTCTATAAGGCGAACAGCTGCAGGCAATGTATAGGGTACTTAAGGTAAAGATGCGCAGCATTTCGGTTTCTTCGTTTGGTTTCTCGCGTAAATTGAGAGGCTCGTTAGCCGCAAGGTGTAGCTGTCGAAATGGAGCAGGAGCATCCTGCGGAAGCCACTCAATCGCGTTAACTTTCAGGTATTTCTGGGTTAGTCCTTCGCGGGCGCAACATCACTGTTATAAAGTGGAGGCATTTACGTCAAGGGAGGAAAGAATTGTTATTTAGCTTAAAAGGATTCGGCCCATCCAGCCAGCGATCCCGACAGCCATCCTCCCGGGCGTCTTCTTCCAGGTTCGCAGCCTCTTGCCCATATACCGACCAGCCCCAGGACAAAGCGAGCAGATACCAATCTGCTTTTGCAGGTAAGCATTATCCCAGCCTCGTCGTGAGTGCCAACCAATGCATTCTTTTTGCGGGCGCAAGTCACTGCGTAGGGCAATTTGCCTTTCCGTCCAGGACCACGACCGGCTCTCCGTTGTTCGTCAGACCGAGAGTGATGGGTGGTGTGATTCGGGTCCACTACGAAGGTCCGAACCCGGTCCATCTTCCACAACCCAGATTCACGAATTCGCTCATCGGGGATCCTCTCGGAAAAAGAAACAGGAATTAATGATACCAGGTAGTGAGAACGACGAGCGCAGTGCTTACACGGGTAAAAATTTCATTCTTCTTCCTTTTCAAATCTAATTCTTGGATATCAATCGGATCGAAACCGAGGAAATTGCAAGCACGAATTGGCCGTGTAACTTTGCACGGATCGAATGATCCGCGACAAAGAGTTCGACTCGCGTGTGTTTCGGGGGCAATCGAATATCGGAAGAAGGCAAGGCACGTCGGTGACTGTCGGTCTAGAAAGGGAGGGCGAGAGGTTGATTCGTCAAGGGTTGCTTCGAACACGTGTGCCCGGAGCCCTGTGACCAATTGCCCCGGATACCCGCGTCTCTCATCCCGTACCTTTAACGTTCTTCTCCGACTCTGGCCGCCGCCGCTGCAGCTTCCTCTCTCGACGAGGCCGTGCAGCTTCGGAATTAAATTAAAAACCAGACCACGGAAGTTACAATGTAGGTGTATATATATATACATATATTTCAGGTACATATGTACTTGAAATTGAACCGATTCTCCCGAGCTCTTCCTACAATCTTCGCCGATATACATTCGCGGTCGTTTCTTCTGCGCTTTAGCAATGAGAGGTTTTTTTCTCGCAGTGGACGTTGGGAGGCAGGTATTCTTTTCCTCGAGTTTATTCAGCCGAGTTGATTATAATTAGGCAAGCGGTATATTGAACCGCAAGTGCACTTTTCTCGAATTCCAGTGAATTCAAACCGCGATCGCGAGAATTCAACTGATTTATACAATCAGTAAGAATCATTCACGTGATGTTTGCATTCAATATCATGCTCGTACATCCAGCGGTGAATAATTCTATTCGCATTCCCTCGGATTCTTATTTCGGTTTAAAATTAACTAACTACACTCTTTCACGATTCATGCTAGATTCTGTGACAAAGCGGATCTTGGATACGATGTGGAATGATCGACAGGCGGTATAAGGTCGGAAAAATTTTACTACAAAAATTTGAAAAGCTTCGTTAGCTTCGGCTCGCCAACTCCACGCTCCGCGCTGGTAACTTTGCGTTTGACCCAAGTTATCCGGCTACACGTACCGTATCATCCTAGCTTGGTATACTTCCATGAACTCTCTGAAAAGCCTTCGGAACTGGCAATTCTGCGTGACGATTTGAAAATTTCCCAATGCATTACGCACACTTCAGAAACGAACGAGCCCAGCGCACGCCGCGTCAGCCGAACGGCTTTGGCGAATTTCACGGATTTCAAACGAGCAGTCTGACCTCTCTTTTCTAACGGATCCCGACAGTGTGTTGAATTCTCGTTTGAAGCTCGGTACCGGATAATCTGTACACAATCGTCACAAGAGTTGAAATTTTTAGACCAATCATCTTTTTTCTCGGAAGTGAAACGTTTGAAAAACTTTAGAAAATAGATACTTCGTAAGAAAAAAATCATCCCGACGTTTCGTTCTTAACATTTGTTCGCTAGTCTGTTAAACAGTACACTGCAACTTCTCCTTTCATAATATTTACCTACAAAGGAAAAACAGAACCATTGCCTCGTCACTCGCAAATTTCTCCTCGTAAACATATTTTCCACAAGAAGCTGGATTTTATCGACAAGCTGCTTTCTCCCGGACGGAACAGTGGGGACTCGGATTCAAACTCCGGTTACCGCGTTGAAAAAACTCTGTCCGTGGACCCGGCGACCGCAACACTTTTCCAACAGTTTTTCGTTGGGCTGACCCGGAGTGCCACGGTGTATACCGGCGAAGCCAAGATCGCCGAGGCGATCCCACAGTCCTCGATCGAAGGACCTGGCTGGAGCCCGATCGCGGCACGAGCTGTGAAATCTCGTCTATTTCACTCTCAAAAAAAAAAAAAAAAGAAAAATCGAGGCACGTGTCCAGGCTGACCCCGTCAGGACCGTGGGACTGATCCAGAGCACTTCTCCGCCGGACTCGTAGAAAGTCGACAACTTTGTCATCCGGTCAAACGAACCCTGATCACTAAAGTCTCGGATATTGTTCTTCCAAGAACGTTTCGATTCTTTGGCTGACAACGAGTTTTGTGTTGAGTGGATTCTTCAGCTAGAAGAATAGCTTTCGGTCTGCCTGATCGCGGAATGTTTGACGAATAAAAAACATCGCGGTCTTTATACAGGATTCGATTTTTCTTCAATTTGCTTTACTCATCACTGAGCATGGCAGAAGTTTGTTGTCGGGAAAATATTATTCTCGCGAACAAATTAGAATTCCTCAAATACGTATTTACCTAAAAGTTACCATGCCAGAGGCACTTGAATCCCGGGATGAGATCCCTGATGAAAACAATTCTATTGTCCCGTTCTCACGACCATGTAGAATTGACAGTAAAACGTTTCAGTACGTAAATCCAAACGACTTCGCAGTAATCCTGCACAGCTCGACAAACCCGGCAAGAAACTTGAATATAGGAAAAAAGTTTTTCAGATCATTTCCTAATTAATGATCGTTATGCGTCCAAAATCTAAATTAGTACATTATAGCCGTTTGAAGATCAACCGCAAGTTTGAAGATAAGATAGAAACTCTTATGCAAAAATTCCAATACAGTACTTGAATTTCTAACGTTTTCATTCGAATATGCAGGGGATTTGATAGAAGATGGGGCTAAGCTTAGGAGCCTGTAATAAATACCTGCAGCATCACCGGGCGGGGAAGTGACGGTAGTTGATCCGGTGCTGGATGGCGGCTGCAGGGGGAAAGAGCGGATGGACGATGACGGCCCGTGAGCGGCCGAGACGAACGCGGATTAGTCAAGGACGGCGGGGGTCTACGCGCCACCCGGCTTTTCAACTACCATCTCAGAGTCATCCACATCATAAGTATCCCAAATTTAAGCAAGCCGAACCACCGACCGGCATCGCCGTCCTCGTCGTCACCGAACCCGTTTCGTCCTGAATCCCGACGATTGAATGCGGTTTGGATGTCAAGTTTGAAAAGCCTCGAGCTTTCCAGTGGAAATTTAAGGGAGACGGAGTTTTCGAATTCCGGAATTCCGAAGTTGACGAATTCCATGTCGTGCCGAATCACTTTATGCTCACCAAATTTCCAGGCTTGAATCGTTGAAGGATAAAGTTCAATCCGTTGGGATCGAATGATCTCAAACCTGTACACACAACTTATCACAAGAACACCCCGGAGCTGCGATGGACCGTGACGAATTGCGAGTTTGCGAGGACGACGAGGCTGGATGATTCTCATTTCGTGTTCAGGCGGTGGGCGAATCGCGGAAGGGACAAAAAAAAAAAAAAAACGGATAAGGCCAGCGCAAAGAGTTCTCAGAGGGATTTTCACAAGCCGGTGAAATAGCGTGAGCCTTTGCTTGTCTCATTTTTTTCCTTTTCCATCTTTTTCTTGTTCTTCTACCTGCTTGGTTCTCAAACGGAAAGCTGCGGCAATTCACTCGGTGATTAGTCATGCGGAGCAGTGTTCCTCGGCGATGACACACTTCCCTGAAGTCAAGTATACATACCTATGGAGGAACCCAAACTAACCGTGATTAATCGATGGATAACATGATAAGTTTTTCTTTCAAATCAATGTGCGCTGGTGAAGTGCTCTGGAATATTCCCAACAACATGTGAACACCCGCGGAGGATGGCCCAGACGTACAATCTCTGGCGGTGCGGAGGGCCGGTGGATCGAGAACTGCAGATCTGTACCTGATTACCCACTCTAATGAAGGCATCGTTAAAACATTGTATCGTGGCGCAAGAAGTCCCACAGACTTTGTACGTGTACACGGAAACGTGGCGAAGATGGTATCGGATCGTTAAGATCGGTTCGGGTTCGGTTCGGTAAACGTCGAGGAAGATATATACGTGCCCGTATTTATTTATCGATCGACGCCACGTCGAGCACTTAACTTTGTTGTATACCTACAAGTATAATGTATATAAGTTACACATATGCGCAATATGTATACACACACATGTATTGTTTTCAGCAAAACCGGAACTGCCGCCAACTCCCGGGGGGAGACGGCATCGACGATTTTTTCGTCACGATCAGCGCGACGTCGCGCATCGGGTAGAGAAAGTTTCTTCTCTTCTAAAAACAAGAAAATCCTCTTTCGCTGGAGTCCTACGTCCTTCCAGTTTGACGCACGAATCGACGTATATCAGCCATCGCCGCCGTTCCGCGTTCTCCGGAAACATGTTTCAACGTACTTGTAACGAGAGCTGTTTAATTCCCAATTTGATCAATCAGAGTAAATCGATAATCTTGGATCGTTCTTTCCACGCTAGGTTCGAAAATCGCTTTGGGAAAGAATCTTTCGACCGCAGACCAGTGACGCATCGATCAACCGATTCGGCTTCTTCGGTCCCCGATGTTGTGACGCGCATTGCAGGCGTTATTGCACGTCACCGTCATAATCGATTCCCGAGGCCCAACCCGATCGATCCGATCGAGATATTCGGGCGCTGGCAATTAGCGGCCGCATCCTTCGACAGCTGATTGACATCCCGGCGCCTCTGCACTCTCTCGTACGAGAAACAGTGTGAAGCGTGTGAGCCCTCGCTCCGTGATGGTGCTTGTGGTGCTTCCACATCGCGGCATCGAATGCGCTTGCTTTTATTTCAGGCGCCAAACTGATGGACGGGGAAGAGGAGGAAGAGCTTCCAGGCACGTCCTGACGTCCGACGAGCTTCTATCTTCCCGTGATAACCGCCGCGGATGAATCGATACGAGGATCGTCAGCCGCGCGCCTTCATCGAATTATCGGCCGAGCTACAGGCGATGACGGTCGGAATTTAGATGGGAAAACATGAGACGCGATTCATTTCGCCTAGAGCTTCCGTCATATTATTTCAACGCGATAAACGCGGGCTTGATAGTGTGGATTCGGGTTTTTTTCCTTCGCTTCTCGTTAGTCAAGTGCGTTTAGTATACGCTTATACTGAGAAGTTTGGATACCTCCTTTGTACGATATATTGGTATACGCGTCGAAATTATTATGACTCCGCAATGGAGTATAAAGCGGCAAAAAAGACGTCCTGATTATGATTCCCGGAACAGTATTAATGCGCGCTCCTGATGCGCATTACACGCGGCCATTTTTAGTACTCTACTGAGAATTATACATCGAACTGAAAACCCAAGTGCATATCAATTTGTGAAAATATAATCACCGGCGCGACGGTATTTTGATATATCTGCGACACGTTGTGCACGGCGTATTAGTAAAAGTTCACAAATCGAGCTGTCTCGTCGATTGTAACATACGTACGTTCAATATTTGCAGTGAGGAAGGTGTATGGTTCGCCCTCACAATTACTTTAACCCAAAATGTTTATACTGGACAAACCGATAGGTGAACCGTGCACTGGCGCGTGATATGGGACGTGCGATAGGGAGGAAGCTTTACCGAATCAGAATGTTTACTTCCGTTTAACGCAAAGGGATTTTGCCGAGCTGAAATGTTTATAAGCTGCATACGTATTCCAATGTTTGACCTATTTACATAGAGGCTCTTCGCATTCCAAGTCTATGAACGACCCCACGTAGCTTGGTTGAATTCCTAACCGGGCAATGTATCAATGTTTGATGGATTCCAGGCTGACCATAGATATGAAATTCAGATTTGGGTATTATTCAGTTCGTTATCTCAAACCGATAATGATTCGTATTTGGACCGTTGCGCCAAGTTTCAGGTCCGGAAGTTGACCTGATTTATAATTGCTGTACCTGTTAAAGTTTTGAATTGTTTTTTGACAAGGTCTAAACCGTATATGATACGAGTGAATTTAAACGGCGAAAAAATTAAGCGAAAAAACAATGAAACTTTAATTTTGCCACACGTTCATCATACTTGCATGCCTTTTCATCGAATAACCACGCGTGACTATGAGTTGAAAATTTTCCATCGTATCGCCGTATTGATTCAGAATTTATTGCGCGGAATTTATTTGTTGCGGGGGTGCCCGGTATCCAATTCTGTATCTATATTTATTCATCTTATTGAGGTACATGTATCTAATCAGAGATCGCTTCGAAGGCCGGATCGAATTTTCAGACCTGTACAATACAGAGTTTCTCTTCAGAAAATTTTTCTTTCCCTACCGAATGGCTGCAGGCACATTTTGTTGACGCCATATACGTGTATACCTATACCGACAGTCCGTAGGCAGTAATAATATTTATTTACGTGCAATAAAATACTTAGTTTAACGACATCATTGTGTAATTCAATTTAAAATCACCAACGAAAATACTATAACCAGTTTGAAGTGGAAAAAGTACCCGACTAACGTTTTGAATGGTCTATACAGATTCCTCCCCGTGCCGCGTTTCTCTCTGCCTCATCTACTTTCATCTCCATCTTTGTTTCTCTTATATACTTTTCCTTCTCTAGCGTCTCGTTCCGTATCTAACAATTGCAATACCTTCTCTTCCGAAGAAATGAGAAAAGAAGAAAAAAAAAGATAGACAAAACACTACACAAGAACAACAAGCTTCAACTTCGTACAGTCGCAACTTCTTCATCTTGAGTAGACTTTCGGAGCAAATTGCGTCCTTCCATTTTAATAACGTGTTCTGTATAAATTAAGTTTGAAGAAGAAAAAAGAAGAACAGCTACAAGGATTTCCCAGCAGCGGGGAATCAGCGGCCTAGGTTTCGAAGTGACGGTTATTTCGACCTTTTCTGCGGGTCGACGTATCTGAGAATGACCTGCCGATGGACTCAATGCCAGTTTCCTGCGAACCATTGATATTTCGAAGAAAGGTTTCCCATCCAGCGGCGGCGCATCTCTCGTTCGACGATTTTTACCTGTGCGCAGTTCGCAGCGACGAAGCAGACACGACGTGTTCTTGGAGCGAGAATTCAACCGTCGCGTCGTACTATTTAAGGCATCTTTTTCTTCTTCCGCAAAATCAGATAAAAATCAAATTGCGCCGCAGACCGAAGGTGAACAACGACGCGACTCTTGTCTACTTTTTTCTTCCTCCGTCGACGCTGCAGCATCTCGACGGTTTCGTACAATAACGCGGACGGCAATGAATAAAACTTATCTCACGGTTACTCCGAAGCGCAGCTATACTCTCGGCAGCCTCTCTATACGTGTATATATATATACCGGCTGTATCATGAAATTACGAAAATTACTTCTAATCTTCCTCCGGGGTAATAACCACTGGTGGACTCTGTGCCGGCTATTTCCACACAATTGGGTTTCCAAAGAAAGGGTCCTAAACGACCTGTAACTTTTATATAGTCTAGTCTAGTCTATCGACTATCTATAGATATATGTACTACACCGAGGTGTGTGTGGGATACTTCCACGCGTAGCAGATATACCTGCGGACGAGTGTTCGCTATACACAAAGCTAGCTCTCTCTCGCGTTCAGGAATGTGACTTCGACCGGAGCAGGGGAAATTCGTGAAGAGGATTAACGATCCAGCCAAAGGCTGGCCGAGGGGCGGGTGAATCAAAACTGCAACTACGCGGTATCGAGATTTTTTTTACAAAAGAAACGTATTTATTTTCGAGGTTGTAACTCTTTTCGCTGCAATTGTTATTAAGTAATTATTAATTTAATAGTAATAATGATAATAATAATAATAATAATAATAATAAGAGCAATCGTAATCATAGTAATAATCATAATAATAATGTCGACAAAATGCGTTAGATGATCGATCGTGAGCGTATTTACAACCATTTTTCGAGATGTACCTATGTATATATAATATATGTGTAATGTATATATATACATACATACATATATTGTAGTAATAAATTCCTAGTCATATATATAACACGCATTTCGTTTATCTATTAATAATACAATTATTTCAATTTCATACATATATGATATATATATATGTATACATATACATATATACGTATATATATAAAATGCATACATATATACATATATATGTATATATATATAATATTGTATGCGTGATATTTACAAGAATAAGTACACTATTTACAAAGGGTCTTATAGCCTAGTAAGCGTTAAGTGACACTCCCGTTACGAAGGAGGGCCAGCAGTCTGTAGGAACGAGGTCTCATATACACATCGATTCGTCGAGACTATAATATTATCCGATTGATAATACGTTATAATTATAATAGAATATGTATATATATATATACATATATATGCATGTATATATTTATACGTATATTCATATTTATAATACAAATAAATTGCAAATTAATCAATTAGTAGGAATAAAAATGTTGCGCGCCGGAGGGGGGGTGGGGGATTATAGATGATCGTGTGTGGTAAGTGCGA
This sequence comes from Neodiprion virginianus, assembly GCF_021901495.1. Lineage (NCBI taxonomy): Eukaryota > Metazoa > Arthropoda > Insecta > Hymenoptera > Diprionidae > Neodiprion > Neodiprion virginianus. The sequence continues at coordinate 30,010,136 of NC_060880.1, forward strand.
GCGATACTCACAGCTATATAGTAGAGTTTCTCTCTCTCTCTCTCTTTCGCGTTAGATCTCTCCGATCCCCACTCGCCCCCCCCCCCCCCCCCCAGCCGTTTTTAACTCGATCGCACCAACCTCACGCACTATACATGTGGGTACCATACGATATAGAATGCGAAACGATGAAGAGCGTTATCCGTGAAAATGTCCCGCGTTACATCCACGCCTTCCGTGACGCTAGACGAAATATGTTCTGGGGTTCGTTGGAACGGGGGCCGAGGGAACGGCGACGGTCGCCGTCGGGCCCCCAACGCCGTTGGGCCCGGGGGGCTCGGGTATCGTGCTGTACAGATGGCTGCCCCGCGAGGAGAGACTAGGGGGCCTCGCGTTGCTCGTGTGGAGGGCGCTGTAGCCGCCGTGGTGCTGGTGCTCGGCGCCGCTGTCCTCGTCCTCGGTTCTGCTCGATGCCGAACTGACGTACGTCGACTGCGTGGGGGTTGGAGTCGGGGCGTGGACGGGGACTACGAGGCTTCCGTTCGGCTTCGACCATGCATCAACGGCGGACGGGGCGGCCGTGTAACGAGCCGGGGCCCGGTTCCTGTCGCCGACAACCTTCTTCCCGTCCCTCCGTTTCTCCGAGTCGGGCATGGCGAAGCGGAGCTTCTCCCAGAACCGCTTCTCCCCCCATACGATAACCGTGCAGGTCTGAAGGAGCAGCTGTAGCTCCGGGTCGCAGGTCGGCGGCTCGGCCGCGAGGAGTATCACGACGCGTCTCCGCCTGCAGTTGGGTCTGATGCCCTCCAGGGCGGCCCGCAGCGCCGAGCGAAATTCGGGATGCTGCCATTCCCCGGACAGGAACACAGGCGAGAACACGATTATAACCCGTCTCGCCGCAGCTGCGGCCGGTGGCACGGCCTCCTGGGGCCTCGCCGGCGGAAGGTCCCGCCAATGGAGGCACAGCGCGAGTCCCGACTGCTCGAGCTCCGCCGCCAGGCAACGCGACACGAAGTCCTCGTCCCTTCCGCTGTACACTATGTAACCGTCGAAGAGACGGTCTCGTTCCTCGTCCGGGGGCGGCGTAGCTTTGCCGAGTCTCAGCCCGTACTTCGCATGGGCCCAAAGTCTGACGTCCTGACGAAAGGCGAAGGCCAGGGCGACGAAGAGGCAGACGGCTATCACCGCTACCAGGGCGCCCGCCAATAGAGGAACGAAATTGCCACCCAAGATCGGACTGTCCTGGGCCCCGCGGCTGACCGCCTCCGTGGCGGGATCGCCGCAGCGCTGCATGGCCTGAGCTATCGTCTCGGCGCCGTCCCGGCAGTACATTTTCTCCGAATCCCCGGGATGTTGGGTGAGCCATGTGCGGAGGAGCGCGGCGTTTGCACACTCGCAGCTCCAGGCGTTACCCTCGAGAGCCACCCTGACCCCCGATCCGGCCCCGGGGAGCGCCGTCCACGGGGGAAAGTCGACGATGCGGTTGTTGTCCAGACGGAGAACCTCCAGGCCTTTGAGTTTGGTGAAGGTGTCGTTGCCCACGGTGGCTATGGCGTTGTGGTCCAGATAGAGCTCGGCGACTCGTTCCAGCTGGTCGAATTCGTGGCCCCGTAACTCGCGCAGGGCGTTGCCCTCCAAGTGAAGGACCTTCAGAGCGCCCGCGCCGACGAAGGTGCGATTGTGGAGGGCCGCAATGCCGCTGTTGTTGAGATACAGAACCTCGAGCCTCCTCTTTCCCAGGAATACGTGACTCCCGAGGTCACCGAGCTCGTTGCCGTCCAGGTAAATCTCCGTAGCGTCCATCGGTATCCTCTCCGGCACGTGGTTGTACCCGGCGTTCGAGCAGTCCACCACGTTGCTGGACCAGCTGTGGTCGTGGTAGCAGGAACAGTTGTCCGGACATGTCATCTCGCAGTCGCAGGCGTCGAAATCGCAGCAGTGACACAGGGCGAAGCAGTGAGTCTCGTAGTGGCACAAAAAGTCCCTCGGCTTCAGGGAGAGGAGAGGTCGACGAGGCGATGCTCGGGCGTGCGACATCTCGCAGGTGACCGAGTCGAGGTCCATTATCCTCGGATGCTGCCGCAGCCTGGCGAGCTCGTTAACGGCCGGCAGCCACTCCATGTTGCAGTCGCAGAATATCGGATTGTCGCCTATGTAGAACATCGGCAACTCCCGGTCACCCGGGACGGGCTGGAGACCCAGGGCGCTGCGCTCGAGGTGTCGTATCTCGTTGCCGTAGAGGACCACCTTCTCAAGGCTGGTCTTCTGCAGGAAGGTCTTCGGCGCTACGTTGCGAATCTTGTTGTTGTTGAGGAAGAGGGTTTCCACGCTGTCCGGGACGTTGGCGTCCGATATCTCGGTGATCAGGTTGAAGCTGGCGTCCAGCATCTTTATACGGAGAGTGCTACGGACCATGTAGTAGTTGCCGAGCTCGCCGACCTGGTTCGCGTGCATGTCGAGCCATTCGAGACTCGAGGGTAAGTAGCTGTAGTCGAACCACAGCAGCTTGTTATCCGACACGTTCAGCCACACGAGGGTTGAAAGGCTCGTAAACGCGCCGCGAATCTCCGTCAGCTGGTTACCGTCCAGTCGGATAGCCCTGAGGACCGGGTTGTTCGCGAACGCGCTCTGCTCCACGTGCCTTATCGTGTTGCTGGCGAGGTTCAGGACCTGGAGAGCCGGCAGGGACGCAAACGCCTCGCGGGACACGTTCTCCAGCTTGTTGTCGACCAGACGAAGACCGTACAGCTGGTCCAGCCCGGCGAAAGACTCGTTGTCGATTCTCGACACGTGGTTGTTGCCGAGGTCGAGTGTTTTCAACGCTCTGAGCTCGCGCACAGCGTCCGGAATATCGTTGAGCGAATTGCCGCTGAGAGACAGGTCCTGAAGATCGGTCAGATTGACGAAGGCCCGTGGGTGAATAGCGCGCAGGTTGTTGCTGTCGAGGAAGAGCTGTCCCAGGGCGGTTAGCCCAACCGTGTGGACGGGATCTAGACGGGCGATTCTGTTGTGAGAGAGAGTGAGGGAGTGAAGATTTCTCAGCGATCCAAAGCAGCCCTCTGTCAGGGTGTCGATATCGTTGTGCTCGAGCTTGAGCACCTGAAGACTGTAGAGATCGGCGAAGACGTGGGAATCGATACGGGTCAGGGAGTTGAACGAAACGTCGAGAACAACGAGCCTGACGAGTCTGGCGAAGGTGTCGCGGTTAACCCACTGACTGGTGAGCTCGTTGGAGCTGAGATCGAGGGACTGTAGCTGGTCGAGTCCCTCGAGTAGTCCGGGGGCGAGAACGGCGAGTGAATTGTTGCTGAGAATCAGCTCTCGTAGATCACGGCTGTTGGAGAAGAGCTCGGGCGGAAGGGCGACGAGCTTGTTGCTCGAGACGTTGAGGGACTGAAGGGACGTGAGTCCCGTGAGCGCGTGATCCCCAACGGCCGCGATGACATTGTCCTGGAGCTTGAGAACGGTCAAACTGCGCAGACCGCTCAAAGCGCTATCGGGTAGAGCTCCCAGGTCGTTTCCGCTGAGGTCCAGGACCTCGAGATTAGGGGCGCAGGGTGTCGCCCACTCCGAAAGCCCTAGGGACATGACGTCCTGCAACTTGTTGCGCGTCACGTTGAGGCTCGCGAGGCTCTGCACGGGGCAGAGGAGCTCGGCCGGCAGTATCCATATGTTGTTCTCGGCGAGGTCGAGGTGTCTCAGCTCCGGAAGACCGCGCAGTGCGTCACGGTGGAGCTCGAGGGTCATCGCGGACCAGTCGCTGTTGTGGGTTCTGAGGGTGAGCCTCCGCAGCGAGTGCATCGAGGCGAAGACGCCGCCCGGCAGGTGTCTTATCTTGCAGTACTCGACGCGCAGCTCGTGCAGCCGCGGCAGCGGCCCCAGGAACCCGTGCGGCCCGTCGAGCTGACTCTCGAAGAAGAGGACGTCGCTGCACTCGAGGCCCAACGACCTGACCGACTCCGCCTGGATCGCGGAGAGGTTACCCACTAGTGCCGGCGCCGAGGCTATCGTCCTCAGACGGCAGAGCAGCGCCTCGGTTTCGCCCTCGCCCTCGGCGTCGCCTTCCTTCCGCCACTCGCACCCCCGCGGGGCCTCGAGCGTCGTTATGCTTCGCGCCGCGGCGCCGACGATCAGGAACCCGACCACCGCCAGGCCGACGGAGGCGGCGAAGAGGCAGCGAGCCATGCTCGCCGTTCCGTTTCCTGCGGCTTCCTTCGTTCACCGCACGCACCCTGCACGCCGCGCCGGCTGACACTAGTATTCCCAACGGTTTTATCGTCACGCACTCATAGTCACACTTCACTCGGCGGCCAACGACGCACCACCACTAGTAATGCGAGGTTATTATTCGAAACTAATTTTTATACATCAATTCTCTCTCTCTCTCTCTCTCTCGCTGCACTGTTTTCTTTCGATTTGTTTTTGCGTTTTGGTTTTAATCTTTTGCATGGAAAATTTATTTTATCATAGAACGCGGAATCTCGGCAGTACGGCTAATCGAACAACACTCCGTCTACGGTTATTGTATGCGCGCGTGCAGTTACACGGTTGTCGGAGAGCCGAACTACTCTCTCCTTCGGACCTCGGAGCGCGACTGACTTTACTCTGCGGCTCGAGCGGAGTTGCTTGCTCCGTGCCCTGCGTGTCTGTCGGCGTGATCCTCCCCACCCAAACCCCTCGATATCCCCTCCAACCAACCGGCCGTCGTCCCTCCGCCTCCTCGAACCCCGTATCCACGGGGCAAGAAGGCTCGGATGCCGATCTACGAGAAACGGTTTTATTTGAAATCGGAATTCGGACTATGATCCTCGATGCGGAATTCACGAAAACGTGAATCCGGCAATAGGGAAAATCGGGGAACGACCGGGAGCATTTTGTTACAATTCCGAGATAAACATGAGGAACACCCAGAGAAGCACATTTTTCCTCGTGAACGATGAATTGATTATTTAGATCATTGGAATTTTCATCGGTACGGTTCATACTTCATTTATTATACTATTTGAGCCATAGATGCGAGAAATTTTAATTTTAATTTTCAACCGACGAAACATCGGTTCGATATTTTGGGGAAATGGTTAAAGACACACCATTTTTTATCTGTAAGATCTTTTTAGCACAGTACCAAGATTCGAATATCAGTGTTTAAAGAAATACCGATGTGATTATATTGTATCAAAAGAAAGCAGTATTCCATCGTATCTTGAATAATCTTCGAAAGTCAGGAAACCTTATTATGACGCTTTAGTCGGCATCCTGTACGTGGTTAACGTACATGCACACATTCTAACATCGTTAAAGAATTGTGATTTCAGATGCATATATACGTATGTCTGTGGTAAAAACCGACAATTACGTTGATTGGACCATGAACCTTTTACCCAAGCGGTAAAAATGATACGAACTGTGGATGCAATTCATAATTTAATTACATCGGATTACCGCGAATACCGACTACTCTATCTTCATTTTATATTCAGATGTAGATACAGATGCGTTCATTTCTCATCAACGTTTCGGTGAGAATTTTATTGTCCAATTTTATCTCATGCTTTTTTCGCGTGGAGTTCGGATTAATGTATTTGTACACTGTGAAAAATTGACGGTGTGAACATTGACCAAAAGTAGCCGATGTGGACTACTATAGAACAATTTTTGTGGTCAATTCAAAACTTTAACGTTAAATAGCGTTACATTGACGATAATTGGTATTAGATTGACATCAGATGGTGTTGGATTGGCAGCAAAAAATATTCCATACCAGTTCAGATCGCATTTTTTTAAAATGTAACCTATACGGAATGCTGAAAAATGATCATAGTATCTTAGATGCATCGGCTTCGTGCACGAATGTTCGCGATACAGGCACAGTCGTCAATGAGAGCCTATCCGGCTGTAGCACCAGGTTTAACGACGAACGGTCCTCGTTCTGACCAAACCTCAGACGAGTAGTGCCATCTGTATCAGGAGGTAACAACTACTCGAAAACTCCACAAAGTATAAAGTTCTTCTGCCCTCGGAGCCTCGTGACAATGCATATACCTGAAAATCTGTTCACAAATATGGGCTCTATATGCGAACAATCGCAACAATTGCAAATATTCCCCACTAACCGCGTTATGAATAAATATTATAATACAAATTCTGTAATCTCTGTACATCTAAATCGTGTCGGCAAAGACGTTACACATTCTTAAATTTTCGCGACGTGAGGAATGTAAAAAAATGATTTTTTTTTTTTGTCGGCATCGTAGTTCAGTTCATATCTCGTCGCTTATTCATTGAAATAGCAAACCACAGTACGTTCTGATACATTAAATATTCATGATATACCGAATGGTATGTTCGAGTTTATTTTGATGCTAAACTTATTTCACAATGTTATATTTCCGAGTGATTCTTAAAACGATCTGTATTTCTTTTGCCGAATCATTCACAGCTGAGCCATTAATTATCACGAGCATTCGTTCGTGATTTATCTGTGGGTTTGTCAAAGTGTATAAAACCAGTTTATCAATTGAGATATCCGACGCATGCTGTCTTGATTTTAAAAATAGCTTACACGTAAAAATAAAGTAAGAATTTCCTTCGACGCGTGCACCAAATCTGCACCTATCCTAAACGATTGTCGATAATTTTTTTTAACACAGGTGCACGCGAAGCATGACCGATCACATCTCACGTCTGAAAAAATCAAACAATATTGAAAATCAATAAAAACACGAACGTCAAGAAATGCAGGCAGTCCACTGCGTATATCAGTTTATCGAATATCGAATCAGTCAGAATGTTAAAGCGCAAGTGATAAATAATGCAAACGTTTCGCGCTGCATGTTAACTCCTGAGAAATATCTTCCGCATCAATACAGTATCACACACTCACACACACACGCACGCGCATTATTTCGTGCGCGTATCGCTGATGGCTCGTTTACACAAGCTGTTCGGGGTAGTCGATTGGTGTACATAAATCTGCTTGATCGAAGACCGGGCAACGAATTAATTGCGAGCCACGCGGTCTGGTATGCCAGCGAGCCGCGAGAGTAATTCGATCGTGTATAACTGTTACAGGTGTGTGCACGCATCTCGATTCGCACACAGAAGTACGGCCGCTACGGAACGAAACGAAAGGGGTCGAGGCGGGAGAAGACAGTATAACAGTCTCGGCAGCACCAATTGGCACTTCATTGAATTCCAGGCTGGCACGTATACATGTGTAATGCACATAACGCATGACACAGGTATAGCGGAGCAATGCTGCCGGGTAAAATCCACCGCAGGGTGTGCAGATGCGAACTCGCCGTATCGCGTTTAATTACATGTTTACGAGTTGTCGACATAAATTCGCTTTTTCATCGTCTCGTCGACCGGCTCGAACGTACTTTATCCTCCCTTTCGCCCTCTGTCTCTCTGTCTCTCTCTTTCTCTCTTTTCATCCCTGCTTTACGGTCGAATAATTTGTCAGTGGTTAGTCCGGCGTCGGCGTGCGGAGGGCGAAGCATTGGCAAATTAACGAGCCGCGCGGGCGACGCCGCTCGTCTCGACGCCACTTCCAGCGTCGCGATGCTCGCCGCGTAACGCTAGCGTCACGAAAGAGCGCTGCTGGCAAAGGACTGGCCAGACCTGCGGTAACAACCGTCTTCTCTCTGTTTTTGTCAGGTTTGTATAACGGGTATGAATGGTACGTTATGCACGTCTTCCCTCGAGCGAGTTTATCCAGAATTTCAACACCGAAATTCGGATCTCTTTTCGCATTTTCTTTTCACCTGTCACATTGTATATAGGTATGTATGCGTAAAGCTAAATACCTACATCTTTTAAATTTCCATTCTCTTCGCGCTCTGCGTGCAGAAGCTATTAAGTTCGAAATTTTTTCCGCGTTACGAATTAGCCGCGTCTCCTCCTCGATCCGTAAATCATCGCGGAAAAAATACATATTTTTTTTTCTCTTCTTTTTTTCTACCTCCTTCCTCTTCTTCCGTACCTTCACCTTTAACGAAGTATCGAGAACATTGCAGGCCTTGCGTATTATAAATTGATTTACTGCCCCGCAGCCCGTTCAACGTGTACACTCTTATAACCATATAATCTAATACAATTAAATTAATATTAATAATAATAATAATAATGTTAATAATAATAACAATAATAATAATAATGTAAGGGGTGTACGGTGGTTTAATTTGAAATTGCAACGGTTTTTTCATACATTCGCACAAAGTATAACTAGTTAGATGCGCAGTCTTTCGTTTACGGATTCAATATATTCTCTGCACAGTGACTTAGAATTGGGGGAATAAATTTCAGGAGCAGCAGCAAAACGCACTATCAGTTGCTCGATTCTCGCTCGAAGACTTTGAGAGAGGTGGAAAAAGCAATAGACGCAGCAATCGGTGTTACCGACCCCGTTCTTCTCGCAGGCAGGTAATTCATTCCGTGATTCGAAACGCGACGAGAGAACCTCTGCGACGAGTATCTCGAGCCGATTTCGTAATATCCATACCTTCGTATCCCTACTCGAGAAGCGCGGAGGGTCTCCCCGAGGAAACGCATCGGGGGAAACGCGTTCCACGGTCATCGGAAACACCGCGCTAGTATCAGGACAACATGATGCCGAACCACGGTGCCCAAGGTGCGCGAGCGTCGCGACGCGGGGGGATCTTCCCCTTTTCCCCCCTTCCGCCCCCGCCCAACGCCCCCCACGTGCGTGAGACACGCAGCAGACGTGTGTGTAGGTGGAGGCGGGCGACGGGCGGAGCTTTGAAACGGCTGCCTTTGCCCCCCTCCATGAACCCATCGTCGTTAAACTGCTGAATACTCATCGCCGCGGTTAACTCCTCGACGACACGCGTCGAAGCGATCATGGAGCTACGTCGTCCCTTCTTTTGAGGAGCAGCTGCAGGAAGTGCTGACCGCGTGATGGGTTGTAATAAGTGCACAGGTATGCTGTAGGTGTTTTCTAGTTTCTTTTATTTTTTTTTTTTTGTTCCATCTTCATCGATTGCTCGCGCGAGAGGCTGTGAAGGAGAAAAATTGTTTACTCTATATTTGTATAAAATTGGATATAACAGGGCGAGTGAATTTACAGTGAGGCCAACGAAGGCTGATTGTTTTACAATTTATAACCTGACTCTGAAAAATACGTCAAAGTTTGAGATAAATTCGTTGCGATAGGTTTATTTGGAGGGTGGAGGAGGAGGAAACATTTTGATCATGAATGAGTAAAAATTGTATTCTTTTATATTGTATAAGGTTGTACCGCAGTTGTTATAGTAGTGTATGTATATTCTCGCTATTATGTACGGGTATTTATATAGGAATCACTGACAAAAATCGATTCGGCCTGCAGTAAGCTATTCATAATCAAAATTTATTATTCCCGCAAAAAAATTTAATTATTATTTGCGATTCGGTGATATTTTATTAAAACTCCCAGTCGAAAACGGCACTCATTGAAAATTGATATTAATACAGGCTGCAGTTTCTTACATATTCCGTATACCTCCTGCAACGTTGAACGCATTACACAAAATCTTATTTTTCCACGTATATGGAATGAAATTTCGAAAAAATGTTGCGATACACTCAGGCAATCAGGAGCGTAACTAGACTGGGGCAACCGAGATAATGCCCAAGACTAGGGGCCCCCAAGACAGGGGATAACAAATGAAATCGTAATATTTCATTCGTATTCGTAATCGCGATCTTTAGCTCTTTTGCTTTCGTACTGTACTTTCAGATGCATTCTTCAGAAAAATATCATTTATTATTTACCCAGGGAGCCCAATTTGCATCCTTGCTGCGAGGCCCTGTAGGCAATCTCAAACGACATTCTCTGAAAATATTACTATCTGTATATCATACTTGTTTGTTGATGTATTGTGCAGAAATTAGCAACGATACCGGTGAGCATAAACATGCGATATAGTAAAAAGAGTAAAATAATAGTCTCGGAATCAGCACGTTTCATACGCCAATTAACCGTTTCGAGAATCAATGGGCTTTTCATGCCTGAGCAGAGCTACACGCACATGCAGGTTGGACCGCACACGCGGTAGGTATAGTATTATGCTCATGCATCGACTATCAGGGCAGAGAGATGAAAAAATGCCTGCAAGAGGAACGCGCGCTTTGCACGCTCTGACAAGCAGCTATTTTGTGCCGCAGCATCCTCGCAAAGGGGCACGGAGGTTTTAACGGTGCGGCAGGGGGGGGGAGGGATATCGAACAACTGTCCCGTTCACAATTGACGGGATATATCCACACGCGTGTATAATATAACCCGCGTGCCTAAGGCGCGTCCCTTGACCAGCAGATTTTATTCGTTGAAGGAGTTTGCAGAGGAGCAGACAGACACCCACGTAGCTTGCACTCGGTGCCCAGCTGTCGAAGCTTTTTTAACGCCACGTGCGATTAGCAATCTCTGTGCGACACCGAAGTAGGCAGACGTACACGCGCGTAGGTATTATATCCGTATGCGAGACTGTTATACACGCGACGCTTTCTACGAGCGCATCGCCAACCGGTGCACGGATCATATCGAATTACGAGTCTACGCCGCAATCAGAAAAGGGTCGATCATGCGGCCGCGTGCCGCTTCGTCACCCTGGGGACGACGACGCGCCAAGTGCCTTCGGCAGCACTAAATCCAAATATAATGAGCCCGATTGCCTGGTAATGAATGGTACCAGTCTGTGATAATGTGAGCGGGATCATCCGGAATATTTTTTCACTCGGCTAAGGGTAAAATGATTCATGTGTTGCCTTGATTTTTTTCGTGAATTTTGGTGTTTGAGAACGTAGAATTTAGGAATAAAGTCACGATTATATTACAAAATCATCATCCCCATCCCCCCTCCCCCCCTCTTGCAATACTGCAACAACATAAAATCTGGCACCGATATTATATAAAGTAAACTTTCAGACTCATATCGCACCCTAAGTTTTTAAGTAACTTATAGTTGCGTAACATCTTTTTGACAATATTTTTATAACGAGGATCTTTCAGGTTGCCTAAATATTTAGAAACAACAGTTCGAAGGAATTCCAGGCATTATTTTCTGAGCTTGTCATATCAACGAAGTAAAGATGAATTTAGTAGATTACTTCTTCGAAACTGATACAAATATTTATTTTAATCGAGTTATTATGAGAATAGTGTATCTCCACGTATATATAAATAACAAAAAATCATGATGTGATACGTAAAGAGAGAGTTGATATTCCGAATCAGCCGACCAAGATCTATGTTCATCATGTACAAGTCTTCGGAAAACTTTTTCGTCACAGAGCTGTGTCATTAATTTAGTAATTCTGCGACTTATACACATAACTCTATACCTATATATCAAATTGTCCATATTACACGCAACCTCCGTGAATTGCTATACGTATACGTGTGTGTAGGTATGTAGGTTAGTTATATATCAGATGCTTCCAATTGATAAGATAATGGAGAAAATAATTCCCAGCATAGTCGCCACGGGAAAAGAAGTTGAAATATGTTGTCCTCTGTACCTTATATTGAGACAGCGGAGTGCTCGAGGTACGAACACAGGGCGACTCTGAACTATCTGATTCGAGAGCAAGATATAGTGGAGGCCGCACTGGGGACGCAGGATCAACGTTCCGAGAACAGATTGATCCATCGAACGTAGAAGCGATCGATCAGTGCCTTTCACCCTCGTTCGTCGCATTGTTTTAAACAAATTCAAAGAACGAAGTTTCGCACCGAGATACACGTACCTGCAGCGTAACTGCAAGGCCGAATACGGCGAAGCACCGGAATCGATCTTCGGCTTGCAATCGATTTATAATCGCATAACGCGGTCGCGGAATGGTGGGGGAAAAGTTTGAAGTATCTCAAGATAAGAAAATTCACGCACAGATTTGAGCAATCAAGCGACGCCGCGTAAGTTCGAAAATGATAGATCGGTGCGGTCGGAAGCGATCGGTTATGCGGGGACTCCGTAGGTGAGCCGAGGATCCGAAGACCTGGCGAAGCCCGACAGGATCACGAAGTCGAGGAGGACGCGAGTCCCGCTGGGAGGAACACGGCGCCCCGTTGCTCTTTTCGGCCCGTTCTGGCCACGCCGCAGACATCGAGACGTGTCAAAATAGTAATAAAACAAGCACACTTTCTCCCGCACCCCGCCGCGCAGTCCTGACTGACGTTACATAAACCTCGACGGAAAGGTGAAGCGTTTTTCGGCCGTGCTTGTTGCATACGTATGCAGTCTACGCGCGTGTACACACATAGGTGTGTGTGTGTGTGTGTGTGTACCTGAGGGGTCCGCATGCGCGGGATGCGCATTCCGGAATCCATTAACTAGCCTATTAAACCTTATTTAAATAACCCAAGTATCACACGGCAATTTATCAAACTTTTTATTGCCAGTTTATTGTCAGACTGTCCGTGGCTAGACGCCGAATTGTTTGGTTCAATTTCAAGTGGAAGCTAAACGAACGTACGTACGTATCTTTCTTTCCCTATACAGATTATACAATAGGGAAAATACACGTGTAGCCGTCTGCTTATTATGCTTATTACACTATCCCCTTCCGTAAGTTTCACTCCTATGTATATTTAGGTACCTACCTTCGTATCATCGTGCGCATATAACACGCTTGCCGGGTCTATTTCACGCTGTAAAAGCGCAGCTCAACGTTGTCTGCAGCTCGTCACCTCCCGTAATTACGTACCAGGGGAATTCGTTTCAAGAAATTCAATGTTTGTGAAATTTTTTGGATTCTTTGATTGAATGACGCGCGAATTTGAGACGTTTTAATTGAATTTTTCATTACGAATCGCATTGTATCTCGACGTGAATTACAATTATACACAAAACGTTGTGAAAAATATCTGAAGAAACTGGTCCTGAGATAGATGGCAATTATGGACGCACATATCGTAACTCTTAACCTTTAGACTACCAGTGATTTTAATGTATATTCAAATTAACTCACATTCATATTATTTGACTATAGGCGGCGGGATAAAGGTCAAAGAAAAATACTTTCCCATGGCAATAATTCTTTATTTAGTTTTCAACATGTGAAACAAATGATTGTCAATATAATTTTGGTACAGTCTGGATCAATGAAAATAATAGTATACAATTACCACGAATGCTATTCCGCATAGGACTACACGAAAGAATCATATCCCAAAATTCAGACTCCAGTCGCTTGACTCCCGGTGTGCGGTTGAAAACTCTTTGTCCCACCTTCGAACCCCCATAAAAAAAGCACGTGGCTTACCGCTCCGGTCGCACACTGACCGGCTGTCCAGTGCAGGTTTGGGCAAAAATCAATTTCATCGGTGATACGTGGCAGGGTTGCAGCGGTGTTTCGTACGTCGGTTGAGCCCGAACAGACGGGCCGAATCACTTGAAGTACGAACGTAGCTGGTATCCCGGCGCTACGCAGCCATGCCATGCGGCGATACGTTGCACTGTGTAACGCAGGCACGCGCGAAGCAGGTGTATCTGTTGGTCCCAATCTGTATAATAGAACCGGACGCGGTTTCAGTGCGGTGGACATACGAGTGGCCGTGATTGATGAACGGGCGGCACGGACAAAGTGCATCTATATCAAACCGAGTGTTATACCTTATAGTTATGCAGGGGTACGGTATGTCGGTGCACGCAGCGTTACACTTTCTGTCACTCGAGTATAGCGCTCGCTAGTTGAGCGGGGACGTCCGACGTTTTTTTTTTCTTACCGATCCCCAAACTCGACTGTACTCCGAGGAGTGCGATCGGCCCTGGATTCGAGAAACGAAAATTAGAACTGGCTCTGCCACTCGGTTTAAAAACCGGCTAATTTCGTGCCCTCCCCCCCCACCCAAACTCGAGACAAGGGGACCGGGAATCGATTACACCGCACGATACATGCGCCGCTGGTATATAATACGTAACAGGTTATTCATCTCTCCGCGAGCTGAATGAGAATTGATTAGCTCCGAGGGTTCTCAGGAGGCGAACGTACCCTGGTCAGGACAGACGGTCTCAAGGAGGGTAAGGGGAGGATTCTGTTTTACAACGAAGGGTTGCCCCCAGCTCGAGTATCCGGCGGGACGCCGTGCGGCAGATGTGCGATTGTCCCGGACCGCCGTATGTCAGCGGCTCATGCAGATCAGGCCACGTGTAATGCGGCTAATGCGGACCGCAAACGCGGCCAACGGCCGCCGGAATCGAGCCAAGCTGCCCGGCTTCGAATCTGGAGAAGCCGCTTAGCTCGCCTCTGGGGAACCGAACCGTTATCCTGGATCCGCGGATTTTCAACCGAGAAAATCGAGCGTCTGACCTCTTGGGTGATATTGAAATTCGGCGAGGTCAAGGCTAGCGCGCCGGGGCCGAAAGAAGAGTGAAAAAGACCGGGCAGTTGCAAACTCGCGAGGACACTGCAGGCAATTGTGAAAAATGAGACTCCTCGTTGCTGGGAATCAGAGAATAGCACGGTACCGAGCAGTTTTATCGGTCATACGAATCCATCAGCTTTCCCCAACGAAATACACCGCGGAGTCAAAGTCTACTCCTCAAAATTCATTCCGTACGAATACGAAGAGAGACAGCTGTACAATACTGGAAACTGGTTTCGGCGGGGCAGACATACGAGGAAACATTCGGTATATTACCAGACCGCAAAACTGGGAAACTCGTTCGTCCTGGAAACATAAAAATTTTTATGGTCTGCTATCCTTTTGATCGGCACGGATAAGTTTGGTAGTTTTTGGGTTCTGAACGTCCCCGCAATGCCACCCGCACGTGTATTACGAGACTGCAGGGTTTATCGAGGCACCTTTGCAACTATCTGGCAAATGCAGAGGGACGAAGGTTGGCATTTTATTGGGGACGTTTCCCGGTGGGTGCGCGCAATGTACGTTTTCGAGACAGTTTGGCTCCGTATTATATCCGGTTCCTTGTGGTTTGTGGTAACCCGATATTCCAACTGGGCCTGCGCGCAAGTCCCGCGGGACTCGAAATGCCCCCTGAAACGAGGTTTTCGCCAATTCGATGAAATTAAATTTGAAAGTCCCTTGATTTGGGTCTCCTTCTCTTTTGTTTCCGATTAGTTCCAAACGATTGAGCCAAGGTTTCAACCAAATATGCTGAAGATTCTTGTCGTGCATAGAATCAGTGCAGCACCTTATACGTACTTATACAACCGATACGATCACCGAGGGAACGAAAAAAAAAAAATAAAAAGCTTGACGAAAGCGTGTACACGGTGTGAAATTTAACGAGGAGAAGAATAATCGGAAATCGTTAAAAGGACACAATGTAACTTTTGTGGTTCATGAACGGCTACCTCGTACATTTTCAGCCGCTTTTCGACCGCAGTCGAGGATATCGCCGGGCACGACATCGATAAATCTGCAGAAAGAGAGAGAGAGGGAGAGAGAGAGAGAGAGAGAGAGAGACGCGCGCTAAGAACCAGACACGTCATATATCTCCTCCGAAAGCCACGCTCTCCGCAATATTTTGACAATAGAACTCTTTGACGAAGGGGCCTGCAAGCCAGCACATGGCTTCACGGTTTGCGCGATCTTCGAGCCCCGAAGGCTGTCTGCAGGCTCGGCTGGATCTGCGGCTGCGGCATAATGTATACACATATACCACACACTTTATATTAATGCTCACAGTCAACACATGCCTAGACGGTATGAGAAAAAGCCGGAGCATTGTATCAAATCTTACAAATATTGGCGAAATATTGAAAGCAGTTTGAGTAAATATCGGGCCGCCTGAATGGACGCGGGGATGTGCCACCAATACCCGAGGGCCCACCTATGGCTAACCATCTACCTGCTCTTACCACAATAGTTCGTTGCCGTGTTTATGTAATCCTATTATACCCGATTGTCCCCAACAAGAAACACTCTCAGAGGTGCTCAGTCGCCATCCGAGTACCGCCGAGTCTCGACGTGAATCGGGCTGACGATAATAGTTCGTGCATCGTAATTACTCTCGATTAATCACTTTGTTGGTACAGTGAAACTTTCCAATTGCGGACGTCTTCGGGATTAGAAATATTGTCCGTTATTGAGGAATGTCCGCTATTCAGAACAGTATTGACGTGTGAATTGTGCTTCTGGAGATTTTTAAACTGTCCGTTGTAAAGAGGAATCCGTTGGTGGGAGGTGTCCGTTAAGAGAAGTGTCGTTGTGATTCAGAAACGCCAGTTGACTGTGTTATTCTCGAAAGGACGTTCACAAGATAATGTCGAAAACAATTCAGACGTAAGTTTATCGATAAGCGATGAGAATTCAAGAAATTGGAGGCATAGTGACGAATTTTTATAGCGTTACTTACATATGGGGTGTGAAATGTGTTTCTGGGTGTTTTGAGGTTCGATTGAATGCTACAATCATTCCTTATCGATCGAATCAAAATGTCAGTTATTTTCACTGTTATCAGAGCGATTAAAATACCGTAGCTGATAACTATCACAATTTTACGTGCAATGTTGGAGTGACAAAAAAAAGGTCTGTTGTTTTACCAAACAATACAATCAATAACGTCCGGAGATATGTTCCCAAAATTGAGTTACCACTTATAAGACTAAGAATGTATTTTCTGGCTTTATTCTGACGCTTGAAACAATAAAAGTTTTCAAACTTTTAATCATTGCGTATGTAGAATTGTACTATCGACCGCAGTTTGCGGTCAACAATGGGTATAATAGGCTCTGATAAGAGTGAAAGTAAGTCACGTTTTACACGGTTGATAAAAACTGGTTAGAAAACATCCTCTCAATAACTAGCAGAGGAATTTACGCTAGGTTATTGTAGGCAACTTTTCCGTATTTATGAACGCTTGAACTAACGACGATGACGTCGTTCGCCGGCAATAATCATTAACAGTTACGGGATAAACAGGAAGTAACGACAGTTTTTTTAATACAACGTCACAACAAAAGTGCGGGGTAAAGAAATAAAAACGAATTCTTCGTCGTTAAAGGAGACGGTTTGGCGGCGGTGATATAGCCGCGTAACTTGAGAGTCACTGTTAAGCCATCCTGGAGTCAAAGACGAAGTTTTCGAATAAATGAATAGGTTCCCAGAGCCGAACGTAAAAGACTAGCGAATCACAGCGGGACCGAGAGCAGCGGCACTATTGTTGTCCGATATTGTTGCCGTTTCCTTCGGGTTTTCGTTGGGTGGATTTTCCCCGGTTTCACCCTCCCCCTCTTCAGCCCTTGGTCGCCGCTCCTCCAGGCCTGCATCCTTTACGAGCCGGAGGAGAGAATGACAACGGAGAAAAAAGGTCCTCCGTCACCGAAGTCAATATTTGAGGTGGATCCTATCTCGTACAGCGGGACTACTTCTCTCTACACGTGCGAATGTGAGTAAGTACCGTGGTATCCCATATACTATGTATACATGTGCGAAATCGCATAGGACAGAACCATGCGGCAGAGCCGTGAAGCCGCGGAAGCTGAAAGCGCAAACTGCACCATCTCCGTGAGTTATCGGAACAGTATTGAATTTGTCCAACGTTATATACACGCGTTACTCGTGTTTACCGGAAGAATTCTGAATTGTCTTGCGACCGCGTGCGTTTACGGAGAATGAAACGCTAGTCGTGTCTTGAATCGTAAAAAGGGGTCATAAATTCTCGAGGATTGGTACGTGCAGCTTCATTTAACAATCTATGGCCATTGGTTTAATCTAATAAAAAAAAAATGTTTACATCTTATATTGTAGGAGTTATTTATACGAGTTTTCATTCGCATCGACGCTTATGTACGGAATCAATAAACATCATGGATCTTGTTGGTGTTAGATACCGTCGTTTGCCGGATTCAACCGATCATCATTTACGGAAATGAATAATATGTCAAATATCGTATATACCTATATAATCGGGCAAATTCTTGCGATCGTAAGAAAAATAAATCAACAGTTGGCTTCATTCACGAAAACTGTACAGCCCACTGTCATAAAAACGTGTCTACATCGTCCGAAGTGGATTAATGTCGGATAGACTTTCATTTATTTTACCTTCGCATCAAGTTTCGGAAAGCAAGTTCACAGCTAGAACTTCGGAGCCGATGGTATATGTATGAAAAACTGCGGATAGCTTATCGTATTAAATACCGAGGTACTCAGAAAATCGGTAAATAGATTTAATGGCCGGACAACGAAACGGCATTACGGTGACTGGGTGTCTGAACTGAGCATTGCGTGTGCATCACCTTAAATACACTGCACGTACAAACTAGAGCTTGCGTGTGTACGTCGATGGGCTATAGGTAAGCTGATCGAGGGAAATATAGGTTTATGCACTCCCTCGGGAATACGTGCTATGTACGGTGTACTGTATGCACCACATCCAGGAACTTGGAAGTTAGGTATACGTGTATGTGTCTGTGTAATGTAAACG
Organism: Neodiprion virginianus; assembly: GCF_021901495.1. Classification (NCBI taxonomy): domain Eukaryota; kingdom Metazoa; phylum Arthropoda; class Insecta; order Hymenoptera; family Diprionidae; genus Neodiprion; species Neodiprion virginianus. The sequence goes on from NC_060880.1 coordinate 30,028,504, forward strand.
ATTCGCTGATATACATGCAGATATTTACCAGATGTTATGAACAGACGTGTATACGAGTATATCGCTACGTCGCACTTCGCGCAAGTGTTCAACTCATTCCGTATTTCATTGAGAGTATAAAAGAGAATCGGAGATATACATGAGTGACAAAGGGTAGTCAAGCCGTAGTCAGACTGACGACTAACAACGATGAAGCTACGAATATACAATTTATACCCTTCTATACTGCTGTATTTGAAATTGTTGCGTAATTATACGATATGTATATTTTCGGAAGCGGAAAGAATTACATCCGGAGGGAGCATTAATTCTGTTATAATTTACAACGGAATCTACCCTTTGCAAATTATTCATCCGGATAAGCAATTAATTTCGAAAGACAAGTCTGGAAACTGGCTGACTGTTGCGCGAGTCGCGTTATTCCCAGGTTTATTTTCTTATCTTCGAACGATTCGCAGGTCTACTCTAATCAAAATTTCACTTGATTAAATATTATTTTACTCTTGAAAAAAACATTATAGTCCGTTCTACGAGAAAGTTTCATACCACACTCAGCCAAATTCTGTCGCAATTACGAATCGGATTTACACAGTTATACGATGAATTTCGAAAAATTACAAAAAGAGTTTTTAATTGTTGTCATTGAATAAAAAAAAAACAACGTCGAAAGAATTTACCGTTGTTAATGGTGTAAGACTCATTCGTAAGTGCTGCAATGAATGGTTGAAAAAATACAATCGACAGTTTCTGAGACGTGAAATAATCGGTGAAGGCGATCACAAATCTTTTTCAAAGTGAAAAGTCCAAAGAGAAATTTTTAATTTTGTAACTCATAAGCAGTTGAGTCTTGAATATCGTTCGAACACCAAATATATACCTGATGTAACGTTAATCGATATGTACCGCAGTTGTCAAACTGTCCGAAATAGTTCTCTCTCAATTGTTCCTTATTTTTATCTGCATATATAAGGATTCAGAAAACCTAATCGGGTAGTATGATTACATCGCGCAGAGAGTCTCGCTGATCGCCAGCGCGATTATAACCCTGAACGATTAGCCATTGCTCAAAGTGTACCGGTTCCCTTACTTGAGACCCATTGTCCAGCTAGAATGAGGAAGAAAGTAAAAGTGAAATGGCGAAGGCGAGACGCTAAGGAGGGAGAGAGGAGAATGGGAGGAGAGCTACGTAGCGGTCAAGGACAGCTTGAGCCGAACGGCTACCGCTAAGTTCTCCGATTCGCCGATAAAGGGATTTTAGGTACCAATGTCTGCCCGCTAGTGCCATTTTTCGCGCGGTTAGTACATGACTCGAAAGTTAACGTCAGTAAGTCAAGTAATTCGTGGCGATGCCTCGTCTGCAAGGTTTTGGTATCGGTTTTATGCGGCTGCCCTTTCGGAGGCCGGTCTACATGTTTTCCCCAAACATCGGCTTGGGAACCGTAAGCGAGCGCAGCACAAAGTCGCTCTCAGCCGTTTAGACACCGCGGTGAAGCCACTCAGGTTAATTTTTGTCACCTGGTGCATTGCAGTTTTTATATTAGTGTTGAATTCTTTCACTTCAATTTTCTCCTAAATACCGATGTTTAATTTTTATTATTCCGATCGATTTTTACCACCTAATTTTATACTTGAAACAAATTGTGAAGCGTATTTCTAGTACCACGCGTTACAAATAAGTTTTACATGCATTAAAACGAATTATTTTTTCATACAATTTTTGTTTTATTCAACGTTAAATCAATGATGGAATCCGAATATTAATAAATTCGAACCAAACAGCATAGAGAAAAAAAATTCTTTGAAACTTGTCACCTTCCTTTGGTCCCGCACTTTTTCATGAAAAGTAAATATACCTAAATCAGTACGTGCAAAACAGAGCACTTTGCACGTATTATTTCATTAAATGAAATTATTATTTCCCCCGCGAATCGCGATGAAGCTTCTGCTGCTGCTGTTCCTGCACTTATTTTTACCGAAACAATGAAGTAGGCTGTGAAAACCGTCAACTTCAAAAATGTTGACGGAGGTGTTATATCGATTTTGCGCCGCCCCGCGTGGCACGTAAAACGAGGCGATCTTGTTTCCACCTGGCAAAACATCCTTTCTCGGAGCCAAAACATACTGCGGCCTTACCATCAGGGTCAGAAGGAGGGAGTGAAACGCAGGGGAAGAAAAAATGGCGCTGGAAAGAGACAGGCCTAGTGGTAGAGAGAGAGAGAGAGAGAGAGAGAGAGAGAGAGAGAGAGAGAGAGAGAGTGAGAAGCAATAAGGGCGGGCCTTAGATTCGCAGTTGAATCTGCCGCGCTTAGCGGTCCCTCGGTAGTTTCTTAGGCGGTCGATAGATGGATCGGAGGAACTCGACTGCCCGCTAGCACCAAATCGCTTGCTCAGTTTCTATATAATAATCGGCTCTACCCGATCTTCCAGTAACCCGATGCTTCCCGGTAAGTGGTTGGTGAACGATGCACTGTGAATAGCTTGGTTGGTCCGTTTACAAGCTGGAAGATGCATGCGTCACGCACGTCAATGCACCAAGTTCCTGGGAGAGGGTATAGTTGCGGCGATCCGATGCGCCCCGGCAACTCACGATGATCCACAGATGCGGTGGCAATGCTTAATGAGTTGGTGAGGGTCACGTAACACGGAACCCCTCAAAAGCTTGGGTGTAGAAGTAGCGAGGTAATGTACGAGTCCCGCACTTCACTACTGTGGCAGCGACTTCGGTTACTTTTTTTAATTCATTCGAGTCATTTTTTCGTTTTTCTCTCCACCTTATATCTCACACCCGGAACAAACCAAAGAAAGCCAAATATAACACGAAATATTTATTGATTCGATAGTCTTTGGGGGATAAAATTTTGCTATTGAATCGGCAAACAATTATTCACTATTTTTTACAACAATAATTTCACCCCAAGTAAACGTAAAAAATCTAACGACAAATAAATAACCTAATTCCGATTAACTCTGGCTGTTGACTGGATTCTGTCAAATTTCGCTCGATTGAAAATCGAAACTTTCGATTACTTATCAGAAAAGGCCATCAAGAATTGTAAAATATTAAATCATATCGATTGACCGTATCCTACTTTTAATACATACTTGAAATCTTTGATATTTCATCCGATTATTTCACCATAGGTGAATCCGATGATGGGACGGCCGCGTCTCGTTTACCGAGGTTCGATAGCAGCGGATGTACGCCAAGAAGCGGGGGGGCGTGTATAATGCACCGGGAATAGAGAAGGGAAGGCAATCGTAAATAAATCGGCAAATAGTAAGTTGAGCAAATACCGAGAGCCGAGGACTTAATGAACCAAACTGTTTGTCCAGTCTGGGAGCGCGCAGCTGACCCGCCGCCGCGCTATCGGACATCGCATGGAGCTTTGCACGGGTAGACTCGCAATTTCTAGATCCCTGCGTTCCGATCGCTTCCGTTTCCCATATTGCACTTGTTGGCTCAGGCGCAATAGCACCGAATCCACCCCGACGCATCAGGAATTATAAAGGGTATAAAAATAGTTGGGAGATAGATCGGTGGATAAACTTCTCCGACTTCCTGCCTCGTTAACACCGTTATTAAAAGCGCTAGGTGAAATGCCCATGCGAGAGCATCGTTTCGCAATTTCATAAAATCTTAATATATGTATACTTATAGTTAATAATGCGTACATTTGCTTCGTACAGATATTTGTACAGCTAGCCCCGCGTAGAATTCAAATTTCGCAGATACGGGGTGACTTTATAATTTTCTAAATGTTGTCTAATTACGCAACTTTCAAAGCTATTATTTCTCGGGAAGAATTTTACATCATTTTGGGTTTTATATGCAAGAAATTGTATGATGATAGGATAACTTGGCTTTCTTATAATATGTAACAAGACGCGCTAGGATTGTCAGACACTCCATCAGGCCAAGGTGGCGTCTATTTCAGCTGCCAGACGGGCCGAAAGTTAACGAACAAAGTTGTTGAGAATATTTAATGTATTTTTAAAACACAGTCTGAAAAGTTTAATGTTATTGGATATTTTTCCCATCTTTTTTTTCTATATCACTATCTCTCGCTTTTTTTTATGCTTACGGATGGTGAAAATTACCTACCGCAATAGCAAAAAATGAAATATGTGGTCTGAAATTTTTTTTACATATAAATCAAGGGGCGTAATTACAAACAAACATTCTTCGATTAATCTCAGTTTCAACTACGTATACTTCGGGGAATTATTTTCTCATAAGTCATCAGTGGGTAATGCAAGGTAATTGGCGCTAGTCTCGGAGTCTAATTAGTTAATCACGGGCATGTACAGAGTTAAGTAAAAGTTCTGCGATTAAAAGTAAATCGTGATATCTGTTGTACCGTTGGGAATAAAATGTAAGGATAATTTTTTTGCTACAATGTTATTATTATTCACTCTGATCGAATTACAATAGAGTGAAATGTTACTATATTTGTTCTAAAACGATGTAACTAGTCTGACTTTAGTAACGGTAGCCTTCATTACGGGCAGGTAAAGTGTTTACACAAAGCAGCAGCACCCACTTCACGTTGAATAATTAATTAACGTGATGATGATGAACCTTCATGCAGGTACCCACCTACCCGCCTCCACGTCTGGCTAGTTAGTTCCGTCAGGTTATAAAAAATTAATTAACGTTACGCAAAATATTGAAACGCAAGTTTTAAACTCCAGTCTTCGCGACGAGAGTACATTACACGTGTAAATATACAGAGTGAATTTCCCGTGTGATGTACGCGAATATTTCCCCGTATTTGAGTACAAATGCAAAGTTCGTAATCCTGATTGAAGTTGCCTCCAAGTCCCGAGTGTTTGTCGAGTTGCCTGTACCGCAGGCGCTGCCTGCCTTTACACGCGTTCTAAACTAGGCCGGAACTAGGCGAAAACTATAGTTGGCAAAGCTCAGAGACGGAGAGAGGATCTCCCTCGGATATCGACAAATGTCACGTTTAACGCTCATTTTAATAAAAATGGAATCACCCCTCGAGCATCGCAGAGCATGAGGATCAGCTCGAAGAACAGCGGAGAAAAAACATTGACACAGACTGCAAGTGACGCTGTTAATCCCTGCTATGAATTATCTGAGGCGAGGCGGGCCGCAGACTGCCACGTTAACCCCACCGTGACGAATATCTCTCTATAAAAGAGGGATCGATGTTTTTTATATCACGCGGTCCTGCGATGCGTGGGATTTCGTGGGGTGAACAGATATAGGTACGTCTGATTCTTTCAGACGCGGGAGAATTCATCGTCTATCATAGTCGACGCGCACTGTTTCCTTTAATAATAAAATGAAATATGTCGAATTACTTGCACCGCCTTATGCGAGATACGTACATATGTCACGATAAAAATCGCGCATACCTGACGATTCGTCGTTGTAATAACAACAACAATAATAATAATAATAATAATAATATGTTGGGTCATTTTTTTTCGTACTCATTGTGCATGTTTTAATATATACTATATGTTATAATATATAATATGTTATAATTCTGTTTTTACTTTTATACGAAGGAAAGACGGCCGAAAGATCAGCGTTCTGCGATTACAATGATCTTTGGCCATCTCATGCGCAAAGTGTGTGAACCTATGCTGGATTTAACGCTGCGGCTCAGACATGATCCAACTCAGATTTCATATAGACAGCACGATTTCCATACCACATCATAAATCCAAAACACCGCCGTGTAATTCGAAGTTTTTTCAATATGCTTCGTAGCAGCAAACGTGTATAACGCCCTAGCATCCGCGAATTTCTTTTTTATCCCCCATCCCAGCAGGGATGTTACATATTGCGGATTAATTTAGTTCGCCAAGTTGCGGTGGAATGACGAGGGGTACAAAGCAGGCGTATAGAATTCGACAAAAAATTCATCTATCTTTAATCCTGGCTGACGTGAGCCAATCCGACGAGCATGAGATGCGTAAAGTCTCAAGAGACGCGATCGCGCTTCCCGGAGCCAGTAAGGACGTAAAAAATCTTTGATAAATAATTTGTTGAGCACATAATGTTTTCAACGAATTGTGCGAATATACAAAAATCCGCAATTTTTTTTTCTGCAATTACAACTGAATCCGGTAATACAGATTCCCCTCGTTTCATGATGGGTGTGTGTGGGGTGAAGTTCGGACGGTTGGCTAAAGTCAGTCCCACACAGTGGGGAACGGTAACTTTCCAAGCGCTATGAAAACGAAGTGGAGAACGTTGAATAAAGTTAGCACGAGTTTGCGTAAAGTTGCAGGGTGGAAACGGTGTGTTATGTATGCATAGTATACACATACCTGCCTGAATTTAATTACAGTAGTCCGAAACGGCTTAAATTCAAAATTGGTTCCAAAAATTATTTATATACGCTGGGTGGAAAATTTTGGTCCATTTCTGAAATATCCACAACGTATAATTTTTCCCGCGCCTTTGTTGCTGATTTTTTTCTTTTTCTTTACGTACAGTTCATAATCGAGGTAATTATTTTTTTTATTCTCTTATACGGGAGAAATTGTTGTTTGTTATACGATGGCATGTTCAAACATCGCCCTTCCGCATCAAGGACACAAAAGCCTAGCCCACCTTGCCCACTGGGATTTAATGATACGACCGTGGCGCGATTTTATTAGTTGAAATCATACAGCGGTCATATTTTCAAATTAACTTTAGTCCCGACGGACCCGCCCCCATCACGCGTTTGTACAAAACTCATGGATGCCTTCTCACACCCTTGCGTAGCGAGGCGGTCGGATCAGCCCCGATACAGTGTGGCGGCCCCGAAGTAGACGCACTGCGTGTTCGTTCGCAAATTGCCTGTTACGCCAACGAATACATATCGGTACTGTGACTGAAAAAAACTAATATTTCGACCGCCTGGGGGAGCAACTTTTCACCCCCGCCGCACCGGTCCATCAACAGCGTAGCACGGGCGTCGGGAAATATTAGCCAAAGTGCAATGTGCTGCTGAAGCTAATTCCGCAGCGTTTGTTACATTTGGAAATAATGCACCGGAGAATAATGCAACGGACGTTAAATAATGATGGAAAGGTGAGCATATGTCAACGTCCTTGTTGGTCAGATGCGATCAGGTTCGTCTACAATGTGATATATTATTGAGATTTGCACTACGAGATAAAGGGTGCTAATTCGAGCTAAATTTAGTCTTCAACAGCCTTGCATAGCGAACTGATACAACGCTGGAAATGCTAATGGGCTTTACGTTGGCACTGATCGAATTAAATCTTCCGGGCTCTTAACTCCGCGTGTATATAACCATTATCCAGCGGTGTTTCGGCTAAAAATATTAGCAAACCGACAGACTTGCTTCACGTATTTATACCGTATCACCGGCATCACCGTCGTTGATACTCGTCTATCATTTAACAAGATAGGAAACGTTGAAGCGGTGACTTTTGATAATAAGACCATATTATCTTGGAAATTGATTATCTCTATTATTGCAATACGCGCCGACCTTTTCCAGAATGCAATCTATTTCCACCGTCGAATCAAATGAAATTATTTATTTGTCGATTTCCGCCACTGTGATGCATGGAGCTTACCTACTTTTGCCTCAAACCACTTTACGCTCATCCTCGAGTAGTAAAGATATCTTAACTAGATACTTTTCTTGGGTTACACTTTTTGTGCGCTCCCCCTAGCTGGACGAACGAAATAAAAGTACATAACTTTGAAAAAGTTTCATCTTTTGTGATAAATTTCTCGATATCGTACCTAGGTATACGTATACCTATAAAGCACATGGTGTAAAAAATTGTAAATAAAACTTTTGCCAGTTGAACTCTATTCACGATTGGATCTTTTTCGTTTTCAGAATATAATTACCAAATCTGAGCGTATACCGAACTTTCATTATTACAATCTTGAACTCTGTTTGGTATAGCAACGTGTAAAAAGCGATGCCATGCCCAACAAAGCTAGTGATTTCGAGAATGCAAAGTAACTTATAGTCGTAGGTCTGTAGTCTTACTCTGACAGTTATTTTGGAGTATATAGTTGGTAAGGCGATTTATGCGTGAATAATTCATGTGGATTTCGAACGTAGTTTGCTTACAAGCTCGTAGACTCGAGTGAGACTCTGGTGATGTATCGAATCTCGTTTCAGTTTCTGCCATAAGGATTTTTTGCATAATATTATAGTTTTTCTTGTATTCGCGATTTAAATATTTTGGCGATTAGGTATTGGTAAAATATTTTGGAAACGCACTTGAGCAGGTACCAAAATTCAGTTCAATGCAAATCGATGCTTTTAACAATTAAGCTTGCATTTCGATACTTGAACGAAACCATCGATATTATAGTCCGAGCTGAGTTTTGTGAATGCGAAAACAGTCTAGCAGCTGGAAAATGGAAGATGGTTGATTGTACGAATCGACAAAAACTTTGGATTTAATTAAACGAAGTTCTCCGGGAGTGATATCGCGTATACTGTCCGGGGCTATAATAATACATTTTTCAAGTAAAATTATCCACTTGAATTGTTCTCGTTATACACTCACTTTGCATGTTTCCTCCCCTAACGAGGAATAACACCGCGTTGTACCCCGTAAATTTAATACTTTTTTCCCGGGCTCGCGGCACTACGTTAGCCGTAATTTTCGGTGCCAGGAAGACTGTCACGACAATATAAATACCTACACGGAGGTTCGGCATTGTACACGAAGCTCCGCGTGTGTGCGGGGTGGAAATATACGAGTATGCAGGGTTGTACCAGCCGGTATTATACCGCGTGCAACTCAAATTACGTTAACTTTCGGCATCTCTCAAAAATCGCCTCTTCAAAATTCATTGAAACCTGGGAGCGGGCAACGACTTTTTTAACACACAGATACGCGCCTAGAAACGCAAGCTCTGCGTACCGCACAGTGTAGTAAAAATGTGAGGCAAGGGGCTGCAGGGCAGCTCAGAGCAGCCCGAGTCATATATTATGCATTGTTCTGCGGGCCACAGGAATCGCATATCTGTACCGATTTGCGGTAGCAGAATCTTGGGCGCCGCGGGGGCGAGGCGAATCGCTCCCTCCAACCCTTATCTCTGGATTCGTGGGGCGATATTCTCCCAATATTATAAATAAGTAACAGCTATCACTCGGGGGACGATCCGACGCCGCCGTCGCCTTGCGTATAAAGCGCGGGGCGTGACTCCGGCCGTTTAGCGTGACTCACGAAAGAGAACAACAGCACTCAAAGTCGTCTGACTACTAGCTGCCGTGGCTTGATATCTGAGCGCATCGCGGACCCCTCGAACTTAGTTGGGGCGCCAAGGGGTGGAGGCTGCTGCTGGGGGGCTAAACGGCTTACCGCGGTGTCATTGTGCAGAGGCGTCTGCGCCGCGCCAAGAGACACCCTCGACGACATCCACGTGCTGCGTCTAATCCTTTCATCTGCTCGGCTAATTGCTACGATTAAGAAACGGCAATGAAGTCTGCTTAACGAGCATATGCACCCCCGAGTAGAGATCAGACGGGGCTTTCGGCTCCGTTGCCCAACCGTGAAACTATATATCTTTTTCTTTCTTACCCCCGTTACTTCCGTGCAGTTAACCCCCAACTTTGGTAAACAAGGCTTGTGTGCGCAATACTATACGTGTATGTATGCATTAAAATATACATATAGAGTTCCTTTTACGTAATACGTCATGTTTGCCCTCTGAGATCATCGGCGCCTCGTGGTCATTATCAGAAGTGCATCTAGTGTCAGGGCATAAATTTGGACATGCCATCTTGATCCTGCAGATTTGATTCGCGATTCGCGAATCGATATTTCAAGTAAAATTTGCTTTGCTGAGGGTATAAGAGGCTGACGGCAAATATTAATCGAGAGTTACTACGTTTACGTGCGAAATATTTGACACTTTTCAAATACGGTCATAGGCGTTTACGTGTTACTTTGACTTCCAACGACTCAAATCCGTTATCGTTCACGTGATCGAGCCTTACCGACTATCACCGGCTCATAACGCGTGACCTGGTGCACGTAAAGACACAACGGTCGTTTACGTTTTGGTAAATAGCGCAAGTCACGAAAATTAGTAACTCGATGCACGTAAGCACAGTGCATATTAACTTGTTTTTATCAGCAGTACATTTTTCGATTATTTTTCTATTTCCTCAGCACAGTAAAATGTAACGTCTGCGCTTTCATATTATTCAAATTTCCACAAGACCTAAACGCAACGGCACTCTAAATTTCCATTGGAATTCGTATCGTGCCCAGCTTCCGATTAGGATTTAAATTGACCGTAAAGTATAAAATAAAAAAATCTGTGAAAGTGTACCTACCTACGTTTAGTTTCAGCACTCGCATCGGTCCGTTGCGTTCGTCACATACAAGTTTCAAGTCTAAATCCTACAGAGTTCCGATTACCAATGCGAAGGGACAACTTGTAATCCAGGGCCTTGCAGGCGGGCGTCTTATCAGCAGGTTACAGAGTGATGGGTGCATGTATTACTCGAGAAGCGGTGTCCTCTGCACCTAACCCCGAACTGGATCCGATTCAGATTTGCTTATCAAATGAGCCCACGCCGGCTACTTACTCGTTAACTTTATTGCTGGTAAATGCCGCGTTAATGTTAACCGTGACTGTTTACGACGCCCTGTAACCAGTGGCAAGAGACAACAGAATTCCGTTGCGACGGGGTGTTATCGCGTTTTTATTGCCAGTCATCCGGCTCCGCGGTTTGTGGTTTATTCCGTTGTGTGCTAACAATAAGTAGCGACTAATGCCAATCAGTGACGGTGGAACGAGTCGAACGAGTGGAAGTCGAGAGCGATTTACTGATTTTCGAACGGCTGAATATTTCACGACTATTGACATGTTTCTTAGTTTTTCTTCCAAATTTACTCCAGTCAAATTGCACAAATATTAGGCTCGACGTTTACGGATTGATGCAACGTTTTCCTGTGTTCGATAGCCAGCATCGGGGTAAACCTATGCTGAAGGTTTAATATATCATATTGGAAATTCCATTGTAACTGATTGTCCCCAGAACGTAACCGTTTGAAAATTTATCCTGTTATTAATTTTCATTACACTTGTGCGATTACAAATTATTGGCTTACACGGGCGGTTTACAGTCTGTTCAAACGTGCGGGTAAAATGATTAAAATTGCAGCGCTGGATTGATCACTTTCCAATTTAAATAAAATCCGTAAAAGTATACAACGAAATTCATCTAGCGTCTATCACATAGCTGTGATAAATGAATGGGTTTAAGGTACACCGGATGTATAATATAATATGCAGATAACTGTTGCAGGGTCTACCGCGGTTTGATACCACTTATACGTCTCGAACGATAAATACGCAGCAGCGTCTGAATCCGGATTTAAATTTGTTTATGGGCGTATAATGAATAAATGATTTACATACGGCACTGTTCAACCTAGACACATACCATCTAGTTTCCAATGTACATACAACTGATCGCTTGCAACGACGTGACCCAAATCGTGCAATATGCGGTCAGTGGTACGTATAATAGTTACGTAACACATAACCGGCAGTGTAATTAACGCGGATATTCGCACACCAAAATGTTTCACAAACAAAACCGCACTCCTGCGCAAATGAATTAACCACATATTCGTGAAGCAATATAAGTTGGTCTTTGTATCGTCTGGAATCAAAAGAGAAAAGATGAGCGTAACAGAAATTTCTTTACAGAATAGATTGAACTCGTTATTTGAAAAAATTTTCCAGCCTCTGGGTAACTGCGGATACGAACAGAGAAGGAATTATGGTTGGCACCACAAGTTCAGACTGTACGTGTACTTATCTCGAGTTCTATCGAACAGAAGCATCTCCAAGTGTAAATCAAAACTTGATAAGGCGTAATTAAAGCTGCTGGCAGCTCTCGTCATTACTTTCAACCGCATACATATGTGCATGCATGCATGCATGTTCACCTACGTACGCGTCTATAAACATGCGAGTACTCCGTGCAATGTGCTACGCTTCGTCGAGGCGATTTAACGCAGGACGCAACGCGTATCCTGTAACTCCGTATATTGCATCTAGACTGTTATTACACCGTGGCTAATTACTATACCGACCATCTTCTTTTCGTCCATTTTACTCGCAGGGAATTGTTCGATTATTATTCGATTTCTCGACAGAGGCACTTTCGTTTCACACATGCGCACAGAGATTTTATTACTTGGAATTCCGAGACGTTTCGAACTGCTGCTGCTGTGAATATACCTTCAAATTTATGAAAACCGGTTACAACGCTAGGTGCAATAGTCAGTTTTTCAGTTTTGGGGTAAAACCGTTCGGCGCAGCAGGCTAATTCAGCTAATCGATGCTTACTGAACGACCTTTTCCCCTGCTGCAGTGTTCGCCAAAATCACAAATCGCGGCGAAATGGGTGGTGAAAAGATCACAGGTGTCGCACGCCCATGCTGTAGAAGGAAAATGTATTGAATTTTTTTTTTCCGAAATTTGTACAAGAACGTTGCGATTAGCGGGCTAGTAAAAAAAACGCCGTGATTTCTAGTTTTCATACCAGTGTTTGAACCAGGTGTCACGAACACCTGGTAAAAACTGGAAAAATTAGTTGCAGAATACGTGGGTGTATGTAATTAGCTAAATTGGTTCTGCGATTAACAGCACGTTTTATGAATGCAAAAGTTTCAACTATTCAAAGGAAATATGTTCCCACCACTCATAATGGATGTCGAACGGATGCGAGTTTACGACCCGTCTAAGGAGATCCTGTGCTTACTAATGCACGTTATACCCTACTGAGAATATTGGCTTATTAATAAATCAACAACGCTGCGCAGATTCCAAGGCTCCTTTGTCACGAGTGCTTGAACAGAACCGTGTGATTAACCGGCAACAGCGAACACATATCAGTGGTCTGGCCGTTTTCATTCCATGAACTGGTTCGTCGGTCCCTGCAGTTGCTCTGTTTAGTGTCGCTGAAAGAATTTTAATTGCGTATGAATCACGCAAAGCACCGATGTAAATCAAACCATCAGCAATGTGTTATTAAACACTTTAGCCGTCATCAGTGGTCGCAGTTTAACCTCCGGGGGAAAACTTTCAGTTTCCTGAAACAACGTGGTCTTTCTTACCCGGCACCGATTGACTTCGCAATTATCGGTGTTATCACAGATGCCTACTCTATCGGCCAACGGTAAGTCGTACATGCTGTCTCCGTCGATTTATAACTCATCGATATCTACGAAAGATACGCCGGTGAAACTAAGTTTGTTCAATTGGTTGAACGAAGGTTGATTAATAATCATGCTATTCACTGACGCTCATTTCGCTTAATGAAAATCATTTACTGACGGTATTTGCGTAGAACCGAAGAGATGACAAGTTTTTACTCCATTTACAATCCAGGATTACAGCCATGACATGAAATTCTTTCAATCTTGATTCGAAAAATTCCATAGACCATTGTCATAGCGTAATAATAGAAAATTACACAATATCCAGCGCACATTCACACACTAAGCGAGGAGTAGTGCGGCTAGCAATAAGCAAACTGTATGTAACGTATTTGCTGTTAGTGCAGCTAATGAGTCAAGGGCTCGCTAGGACGACCTGTTTAATACGTTGTTAACACATGTGACTATGCACGTGTATACATACCTATATATCGTGGCGGAAACACCAGAGCTCGGGAAATTCCAGAGGAATGTTACGCCCAACGTATAGCTGTGCATGCCGTGTGCATACAAGTTTTAACGACTGGAGAATTCAGATTCAAGATTTGTCCTGCAAATCTATGCAACTGTAACCGGTTCCCGGTGAAGTTTATCCTTCAATTCAGGTCTGGGATCGTATCTTGCATCTACCTACGTCAAATACATGCATTACGATTTGTAATTGCAGATGTCCGGCATCGAGCGTGTACCGAGTAAGCCTGGCCGATTACTTTCATTGTCACGTTTGTGCAATTACTTTTCGTAACTTGAACTATGTCTATTTTAAGCTAATCATGATGCAGCAGCGATACGGATTTCGATCAGTTCCGAACCGTGAATTAAATAATGTCCCTGAAATGCCTTAGTAATCCGAGCCAAGTTTACGATGACTCGGAAGAACGAAGTGATTTCAAGTCATCGATCTTCCGTTTCAACGTTGCTCAATTTTTCAGGGGTTTCAGCCTCGTTAAGTATTGATTTACTCGCGCAACTAAGATTTTCATCGAATCAAGAATTTCCGGAACTCTACGTGCAATACCTGGCTTCGAAGCAACGAGGTATGACGATTTACGTTCGATTTTTCACTGTAACAAACGGTAAATAATATTTTTCTTTGTTTGCGCTGTCCTCCAAAATGGATCACACCTTATAGATATTTCAGACTAGAATCTAAAACAAGCGTCAATCTCAATTCGTGATTTGATTTTATTACGAGCTAGTTTCCTAAGAAAGTAATCAGATATTGTGTATCAAATAGGATTTCCAAATTACTCCATCGGGACAGAGTACGTCATAAAAAGAAATCTGTAGTTTCTACACAGGTAATCAACGCCAGCGACTATAGGGATTCCCCTTGAACGAACTCGTGAACGAGAACGATTTCCCAGAAATCAAACTAGGCCGACGTTGTTTTAAATTTGGCATATAGTGCGTTGATTAATTAGTGGCTCGCATACCTCGAGATTTCATATTCCACGGCTTATGACGGTCGGGAAAATGACGCGTCGCTTGCGCCTCAATCTTCGGAAACCAAGTACAGTAATTCCCGCAAGAATATACCGTGGCTGTATAACTGACCAATGACCATGGCTCTGAGAACGACGGAATATATTATCTGAGTCAGAGTTTTTTTCGACGGCAGATATGAGCCAGTCACTAGTAACTGCCCGGAGTCAGTGCTGCCTGCGACACAGCTCGTCGCGCTTCTGTGGGCAGAAATTATTCCTGAGTTGAAACGCGTTGGTTTCTCATGTGTAAATACTGATCAAGCTCGCGCTAGTTTATCGAATAATTAACCATGATACTGGCCACGTCTTTGGTGGCTGTTGCCCTTGCAACTACGATATCAGCGGGAAATATCGTCTTTGACAAGCCAAAATTCCCTGCCGTCGATCCGTATGAGTTACCAAGTGTTTTTCAAACTCGAGTCGCTGACCTTCAGAAATACCCGCTAGGTGAGTTCAATTTTCTCCTTTATAACCATTCGACGAAACCTGATATGACTGAAATTTAACGTTCATGAAAACATTTACAATAATGTCTCGTGTCGCTTTTCACTGAAAATAAAAATATTGTTGTAGACATTATTTTATAGCTTTAATAAAACTTGGAACAAGTCTTGGAGTATGTCCATTTTTACTGGTAAAATGGCCGAAAAATTACAGATATCTGGAACCACGTAAACTATAAATTATGTTTAGAGGACTTACTTGATAAAATAACGCAGAATTTCGAAACACTCACATAATTTTTTTCCTTTCGCTAAGATTAAGGGGACTAGGAAGGCTAAAAGTACATCGTTAGACAATTACTTATAATAAATTTTATTTATTAATTGGAATTCTTTAGGCCACTATTGGAAAAACCCCGCTTCACAGTCTGCATGATTTCGTCGATCTGAAAAATTCAAAAAGATTCTTCTAAAGCAATGTTTTCGTTATAGTATGAAAAATTGAGTGTTGAAGAACTATTTTTATGAAAAATTTTATTTCCTTATGTTTCGCAAAAGAAGTGTTAGATAAGATGTCGAAAATTTGGCTTGACGGACTATGACGAAAACATTACTGTGCAGGAATCTGTTTGAATTTTGCAGTTCCATCTATTGACCTACACCGAACGAATCATGCAGAACCTGAAGCGGCGTTTTCCCAACAGTGGCCTAAAGAATTCCAATTAACAGATATTATTTATCATAAATAATTTCTTTTACAATTTTTTTTTTCCTTACTTCACTTTCGAAATTACAATAAGTAATGTGTAACCAATGCTTTGTCTTATTTTTAATAATATACCTACTCCGTAAAATACAACGGTCAAAATATTAATTTTCGCCAGCGCTGAAGGTATGTGCCCCCTTAAAATCTCCGAAAACACAATTTTTTGGTGTTGATTTATTATATTATTACAATCTCTTACGAAAAGTTTGGCGCAACTGATATTGAAAAATTGGCTATTTCGCATTTGGGAAATGAAATAGCACTTGCTGATTTATCGATTGTTAACGTATGCGTGGTGACGAGTAATTGCGAAGCTGCAAAGAAAGAAGGTTAGATGGAAAGTGAAGTCTGATGAGCAGAACGAAGCACGAGAAGTTCAGAAGGCAGAGTGCTGGATCGGAGTTCTGGGAATAAGAGGATATATTCAGGTGTGTACGGTACGTGCGAGAATTGTTAAGTCTGGTGAAATGAAGAGGCTTCCACATAAGAAAGACGATAAATGAGTTGTGAGTGCGAAATGGTGATGTGCGCGTAAAACTGGTATCCATGAGAAAAATATTAGTAATTAAGATTGTTAGGATATTAGAGGAATTTACAGATGAGGAGCTGAATTTTCGATATATTGTTAATCGCTAATACATACGTGTAAAATAATGTTTTGAGAAAGATCTGATGTGTAGTTTTTGTGTAATTAATTATTGAAACTTGGATATTTAATATGTAGTCAACACAAATAATTTAATTAATCCAATTAGAAGTGATCTTACGTAAAACCTAAATTTAAATCATTAATCTACATCTTCATATTTTTTATATCAGTTAAAAAAAAATCTGTTTTTTATTATGACTTACCGCGTACTGTTCGAACAACCTCAAGGAGGATGTTGAGCGTTGAAGGTAACCGCGAGTCTAAAGTTCGGGCGTATAGTACGCATGTTTACACGCTTTTTTCCCAAAGCAAAGTTTTTAATTAGTTTTATCATAATAATTAATGAACTTCTTAAAATATCGCCTTGTTTTTTACTTTTCGTTGGATTTGGTGATACAAGGAAAGCATTGGTTTCGGTCGATGATCACTGTTTATATTTTCAACGAATCTTTACGTTTTCGAATCTCTCGAATCCACAAAACTGGTTTTTAGAAAAATGTCAGTCTGGTGGATGCAAGTCTGTCGGTCTGTTGGTCTGTTCGACAAACTCCCGCGATGATCTTGGAAATGGTTTGATGAAAAAATCTAATTTTACACATTGAACCGATGCCTGTATAAAAAAAAAATTTTATTCGTACTGATGTAACAATGAATGTAAAATTGTTTCCGCGATTCTCAGATTATTATCCGCCGTTTTTTTAATTTTCACTTTTGAAGCACAATTTAAGTTCAATCTACGTAGGCAAATCCCGCAAATGGAATGACGTTTAAAAACTTACAAAATTTGCATGCGGCGGCTCCGAATCTTGGCAAAAAAGGAGCAATGCGCAAAACGAGCGCTCGTCTTCGTCGCTCAATGTTTTCCTTAATTATCAATATTTTTTTTCACGAACACCACTGACTTTCATCGACAAAAATGTGACAAGCAACTTGAGAATAAGAATAACTCCGTACATTTTCTCAATTGATCATAAACGTCATTCGAATTCTTACCGCATTTTTAGCCGTCAAAGCCTTCCTAGTCCCTTATCCACGACTTCGGCTGAGATTGCTGGGGACACGTGTACGGATATGTATAATGTTGTAGAAATAGTTTCGTATCTATTCATTTTTATTCGTTTGGACGTTTCGTCTATCAAATACACTGATTCTAATCACGTCAGTTCAAGGCTACTCGCACAAAAACATTTAAACCCGAGTGTGACGTAAAGATGTAGGATAGTTTTGGCGACACCTTATTTTTCAATAGTCAATATTTAAAAATTGTCCGGACCCGTAACTACGAGGTCATTATTTCAGTAACACTTATTTAATCTAACAATTTTCCAGTGAGAGAACACTTAAATACTGAAAAACTTCTCATCCCTGTTTTAGCTGTCGAAGCCGTCTTGAGCGTGGCACTTAAGCTTCAAGCGATTGAAGACCGTAGCGGGAAACAAAAAAATTTTCTCGTGTCTCCATTAGCTGTGGCTGGGGCATTAGGCCAGCTGATGCTTGGAGCGAGAGGTGATATAAAAAATCAACTTGCAATCCTTCTCACTCTTCACGATAGCACCCAGAATAGGTGAATATGCTTTATTTCACTACAGGTTTTTGGATTTGTTTTAAAGCTTATCCTTAAACAGCGACTAAAATTTTGTGAATCCAGCTCACAATTTATCCTTTTTATCTATCTATCCTTCCGATTTTACATTTATACATTCATGCTCGGTACCTATATATAAGTAGAGATGTTTTTTTTTAAATTTTTATATTTTACCGGAAACTTTAACATCGTATTTTTCTAACGAATACGATTTCCTACTACGTCTGACTGGCGAAAATTGAACAATTACTTTTATTTTATCTTATACTATTCATCGTATTTTTTCTGCATTTATTATTATTTTCTCTATTACGTTTATCGTTAGTGTTGCTTTTTAATTGTTCAGCATTACGAATACGTCTGAGGCTGCTGTTGAACAACGAATTGCTAACAGTTCCGCTACATCGGTTGAACAACGTGTGGGAAATCCTGGGGATCCAAGTTTAGTTAAAGGAAGTGGCAATGTGGTTGTAAGTAAATAGTTCTTACTGTTCGTTTATTTGACACCTACTAATCCACAAGCCTACCGATAAAACATATGTGCGAACTGGTAAAATTATGCAACGGCTTCCAGTATGTCGAACGAAATTTGTGTGATATAGATACTACAGTTGATAGAAATTTATTGGTGTAATAAAATCGCAATCCAGACTTTTTACTACCAGATCCAATGTCGGCGTACAATTTAAATCGGCGCTGATTTATGGACTGTGAATATCACAAAGATAAGTGTCTTAAAGAGTTGCTTCGTGCCACCGGTTTACTGTCATAATGATTGAAGAAGATACTCAAGTATTATTCACTGTGACAGTAGCGCGAAATCAATTTCGTTGGTTTTCCCCAGACGACCTAAGGGAAGAACCCGTTTTGGAGTCTCTTGCGTCACTCGTACGTGGTATAAATACAACTGCGTTCGTCGTTCACTCAATTTCCTCATGTTCTCTTTCTTTCAGTCTCGATTCAGAAATACAGTCAGCGCCCAGGACGCCTGGTCTTACGAACCTCACCGGATAAAAATGCACCAATTTGCTACCAGGACTCAGGATGGTTCACCTGGTCTGGAATTGCATCGTCAACTGGGCAGCTTAATTAATGAGCTTTCAACCCCTCTTCCCCCACCTGGGGTTGTCCATTCGTTGGCCAACCGGTCCTACTTGCATACTAGCAGTGCATTTTTTGTCGACAAAAACATGAATCTGAACGATGTCTTCGTTCGTGCCGTTGTGGATTTCTACCAATCGAGAGTTATGCCACTTGATTTCAGGTACGTCGCACAAAAATTAACTACTGGTATTCGAAGCCTGTTCGTATAAGATTTGCAATGATCTTAGGGAAGGTAAATTTTCAATAGACAAATCTGGTAGAGGATTATAATTCATGAACCGTTCGTTTTCTCAACCGTTGTCCGTTTTGTAGTAATTATTTGACGTTATCATAGGAATAATTCTGTCGAAGCTCAGAACGAAGTGAACCGATGGGGATCGGTGCAAACCGGAGGTCTGATTGATCGCTTTCTAGCGTTTCCGCCCCCACCGGACACAGCGGTAATTCAAGCTGTAACCGTCCACTTCCGCGGTGCCTGGCAAACGCCTTTTATACCCGGCGGAACGATTGGTGGACTCTTCAAGGTACCAAGGTCAACTTGACCGATAACGAAGCATGTCACTCGTGTACGTCTTTGAAATCGATACTGAACTGTAAGTTACTGTCATACAGACGTCAGAGAACACCACAGTCTCTGTGAACATGATGAGAGGTACACTCGAGGAGGCGACTTACGCCGAAGACAATAATCTGGGTCTTCGCATGCTGGTGATGCCTTACTCTAATTACGAGTGCGCCATGTACGTGATCCTTCCAACAGAGACGAACCCCTTGAAGTACAACGTCGGTCATCTGGTCACTCAACTGACGAGCAAAAACTTGGTAGATCTTGCTGCGATGGTGAGTATTTCAAATTTCATTTGCGAAATGCTCTCTCGAATTCGGTTGATTGACATTTGTTTCTTTATCAGGGGAAAAAACGGACCGTGAACGTCATGTTTCCCAAGCTCTCGTTGACTGGATCACTGAACTTGGCATCAGCCTTGGAGGAACATGCCGCATTTCTGAACAAAGAGAAGGCTGAAGCTGAAGCGGCAAACGGGGCGAAAGAAACCGTTGAGCCCGTTGTTTCGAACTTAAACCTAACGTCACCCACTCCAAATCAAATCACAACTTCAGAGGTGAACGTTAAATCTCGAATCAACAAGAACGCATCAGTGAATCAGAAGCCCGATGATGTGCAGCGAGTCATACCTTTGAACGCATCGCAGCCTGCGTCAAGTTCAGAGTCCACTCCAGTTCTCGAGGGCGGCAAGAGCACTGAGGAAATTCGGATAACGTCGAGAATTGGAGAAGCTCTCTCGGATCCCAGCGAGTCCAAGGAACTCTTGCCCAAGGCCCCGGTGATCCTCGCCGGGGCGGCGAAAGACTCCAAGTTCCGGATATCGGACATTATTCAACAGATAGCACTTGAGGTCAACGAGGCGGGAACAGAGGCAGCCGCCATTGTTGGAACGACGATAAACTACAGCGGTGGCGTGAAAAATTTCAAAGTGAACAGACCCTTCCTGTTCTTCATCCGCCACGAAGAAACCCACGCGATTCTTTTCTGGGGAACCATCGTCGATCCTACCGCGTGATCAATATTCGCGAATTTTATACCTCGATTAATTTTTATCCATTGATTCTGCGGCTCTGTCATCCAGAAGAACCGGTTTTGCAGATCAAGAATTTCCATCCAGCATTTAATATAGTGCTGTTTAGTATTACTTTTTGTACATTAAATTCAACGAACATGGCATACGGGTACCCGTAACAGTGGTACCGATGTATAATGCCGATATACGCCACATCAAGGAAAGAAATGATAAACTGGAAACTTAATCGCGTTGTCTGTTTCATCTTTACCAAAAACCAGCCACCTTTATAAAAACTTAGCGCCATACCGTACAGGTTATTTGATTCACTTGTACCCTATCGATGCCGGCGCGACTTTTTGTTGCGTGCTGCTGGATAGTCAAGTCTCGTGGACCGTAAAATGCAAAGCAATTGACCAGCAGTGTGTACTACACCTCGGGTATCGATGTGTACAGGTATAGAGCGAGCCGTGCATCGGTTAGGCACAGACGTTTAAGTGCAGACCGAGTCGTGGAGGGAGACCTGAAGCAATCTGACAATATAACAATCGGACCGGCCTGGCCGACGCAATTTCCTCCGCGAATGCGTCCCACTGGAACCATCGGATCCGTATCTATTTTATAGATAAGCCTATTTCATTCGCGCCTCATTCTTGCGCTAGGTGAGGCAATTCCTCGAAGAATCAACGATTGCAAAATTGCGCGGGTCCCGTGTCTGCTCCGTACTATTTTCTCATAAAAAATATACCGAAATCAGCACAGTTTTCCCTTACTCTTTTCTTTTTGTGATTCTACTCACTAAAGTCTGCGGTTTCTTTATTAGAAGTTTGTTTTTAGTACCTAATTTTCACAACGTGTTTTTACAACACAGTTACGCAAGTGATTGTACCGTTCTTTTTCGTTTTTTTTTTTTTTCTTTAATGATTTTTACCTCTCACGGAAGTGATACAATGCTAACCGGGCTATTATTGAGGGCCTAGAGATATACCGGTTGAATTTAATTGAATTCGGATTTACTGGAATCGTTGAGAGTAAAATTGTTCTCACTTGTGCCGCAGGCGCAGCTTATACGTAGAAACAAAACCTTGAATTGCGGAAACATGTTAAGCGGTTCGCTCTATGAATTAATAGAGGATGTGGATTGCAATTTTTATTATAAAAAAATTTATATACAGATATTAATCTTGTGATTAACACGCCACGTTGAACCACCAGTCGCACACTTGCAGATGCTCGCTGAAGAGGGTTCCGTTTGGACACATCATGGGCACTCCGGTCTTTTCTCCGTAACACACGTAGAATATCTATAATAATCGAGAAAACGATTAGTCAATGACCACAGTCTGTACCGGTAAAAAGAAAATGAAGATTGCAAAAACGTTACTTCTAATTCTTCACACTTTTACTATCCGTAACAAACTGCAGCCGTCACGGCTAACGGGCCTGACAATGACAGCGTGTGAAACGAATTGTGGGCCCTCATTCCGGCTGTCCACACGTCAGTGTCTCAGTGGGTTAGAGTTACTTGTTAAATTTTGCACGAGCGTGAACAGTGACTGTTACAAAAGTTAGAATGACTCTTGTAAAGAGGACTTTTAGGCTTTGGAATTTTTTTTTTTTTTCTGACTTGCATTGGTGAACAGCAGTAATAGTTTTCAAATGCAGCTCATCTTTTTTTTCATATTTTTATCTATAAGTCTAACTTCGTTGTACGAGCAAAAATGTTTAGCACATCTTGATGAAACTACAATGTGTTCATTGATGTGCGAAGAATGAGGTACGATTTAAAGTCGCAACGCGTTGTGTTCGCTACTTGTATGAACACGAATGCATTATGTGCCTCGAACAATGAATTATAAGGCGAGACAATCAACTCGTGCGCATTATTGTAAATGTTTTATAGAGTCACAGCAGGAATTCATATATACGATTTATTGTCTGATCGATCGTTGGGCTTTTTCAATAGTGTCCAACACGTCCAGCAATAATAATTCGTTTAACCGAAAAATATTTACGTAACACTGAAACTTTCGGAATTATTATAAGTTCGTGTTGCGGTTCAGCACTCGGGCGTCAAATTTTCTTGTGACATTTTTATTCCATCACGTCGTTTGATTACCTGACATCTGGATGCACGGTCGGCGAGATAGATGTGCGTTCCAGGACCGACCGGACAGACGAACCTGCTGGAAGGATACCGGAGGTAATTGTGCTCGTGGTGTTGATGAACGGGATAATCTTGGCCGGCGACACCAGGAATCGCGTCAACTTTCCACGCCGTATCTGCACCGTAAAAAATATTACGTTGGTCGTAATGGGTTCGATAAGTGGAGTAAATTAGAAAAAACAAGACTCTCCGAATTTTGATTGTACTCATTTGAGACATATTGTACATATTATCTCGATGCGGAACTGTACTCCGTTTACCATCCGGAAAGTGAATGCCAGAGTCACCGCACAATTGGTGCGGATATTGAATAGAATCGGATATCAACAGGTGCAATAGTCTGATACTTACCAACAAACTTGTAGTGGTTTACGGTTTGAACCGGACGTCTTCCCCAATGATACCCGGTTTCTTCGGATGAAAGGATGTCTTTCTTCTTCGAAATTTCATTTTCATTCGCCTTCTGATTATATCTATCAGATCCGCCTGTTCTAGATGCAGACTCAACAGTGGCATTAGGATTCAACCTTATCTTCAAGGGTTCGGAAGCGGTATTACCCCAGTACGGCGGAAATTTGGCGTCAGTTTTCGGAGATGAATCCGATGGATATTCTTGACGGTTACCAAAAGTTTCCTTTCTT
This sequence comes from Neodiprion virginianus, assembly GCF_021901495.1. Lineage (NCBI taxonomy): Eukaryota > Metazoa > Arthropoda > Insecta > Hymenoptera > Diprionidae > Neodiprion > Neodiprion virginianus. The sequence continues at coordinate 30,052,135 of NC_060880.1, forward strand.
TTTTGCGGGACAAAGAAACGTCCGATGTCGTTTTCATCTGGCCCGTGGCGTGCTGACGAATTCTTCACCCCGTCCCTGAGAGAATACGACGAAGTGGATTCGTGGAACTTCGAACGGCCGAAAGTGGTACTGTCTGGAAGTTCCGTAGTAACGACGTCGTCCTTCTTGGTTAGTGACGGAAGCTGGGCCGTTTTATCGTTTTCAAAATCGAACTCGGGAGTGTAAGATTTGTACGGTGGTAGCAGCACGGAAGACGGGGTCGAATATCTTCCGGATGGCCTTGAGCGCAGTCGAACATTTCTACGTGGAGGGTCTGAAGGGCCGTTGTCCGACCTGGGGCGCAGTTCGGCTGCCATTATCGGTGAACCAAATGTTCGAGGCTTTTCCGACTGTTCATTTTTCCGCAATCTTTTACCGTTCAAAACCTTGTCAGCGTTCTGTAGTGCGATTGCCAGTGACTTTATACGCTCTTCGTTCGATGCAAGTGTCCGATTGGGCAAGATTTTAGCAAGCAATGGATCTCTGTAACGACTACTGGTTTTGTTGCTCGTCAGTTTTGCAGCTATTGTTGTACCTTGTCTTGCCAGAGACTCCACTGTCAGAAATTGAATGATTCCTGAAAAATCGAGCACAGAATTTGATTGTGCACTTATTGAAGTGGTTGTTTCGTTCGATGCGGGATTGTTGATCAAATAACTCAAACGAGGGATTAGATCAGCGTGGTATTTATAAATTCGTTCGATCCGAACACTTTACTTTGGTAGTTGTTGAAAATATCAATAAGCAGGAAAGCTGTGACTTGGCAGTTCCTTGAAAAGTAATAACCGAATGAGAACTTTCGCAAATTGAGTTTCGAATGATATCATTTCATCAAGGGCAAACAGGCGCTAAAGAAGAAAGTATACGCATTCGTGATTGCGAACGAAGTCGAACAATGCGAAACTTCGAGATCGGTATCTTAAATTTATAAACAGAATCGTCCAGTACAGGTATTATCCTCATTTACATGAATGAAATGTGCTAAACTGTCTTACATAACCATTGCGTGAAATTTTAATCACACAATGTAACATCGTGGAAAAGTATTCGAATTTTTTCATATAAAGCTGCCGTATATTCCGAAACCGATTGTTCGGACATGAAACAGTTCGTGTAACCGGTTAATGTCAAATTGCAAAACAATGACCCATATGCAAACTTGGTTCCCATGCCGCGATAATATCCTGTTAGAAAAATGCGTGATATTTTTCGGTTGTTTCATAGATGTATTCAATTACATGAAACAGACTCGCAATTCATTACCACTGACTACTAAACTGAAAGATTGAAAAAAGAATCTACTATAATGATAGTAGTGAAAACTGATACAACGATGTTGAAACTATTTCTCCTTCGTGAAAGGTTAAAGCGATGGATACTGCAATTATTATATGACGAGCAGATTGCCTTTAAAGCGATTCTTGGCATTGGCAACATAGATGCGCGAAAATGTGGAATGGTGCTGACCGAGAACAAGGTATTGTTTTATTTTGTTTTTTTCTTACAACGAAACGACTTTCGGAAGTAGATGAAGGTCCGATTACATTGTGTCTTACATCCGTCTAGTTTCTACGCTACGGGTCTGTTATTTTCAAGGCACCCGTAAACCGTTGCTGAATAATTGCTGTCTAAAATTCGGAAAATGCCACATATGCACGGTGCACATTTAAGCGCTTCCACCAGCCTAAATTATTTTGCATCAATTATTTAAAATTTAAATATTCTACAGACTCTTTTGACGTAATTTTCTCACACTTTCCCCAATAATCATTTACGATCAATCGCGACGAACAAATTTAACAATGTCCTGTCAGGATTACACTCAACAACTGCTCGCCATCCTGTCTACCATTCACTTCCTCCTGAGCTTCATGAATACGCATTCTACACATGTCACAGTTAATTAGATCATACCAGAATTAAATGCCAAAGATAGTTTGTGGCAGTATTATGTCACGTAAAAAATTTACGGTTAATCTAACTCACCCAAGAACAGGATAGGCCTCAGCATAGTCCGCATGGTGGCCCTCGCGTTCGGAGGAACTCTGTCTGCTATTTCGCGCGCCGAGTTGCTTGATACTGTTCTATGCGAGGGCTGTTCCTCAGGAGGTAAGCTATTACTCCAGGGCCTGGAGAGGGGCGTCTATCTTTGTGAGGCGACGTTCAGATACAGAAACCAGGGAAAGTCACGGTGTGCGGCGTCACGCGAGCACCTTTACGTGCCCACAGAAACGCTTAAGGATCAAACTGTTGCAGAAGCTATACGAAGAATTTTTTCTTGCTGACGAGAAATCTGCACTACTAAACTTGTTGCGAAATTATTGAAAATCTACGCTTCGGATTATTAACTTCCAATAAAAGAATTCCGATCGTCGACGATGAAAAAAAAATTACCAAAAAACTTGATCGGTCGATATAAATGTTGAATAATTAATGTGGCAATCGACGCGATAAATGTGACGTATATACTTTAACCCGGTATTATAATACACTCTGCGAATGATTATTCATCAAATGACAATGGCCGGTATTATTTGAAAAGTTGAATCATATTGTTGTTTTTTCAGAGGTCGTAATCGTGATCGTATCCTTCGATACGTTTTCTTATGATGTCATTTTCCAAATGACGCTGAACTTCGTGCCCGGCAGTCTGTAGCGTCAAGTAAAAAAGGTCACGCTTTGAAATATCCGTTTGAAGTAAGTGACAAATTCCTGGGATCGCTGACATTTAGCCCCAAGAGTTCACTACGCCATTGCAAAGGCCGGTTTATTCAGTACAACTTTGCCTAGAGAAATTTTTGACTGCGGTTTTTTGTTTTGTTATTCGTATTCTTTCTGTCTTCAGGAAAACCGGAAATACCCTTTCACCTTTGCTCGTGTTATCCGGTAATTGTTTAAAAAAATTGCCAATCTGTGAACAAATTACTATACCGGCGACATGTGACTTATTTTTCTGCAACAGAGGTTTGAAATTTACTTTCGCTGAGAATTGTTTAAACCGAGCAGTGACATTGAGGAGTGTGTTTCGAACGTTAGGTGCATAATTTAACACCGTGAATAGTTCTCTTGTTACTTAAATATAATGTGCATAATTTTAATTTTTTTTTTTCTGATGTCGATAATTATATGTTCATGCCGTGATGCGTGGATCTGATAAGTTTCCGTTGCATCCTTGACCACTGAGGCAAATACAGTTTTCATATTTTTTGCGCTGGTTAGAATCTTGAAACCGTGCCGTGATTCTTGCGAAATTGTGGGAAATTGAACACCTACGCTTCGTATCGCACGTGACACATGAACAGCAAAACTCACCAGTACATTGCGAAAATGGGTCTGAAATCATTCAACTCGGACCTCGTGAAAGATATCACATGTCATGATAACATCAGATGGGCACGATACAGCGTGCTCGAGTAATATGTGTTTAATTAACTCCTCCGTTCACTGAAATTTAGTGGGCACGCGCTTAACTGTTACAAAAAAAAAATAGCGCTGGGAATAATGTTTGACCCTTGTTTCCGCTTGCATCACGTTCGCTGAAATGTTGGACGAATAAAACCTGACTCAGATTTCTTACCCGAAACTTGAAGAGTTTCTAGACATTTTTCACAGGGAAGACGTAAGTAGGATATCGTCTTACTTGCTAATAAGATATTCCGCGTACAATTAGGTGTGTACTTTGCTTGTTGAAAACGTTCACTTTTCGTACGCAATGCTGTACTGCAATGACTTGCATCAAATATCGTGTACCATCCAATCTGTCAAGTGCTGACAGCATCGTTCAAAGTACGATTTAAATATTTTATTAAGTCGCCAATGAATAACGGGGGACTCCTATTTCTCGACTTATACTTTCCACTGATTTATCGTGCCTTGGATCAGTTCACATTCAGATCATGCATCCCTAAAAAAACAAGTATTATAATCATCTTTGAAATTTTGATTGGTAGTAGCAAAACAAGATTGATAATGCATAAAATGGATTGAAGTATCTATTCCATGACCTGTCAGCCAATTTAAAAAAAAGTGATTTCGAAATGCATTGAACACGTAAGAAGATAAATGAGCTTTATGATCTTGTATTCCATTCTTTTTACGTTTACTCGCGGCTGTTTGGTTGCAACGGATGGATGGATCACGGACAACTGTACGAAACATGCGTGTACAAAGACACTTTCATGGTAGGCTCTATCAGCGAACCCTAATCTACGAAATAATACCTACGCCGAGACACGTGTAGGTGTATGTAGGTCCCGCATTCATTATGTCGATTCGACCTCTGTTTGAGCCTTGAAACAACGGACGATAACTATCAGTTGTTTTCACGAGTTTCCCTTGAAACACACCAACTGAACAAGCGTCTTTACTGCAGCAGATCTCAAGCGTAAAGATGGGTTTTCATTCATAACGAATTTAACGACGTCCGTCTATGAATTTTGTGGAAGCACATTTCATTTTACGGGTGCCCTTGCTTCAGTGCTGGCCAAAATATCATCGCAATCTTGATGGTATGTAACAGTAGATATGACGTAATAAATTATCGTGTTCGAGCGATGCAAACGTCGCGTTTAATACACCGGAACCCCTGATGATTAAGGATAAATTTTAAATTTACTGTTGCAATAAACTAGCCAGACTTCATAATGTACATATAAGGTCACGCTAATCCATGTTATGAAATTTAAATGAGAAAATTATTATTTGTCCTTTTTTGTCATTTTTAACGTGACCTGAAGTGAAAAACTTCACGTCCCACGATGATGGATTTTCTTGTGGATTTCTCAATGCTTTGACGAAAAATCGAATCTTACACACTAATGCTACATTATTTTAAAACTTCCCTCTCTTCTATTAGAAGAAGAGTCGTTCTATTAATTACTGCAGATATTGAAAATTGATATGTCACTTGACGACCTTTGACTATTATGGACTACCATAACGGATTTTTATGATTTTGGACTTAATCAATACGGTTCTTTCTATGAGCTTTAAACTTTCTGCAAAATTAGTTCACACAACGAAAATAGCGGTAAGTTCCAGAACTGTTCCTTTTAGGGCAGGCGATATTTCGTAATTTCTGTACTGCGTCTGCTTTGCGGCGTGATTAGGCATTAGAGGTACAAGAAATTTGATCAGTGACCGGGAAAACATATCTTACACATTGTCGGTTATTCAAAAAGACATTATTTTAATCATTTCAATACAGTCTTTAAACGGGTTGATTATAATCATAGTTAGAATATTTTCCAGCAATCGGTATGTCCGAAGGCTTTGTATACGGTCCCACTTGAAACGGAATTTTTATTTTTATTCCTTAACGAACAGTATACTTTATATCAATGATCTACTTGATAAAATATTTGCACTTATCCACTATTCGTTGCAGTAGCCGTGGAGACAATCTTTGCTTCCAGTAGTCTACAGCCGCTGTGGTCTCAGCCGTGTGCATCGCAATAGCTGACTTATCGGGAATATCTTCAAGATTCGCTAAGAGCGCAGGTGCGAGCCAAAGACTTACCATCATACCGTAGATTTGCGATCTCTGCATTTCGCATTTCAACCAATCTAAGGTGATTTTTTCATACGCATTTGTACGTAACTCTGACAGCTTCGACCGCAGTTTCATATAATATATTTCAAGAAAAGTATCGTAATATTCTACTAGAACTTCGTGTTGAACACTGCTGTGTAGGAAGCCCTGAAGATCTGTGACCAGGGGCCCGAATCTGACAACTTGGAAATCTAAGAATCGCATACCGCTGACTACCGTTTTCCCCTTAACTTCCTCGTGCTTGAAAAGTATGTTGTTGATCCACAAATCGCCATGGCACACCACCGAATATTCTTTAGGTTTCACTAGTTCCTGTGCCGAAACATAATATGCGCCTTGAATATCATAAAGTCTATTGTTTACTCGTAAAGATCAAGTCGTACCTTCATTAAATCATAAATTTTTCCTTGGTGCTCTTCCATAAAGGCGATCTCTTTCGAATAGTCATCTTCTGAGGTCGCGGCAACTTTCAAGCACAAGACGATAAAGTTGGGGAAGTCGTTCATATTCTTCCCTACACCTGGAGGATCCGTGTCAGGAAAATAGGCTTCTACGAAGTTGGTTTTCATACGGTTAAAATTTTCCGCGTCATTGTGTTCTAGGATAAACGATGCTGCATGAAGATCGGCTAATCCCTAAAAAAAAAATGAAGAAAATCATACAAAGATACTGTTTTGCCTGATGATACAAGGTTTTGAAAGAAATCTATTGCGATACGATAATATAATTAATTATAGTGAAGAGCCTGACCTCGAGTACGATTTTCGTATGATCGAAGTCTAAGCCCTTAACTCTGTCCTCGAGAAAGAATCCTAGTGGTTTTAAGTCTTCCAGGATAATCTGTTTAACATTAGTGAACAAGCAATCGGGAAGTATTTCCTGATCCTTGCCGAGAAGCATTGGCACTGTCTGGTACATTCTAGCTTCGTTGACGAAAAAGTTCTGACTTTGAAAGACCTCCTGATGAATTTCATTCGCAGCCAGATGTTTGGAAATGAAACTTTTGTTGAAATCTAAAAAGTAAATGAATACTAGCTTTAGGATTTTCACAGCGATTACTAGAAAATCGCGAACAAGTATTATTCTCTCTCATCTTGGAAATCGAATGGCTGATCCTTAGTTAACTCGAAAATGTAATGCAGTATTTTTGTTCAAAATTGTATACACAATGGGGCGGTTAGGCACTTTGTTGCATTTAAGATACGTAAACGTGAAAATTCCGAAGTCAACGCAATCCTATACGCAATGCCAAACAATAATATCTAAAAACTCTTTTGTATCATGCCAAAAAAAGAACTCAAAATGTATTCAAACAACAAGTGGCGTTGCATGTAAAATTGCGCCGATGATTGAATTTTTATGTAAATGAAGCGTAAGATTTGATAAGAGTGAAATTAAGTGACATTTAACACGGTCGGGGAAGACTGACTAAAGCATTCTCTTAATTAATTTTATTACAATAATTTGGCGTATCAAGATTTATACGTAATACGCACCGAATCCAGCTCCGGTTGTCCCTGTGACAACAAGACGTTTTATGACTGACATGTAGTTGACTCCTTTCTCGCAGCCAGGACTTGTGACCACAGACTTGACTTCGAGATTTGCATCATTTTCATATTCGCGCAACACCTTCTGAATTAATTCTTTGTCTGCAAATAAGCACCGTGTGAGATTACTATGAATATGTCTGGAATTCATGTGGACTTGATAACTATTATGAAAATCTAGTTGTTCGCAATTGACTTTCCTCTACTCTGGTCTACAATGACAATAATTATGATTGAATACCCTCATATATATATATTGTATAGTAACAAAATTGAGCACACTAGTAGTAAAAATGCATTAGGCGTACGTATTATGACTTTCCGTGAAGTTGAAGTTTTCACTGACGTTAAGGAATAATGATATCGTTTTTGTGTACACCTGATAAGTGATAAGATAAAAATACTTATATATATAAATATAAAAATACTTATATACATAAATAAAAAAAAAAAAAGTATTTTTATCTTATCACTTATCAGGTGTACACAAAAACGATATCATTATTCCTTAACGTCAGTGAAAACTTCAACTTCACGGAAAGTCATAATACGTACGCTTAATGTATTTTGGTAATAGTATTACTACTAGTGTGCTCAATTTTGTTACTTGTAACGATATCTACGAAAGTGAATATTCACTGTCACGGGCAAGTATTTTATTAGCGCTGCAGTACCTGGCTTGTAAGCAGCTTCGTCTGATGCCATCTTGACTGCCACCTGTGTAAAAACACAACGACATAAATAAATAAATTTTACCGATACATATCGTCGCTCTCATATTTGATTCCGCACAGCTGATCGTGAGTCGACACCGGCATGTTCTGAATATGAACCAATTTAGCACATTCGACTCTGTTAATACGACACACTGGACCTCATTGTCGTTGAATAGTACACAAGTATGAAAGTGCCAAGTCATAGTAGAAAAATGGTTGTATTACATATTCATAATATATATTCGATGTGTCTCACAATATTAAATACAGGATATCCATTTTCTCCGTGATGTAAAACTCTAAAAGTGTTACCCGTGCGGTTAAAAAAATACCCACATAATCATACTTCAGTTACGCTGGGTCGAAAAATTTTGAAAAAAATTGCGTTTTTCGTCATGTACTTTCATATAAAAAATTGTAAAACCAATCTGAGACGTCAACTTGGAATCTTGATCGAGATACTATGGAATGCCCCATGCACAGCAATTTTTGACGTTATGTTTGAAGATATAATTTCTACTTTTTTCTTGCCTATGGATAAAGCTATTTTAGAAATATTGCAAATATACGTGAACATTGTCGAGAATATGAGATTTATTTGGTGTGGCTTTTTCTACATGCACAGGTAAATCTACTAATTTTAATAAAGAACTATCAACACCTACTTGCAATATATAAAGTAATTCGGCTGTGTATGTTGCACACTACAGTAGTACTTCAATTCTGAAAGCCTCGTCAGCTGTTGTAGCTCACAGTCGTTCTTTAACTGATTCTATATGTACTTTTCCTGAATTCAAATGTCCTGTAATATTAGTTCTCCGAGCGCATGAGATAAGAGATAAAAATGAAAGCTGAAAACGTTATTTGAACACGACTGTTTATATTGCTATTTACAAGCAGCATTTCTCAGGGGCGGCGAAACACATATTTTTGAGACGTGGAATTAAACTGTTCGTTTGATTCGATGCAATGTACAATTTTATTTCACTTCGATAGATCAAAAGTTGCTTTTCTGCAGTTATAAATGTTTATGAATTCGTTTACCAGCAAGTTAAGTTCTAATTCTTCAGCTACACCTTAGTGAATATTAGGAAGCGTCACAATGAAAAAAAAAAAAACAATTTTCTGTTACGTTGCGATCGGATGTTTTTCGTTAACGCAAAGAGATTCCCCAGTAAAAAAATTTCGTATGTCAGGGCTAAGTGGTCCCGAAACTTTATATAGTTTTTCATTTAAGTTACACGCCAATAAAAAAAATTTTTGATGGATATTCATAACTCCGTACTTATTGAATCATCTTCAAATGTGTGGAAAATTACTAAAAGCTGAAAGAATAACCTTTCAAATATATGAGAGCACTTATCGAATTATACTATTTTTATTAATTTTTGCGAACACAGAGTTTTAAAAGTTGTTTACAAGTCAATATTTTCTTTTATATTTTCTTCTTCTGATACAAACGAAATAAAAGCTCCTAAAACTGTTCAAGTTTGGATTTCTTGACTGAAGGTGTAAGATTTCGATGGTGTTGAACGACTAGTGACTTAAAAAGTAGCACCATAAAATTTTTTTAAGAAAAATCAAACTGACACACTGGATTATGGCTACATCGTTCAAGCGATCTTGCAGCGTTGTTGATATTCAAGTCATTAAAACAAAATTCAATTTTTTAAGACGGCAAATATCTGATGTGTGGAGTGCTTCGCAGCTACCATAGTGGTTTCACCGCCCCTGGCATTTGTGGAATGTGAGCACAGTGGCTAGGTAAGTTCAGGTGTTTGAGGTTGTCGTAATCATAATATAAACGGTTATCGTTTCGTTCTAAGATATCCGTGCATGAGAATGTTTAGGTACATACCAGATACTGTGAAATGAAAACAGTTTGAACAACACAAAATGAAGAAATTATTTTCTAATGATCATAAAGTCGAATTTTTTGAAAAGTGATGTAAATTAATTATAATTCTGATTCTAAACGACTGATATCACCTGCAGATGGATTTTTCGGACTGTTGATAATCAAATTCTTATCAATAATCGTCAATTATACAAAAGCAATCGAATGGAGCTGGTACATATCGTAAAACTGTTACTTCGAGTACTGGCGACCGTTGCTGGAGACAAAGACGACGTACAAGGCTCGAGATGCGACGGAGATGCAATGGAGTAGGTCACTGATCTCTATTTACCTGGATAAATGATTCCTGAATGGTAGTCTGTGCTACCGGTTGATAATTTTTGAAGCGCCCCGAATCAGTCTAGTTAATACCCAGGGAACTAACGTAGTACCTTATACGCATGCCCGAACGCGTGAGAAGTCAAACGTGTGATCCTTCCTACGAAGCTAACCCATGTTTAAGATCTGTTAAAGTGAACAGGGTAAAACTACAGGCGTATAAAATGAATAGCACAAGCGGTCAGAAAAGTGGAAAGATTTATCGTTTCACAAGTAAGTAATAGCGGCAATACAGTTGATGATAGAGTTGTTTACTAATTAATTTTCCACAATTTCAGAATTAACTTTGTTCATGGATATGAACAAGTTATCAAGTCTGTAAGATTCATCTCGCAATGTTCTCTGATATACATAATAAAGTGTTCGTTTATTAGTATTTTCACGGTATAAAATAATGCACGGACATTTCATTACGTAAATTATGATTCGGCTTCACATAATACTCGTACACCCTGTCCAGCGTCCCTACTTCATAATTAAATGTCCGTAATAAGTTTCGTAATCATGATGTTGCCGAAATCGTTAACTAAAACGCATAAATATACAGATTCAAATACACCGCTGTTCGGGCATGCGCATACTGTGCTACGTTAGTTCCCTGGGTGTTAACGACGCTGATTCAGGGCGTCTCAAAAATTCCACCGGAATTTGAGCCGTATATTCTGGTTAAACAGCTATCCAGTTAAATACAGATCAGTGGGGTAGATACAGAGAAGTACAAGATTCCGGTCCGCGCCGGAAATGCAAAGAGATGAATAAGCAAATCGCTGTATCACTTACCCCGTCACTCGAAATAAGTCTATCCGCTTCCCTTGCAGTGCTTTCGCAATGGCGTCTAACAAAGTACAGGCCCAGCTGCGGTCCTATACCTACCACCCACCCTACTTGGGCCGCCAAGCGGGCCGGCTTGCAGCCCGCTACGATTTACAGCGTCAGTTTTTGACTACGCTAGTAGAACGGAAATTTTCAATAAAATTCCAAACTGGGGAACTTTGTCTGAATAATTTCGATTAATAGTAATAATACGAATTTGTTAATTTCTTAATAAGAGATAATTCTGCAATCAATTTATGCAATTATCAAAATGAAGAACTGCATCTTTATTCAATTTTTCTGATTGAGGGGCTGCAGCCCGCTACGATTTACAGCGTCAGTTTTTGACTACGCTAGTAGAACGAAAATTTTCAATAAAATTCCATACTGGGGAACTTGGTCTGAATAATTTCGATTAATAGTAATAATACGAATTTGTTAATTCATTGATAAGAGATAATTCTGCAATCAATTTATACAATTATCAAAATGAAGAACTGCATCTTTATTCAATGTTTCTAATCGAGAGAATGAAAACAAATTCCGATTTGAATTTATCGAATTAAAAAATGAAAAATGATTCTGAAAAATAAAAATAATTCCTACATTAATGTCTTGAAGTACAAAGAAAATAAAAAATCACCCCTCAAATTTTGTAAATCAGGAGATGAACAATCCAAAGTCGATATTTTATTTCTACTTTCAGGTAGATACTGGATTGCCTATCAACGCTCTTCTGTACTTTCAGGGTAAAAAAAAACTTGAACAAGGGGAGGGCGCGATGTGTAAATAATCGATTTTGGTGAAACTCAGATATGTTGTAGAGGTATTTGCCCTAAGTACCAACCTAACCGAAACTAGGGTAACAACCCTTAATTTCCGAGAAAATCGCCGGTAAAGTTTCACGCGCGGTATCTATAGTGGTAACTATGCATTCGCAACGAATAAGCGAGCGCGGCGCAATGAGCAAAGTTCCCGGCTGGTTGGCTGCTGGCCCGTGTTCAAGTCCCATAGTCGAAGAGTTCATTTTTTTTTTGTTTTATAATTCTCTATTTTCGATGCTTTTTTCTTGTTTTCGTTCACGTATCCTATTTTATTGAATATTAATGACAATTATCGCATTAGAAATTTGCGAAGGGAAAAACTGCTAAACAATATCCAGTAGTAACGTCATTTATTTTACATTATACATACAATATAAGTGAAGAATAATTCATAATATTACAATATAATACATGCAGGCCCTTAAATTACTCGCTATCACTATGTACATTAGGAGAACAATCGTTTGGATGGTATTTATCGTAGAAGCACGCAAAGCATAAGACTTTTTTACACCATGCACATTTTATGAATCCTACCGTTCTGGTACTTAGGACAAATACTTCTAAAACATATCTGAGTTTCATCAAAATCGATTACTCACATATAGCGCCCTCCCATTGTAAGACTGTAAAATTGATGAATTTATGAATAGAAAATTTACAAACAAATTAACTGTACTAGGCTAAATCTGAAACTGTCTTTCGACTATTTAACTTTTTCCCCTACCTCTAAAAATGCTGTACAAATGTTATGTATTTCAGACGTAAGTTTGGATCCGTTTCGAACAGCGTAACAAACTCATTGTTAGCATAATTGGGCCTTGAAGTTCCTGAAAAAGGCGATTGTATCGACGTAGAACCAATAGCTGGGGAGATACAACTGAAATATGGAAGAATAATTCAATATTAATAATAATTATGTTAAGAAGAATTATAATAAGAATAATAATATTAAGAAAAATTCAAGAATAAATCAATAATTTATACATTCTGATCCGGGATATGTAAAATAGTAAAAAAATAGTACCATACATAATATGTCTTATCAGTGCCAGCTTCAGACATTACGGCGCCCTGAGGCAATTGGAGTTTGGCGCCCCCCCCCCCCCCCCCCCCCCCCCCCCGCCCCCCGCCGCGACACGAAATCTCATGAAGCTGTCATCCTTCGCAATGCACGTCTCATAAAGCTAATGCTTTGACTAAGGAATATGAAGACAGTTGCCCTTATGGGCTTTGGTGTGACAACCAAAAATCGTCGTGCACTTACGCCCCTTGAGATGTTCCAACGGCAGAATTGTTTTCGAAAGGTGTTCGTATGGAAAAAAATTCAGAGTAACTGTAATACATCACGGATGCACTAATTTTGATCGAGATGAAACGGATGGTCCGTATATGAGACAGTATTTAATGCAGTGTCCTGATATAATCCTTAGCGGCCACACGGGGTAACTAGTTACCCCAGGCTCAGAAAAAGTGAAATTAAAGGTCTAAAACCTTTGAAATTAATACAAGTAACGATATCTGGCGGTAGTAGACAAGTGAATATTTTTCTGAAAAAAGCCATTTTTGCTGAATTTTCGCATATATGACCAGTTTTTAGAACGCTATCTATAAATAGACCGATAAAATTCATTAGAAAGGTTGAAGAACGCTTCAACAAACATGAAACAATCGGTTAGAAGCCTTAAAACACCCATATGTCTTGCGCAACTAGGTTTTTCAGCGTGGGGTGATGCTAAGGGTTAAAGGCCTAGAAAGGTGATTGTCGGCGACTTTTCTTTTATAGGGAGAGAAAGAAACTTTGAGTGTATTTGAACACACATTTCAAAGGTATGAGCAAAAATTTTCATCATCCAACTGTCGCAGAACGGCAGCGTTATTAGCTGACCCGTCACCCGAAGAATATATCTTAAGTCAAAGGCTGACCATCGAAGGGCCTAGCCGCTTGAGTTTGGAATCGGCAGGAAAGATAAAGTGCGTATTTCTTGTCTGAAATGTAGAGACTAAGATCATTATAGATCATATCACATCATCATACATCATACATCATCATGGTATTAAAGTTCGAAACTAAAGTTTGGGTATTCGAATGTTCGGATGTTCAGAAAGCGACGTCACCCAAAATTTTTTTTCTCCTGACGTAATGGATTTGAAATCGGCTAGCCGAATTCCTCAGTCTGGAAACGACCGCGCAGTAGAGCGGACGTACGAGAATCGCGCTCCACAGATTTCGAGTACCGGGTTCTCTACCTCCTGGATCCTGAGCTCCGGGTCCACTTTCGGGTGCAACTCGAGTTCTAGGACAATAGCTCCGTAGTTTCTGCGCTCCAGGTGCGCTACCTGGTGAAACTTGACTTCCAGGACAAGCGCTGCTTGGTTCCTGCGCTCCAGGTCCGCTACTTGGTGAAACTTGACTTCCAGGACGAGCGCTCCGTGGTTCCTGCGCTCTAGGTAGGCTTTCTGGTAAATCTTGACTCTCGAAGGACGAGGAAGACGAGGAAAACCAGGTGGACAAGGAGGACGAGGATTTGTGCACTGTGAGTATATCATTCTAAAGTATTGAATAGAGTAGAATCAGGAGTAGGATCAAGAGTAGGAGTAGGAGTAGGAGTAGTATCAGGAGTAGGGGTAGACGTAGGGGTGGGAATAGAAGTAGGATCAGGAGTAGGAGTAAAATCCGGAGTGGAAGTAGGAGTAGGAGTGGAATCAGGAGTAGGAGTAATAGGAGTTGAAGTAGGAAATGGACGGGGGGGGGGGGGGGGGGGGGGTAGGGTGAGGCGCCCCAGACTACCTTACCACCTTCAATCACCTGTGACGACCCCCGTTCTTCTTGTCCACCTCGTCCTTCTCCTCCTCTTCTTCCATTGTCCTCGTTCTCGTTCTCGACCACCTCCGTTTACCTCTTACCACCGCCAACTACCTCCAACGACCTCGAACCAGCTCAAATCACCTTCAGCTACCTCCAACCACTGCTAATCACCTCCAACGACCACCTCTAACCACCTCGGGTTATTCCCCGAATACTGATAAACATTTTCAGTATAAATTAGAACACATCAAAAATATTGTGTGATGATTAATATAACTTTTCTGTTGACAGATTTGACCAAGAAGACTTCAAGAAAATTATGAAAAATTATAGGAATTTTATTAGCGCATTGATAGATACCGAATTTGAGCTTGTGCGATGAATGAATTGAAATAATTTATTGTAAACATGACAAGTTGAAAAAACTTGAGATAAAATAAAATTACAATTGCCATTAAATATTGTAAAAAAGTTTTACTCACCGTGCACAAATCCTCATTCTCCTCGTCTTTCTCGTCCTCCTCCTCGTTCAACTCGATCACCTACAACCACCCCTAACCACCTCCGATGATCACCGCTAACAACCTCGATTTATACCTCGAATACTAATAAACATTTTCAGTATTCGAACATATCAAAAATATTGTGTAAGGATTGATATAATTTTTTTATCGACATATTTTAGCAAGAAGATTATGAGTAAATTACAAAAGATTATAAAAGTTTTATTAGTGCGTTGATAGCTACTGAATCTGTGCTTGTGCGAAAAATGAATTCAAATAATTTATAGTACACATGACAAGTTTAAAAGACTCTAAGGCAGCACGTGCTTCTACAGGATTCTGAGGATATTCAGGATTTGTGGGTAATTCACCTGGTGGATAGGCAATAGGCCAGAAAAAATTCTTCCCCATCCAGCTCGGTACCATCGAGCTTATAGACATGATGGTAGCATCCCAAGGCTAGATTTTCACTCGCAGCAAGATTCTGTGGCAATATTTAGCGTTGTGTATTTCTTCATTTCTGGAGTCGAAACTTTTTCGTCTCAGACTCTATTTGTATGACCCTTTTCTGACCAATTGGACCCCCAGGAAGTCAGAAAACGCAGCGAAAAGAGCGTGGGTTCAACAGGAAAGAAGTTACAGAGAAAAAAGCACCTGCTGAAAAATGTCGAAAACACGGGTTCTGGTTTTTTGGCTGTAACTTCTGATGCGTTCATCGCAGCGTATTGGGACTGCGCCCAATCGATTTCTCTCGCAAAATTACGTCGGAATTGTGCCAGAAAAAATTTATTCCAGCACTTTTTGAATATTAATCCTCACGTAATATTTTTGATATGTTCTGATACTGAAAATATTTATTGCTATTTCAGGTACAACTTAAGGTGGTTATCGGTGGTTGTTCGAGGTGGTTAGCGATTGTTGGAGGTGGTCGGGGGTGGACGAGGAGAAGGACGAACTGAACTGAGTCTCAAAGCCCTGTTGACATAAAAGCAGCTATTCGATAGAAATTATAGTTTATAGTTTACACAGCCCATTGCATGATATTTCATTATAAATACATATGTTTCAATGTATTTAGGAATGATTTATAAAATATACGATAAAATTGATGCCCCGGATCATCGCCGACTTTAACTTTTGAAATGTCCTACCATTTTCGAACACCTCCTACCTCCCCCTGCCACCTCCGACCATCAATGGCCACTTTCGACCACCCCCTATCACCTTTTGCCAGCGCCGACCACCTCCTAACATTTCCGAACACCTCCGATCATCCTATTTAGCTTTATTACCAGATTAGCTATGATATGAAAAGAGAAGAATGATTCATTTCGAACTGGGATTCTATTCGACGCGCGCTCGATGTATTCCATAACATTAGTATTCATAATTATTCCAACAACTTTTCATTTGCTCTCTCGATCTTGAATTTTCATAGGCATAGAATCGAAACGTTGTTTTAGCTGGTCGCAAGTGAAGTATCTGCGTTGGGTAGAGGAGCTGAATTGTTTTTCGAAAAGTATTCGGATGGAAAAAAATTCAGAGTAACTGTAATACATCACGGATGCGCTAATTTTGAACGAGATGAAATGGATGCTTCGTATATGAGACGGTATTTAACGCTGCGTAGTGGTTTAAAGACCTAGAAAGGTGATAGGGAGAAAAAGAACGACGCTTCTTAACACTTCGAGTGTATTTTAACACACATTTGAAAGATACGAGCGAAATTTTTCATCATCCAACTGTCGCAGAACGGCAGCGTTATTAGCCGACCCGTTCACTGAAGAATATATCTTCAGTCAACGGCTGACCATCGAAGGGCCTGGCCGCTTGAGTCTCTGGAATCGGCAGGAGAGATAAAGTGTGTATTTCTTGTATGAAATGTGAAAGCTAAAATCATTATACATCATATCATATCATCATACCTCATACATCATACATCATACATCGTACATCATACACCATCATACATAGTATCAAAGTTCGAAACCATAGTTTGGATGTCGGACGTTCAGAAAGTGACGTCACCAATTCAAAATCAGCTAGCCGAATTCCTCAGTCTGGAAACAGCCGCGCAGTAGAGCGGACGGATGAGAGTCGCGCTCCGCAAATTTCGAGTACCGGGTTCTCAACCTCTCGGATCCCGCGCTTCGGGTCCGCTACGTATTTCGAGTACCGGGTTCTCAACCTCCCGGATCCCGCGCTTCGGGTCCGCTACGCGGTGAAACTCGACTTCCAGGATAAGCGCTCCGTGGTTCCTGGTTCATGTTTACAATAAATTATTTCAATTCGTTTTTCGCGCAACCCCAAATTCGGTAGCTGTCAGTCCGCTAATGAAATTTCTCGACTTCCAGGATAAGCGCTCCGTGGTTCTTGGTTCACGTTTACAATAAATTATTTCTATTCCTTTTTCGCGCAACCCCAAATTCGGTAGCTGTCAGTCCGCTAATAAAATTTCTCGACTTCCAGGATAAGCGCTCCGTGGTTCTTGGTGCACGTTTACACAAATTATTTCAATTCGTTTTTCGCGCAACCCCAAATTCGGTAGCTGTCAGTCCGCTAATGAAATTTCTCGACTTCCAGGATAAGCGCTCCGTGGTTCTTGGTTCACGTTTACAATAAATTATTTCTATTCCTTTTTCGCGCAACCCCAAATTCGGTAGCTGTCAGTCCGCTAATGAAATTTCTCGACTTCCAGGATAAGCGCTCCGTGGTTCTTGGTTCACGTTTACAATAAATTATTTCTATTCCTTTTTCGCGCAACCCCAAATTCGGTAGCTGTCAGTCCGCTAATAAAATTTCTCGACTTCCAGGATAAGCGCTCCGTGGTTCTTGGTGCACGTTTACACAAATTATTTCAATTCGTTTTTCGCGCAACCCCAAATTCGGTAGCTGTCAGTCCGCTAATGAAATTTCTCGACTTCCAGGATAAGCGCTCCGTGGTTCTTGGTTCACGTTTACAATAAATTATTTCTATTCCTTTTTCGCGCAACCCCAAATTCGGTAGCTGTCAGTCCGCTAATAAAATTTCTCGACTTCCAGGATAAGCGCTCCGTGGTTCTTGGTTCACGTTTACAATAAATTATTTCTATTCCTTTTTCGCGCAACCCCAAATTCGGTAGCTGTCAGTCCGCTAATAAAATTTCTCGACTTCCAGGATAAGCGCTCCGTGGTTCTTGGTGCACGTTTACACAAATTATTTCAATTCGTTTTTCGCGCAACCCCAAATTCGGTAGCTGTCAGTCCGCTAATGAAATTTCTCGACTTCCAGGATAAGCGCTCCGTGGTTCTTGGTTCACGTTTACAATAAATTATTTCTATTCCTTTTTCGCGCAACCCCAAATTCGGTAGCTGTCAGTCCGCTAATAAAATTTCTCGACTTCCAGGATAAGCGCTCCGTGGTTCTTGGTTCACGTTTACAACAAATTATTTCAATTCGTTTTTCGCGCAACCCCAAATTCGGTAGCTGTCAGTCCGCTAATAAAATTTCTCGACTTCCAGGATAAGCGCTCCGTGGTTCTTGGTTCACGTTTACAACAAATTATTTCAATTCGTTTTTCGCGCAACCCCAAATTCGGTAGCTGTCAGTCCGCTAATAAAATTTCTCGACTTCCAGGATAAGCGCTCCGTGGTTCTTGGTTCACGTTTACAATATATTATTTCTATTCCTTTTTCGCGCAACCCCAAATTCGGTAGCTGTAAGTCCGCTAATAAAATTTCTCGACTTCCAGGATAAGCGCTCCGTGGTTCTTGGTTCACGTTTACAACAAATTATTTCAATTCGTTTTTCGCGCAACCCCAAATTCGGTAGCTGTCAGTCCGCTAATAAAATTTCTCGACTTCCAGGATAAGCGCTCCGTGGTTCTTGGTTCACGTTTACAATATATTATTTCTATTCCTTTTTCGCGCAACCCCAAATTCGGTAGCTGTCAGTCCGCTAATAAAATTTCTCGACTTCCAGGATAAGCGCTCCGTGGTTCTTGGTTCACGTTTACAATAAATTATTTCTATTCCTTTTTCGCGCAACCCCAAATTCAGTAGCTGTCAGTGCGCTAATAAAATTCCTATAACTTTACAATCTTCTCATAATCTTTTTGGTGAAATATGTCGATAAAAAAATTATATCAAACCTTACACATTATTTTTGATTTGTTCTCACGCTGAAAATATTTATTAGTATTCGAGGTATAACTCGAGGTGGTTGGCGGTTTTCGTTGGAGGTAGTTAGGGGTGGTTGCGGGTAATCTCGCTGATTCAGGAGGAGGGGGACGAGGATTTGTGCTCGGTGAGTAAAACACTTTTATAATATTTCATGGCAATTGTAATTATATTTCATCTGAAATATTACAAAATTGTCACGTTTGCAATAAATTATTTCAATTCATTTTTCGTGCAAGCACATATTTAGTAGCTATGAATAATCTCATACAATTTATTATATTATCAATTAATTAATTAATATTCTTATAATATTTGATGGCAATTGTAATTATATTTCATCTGAAATACTACAAACTTGTCACCTTTACAATAAATTATTTCAATTCATTTTTCGTGCAAGCACAAATTCAGTTGCTACGAATAAGCTTATACAATTTATTATATTATTAATTAATTATTTAATCAATTACTCAATTATATTAATCCTTACACAATATTTTCGCTATATTCTTATACTGAAAATATTTATTACTATTCAAGGTATAACCTGAGGTGGTTGAAGGTGGTCGGAGGTGGACGAGGAGGAGGACGAGGAGGACGAGGATTTGTGCTGGGTGAGTAAAACACTTTTATAATATTTGATGGCAACTGTAATTATATTTCATCTGAAATATTACAAACTTGTCACGTTTACAATAAATTATTTCAATTCATTTTTCGTGCAAGCACATATTCAGTAGCTATGAATAATCTTGTACAATTTATTATATTATCAATTAATTGATTAATTACATTAATCCTTACACAATATTTTTGATGTATTCCTATACTAAAAATATTCATTACTATTCCAGGTATTACCCGAGGTGGTCGGAGGTGGACGAGGAGGAGGACGAGCTGGACGAGGAAGAGGACCAGGTGGACGAGGAGGAGGACGAGGTGGACGAGGAGGAGGCGGGGTGGGTCGTGGGAGAGGACCTCTCCTCTCCTCAGAGGAGGGGAGGGGGTGGGGCAGGGAAGGGGGAGAGGCGGGCGGGGAGGGGGAGGGGGAAGGGAAAGGAAGGGGAGGGGGAGTGGGAGGGGGAGGGGGAGGGGGAGGGGGGAGGGGGAGGGGGAGGGGGAGGGGGAGGGGGAGGGGGAGGGGGAGGGGGAGGGGGGAGGGGGAGGGGGAGGGAGAGCGGGTGGGCGGGAGGGAGGGAGGGAGAGGGAAGGGCCGGGCGAGCGTTTGGGGGACTTGCACTCACATCCGTCGTCCACTTCTTCCCTCCCTCCCTCCAGCCCGCCCGGCCCTTCCCTCTCCCTCCCTTCCTCCCTCCCTCCCGCCCACCCGCTCTCCCTCCCTCCCTCCCGCCCGCCCGGCCCTTCCCTCTCCCTCCCTCCCTCCCGCCCACCCCCTCCCCCACCCCTCCCCCTCCCCCTCCCCCTCCCCCTCCCCCTCCCCTTCCTTTCCCTTCCCCCTCCCTCCCTCCCGCCCACCTCTCGCCCTTCCCTGCCCCACCCCCTCCCCTCCTCTGAGGAGAGGAGAGGTCCTCTCCCACGACCCACCCCGCCTCCTCCTCGTCCACCTGGTCCTCTTCCTCGTCCAGCTCGTCCTCCTCCTCGTCCACCTCCGACCACCTCGGGTAATACCTGGAATAGTAATGAATATTTTTAGTATAGGAATACATCAAAAATATTGTGTAAGGATTAATGTAATTAATCAATTAATTGATAATATAATAAATTGTACAAGATTATTCATAGCTACTGAATATGTGCTTGCACGAAAAATGAATTGAAATAATTTATTGTAAACGTGACAAGTTTGTAATATTTCAGATGAAATATAATTACAGTTGCCATCAAATATTATAAAAGTGTTTTACTCACCCAGCACAAATCCTCGTCCTCCTCGTCCTCCTCCTCGTCCACCTCCGACCACCTTCAACCACCTCAGGTTATACCTTGAATAGTAATAAATATTTTCAGTATAAGAATATAGCGAAAATATTGTGTAAGGATTAATATAATTGAGTAATTGATTAAATAATTAATTAATAATATAATAAATTGTATAAGCTTATTCGTAGCAACTGAATTTGTGCTTGCACGAAAAATGAATTGAAATAATTTATTGTAAAGGTGACAAGTTTGTAGTATTTCAGATGAAATATAATTACAATTGCCATGAAATATTATAAAAGTGTTTTACTCACCGAGCACAAATCCTCGTCCCCCTCCTCCTGAATCAGCGAGATTACCCGCAACCACCCCTAACTACCTCCAACGAAAACCGCCAACCACCTCGAGTTATACCTCGAATACTAATAAATATTTTCAGCGTGAGAACAAATCAAAAATAATGTGTAAGGTTTGATATAATTTTTTTATCGACATATTTCACCAAAAAGATTATGAGAAGATTGTAAAGTTATAGGAATTTTATTAGCGCACTGACAGCTACTGAATTTGGGGTTGCGCGAAAAAGGAATAGAAATAATTTATTGTAAACGTGAACCAAGAACCACGGAGCGCTTATCCTGGAAGTCGAGAAATTTTATTAGCGGACTGACAGCTACCGAATTTGGGGTTGCGCGAAAAAGGAATAGAAATAATATATTGTAAACGTGAACCAAGAACCACGGAGCGCTTATCCTGGAAGTCGAGAAATTTTATTAGCGGACTTACAGCTACCGAATTTGGGGTTGCGCGAAAAAGGAATAGAAATAATATATTGTAAACGTGAACCAAGAACCACGGAGCGCTTATCCTGGAAGTCGAGAAATTTTATTAGCGGACTGACAGCTACCGAATTTGGGGTTGCGCGAAAAAGGAATAGAAATAATATATTGTAAACGTGAACCAAGAACCACGGAGCGCTTATCCTGGAAGTCGAGAAATTTTATTAGCGGACTGACAGCTACCGAATTTGGGGTTGCGCGAAAAACGAATTGAAATAATTTGTTGTAAACGTGAACCAAGAACCACGGAGCGCTTATCCTGGAAGTCGAGAAATTTTATTAGCGGACTGACAGCTACCGAATTTGGGGTTGCGCGAAAAACGAATTGAAATAATTTGTTGTAAACGTGAACCAAGAACCACGGAACGCTTATCCTGGAAGTCGAGAAATTTTATTAGCGGACTGACAGCTACCGAATTTGGGGTTGCGCGAAAAAGGAATAGAAATAATATATTGTAAACGTGAACCAAGAACCACGGAGCGCTTATCCTGGAAGTCGAGAAATTTTATTAGCGGACTTACAGCTACCGAATTTGGGGTTGCGCGAAAAAGGAATAGAAATAATATATTGTAAACGTGAACCAAGAACCACGGAGCGCTTATCCTGGAAGTCGAGAAATTTTATTAGCGGACTGACAGCTACCGAATTTGGGGTTGCGCGAAAAAGGAATAGAAATAATATATTGTAAACGTGAACCAAGAACCACGGAGCGCTTATCCTGGAAGTCGAGAAATTTTATTAGCGGACTGACAGCTACCGAATTTGGGGTTGCGCGAAAAACGAATTGAAATAATTTGTTGTAAACGTGAACCAAGAACCACGGAACGCTTATCCTGGAAGTCGAGAAATTTTATTAGCGGACTGACAGCTACCGAATTTGGGGTTGCGCGAAAAAGGAATAGAAATAATTTATTGTAAACGTGAACCAAGAACCACGGAGCGCTTATCCTGGAAGTCGAGAAATTTTATTAGCGGACTGACAGCTACCGAATTTGGGGTTGCGCGAAAAAGGAATAGAAATAATTTATTGTAAACGTGAACCAAGAACCACGGAGCGCTTATCCTGGAAGTCGAGAAATTTCATTAGCGGACTGACAGCTACCGAATTTGGGGTTGCGCGAAAAACGAATTGAAATAATTTATTGTAAACATGAACCAGGAACCACGGAGCGCTTATCCTGGAAGTCGAGTTTCACCGCGTAGCGGACCCGAAGCGCGGGATCCGGGAGGTTGAGAACCCGGTACTCGAAATACGTAGCGGACCCGAAGCGCGGGATCCGAGAGGTTGAGAACCCGGTACTCGAAATTTGCGGAGCGCGACTCTCATCCGTCCGCTCTACTGCGCGGCTGTTTCCAGACTGAGGAATTCGGCTAGCTGATTTTGAATTGGTGACGTCACTTTCTGAACGTCCGACATCCAAACTATGGTTTCGAACTTTGATACTATGTATGATGGTGTATGATGTACGATGTATGATGTATGATGTATGAGGTATGATGATATGATATGATGTATAATGATTTTAGCTTTCACATTTCATACAAGAAATACACACTTTATCTCTCCTGCCGATTCCAGAGACTCAAGCGGCCAGGCCCTTCGATGGTCAGCCGTTGACTGAAGATATATTCTTCAGTGAACGGGTCGGCTAATAACGCTGCCGTTCTGCGACAGTTGGATGATGAAAAATTTCGCTCGTATCTTTCAAATGTGTGTTAAAATACACTCGAAGTGTTAAGAAGCGTCGTTCTTTTTCTCCCTATCACCTTTCTAGGTCTTTAAACCACTACGCAGCGTTAAATACCGTCTCATATACGAAGCATCCATTTCATCTCGTTCAAAATTAGCGCATCCGTGATGTATTACAGTTACTCTGAATTTTTTTCCATCCGAATACTTTTCGAAAAACAATTCAGCTCCTCTACCCAACGCAGATACTTCACTTGCGACCAGCTAAAACAACGTTTCGATTCTATGCCTATGAAAATTCAAGATCGAGAGAGCAAATGAAAAGTTGTTGGAATAATTATGAATACTAATGTTATGGAATACATCGAGCGCGCGTCGAATAGAATCCCAGTTCGAAATGAATCATTCTTCTCTTTTCATATCATAGCTAATCTGGTAATAAAGCTAAATAGGATGATCGGAGGTGTTCGGAAATGTTAGGAGGTGGTCGGCGCTGGCAAAAGGTGATAGGGGGTGGTCGAAAGTGGCCATTGATGGTCGGAGGTGGCAGGGGGAGGTAGGAGGTGTTCGAAAATGGTAGGACATTTCAAAAGTTAAAGTCGACGATGATCCGGTGCATCAATTTTATCGTATATTTGATAAATTATTCCTAAATACATTGAAACGTATGTATTTGTAATGAAATATCATGCAATGGGCTGTGTAAACTATAAACTATAATTTCTATCGAATAGCTGCTTTTATGTCAACAGGGCTTTGAGACTCAGTTCAGTTCGTCCTCTTCCTCGTCCACCTCCGAACACCTCCAACAATCGCCAACCACCTCGAACAACCACCGATAACCACCTCGGGTTGTACCTGGAATAGCAATAAATATTTTCAGTATAAGAACACATCAAAAACATTACGTAAGGATTCATATAATCACAGGTTTTGTTTTTTGGCTGTAACTTTTGATTCGCTGCACGCAGCGTATCGGGACTGCGCCCAATCGATTTCTCTCGCAAAATTACGTCGGAATAGTGCGTGAAAGAGTTTATTTCAGCACTTTTCAAAATCGCGAAAATTTTCGCCAAAAATACAAAGGGGTAAGCCTTGCTGTTTTTTTGGGCGAAAAATTTTTAGTCTCCGATTCGATTTGTATGACCCTTTTCTGACCAATTGGACCCCCAGGAAGTCAGAAAACGCAGCGAAAAGAGCGTGGGTTCAACAGGAAAGAAGTTACAGAGAAAAAAGCACCTGCTGAAAAATGTCGAAAACACGGGTTCTGGTTTTTTGGCTGTAACTTCTGATGCGTTCATCGCAGCGTATTGGGACTGCGCCCAATCGATTTCTCTCGCAAAATTACGTCGGAATTGTGCGTGAAAGAATTTATTCCAGCACTTTTCGAAGTCGGGAAAATATCCGCCAAAAATGCAAAGGGGTTAGTCTCATTTTTTCTTCATTTTTGAAGCCGAAAATTTTTGGTCTCAGATGCGATCTGAACGACCCTTTCAACTCAGAAAACGCAGCGAAAAGAGCGTGGGATCAACTGGTGAGAAATTACCAAGGGAAAAGCACCTACTGAAATCTGTCGAAAACACAGGTCTCGTCTTTTGGCTGCAATGTGTAATAGAAATCGAGATTCACCAGGTAACGGACCTGGAGCGCAGGAACCAAGCAGCGCTTGTCCTGGAAGTCAAGTTTCCCCAGGTAGCGTACCCGGAGTGCAGGAACCACGGAGCGCTTGTTCCTGAACTCGAGTTTCTCCAGGCAGCGGACCTTGAGCACAGAAAATACGGTGCGCTTGTCGCTGAAGTCGAGTTTCACCAGGTAGCCGACCAGGAGCGAAGAAACTACGGAGCTATTGTCCTAGAACTTGAGTTGCACCAGAAAGTGGACCCGGAGCTCAGGATCCGGGAGGTAGAGAACCTGGTACTCGAAATCTGTGGAGCGCGATTCTCGTACGTCCGCTCTACTGCGCGGTCGTTTCCAGACTGAGGAATTCGGCTAGCAGATTTCAAATCGATGACGTCAGGAGAAAAAAAAATTTGGGTGACGTCGCTTTCTGAACATCCGAACATTCGAATACACAAACTTTAGTTCCGAACTTTAATACCATGATGACGTATGATGTATAACGATCTTAGTCTCTACATTTCAGACAAGAAATACGCACTTTATCCTTCCTGCCGATTCCAAACTCAAGCGGCTAGGCCCTTCGTCGGTCAGCCTTAGACTGAAGATATATTCTTTAGTCAAGGAGTCGGCTAATACCGCTACTGTTCTGCGACAGTTGGATGATCAAAATGTTTGCTCGCACCTTTCAAATGTGTGTTAAAATACACTCGAAGTTTTAAGAAGCTTAGTTCTTTCTCTCCCTATCAAGAAAAAAAAAAATTGCCGACACCCGCCCTTCTAGATCTTCAAATCAGGACACTGCATTCAATACTGTCTCATATACAGAGCATCCATTTCATCTCGATCAAAATCAGCGCACCCGTGATGTATTACAGTTACTCTCAATTTTTTTCCATACGAACACTTTTCAAAAACAATTCTGTTTCTCTACCCAACGTAGGTACTTCACTTGTGACTAGCTAAAACAGCGTTTCGATTCCATGTCCACAAAAATTCAAGATCGAGAGAGCAAATGAAAAGTTGTTGGAATAATTATGAATATCAATGTTATGGAATACATCGAGCGCGTGTCGAATAGAATCCCATTTCGAAATGAATAATGTTTCCATTCCCATATTATAGCCGTATTATTGTAGATGATCTAGTTTGTTTCTTGGAAAATTATAAAATTTATAGTATGGATTACGTATTAATTGTAAATGGATCATACATATTATATCGTAAACGAACCGCATATACAATATATATATATACTTGTTGGTCTCTGCATCCTTATAACATCTGATCTATTATTATTTATGATCTATGTATACATTTTTCTCTCGGGTATCTATACATTAATGAAATCACTTTTTTGTTACGAATTTTAGAAGAAATTTATTAGGTAGAGTCCATAGAGCAGAACCCTGCTACGCTCCCAGACCCACCAGGGCCCACTTGCCCGACGAAAACAGGTCACAAAAATTTACCCAGGAGTATCCGTCTTTACCTTCTTCAGTCAACGTCTTCATTCAGTGGCTAATATCACACGGATAGTGATTTTCAAATCTGGCGTGTCGTTGATCACGGGCTAAAGTAAGCGACGTTGCCAAATATTCACGCGTCTACGAGTAAACGCGTTCGGTGTACATTCCCGTTGCTATATTGTGAAATATTTCTTCAGACTTTCCGAAAACCCTCGGTTTTTTGTCACCTATAGAATTCTGATATTCCAAACTTCGTATACGTCGATTTTTGTGTAAGCCGTAACTCGTTAAAGGTAAGAAACATTCAATTGCAATTTTCACAATGATAGGTCGGCCGTAACCCCCCTGTTAAACAGTTCATACTCATCGGTTTTCAACATCATTCATTTCTGTTATTTGCCCGATAACTGACCTCCAATTTTCAGACACATAAACTTTCACTTTGTGAACAATATACCAAAACTTGGAAACTCTCGTAAGTCAGTCGATTACCGGAAGAACCACCTTAAGCAGCCCAGCGTATGCCACGTTCTGTTGCCAACCTAATGTTGAAAACGATGGAACGAGATGTCCTAGCTCGTTAACGGGCGTCACGCAAGTGGATAGAAACCATTTCGTCAAATAGGTTGGCGGCAGTTCGTGATGTGCAGTAGGCTGCGTTGACTCGTGTAGAATCTGCATTGGTCAACGCATGTGCATTCGACTTCCTTGTTCACTATAAAGAACCTTGTTCCAAACTGGGCCCGTGATATAGACAAATGTATTATACAGCAGTGTATGGTACTAGCCGAGTACAACGCAACAAAAAAATATATATGTATTCTAACGTATGAACGTATGTGCGTTGTAAGATATAGTTAATCAAAGTTCGTCGGAAACGGACTCTTTATTGGACGTGTCAAATATTACAAAAATGTTTTCTATGTATTTCGTTCAGTGGCTTCAGACATTTTTCTTCGTGTTTAGCATAACCCAGGTGCCAAATGGCCATTAGAATGTGTGCACAAAATCCCACAGTTCGTGCACAGTAATGACACCTTCAAATGAAAAAGAGATTTAACACGTTCTGTGACTTGTGATACAGTACGACTTCAAGTTTCATAGTAAGGTTTTATGTTGTAACAGAAGTTCGGAACTCTTATATGATTAATATACACAACATTCGCTACCCACTATTGTGCATTATAATATTGTATAAATGGGGTACAAACAAAGTTCGTCGCGGTACACATATGAGTAGTCTTAACAAAGTCATCGTTACACAGTCTTTAACCCAACAAATATATATATCAATTTAATATGTATAAAGTTTAGAGTACACAAAACATATTCAACAATCCATACATCTATCACTGTACATTAGCAGTAAAATATTTTGATATACCTATGTATTTGTATATTGACCTGAGCTCGTGCCAATGCAGTGGCCGTCAAAGCCCAAACAAACAAATGACACTGTGGCCTCCGTTTTATTTGAAATTTTACGGTAAAATTCGATTAACGGGTAACCGGAATCAACGCAGCAGTCATTGCTGCTACAATATTACGAATGTATGTACATAACGCTGTCCGACATATAGACTTTAATCACGACGTTCCATTCAGACCTTGTGCCTCCCCTTCTTTTCGATCTGTATTCAAGGGCTGATAGACGAGGGGAAGCTCGAACTCTTTTTTGCCATCGACGATTTCACCAACGCCTCTTAAAGTTGCATCAGCAGCATCGGGTGGTATTAAACGCTTGTTCACAATTTGAATCGAAATCATAGCTACCACCAGCGTCATACCGGTAACCCCGAAAGTTTGGTAAGTCCCATACCGCGTGTAAATAAGTCCCACGAACACTGGACCCATCACACGAGATGCACACCCGGCTCCTGTCATGAGGCCCATCCAGACTCCCTGAGGACGGGGACCAAGTATTTTACTAAATATCGTCTGGATCAGTGTCACTCCCAATGGATATCCGATGGTCGTCAATCCGTAGCCGAGGAGAAATTGTGTCACGGTCATTTGAGGCGTATACCGACACCATTCCTGGGTGCTTGGACAGCCGAGGATGTCTGTTCCGTTGGCATCTTTTGTCTCGTTGCCGAAAGCTTTAAACATTCATTACATTTTCTTACTGTCGTTTGTTTAACACAGCGTATTGAAATTACGCTAAAAAACGGTTCGTACATAGTATGATAATAAATAACTACTCACGACCGTACTCGGCGATCACCGGGGGATTCGGACCCCATGGAATGCACAGTATTCTTCCGACGATCATTAAAAAGAAACCACCCCAGAGCATGATCTTCCTCTCGGAAAATCTGAGGGGAAAATTGGATACGTGAACGACTTGTAGCAGTTAGGTGCGAAAAAGTTTTAACGGTCTAATTGTTTCTAAAATCCATCCAATTGTAAGAAGAGCATGGACTTTCAGTTCACCTTTTACACAGCGGACCAATTAAGACGAAAGTGATGCAGGCTACTACGGCACCGACGCTCATTAAAAGACCCATGTAGTACAAGGCATCAGTCTTTGACCAAGCAAATTGATCCATCGTCAGCGAAGTTCCAAGTCTGAAACATGCAGGTTGTTTATGGTTTACTAATGCATTATAGTCTTCGTACGAAACTGTGTTGTATAAGGTGAAAGTTACTCGTACAGAATAAAAAAAAAGTTCTCAGGTTAGGCAATATTCACTTTACTCACGTTTCAAGGAGGACAAAATTGAAGACCAATACAAAGAACGCGCAAATCAAAGTCCAAGAGGCAATGTAATCTGGCTTCATCGCCTTCCAAGTTTCTTCCTCTGTAACAGAATCAGACTTTTCTCACAATCAGCTTCACTTTCCTCTTTCGGAAGTGTCTTTTTTCCTAAAGAGAGTTCATAATTATCTTATAAGCTATACGCATTATCATAACACCAATTTACAGAGAGTAAATAGGTAAGTAGGTTTGTAGTATCCCACGTGAAACGATTGATAAAAGCGTGTCATATGGTTAATTGAATAAAGAAATTGCAGTGACACATAACAATGAAGAAGAACCGAACGTTGGCCGAAATTCTTTGTCATGCGCGCCTCTTACTTGTTCTCTTTACAATTTCTCAATCCGACCAGTTATAGCGAAATTATACGCGTTCCAACGGTCAGTATCACCTGATGTTTTCCCCTGAGTCTGCATAGCTTCCCGAGTTGCGATTCGGTGCTCCTTAAAATTCCATGGAAGAAAGAGGACGAAGTTGAAGACGCCCATCAGAACGTTGATCCAACCGGCCATTGTGTACATATTGAAAGGAAGACCAAGAAGGTAAAATCCTTTGTCGCCTAATGGTGTTACCGCAGCCTGCAGGCCGGGACCAACGACAAATCCCAGCACCTGAAAAGTACAAATAAGTGACTGAGTATCATTGAACATAGATCCACATACCATTTCACATTGAACGCCGTAGAACTTGGCCATTGGAGAATGCAGTAACTCATACGTAATGAGTTATGCTAATGTAAATTGATTTTTTTATGGCATATTTGTACATACTTGAGCGAGAGACACCATAGAAACGGCATGAGTTCTCTCAGATAATTTCGTAGCTGCTGAAAGGTAAGATCGCGCCACTGCAATGTTTGCTGAAAACATGAATATGGTTATGCACGAGCATGAAAGTTAAAAGTATAATAAAGTCTGTATTAGAGATTTAAATTGTACACCAAATGCCTTCCTGATCCTACTTTGTAGTCCAAAAATTAAAAATAAATGAAAAATATTCAGTGAAAATAACGGAAAATAAATCGTTTACAAATTTTTAGGCCCCATTTTTCTTTGCTCGTGGCTATTTCGGTCACATAATATTTGTAAATGGATAATCAGTGACAGTTTTAATTATCACATAAAAAGAGCAAAAGCATCAGAAATGACGAATCGATACCATTGCTAGAGCGATGCTCCAACTTTAAGTTGGGCTTCTCAAGGAAAATTAGAAAAAGAAACATGATATATTTCTTTGTTGCTGCATTCGCCGTCGTTGGATTTCATAACTAGCGATTAATAATTAATTTTATTAACCGGAACTGACGCCAACAAAGAACCTGGCGATGAGCATCGCGATCTTCTTGTAGACAGGTATGATTTCAAGTGCGCTGTAGGCTGCGGAAGCCAGAGTAAAAACAGCCAGAGTAATCAAGAGTGGCAACCTGACGGACCCGCGTTTGTTGCCCCACCAACCGACCAAGGGAGAGAATAACATCTGTCCCAAGGGATTTGCAGCCACGACGTACCCCATGAACTCTTTTCCAGCCGTAGGATCTAGCTGGAAACGAATATTTTCAATTGCAATGTACAATTTACATGGTGCATCGCCACAGTATACCAAGAACGCAGACTACAATTATGAGGAAGACAACTAAGAATATTGCTTTGAGTACCCTTCAAGGTACCATTTTATGTAATCGTAGGAAAGAATAATAATGGGCCAAGGCAATAAGAAAATATCCGGTCCTCTAAGAATGCGTGTAGAAAGTTCGGTGTTGTACGCTGACTGGCTGCATCTCCGGCTGCATTAACATTGGGAAATATTCAACACTAACTAACAGCAGTGAAGTGCGGTGTAGTTGGCAAGCGACGATAATATTGTAGATAAGCAAGGTGAAGTAATGATTGCTTTGCAGAAGAGATACATGCAGGTTAAGCGTAGATAATTATGGTTAGTGTCAATCATCGCAATGAAACGGAACTAGTTTGATGCATTCTTGAAATATCTTGTATCTTTATTCATATCATAATTAAAAATTGGCCATACTAAGAACTACTCTAGTATGTATATTTATGTATAACCGTGCAATTCACCGTACATTCATGAAATACGTACCTGGTCTAAATAGGGCCAAACTCCTGTGAGAATGATGCTGAAGCCAAGCGACATTAAGAACATTGTGAAGTAAATGACATTTATACTTTTCCAACGTTCCCATCGCTCAGTTGCGGTCTCAAGATCATCATCGGGCGCTGCTCGACTGCGGAATAAAAAAAAAATAATATGATGAGGGTGGAAGAACATCGATCTCTTTACAAGATAAGTTGCGTGACTTTCCCACCGGATTTCTTTTAAATTGATAAATTCGTTTACAGAGCCAGCGACTTAAGGGGGTGCTCTGGTCGATTTCAACGTCGTCGTATATATCTTGAATTATCCAACTCCACGTATCTCGAACACAAAAAAGGGCATTACAGCCCCAATCTATGTGCAATTCTGAACAAAACTACTCCGATACATTTTCATTTAACGCCAAAACAAAGAAATTGCATGATTTGTACGAAATCGCGATAGTAAGAAACCTTTCGTAGCGAACACAGTCTTCCATAAAAGATCCATTAAAAGGTTCACATTTTTTTCAGTAAACATACTACCAAAATTTCAGAATCTGTGGAAACATTTTCTTATTTGATTTTGTTTTCAGTCATCTCAAGACCGACAGTTTGGTTTAAGTTAAAATTTCAGCGGTCTTCCTTCGAAATTTTATTATGTAAGAGTGAAATTAGAATGACAAGTGTATTGTCATTAAATATAGGGTTATTCAACAGTTTATGTAGATTTCGTTTCGAAATTGTGAATTTGAAACGAGCTTTTCGGAATGTGGAATTTCCACACTGCGCCGCAAATGATCGGGTTATGAAGTTCTCCGCACTCTCAACACTAAAGTCGCTAGCGCCGTTCGTTTAGTTTCCATATTGCCGTTTGACATGTTTTATGGTTGACCAGTTATATAGATCTGAGACTACAACTATACGTTCACATTACATAAATTCAGAATGTGAGATGATCATTGACCCAAACGGGCCCGCCTTGTTACTATATACATGTCATGTATCATGTGGATACAAATACTATACAAACAATATTCGTTTATAGATATGGATAACTTTTTTAAATATGCTGTTTAGCCTATCCAGGCGACTATAAAAGATTGTATCGATGTAAAACATTTGCCCTAAATGTTACCGCTAGTCTTCTTCAGTAGTCACAAACATATAATTATTTTTATCACTGCAGATGCGATAAGTCTTTTATCGTATCTAAGCATTGAGGAATAGATATTATTCGTTGATCATTGTAAATGAGTCCGTTGTAAGAATATTTCCTTCTTCCGTCAAAGACCAGCGCATGAAAATATTAACCAGAATTTGGCAAATTTAAAATCGGTTTCTCAGTTCATCTTACTAGACTGCGTGCTTCGGTAATCTGTCGAAATATTACACTTACAGAAAAAAATCCACATCAATCTATACGGTAATTCGAAGTTCCCTCAAGAATCAGTATGCGCGTGCATTTATGCATACACTGTGGGTATCGTACTATCATCCATTGTTCAGCCTGCATTCGTTGTTACGCAATATTTCAACCTGGCATACGCAAATTATATGATGCGAATACCTAATTTAATTGAAGTAGGGTATATTACCTACCATGCCTACTGTATTATTGGAAACATTTATGATTCAAGGTACAAATTCAGAATTCAGATCTACACTTGAATAAGCTACCAAGTTTCACAAAATATTTTGTTGTTTTGTTATTGTGAATAATCTTGCGCAATGACTCGAGACTTTTGCAACCTCGTCATAAACATAAAAACCTCACTGTAGCTTTTACCTACAAACCGGCGCGAGATCCGTTGTTTTTACGCATCTGATACTTTTATAATTGGCTGTCAGCCACGGATAAGAATACATGGAGTAACACGTACAGGTGATTGAATACTCAGGAGCTTCTTTCTGACGAGATATTTTCTATGGATTTCTTACCTACAAATCATTTTTATCGCGTATTACATGATTCAGTTATACCATTCTCACGGTAGCGTGTAATTTTTTCTTGACACAAATGGATAGATAATTTTTTTTTCATTTCCGTAAATTATGACACCAGACGAGGGAAAGGGAATTGAAAGCCCGTAGTATTTACCGCGTTTGTGAACACTCGCGGAATTTCCTTTTCACAGGCTTGCTATGATTGTATTCTCGCAACCTATGTGGAGATACAAGTCGTTGACACAATTATATACTCATAATCAGCTTTTTACGGACACTTATCTTATGTACATACTATTCTTTATAGAGGGAATCAGGCCATCATAAAATTCTCCTGCCGAATCTGTGTAAACCAGTGGGTTTATTACGTTACGATTCTTGCAATTTGTAGGTACTCATGATACGCGAAATTCAGTTTATTTCAGTTGTGATGCATGACCGACAAAGGCAATTGAAACCAATGGTGGTTGATAAAAATTTGTATTTGATAGTATGGAAGATTGCGGGCATTGGTTCTAGAGCGTGGACGTATGTTTTGCATTCGTTGTTATGCATACCTACATAACTTATCGTCAGCCACGCGCGTTGAAATGCGCAAACATTGATGCCAGCCATGCGAGTGCAAACATATCAAGATCTAAAAATGTTATTCACAACCAGTATGAAAAAGCTGTTTGAATGCGGTGCATTGTAATTCCGTCACGAACACTTTAAACGCTTGTAACGATATTCATCTCCGTTTTCATAGGTATACGTGAATATCGATACGTAAAATATGTAATAAAATATATAATGTTTTTTCGAACTTTGATTCGTAAGAAAGTAATTACGTTTTCGTATCAGAGGCTCCCATTGCCACTTGAATGAATGAAGCGAGGATCGCGTGAACCTCAGGCTCGGCCTTCTATGTGAGAGTGGTGAAATAGAAAACCGGTTCAAGTTGCGCACAAGCCTTAAATGTTTGATTTTTCTTTCAGTTTCCACTCACAGCACGTTTGAAAGTATAATTTATAGTTGGATATGGCATTTTTCAAAATGAAGAAACTGTCACACAATAAGATTGTCAATATAGTGTAACTCTAACCATGCAATGAAAAAAATCACACAGAGCTTGCCTTGTTCGAGTTGATTGTGTAACTGTACCCAATACGTACATTTTCCGTGATATCTCGCACAACGGAAAGCAAATGGATATGATGTATACCATGGTATTTTAATCTACTTCATCGATAACACTTCGTCATATCGTGAAAAAACGTGCTTCTCCCCTGAGCAACTCTCGAACAGAGCAACACTCTGGCTTAAGTTTCACGGCAGAGTTGAGATGACACAAAGTATAATATTTCGTATGTAATGCTTGATCGTTTCGTAAAATGCTTCAGGGTTACCTATCATAGATGATGGAGTACCTACTGTGTACTCCGGTTCATACGGAATGGGAATTTTATTGACACCTGTTTGAAATTACCCAAATGATCTAATTACTAACAGTAAGCGACTGTCGTTGTTCCAACGATACGTTGTTCTAATATTGTATACACGAATAGTATAGGGTATGTGTGCGAAGATGTGGGCTTGAGTCTGTACTGGGCGCAATGCCAAGCCACGCAACATGCGCCATCCAAGTCAGGAAATAGATCAAATTTAGAAGGCGTGCTTGTCAGGGAAAAAGGAAAGTTGGTGTCGATACTCAAAGTGAATGGAATGCTAAGGATGGTTGCACTTGCCGGTTCCATATATCCGAAACAATGGTCGAATGGTCAATCAACAATTTCTATAAAAATAAAAATATATATATGGCAAGGACAACAGCACATATATTTTTATACTACACACATGATGAGATGTGTTTTACTCGTGACGTTTAAGTTCGTTCACTTGTAACAGACTCTGTTCTATGAATAACGAAAAATTGCACTTTGGCCTGTCACGTGCATTAAATTTGTTATCGTTGGCATGCTCCGTCGCGATTATCGCTTAATGAACATGATTCAACACTGGGATGCAGTTGATAGAAATTATCACCACACGCTAAATTTATACCACTACTTAAAGGAAAATCGTAATGCATGATTAGGTCAAAACGAAAGAAAAATTAATTTCACAAGTACCTAGTAAACTGTTACAAAAACGCGTTGCATGATTTTATAAGGTAAATTCGTTGATAAGGTCTACCAATCACGAAATTTTTCAACAAATGCAAAAAAACTTGCGTCTTTTGTTTCAGTGAAGAATTAGAGGCGGAATGCTGGGCGAAAACTGCTGCTGTTGCTTCATATTTACCAAATATTTCGATTGAAAAAAGTGTTTCTTTTAAGTAAAAATGTCGTTAAATAACTCATAACATTTTTATGAAAACTCCTTTCTTTGACTCTTCGAAAAACATTCTAAACATTCCCTCTGTTTTAGTATCTTACAACAGGATTTTCCCCTTAAAATTACATGAACGTAAAAACGAATAAAATATGATCTTACCGTCTTCGACGCAATTTCCTGTACCAATCCATTTCGTTTACCTACTGCCTTGGCTTAACTTGGCTGTGGTAATATACGAGGGTAATCCTCAATCAAGTTTAGAAACAGGAGTTTCTAAATAGCTAGAAAAATCGCGCCATTAACTTGGGCTGGCCAGCGTCTCGGTGTAATGTATCTATATTATTAGTTTCTCATTTTAATAACGGTTGATTATGTCAGGTATGCAGCCTGAAAACAACGATATCTATCCAACTTCCTGATTTTCAGCGAGTAAAACTGAGTCGCCAAATCTGTCCAGTCTTTTGTCTATTCACCAAAAACTGCAGGCAAGTCAAATGCATTACTCGTTATTTCACCAGCAGATCGTTTATCGCAGCAACGATAATTAATTACCGCGGACAATAACTATAGTGTTTACACCATGCATTATTTCCCTCGCTGGAACTTTTCGTAGTCAGTCTCATATGCGAAAGACTTTTTCCAAGTTGGCGAATAATCAGAAACTGTTCAACATTCCTTGCCAGCAGAAGAGCTGTTGAATTTATAAAGTGTCCTCTTCGGTGCATCAAGAATTAATTTATCAACTGCCAGATCATCCCGTCATTTATACAAAAAGTCGTTTCGATTTCTTCAGCTGAAGCAGTGATGGATCGTGATCGTGCCGATCAATCTCATCGATTCAAACACACCCAGTTATTGATACATTATCCAATATCCATATCGGAATATGCGAATGAATTATGACGATGTTAAAGGATTCGGAGAAGAGGGCAGAGGCATCACGTGTCAGTTTTCAACCATGACATCCGTGTAATACATCAACTGATTACAACTGTCTATAACTGATTATAACTGAATAACCGTCAGCACGCGTTGACCGCAGCAAAAAACCGTCGTCATTGCACGACGCATAGATATAAACGTTCACCATAGATTACACATTGTGTAAATTTTAATTTTTTTCTCAGCCTCGTAAGGTACGTCAATCCCGAACCAGTCACCTTCGGATTCCTCAGTCTCTTCACCTTGCCCGCACAGAAGTTGACCTCCGTCAAATTCCGCTCACCGTCTTCGCCATGGGAGAATGGAGCGCGCAAAGATCTCCCTGAAAACAGCATAAATCCTCACATGGTCTGTCACGGGAATTACCAAACACCGATACACTTGGTTCCACAGGTGCCTCTGCGCTCAGGTTGTCGGCGGGCCAATGCAGCAGGCGCTCCACAGACGCATCGGCGGCTATTATTAGGGACGGTTGCGATGATCAGAGTTCACTCATGATACGCGGTACTGCAGCTTCGGAGGCACGAGGTCTGAGAGCGTCGTCAGTGATTAGAACAGACAAACATTGATAACGGCGAAAAGGGCCGGAAATAATTCTATCGCTGCACCCGAGACGTGATGTGCCTGATGAACTACGCCACGGCTGCGGAGTTGCCTCACTACTGACTCCGCTGACTTCTCTAGCGACTGACTGTGGCCCGAGACTTCTCTCGAGTGTTGAACACACTTGTTCGGCATCAGTACGTGTCCCACTATCCGTGCAGGGTATGGCCACGAGCAAGCCTACAGCTTATACCTGTTGCCGTTCTCCGATGAGTCAGGGCCGTACGCGATGCGTTGGTAGAATCGGGTGGTACTGTCGCCGCCTAAAATCCACTCTCATTAAACGGAGTCTCGGATTTTTGTCGGGACAGGATATCAATTCATCCAGTCGCAAACGACGGAAAATCTGGATTTGTTGAAGGATGCATCTGTTGGAAAGGTTTTTATTAATATACGGCGAAACAGTCTAACGTGAATAATAAATGAGTACTGCATTTCGATATTTTCGTAGCAAAATATCTTTGGAAGTGAAATTGCTACAATTTATCTCTTATCTGCGAAGAGAAACGATTATGTAATTCAGACACATTTCTTGCGATAATTCATTAATCTCCCCTTGCAGACTCCGGCCAGATATATTTCATCATCATAATTGTGACGTTGATAGAACTTCCGCGTAAATTAGATTAAAATGCTGTTACAGTGTCAACGTGATGTGAAAATTACAGTTCCACCAATAAGCTACATTTTATGTTCAATCAACATTCCTCCGTTTCTGGTGGGAAAAATCGATTAAAAATACTCAAGGGGCACTTTTGTGCGCATCAAGTTGGCTATCAGAGATACTGGAACAATAACAAAGCGTCACAGATTCAATTTAGTCGGTGTGAACTACCAACAGACTACACGTGGAATTCGTAATGACTCTCGCCCATATATTTGCGGCAAGTATGGTTTACGAAATTATCACCAGGGCAGCGCTAAATTAAAATCTAAGATACGAACTAGAAGTTACATTCAATTAGGCGCACTACGTTGACTAAAGTCAAAGCGCGTTATTTCGCAAACGCTTTATCTACACTAATTACCGAGTTCAAGAATAATGGTGTGATAATGGATTTTTTCAGTTCAAAGCGAAAATTTGAGATTTCGTATCATGCTATAGTTATCGGTAGATCGCACGGATGCGATATTGTAGAATTCAGAATACTAACAAAAGTACAGTGGCAGATCAAGAAGACATGAAAATGTAATTTCTATCATCGGTTGAATTAAGTATCCAATAATATTTTATCAGATTTCTCAATCACGGTTTAGGAACTGAAATACAATGCGGAACTAAATTAAAATAAGATTATGCCACTAAACATTATATCAAGGACTACGTGATTTTATAAAACAAAAATCAGATTATAAAAATGCTATTATAGATTTAATATATATTTGTTTTTGTTTTTCTTGAATTCCTATACATTTTAGTAAAATTACAACATGATTCACTTTGACGAGATTTCACGCCGTTACACGTAGTAATACTATCATCACTTGGACTTCTATACGAATTTATATAATATATATAATCACAGCTACTTTATTCACTCGCTAGATGTGTATGACGGTTGTTGCTGTGTGTGTGTATTATGTTCGGTATACAAGTTTATGCGAAGTATGAAGGACTACAATTTATACGCCACTATGTGGACCATTCGTTTTGTTCTTATTCTTTTTTTCTTGGCAAATCTGTTCATAAATATTTCTACAGATAAATGGGGAGTGGATGAACGTCTGAACTAACAAATAATTTCCCGTAAATCAATATCATTGATAAACATTATTCTAATGGTATGCCAACAGAACTTTCATAAGACTTCGCGAATGATGTTAATTCTGATTGTTTATTACAAATTAAATGCTGTTTTTGGATTGTCGACAACTGTTTTTCGACGATTAGACCTAATTTCGATCATACTTCCGTGAATAGCGTTTGATGCGTTAGATTAAAGGAAATGACGCAACAAAGACGATAATTCAAAAATATTATCCGTGTATGTATCTGTATCTGATCGACTTAAAGCATACGTCAAAATATACGTTATAATTAAGAAATATTACATGACTATTTCATATCGTTCTTCCAATCTTGACCTAAAATGACATAATATAAAAATAACTCTTTATTGTGGTCACTGAGCATTCCCTTTGTTTTCAATCGTTTCATCAAATAATTTGCGGTCTAATGAATCATATTTTACGCTCGAAAATTCTTCAGTAAATTAATAACTGTTAAATTAGTATACAAGCAGTACGCCGCGAGGATCAATTGTTGATAAATATGCAACTAAACGAAAAAACTGAATATCACTTCTAAAATGTTCGATGCTACGAGTTTTTTACTGTATGTACGGGGTGCGAATCATCGGTCATCCATGTCGCAGCGAACGTAAAATTTCAGACAGATAATTATGCATGGTTTATCAGATTACAAATATTAAAAATTAATTGTCTGATACTTACTTATTGTTATCTGAAGTCTGATGGAATGTTAGACCGTAAGCAATTTGATGAGAAAAAGTATTATACACAATTTGTTAACAAAGCAACATAAATGTTATGGTATAGTGTTCTACTAAGAATGATATACTTAGTTCTGTTTCTACAACTATTTAGTTGAAGTTAGAAAAATCTGTTTTTAATTTAATTGAAGGGGCAGTGTTGAGTTTAATTGCTTGTTTCACTGGCTCCGATAATCTTGATTGCTTTTGAACCTGCTGCTGGTGGCTGGATTTCACCGCGTTTTCGAGCTTTGTTTTCAACTCTGTAGATTGTGCCATCAACGTCTTAAATTCCTGCACAATATGCAATATTTTATGTGGACTATGCAATATTCGTACAATTCATTGCAGAAAAATTATAAGTATCAAACCTGAGGGTACTTTGGTCCTATTTTATTCAGCCATTGAAAGCTCTGTTGATGGAGAGTGATTTGGAATTTGGATCCATGGCGCAAGGCATCACCTTCCAGTAGATAATTTATCAGAATAGGCACCAGCAGAGTAAGCATTTGAATACCTGAAAATTGAAAAAAGTTCCCAATTATATTTTTTCTATATCCAATGACATAATACCATGTAGTTGGTTGGTGTAAATATTATTGAAAATAACTGATAGAAAGAACACCCTGGAAATCGTCACCTACCTTGCATAAGATCTCCTGGTTTGCATGCAAAATTTAATTTATCAATACAAAGAACCATAATTGTGAAAGCAGTTACAATTTATTATCTACTCACGATTAGCAGGTTCAGCTAATGATATGAGTGCTTCAATCGTTGCTATGCTTTCTAATGTAAGAGTTAGC
This sequence comes from Neodiprion virginianus, assembly GCF_021901495.1. Classification (NCBI taxonomy): domain Eukaryota; kingdom Metazoa; phylum Arthropoda; class Insecta; order Hymenoptera; family Diprionidae; genus Neodiprion; species Neodiprion virginianus. Next base: position 30,092,789 of record NC_060880.1, read on the forward strand.
TGAGTTTCGTTTGATACTTGTTTGCTCGATTCACTGTACAGATATTCCACCAACCTTGGTGCGAGAGCGTGGATGTAGGGAGTACTGACACTGCGTTCATAGTGCATGAAGATTGTTCTCAATGTTTGTATGCACTTTAATTTAACCTTTAAGAAAGATACATTTTCTCATTCAATGATAAGGTACTAGGACGACCGGGCAAGAACGAAAGTTCGTACTCACCAGAGTATTTTCTGATTGAAGACACTGCCGAAAATGATTGATGCAAGGGTACTGTAAGTTCGGTGCACTCACAACCTCAGGGGATGCGTGGAGGACAAACACTGCAATCCCTAACATCATCGCAACTTCATCCATTTTCGTTTCATCACAACCTGCAATCCAATCATTATGAATGTACGTCGTAATGAGGTACGTACATGCAGTAACGATGATTTTAGATTTAATATGGCTTACCTGTTTTTGCTAGATCGACTATTTTAGCAAGAGCACTCTGAAGCAAAGTTTTCCACTGTTGTTCACTTCTTGCATCAGTTGCGTATTTATTGGTCATAAGACTCTTGAGACAATGCAGAGCCCCGTGCACAGGTGCTCCAGGTCCGACCCCAGAATTATCGTTATCTGTGCGAATCGCAGTCTCTCTAATTACCCCAGTTGTTAAATATAACAACGTGGGTAGAATCGCAATGGCACCTGTGAGACAATGCAGTTTAGGTATTCATCGCGTACATGTAAAACTTAAAATAAACCGAACTAAAGCTTGATAGCAAAATATGCACCTTATCAGCATGATTTACAATATGTTCTTACGAACAAGTATTAACTTAACGTGATTGTTGAGAATTCTTTTTATTATAAATTATCGATGATATACATCGACACATCAAGTAATTTCAGGACCAACCTTGTGGAGAACAAAGCCTTGGAAGACCTTCCATCACATTCAGAGTGGCAGCAATGAGCCTGCCACATTCCTCCGATGCTGTATATCCCCGATGAGACAACACCGTTGTCGCACCACCTGGACTGGGATTCAACGCTGGTATTTGTCGTACGAGTAAGCACAAGCAAACTTCTAGTACAGCAAAAACTAAAGATTGTCCTGGAATAAGGTCACCAGTTTCCTGCCCTTCCCCCAGTTCATCGACCTCTGTGGTGTCTTTAGACTCTTGATTTGCAGGGACAAGTTCTGAAAGTGAACGAATTCTACGCGTTAGTAATAAAATAAATAATGTATTGAATCATTGATAAAAACGAGTTTCATGAACAACCCTTGAGTTTCGATTTTTTCCGATCTGCAAGGTCTTCTTGAGCAGCACGCATTACTTGTTTCAGTACTTCCATTACCATCATTTGAATGGTATAGCTTTCTCGCGTCAGTAGCAACCTGTATAGTTAGAATAAGATGAATAAAATTTTGTTGACCAGTGAAAGGCAACGTAGGATGATGAAAAATGAAATTAAAAATTGTTGATACATCGAATAAAATTAGCAATTTTCAAATTTTGTATTGGCTCTGTAACTTACCTGTGAAGAACATTGCAAAGCTCAATAGGAAGGGACCGATCAACCATAAGTACGTTGCGTGCCCATATAGAATCAAGTAAGGTGTAGAGAGCACTCAGACATGTCTCTACACTTTGGGTAGACTCCGAAGATCGAGGACTGCACAAAGCTTCCATGCATATACCTTGAAGCGCAATATGGAAGAATGTTCAATGCAATAATTTGTAAAATGAGATTTTTCATTGTGAGGTATGCAGAAAAAATCTTACCAAACAATAAATGGAATCGTTCGACATTAGATTCTGTATTGGTAGAGTCATTATTATTATTACGGCCAAGTTTATTCTTCGTATTAGTATCGACATTGGCAGGTTCTGGAGATTCGAAGCCTCTAGCATTCAGCCACAGTGTTGCTGCATGAAGTATTGGAGCCCAAGACTCAAGGTAATAAGGACGAGCTGATTCCATTGTATCAGTTGTGTAAAAGGCTCCTCCATCGTGAGGAAGCTGACTTGAAAATTCTGAAACAATTAAGTTGCACCCTTGGTATCTTCTAGTTTTTCTTTTTTCTCCGTCAAAAGAGTCTATAATCGACTTTTGAAAATAAAATGTAAAAGGAAACCTGAATGTATTCAATATTCAATCATCGGTTGAAAACTACAATACCGTCAGAGTCTGACGTACAGCTTGAGTGATTGACTTGGTCTCTTTGTTAGCCACGGCGCTACGATCTGGAGCCGTATGAGCCAAGTTTGTATTTTGCAAATGGCGGACACAGTAATCAATAGTACGTTTACGGGTGAAGTAATATAGAGTACATTCGAGTGCACATTAGTGAAGAAAAAAATAGGATGGAAACAATTTTAGAGCAACAGCGTCGCTATCATGAAGAACGGGAGCGTCTCATGGACGCAATGGTCAAAGAAATGTTGCACAAGAAGCCGGGGCATAGAGAAACGATAAATTCAGAACATCGGCTGAAAATGCTATTAGACCAACACATGGACAGCACAGCGCATTTGCAGGATCTCTACGAGGATAACGATGGCCAACGAAAGGACGAGGTCCAGGCTTTGTCGGGACCGAACGAGTTCTCCGAATTTTATTCGCGACTCAAGTCCATCAAGGAATTCTATCGGCGGCATCCGAACGAGATAAGCGTCCCGATGTCGGTAGAGTTCGAGGAGTTGGCTAAAATGCGAGAAAATCCAACAGAGGAACTCGCAAATCTCGTCGAATTTACCGACGAAGAGGGCTACGGGAAATACCTCGATCTTCACGAGTGCTACGAAAAGTATATAAACCTGAAAGGTATTGAAAAGGTCGATTACATAACCTATCTGTCGACTTTCGATCATTTATTTGACATTCCAAGAGAGCGTAAGAACGCAGAATACCGCAGATACGTCGAGGCGCTCCTGGAGTACTTGACCGAATACCTGACTAGGGTTCGTCCGCTCCTTGATCTCAATGCTGAAATCGAAACAGCCAATAGAGAATTCGTGGTACACTGGGAAAACAGCAGCTTTCCAGGGTGGCCAAAGGAGACCGGAAGTGCTCTAACTAACGTTGGGGCGCACTTAGAGCTCTCCGCCTTTTCCTCTTGGGAAGAACTCGCCTCGCTAGGTCTGGACAGATTAAAATCAGCCTTACTGGCGCTGGGTCTTAAGTGCGGTGGAACTTTGGAAGAGAGAGCGCAGAGGTTGTTTAGCACTAAGGGACAAGCCTCTCTAGATCCGAGTCTGCTGACCAAAAACAAACCGGGAAAACCGGGCAAAGGAAGAGACGTGGAAAAGCAGAAGGAGATCGCAATGCTCGAGGCCCAGGTGTATAGGCTTGCCGAGCTGGTATCTAGTCAGCGTGTCGCCACTAAAGAAAATGTTCAAAGAAAACAGGCGAGAACGGAGGGTGAGAGAGGTGATTCCGATGCAGATGCTAGTGCCAGCGAGTCGGAAGAAGAAGATGACAACGAAGTTCCGTATAATCCGAAAAATCTACCCCTCGGTTGGGATGGCAAGCCTATACCATACTGGTTGTACAAACTTCACGGTCTCAACATCAGCTACAACTGCGAAATTTGCGGAAACTTTACGTACAAGGGACCCAAAGCCTTCCAAAGGCATTTTGCAGAGTGGAGACACGCTCACGGTATGAGATGTTTGGGGATACCAAATACAGCGCATTTTGCCAACGTCACACAGATCGAGGACGCTCTAGCTCTGTGGGAAAAACTCAAAGCACAAAAACAGTCGGAACGTTGGCAGCCGGAACAAGAAGAGGAGTTTGAAGACTCTCTAGGAAATGTTGTGAATCGGAAAACTTACGAGGATTTGAAACGCCAGGGTCTACTTTGAATTTGAACGCAATTAATGTAATAATTTGTACAGCATGTATCGCGCGGGCTTCATCTGTTTCATTCCATATTCTTGTATGCATGATTCTGTTATACTAATCAAACACATGTTTAAACACGAAGCTAAAGAAGAGATTCGTGTCTAGAATTAATAATTTTATAAATTCTAATGTGTATTTAAATATATTATCCTCAAACGAACGAGGTATAATATAGATTAAATATTATGCTGTAACAAATTCAACTACATATTCACCAATTCTCAAATGGATTTTGTGACCATATTTGTAAGAGAAGATGAACTATAAAAGACCTAATAAAAATGTATTTATAAATAAAATTCCGCAAATATCTAGCAGTTGTATTTCCAAAATTGATTTTTTATATGAGTGGGAAAACTTACCAGGTGGTAGGGAGAGTAATGCATGATCGCGCAGGGCAGCTAACCAATGTTGACTCAGACTTAATAACTCTGGCTGAACTAAACTGAGTAAGCTTTCATTCTGGAACTCAAATTCGCCAAAGCCTTCTTCCTCGTTTGCGGCAGTTGTATGAGCCTTATTTCTTGATGAGGTCTCTACATTTCCAGGTGCTGAACCATCATTAATCATTGCCACCACGTACACCTACAACATTGAATCAGAACACACGCGATTAATTTCTCACATGGGTTATTGCAATTATTGAGTGATGTGGTGAATCATCTGTAACATGGAATTACGTATTTACCTCAGCCCAAGCCTTTAATATGGCCAGTTTTTCTAACGTAGAAAGGCTTTCATTGTATAATTGTTGATGAGAATGTCCGCCTCTTAATTTTTCCAACGACGATACAAGCAGTTGATGTACTCGGCGTAAATCATTGAGATCCCTTGCAACACCACTACCAATCCATGCGCTACAAGCTTCACAAGCTGCAGCGGTGACGTGAGATGCCGTTTCTGTAGAAAACGCTGGTCTCAAGGCAGCACCAACCTTTGTGATAAGATTATCGTTATTTGATCATGGGAATATAGACTGAGTAGTTTTTTGGGTTTTAAATTTTAGCAGAACAATCACCTGCGCTTGGAATTGTTCCAGAAGTAAGTGTCCAGGAAATTCTGGTTCCGGAACTTTGGCAAATTTATCAATTATTTCTTGTAAGGTCTTGAGACCTTCTAATCGCAAAGGATCACAATCACTGGTCGCAGCCATAAACGCCATACGCACTAAATCTGATAAGTGTAGTACTAGAAAATCTCCTGAAAGGTAAAAATTAAATTGTCAAATCACAAAATATGGGCCATAAGTATCCCAATCATTTTGATCGTGAAAGAAGAACAGGAAAGAAAAATCCAGGCGTGGTACATACCTCTTCCTCTGGTGAGCTGCATTTCCTTAGCTAAGGCCAGATCAAAGTGTGCCTGCTTGTTGACAAGACAAGCAGTGATAATCCGTCGTACACTCTGAGCAGCGAAAACTCTGGTCGGCCAACGTGGTGAGACAGCTGGACGTTGCCGTGTTGACTCTTCTGCGTGAAATTCGGCCTGATCATCATCACCTTCTGCTTCACCACCTTCATCATCCGCTGTACTATCTTCAGTTAGAACAGCAGTGACTTCTTCTGTTGTCGTACTCGACTCTAAAAATATGTTTCGTTACGTTCATCTCCGAACACTATTTATTCCATTACTAATTTCCATGAGCTCGCTAATTGTAACAAGGAGTCGAAAATCATCACTTCTTACCTGAAGCTACCGTTAAAACATCTTTGCAAAGGGATAACCACTGTGATAGGTTGTCAGCAGCAAGCATTTGAAGCATACTGGTAAGAGTATCGTGGATATCTTTTATTAGTCGGCTGTCCGTTTCTGTATCTAGCATGCTGAATAAAACTCCTGGAAGACCTGTCTCCGTGATAACAAGACCCTCGACGATGTTCGTATCTCTGCTTTCATTGGCTAATGTCATCGCATGTTCACATACTTCTTTCGCCTCCCGTTGAGCAAGCTGACGAAGACAAGATATTGCCGCTTTGCGAAGTAGAAGATGATTGCTTGACAAAGTGCGCTGTAATTAATGATTATCGATAAAATTGCTGATTTGTGACAAATTGATAGGTTTGCAATCAACAACTTACACACAATGTGGGAACCAATGAGGACAAATTAACATGTCGTGGCGCAAATAGATGTAATTGTTGTAAACACCCTGTAGCTTCAGCTTGAACAAGCGGGTCCTGATGATCTTGCATTATTGCACAAGCGCATAAAAAGGATGACCGTGCCATACATATGGTCGATGTATTGCCTGTGAAATTGGAGTAGAGATGTGAGTTTGATTTAACTTATTTCCGTCGAGACTTAGCGAGTAGGCTAATATAGATGATACGAAAGACATACCTTGCAATTCTGGTCCAATGGTGGTAATAAGTGCAGACAGAACTTTGCCGATACATTGATGAACGTCAATGTAGGAATGTGGAACGTTGAGGAGGAGAGTTAATGCTAATGATAGCGTCGGTTCGACATAGCCTCGGAACATCGGGCCTCCAGAGTCGGCAATAAGTGCTAGCGCATGCAATGCCCAAACCTAAGTCGAAAGATGACGTTCTTAGAAATAGCTTGATGTGCAACCGGCAGCAGGTTTATTAGATGAAAAACGTACCTGTACAACAGGAGATGTATTGTCTTGGGCGAGAGCAAGCAGAATGCTGACACTTGTGTTCAAATGTTGACTAGAACCCATTCCTCCGACATATCTGTGCAGGCAACCAAGTGCCAGCGAATGACCTGTCCTACTAGCCACATCACGAGCCGATTTGAGTCGATCGAAACTGGTCTGTGCCAACTCTGCGGTGAATTTGGAGTCTGAAACAACTTGTGCCATTCGCCCGACTGCCTCACCAGCTGCGCAGCGCAGGATTGAATTGCTACTGACAAGTGCGCTCTAAAAAAGTTAACACCGTTTTCTAAATTGCGATACTTTGAAGTGATAGTTGTTTTAGTGGACCAAGTGACTCACGATAATCAGATTGGTTGCAGATTTTTTTACATCTTCTTGGCCGAAACTAGTTTTTGCCTCATTAAGACCCTTCAATCCACTAAGAACGGCTGTAAAGACATTCATTTGTACCGCTTCTTGTCTGGCACTTTTAGCATGTTTAATACATTCGCTGAAGTGGTCCAACATTTGCAATCTGTGTTTGTTCGCTACGCGAGGAAATATTTGTCCAAATAATGAGACTGACATATCGATAACAGCAACACCTAGAGGAAGTGGTCCCGGTACTATTTCGCCCTGAGAATTATAATAAACATCATATAGCTCATTCATGCATAAAAAAATTCTCTTGATGTGTCAAATGAGATGTTCGCTGAGAGCAAACCAGACAGATTAACAAAACTCACGTTTGGAACAGGACGATACAGACAGCATGAATCATGCTCCAGTGCTCCTGATCCGGCGGCACTATTAGGTTGCAACTGAAACAATTCAAGTATCCTATATATTAGATTAATTTCCAGTCATGAATCGACGATCAATGTTGTACAATAAAAAGCTTGAATCTGTTATGAGGAATGAAATAAGTTCAATGTCATTAGTTAATATGATGAGTTGTTATTCCTTAATTTTAAAGTGGTGCTAGCAAGTAATATCACACGCTAGTTGAGTTAGTCAAACCCGAATGACACTGGATTATTAACGACACGGTACAAAGCACTCAACTATACATGTTACTTTAGAAATGCAGCCCGGTTAAACAGCGTAAATGTTAAAGTTGTTTTTTTTCACCTTCAACCCCGCAAGTTAAGATTTTCCAATATTTCATGAAATCTCCAAGTATCTGATATTTAATACAAGTGCGATGGCATTTTTTCATTTCACTCAATAGTGCAGCAAAAAGGCATGAGAGCATGTGACACAACGGATTTTTTGGTTTGAGGATAAAGGAGAAACTGATACAGAATTTTGTTTGAACACTGTGTTAATTAACATAAAAAACCTTAAACACGTGGATAGGACAATTTTTTGATAAGACTTGAAAAATATTTTGAATGTATTAGGGACACAGAGTGGAAAGCGAGTAATCTTTCCATTCCGTCGAAACTAAAACAAGACAATTACTACGCAACTAAATTTGAATGATTTGAATTCTTATCAACGAAAAGTTAGTTTTACTCTTAACGTTAACGCCACAAAATAAATGACAAGAAACATTTTAAATGATAAATCTTGTTTTCTGTGACTAGTTGGGTGATAGTCACTGTTTACAGAACACATTACTCACATGTTCAGAATCGGCCCGTCGGTTTGGTTCCATCTAGACACGAATGAGAGCAGTGTGCGTTAATAATTATTGCAATCCGTCACCAAAGTTTAGTTTTCCTACATCGAGAAATGCACATGCATATACCTACGTACGATATTTATAATGCAGATTTCAAGTTGGACGAATCTTCTACAGTTTTTATTTTATTCTTTTGTTCTTTGTGCTCGTTCATTAGACAGATTTGAGTATATGGTCATATAAATGTAATTTATGAGTGATTTACTTTTTAAATATGTGACAGTGCTTGATCTGTTACATCTGTTATACATGTATGCCTGCCAGATGCTAATTCAGAGAATGATTTTCTGCGTACATAAAAAATGTGAACAGGCTACTCGCTATAGTCCGTACAACAAATTGTTATTGAAATTAACATGCACATGCATCTAGAATTTCACATACTCGTTAATTATCATCAAGGATTTTTTTACTTGTATGAAAAATTGCAAAAATGACTACTGAATTTTGAAATATGCACAACTATCCAAAGTCTGTAAAGAAGCCATTTATATCGACTGATGTATGATGCTGGACGATGAAGTACAAGGCAAATAGTAGTTATTTGAAAATTACGAGAATACATCGAGTATTGTCGACTCATGAAATCATGAGCCTAAGATAATTGTATATATTACTTTTAACAATGTTCTTTCAATTGTAGCTAATTTTTGAGTGAGTATTAACTACATCAAACGTGTAATTAATTCAGCACCGAAAGATGTGCAGAGTGAGTTCATCATTAAATTATCATTCATTTATATGGAACAAGATTATATGCCTATCATTCTCTCACATTTATTTCACCGACAATGCCACTAAAAACAATAGTCTATAATTCACTTACCTGGTCTTCAATAGTGCGATGATCTGTCTCCTGCAACCATGTTCCAAGAATAACGGAATCGTCGGCATGACACACAATGCGCAGTAACGAAGTTGTGGTATTCCCCGGATTTTCAGTTAAAGTAAATTCAGATACCAGCATCCTTAACAGATGTGTGTATGAGCCTGAAATCAACATTTGTAGGGTATTTTTATTAACGAGAATCACAATACGTGAACGGGGTATTCCTGTTATTAACGAATCGGGACATCGCAATGCCAAGGGATAAGAAGATAATAATAAGTCACCTTCGAAAGTTTGGGGTGGTAGCAGTAATAACGTTTCGTACAAGCGTAATCTGACCATGGCAGCGGGAGCTTTTAATTGTTGACCATAGTTTTTGAGGACTGTGGATAAGCTGAAAGGATAAATTCGAATGTTAACTGGTTTTCAACAAGACATGACACACACTTATTACCGCTCACGGGATTCAAAAGGTTGTGACAGTATGAAAGGTGCGTCACTGAAATACTTGTACTTTGTATTCTAAAATTAATACCAGAGTTTAAACTGATTACTTATGTATATTGTTAAGAAACAGGAAGTTTGCTATGTACTTTGTAAGCATTGCCAAGGCAGACTCAATAGGTGTGAGAAGCCTGCGAGTGATGTCATCATTGAGAAGATCTGAACAATGTAGCAAGAAACTGTGCATAGCAGAAAGTGCCCCAGCTCGGCCTTCCAGTGTCACCTGCCAGGTGAACGCATCTCCGCGAGCTTTTTCACTCTCAAGCTCTTTGTTTGAACGTGGAAAAGAATTCCTCCAGAGTAATAACATCCTCGGCAGTAATCCCCTCACCACCGCCACGCCTGTACGTAATGAAATCAAATTTATGCAAACAACTATGTCCCACATATACACCACTTCAAATACATTATGGTCTCTTATTCTACATATTTTCATAAAGGCATGTTTTTGGCACGTGTCAGCACGTTGCAGTCCACGTTGTTTTGGTGTATTTTCTTACTTATACCAGCCGCTAATCACAATACGGTTTTAATGAATTTTGACTGTTTACTCTCTGAGATATTACGCTAGTACACTCCATTCCGTACCGAGGTGTGAAAATAAGATACTTCCAAGAGATCTGTGTAGCTGAACTGGCCAAATAACTAAATTCTCTGAGATGAATGAGATAACGTATTTCTACAAATTATTATTTTTACCAAGAGTCATTATAGCCCCGATCAATAGCCAACCAGCGTGAGTTCTGTTCAACGACAGCCGGCTGTTTTGACTAGCACTTCTCAATAATTCTTCAGCTGTATTAAATATTATCTGAAAAACAAAAGTAACAGCATGCAAAGCATCGATTATCATTATGGAAAACTAGATTTATCATACTCGCATATACCGCAGCGTGATTAATATTTATGGATTTCTACTACGTATAATTCAGCGAGTTCTATTCGGCAGCGATGAAAACCTTTCAGCAACAGATAAAGCAGCATTATAATTAACTGTATGTGTGTCGAAATAACAATTTCTTAATAAGCACCTTTCCCTTGGTATGGGGAACTCCGAGGGGCGATAATCTTACGCTTCCTAAAACCGCGGCTAGGGCACTACTGTAGCCTGCTATTGCCTCCGGCGAACTTCTCATATTTTCAATTGCATCCACGCAACGGTCTATCAACGGTGTTATCTGACTTGGAACAGCGACGCAAATGCATCGCAGACACCACGAAGCGGCTAGTCTTGCCGCTTGACAAGGGTGCACCAAAACTGCTATTGTTGTTTCAATCAAGCCTGGACGACACGTAATATGCAAAAAATGTTAATAATTGAAAAAAATTTGCTGAAAATGAACCACATGTATTTTCAATTGACGATTTTTTGTAATTATTGCATTAATAAATGGTTGACTGGTTTACTTACTAAGTGATTGGTCGGATATGAGATTACAAGCGGTTGTGCCTAGTCCGAGAATCAGATTTCCCATTTCTTGTAAAGCACAGACTAACAGATGTTGGCTGAATAACGTTTCTTGATTGCAGTCTTTCGCGTTTTCTGGGCTGAAGTCTGTTCGCGAAATGACAGTTAATTTTACAACATGCCTACTTATACCGCGAGCCATGTCAGAAGATACGGATATTACTTACCGATGGAGTTCATCTGCTTCAAAATTACATGGGCGATTTCTTTGCACGCTGCAGCCTGAGCTCCCTCACCTAACAACTTTCCTATCGTACCTCGGAGGATAAAGTTTATGCATTTTCTCGAGTATACTGCATCCACGTGTGAACTGGCCGCTTTGGGATTAGCGACCAGATCTAGGACGTGGGAAACCAGGGTGCTTATGTTACGCTCAAGCCAAGCTCCTCCGAGAATTTGCACGAATACTACATAGGCCTGAAAACCGCAATTGCGTAATATCGTAAGAAATCGTATATATTTAATGTCTCCGAGGAACGGAGAAGTTAGTTGTGTACGTTGTCCTTTTCCTCCGTTCAGATTTTTCTTTTACAGCCTAAAGATGATCGTATCCGACAAGACGTAAAATCGAAACGGACATTTCTAAGATTTTTGTAGAAAATAATAAGGAAGCAACTTACATTTGTTCGTAAACAAGGCTATCAATAGCTCATAGCAATAATGGGTACTAGAAGTACCTGCCGATTGGCAATTACGTAAGTTTATAGATTAGGGCTAATGGTTAAGTACAAGGCTCACATGTGTAACTCCAACTCTCACTTCACGATTTACGCCCGAGCTTCCCTTTATCATTTCTCCTGTGCCTTTTAAAAAGCCGGCACCGCCGCGTAGAAATCCAGACATTAGTATGTTCAGTGCTTCATCCAATGATATTGGCTTATACCCTTTACTTTGAGGAGCTAAAACTTTGAAATGTTTCGTAAAATTCATATTCTACGACGCATGTAGGGCAATATCAGAGGACTCCGTTACCTGGCGGATTGTTTCCTTTCGTGGCTGCTTGTTGCGTGGTGGCAACTAATGCACCCAAAAGTTTTGCCACGGTACATCTCACTTCATAATTTGAACCTTCGAATGCGCGGAAACACAATGTGGCAACACTTTCGATTTCAGTTGTGCACAGAAAAGGTGCGTGATTCAACATTTCCAAAAGACACTGAAAACGAATGATTGATCACACGCTAATTTTGGCTCTGAATAGTGCGCCTCGAACTAAGCAATTGACGTTGACGCGGGACCAGTGACCTTAACTTTGAGTAATGAGTATATTTCTTGCGCACAAGAATACCATCTTCTTCGCAATTTTTCTTTTCCACATATTATATTTTACTAAGAAATATCCCTATTGATGTCCAACTGACTATGAGGTATGAAGTCTTGAAAATGAAAAACTGATGTTGACTTTGCGTTATATTGTGTTAACATTAACAAGGTCAGTGGTGGGTTATACCTTAGCAGCAGCGCAACGTACTGCCATGACTCTATCCGTAAGGCAGTGTCGGGCCACTTTGTAAATTTCCTTGTGGACGTTTGTAATGGCAGATCCCATCCCAGCGCACACCTTGTATCACAGCGATGAAACAAAATGAATTTCAAACCGTACCGTAAGAATGCTTACGGTAGTTTCTATCACAACAAAAAAAATTGTTTACCTTCTCAAGAGTGTGCATTATTTCTATCCGGGTTTGCGACTCCGCTGAGCGGAGTGATTTTATCAATATTTGAACAGTGTCTTCGTAAGATCGGCCCATCATGCGGCCCAATTTTTCGTACATACATCCGACGCAGCAAATTGCAGCTCTGTAAACGCGGACAAAAAAGTTTTCGATTTCGACAGAGTTTGTTTATTTCCAAATTTCCTTTTTTTTTTCAAAGAGTTGGATATGCAAACTTACAATTTTGTGGGCAGGAAACTCGGAGAGTCGTCCTTGTTTTTGAGAATATCGTTGCACTTGTTTACTGTGTCAAATAGCAGAAATGTGTCGCCAACACTAAAGAGGGTTGCAAGGCAGCGCGCTATGAGACGACGGGTCGGTGGTCCCGGAGCCCCTTGCATGTGCCTTGTGAGCTGTTCGACTAATTTTTGTTGGCATCCCTTGATATCGTTCTGCAACGTCACGTTAAGTTCGTTTCGGTGTTAGACAAGCTTTATTGGAAGCATCAAAGAACTTCTAATTGGCGTAGGTATTATTTGAATATTTGCGACGGCACCATCAAACGTTAATTCAAGGGTGAGTAATCAAATGCGGACTGGCAGGAATTATCGTGGTGAAAATAATATGCGATGCGTAAAAAATTTCGACGGATGAACCTTGCGATTTTCTTAATGGTTCATAATACTAGACATTAAATTCTTCTTTATGGTACCGTGTAATGTAATTCCTGTTAATCTCTAGCATGCTTTAGTACGTAATTCGTCGAGATACCGTACCTATTGTTTTCTTTTCTTCTATACTGTTTTTTATCCGACAATTTAAATTCGAGGTAGATTAGTGGTTTGCTACGTGCTATACATGTAGCTGTATTGGTCAATGTCCATTGCTAATCAGAACTGCCACTGACGTTATCTCTATCGTTTGAGATATCATGTGCCCGAAAGTTCAAGCAAGTGTAAGAATTAGTTAAGATTTATTTTACGGCTTCAAAAAACCGGGGAGAAAAAATTAAAAGAAAAAAAAAAAAAACATCAAACTGTGTGAGAATAATAAGAAGTAACATATCAGTACCATGAAGTATAGAGAATGGCAGTGTGATGGGCTTGAAAGTCATGCGGAATAAATTACGTTAGTCTGTCAAATTGTCAGAACGATTGAACGGTCAGGGCAGGACAAGCAGTTTTTACTATACGTACCAATTAACCGAGTAAACAAATTCATTATTAATGCTACTGTTTGATATAATTAAATTTGAAAGTTGATGCGGATATCTATTTGTAAGACATGTGTACGAAATGGCGTAAGAAATAACCGTTCATAATTTGGCTGTACTAAACTGGTTGCAGTTAAATATGCCAAGTGAAAATTCGATTCAGTTTTAAAACTAGATTCGTTAGTAAAATTATTTTCAGTGCTTGCTCAAACATTATGTTCTAGCACGTACAGGAATGACTTGAATATCTTTTCGGAGTTTCTACATACCGATTCATTATTGTAATTTCGTAGCGAGATTATTCCATTCTCGTTTTTGTTTTTCGCGTGTACAATATCTAATGTAGACGCCATTACAACCGACCAAAATCATCATTTAATGCACACTTTCGGGTACCTTACATTATTTTAAAGAGTGCCTAATTCAATGCGTGTAGAGCAGTGCGTAATCTATCATTATATAAAGATTAAGTGAAATGATAACAGCAGTTAGCGTTATGTAATTTTAAAGTACCGTATAAAAAATCACGGTCATCCTCTCGGTAACGTCGCTAAAAAGTGACATCAAATTAACGGTCGCAGCTGTGTAATAAAATGCACCTAAAGAATGACTTCGTTTGCAGAAATCGATAATTTTTCGGCACAATATTGCGTAATATTCGCACGAATATTATATCGGCACATCAGTGTTTTCAAGTAGCAAGATCGCGTGATATGATGATAGACGCATGATGCGCAGACTCTATTCTGCCTCGGCAACCTTCTACTGACTTTCAGCGTTTCGATTTTGCAATAAAAGTTTTAGAGTAACGCAAGTATGATTTACAGACGTCTATTTTTTCTGCGTTCCGTACGTTTTTCGCCACCACGATGCACAGTCTCAACTATTTGCCACTTGTCGAACTAGCATCGTTAAGCGTCGAGCACGTTCTGAGGATTTGTCAAAATTTCAAAGACCCTTAAGGGCATCGCTTGGTGTACCTTTTGCGCCGCGACGAGGACTTTGTCCAGGAAACGCAGCCACTCGAATACGAAGACGGGCCGCTTGGCCTCTGGGATTTGATTTAGCGCATCCTCGTTGAGGGTGAGACTGTGACTCAGCTCCATCATTGTGACGGTCCCTCCACCTCTGTCCACTCTCTCAACGCACCCTCTTCGTCTGTAACAGAAGAAACCGAGTAAAGAATAAGCGTCACGGAGATCTTGACGTAGATATCAATTTCCCCATCATTTTCCATCAAACTCGATGAATCTTGCTTCGTATCACTTTATTTACTTCTAAACAGAGCAACGATGAATAATAATTAACGACGATGGAAGCCTCGTGCCACCGACTAGCTGTGTAATCGATCCATCAATCTGTTCTGCGATCTGCTTACACGACACAGTATAGCTATAAAAATTTACATCCCGAGAGATCAAAGTTCACGAAAATATAGGTAAGGCGTTACTTTTAACATAATCATGTTTATCTCTTTGTTGTATATAATTTCATTGAACAAAAAAATTCCACGTGGCGAAATTACTGCAAGTGACATCTGTAAGTCAACTGTTTTGTCAATGTCACAAACTTGTACGGCGACATTTCAATTATACATTTATTTATGTTTCTTATAGCGTAAGGCATAGTTATCGTGACAGAGAGTTTAGCATGTCAAAATTTGTTTTGCAGCTATTTCGCTTTGTAAGACAGCCCCTGTCTCTTGTAATACTCGCGCGGGATAAACTGTTTCGCATGATTTCGAATTTGCAATTGGAAAAAACACCGTGCCTAATTAATTATCGTACCTATACCGAACGCTGTCGAACGATAAAATTTATGCCAAATATTGTCTCAATCACTCGTAAAAACATGCTCACTCATTCATCCCAAAACAATGTGTAGGCTTTGTACGTTTATAGCTTCCTGCACGATAATACGCTGCGTGACCGAACGGAGCGAACACGTAGCTCTACAACTATGGTTTTAAGGAAGAGCAGTGGTAACCGGTTTTATGGACACTGAAATGGTGGAGGCTTCTTATACTAAATCGTGGATATTAGAAGTAGGTATGTACAAATTAAATATACAGTATGCAGCCTTGACATTAAGGCAAACGTTGCTGTTTTTATCCAATAAACGTTAAAACGCGAGACGTGTCAATGAACGTTACGCGTGAAAACGATTAAGGGATATATGATTTTTGCTTAATTATCGTTTATTGAGAAAATTGTCTTTAACGCTTGATTGGCGCCTTAATTATCGTTCATACTTATGTCTCTCGGTTTTCTAACTTGTATAATCATACGTTATATCGTATTTCGATCCTCATATCCGTTTTCAAAACGGAGGATATGTCCAAAGTCACGTGCGGCAAAGCAATGGTGGCCATTGAAGCGGTGCGAAAGTATACATATACTGTATGATACAATCAGAGACAAGTTTGAAGTGAGATTACAGCGAGCGGTGTGACGAAGTTGTGCGAAACGGGCATGATGTATTGCCTGCGAAATTAGCGCGATTATATACAACGGTATATAATTCATAGTTTCGGCTCTGAAAAACAGTAGTGTAATCATACGTACCGTCATCCTTCAGCAGGTTAGGTGGAATTCAAATTTTTTTCGTACACATCCTGTTCACCGCAAGGTCAACACATTTTTCCGAAAACTAATGGCGTAATCTCCCTCATGATATTGCGGTATTCGATATAGTGACACTTTTCAACTTGTTCCGCGACATATACCATTAATTCATACTACGTTGCAAAGATACGATAATTCACAGGAAAGTATTATTTTTAGAGGTGTAAATACAAAGTAAAATAAATTCAAAGTAACGATAATCTCTGGCTACCTATGTTTCTAACAGAATTTCATGCGGTGGAATTATAGTTACGTCATCTGACAAATTCATGCAGAAATTCGGCAAGCCATACGCCCGAATCTATCTCTAACTTCGCAAATCAGATGATAAAAATCTTTAGAGTATGGGACGAATTTTGTCTGAGAATATTTAATCGCGTGTAACATACATTTACATCGTGGAAGATATTGCGAATGTAGCGTTCTTCGATTAGTCTTTTTCGATTATAACGGGTTTTACAATAGTAAATAACCCGAGTCATTCTAAATTCATCGTATTTGGGCGTTATTTTTGAAAAACAATAAGGAAAAGGAATACCGCTCGACAGTTCCAAAATATTCATTCGGTTTGGTACATATACTTATATAATAACTTTCAATGGATCGCAGTATTACTCGTAATGTTATATAATAAATACCCATTTAAATAACCACAAATTTATATTAATTTACATCATGATTAGTATCAATTAAAAGCCAGCTCACCTTGTAATTATGACAAGTGTAATTTCATATACTTTATAATAAGTGTAACTATACTGATAATTTGTGTTCTGGTGTTAGTTTCTCTTTTTATTATTATCCTGGCTGAGAAAAAAATGTATTGCGACAAGACGGCGGTATATTTATACTATCTTAACTATACGGATATAACAAAAAACTAGGACTGCTTTCGTGAAACACTTTGACACATGTAACAGCAAGGAATGTTCGCGTGTAAAAATACCAGGTACGAAGTTTATCTGCAACCTAATACATCCTACATTTTGACGGGAGTGAAAAAAATTAAAACAGGTGCAATACTTTGTCTTGTCATTGCGTTTTGAGCGTTTTTTTTAATGTATGACGACCGCTGCTATAATGGATAGGTTGACAGGTTAAAAGCTAGATGAGCGATTCAAAACTACGATCAAAGTTCGAAGGAGATTTTCGGCACTTCCGTACAGTCTTACCCCCTGATTTGAAGGTCGTGTATGAAGGCTGCAGGATGATTGCTATCACCTGATTTTTCTCTGATTGAATAAACCGAAGGAAAAGTAAACCAAGTCCCCAATTTTTATCGAACTCAAGCTGATACGTACAATTTTTACAATTTCAGTCCAATTACGAGATCACGTGTAAAAAAAAAATACGTGAAATGTTGTCGAAGTACATTTCTGATTCTTTGGGTGAAATAATTGGCACTGACTCGACATTTTTACAAGATATATTACAGGGAATTTGACAGGCCGACAGGTTGAATTCTCACAGAAGTATTTGGTCAGGAAATTTTTCTTCATTATATTTTGCAGCGTTCGTATATTATTCTGTGAATGCATTAATCACGTTAAACGAAATAACGTGTGATGACGCATGATATATAATTAATAAGTTTGAAGATCTTATTTTTCATACGAAAAGTATCGAATTATACAACAGAGGCAGATTTTCACGAGAAGAGAAAAAATTAATGTTAATAATAAATAACGTAACCAGGTTTTCCCTGACGCGATCACAAGAAGTCTCTGTATTCATAGAAAAAGATAATTTCTAAAAGCTGAATCGCTGCAGGGCAACGTTGTACAAAGTTGGCTAGCACTTTACCATCGCAAATAAAATCGATTATAAGAATAATCAGAATCTCATGATTGCAAACAAAGCTGTAATTACCTGCAAATTAGTTGCTACCATTTTTGAACTTTATGACTTGTAAACGAGCTTTCATATTGTTCGATAATAAGTTGATTAATCATATTTGCATATTCAATTGATACACGAAAAGCTATTCGGACATGTAATTTCGATGCAGAGTTTGCTTAGGGTAAGACCAGTTTGTGATGAAAAAAAAAAAACAGCACAAACAGTTTGCCAGATATTATTTAGCACTGCGATTAGAGCGAATATGATACTTCGGATTTAAATTATGTTATTAAAAAACAGGTCGGGATGAAAGATATTTTTTCAACAAGTGTGCGTGTTCATTTGTTAAAACTCTATTCAGCCTTGAATAATTAGCGTTTCATTATACGGCTTACATCGTATATTTGTAGACCCTGTGGACATAATAATGATAAATGATACCCAGATTCATATCTTCCAGTAATCATATCTTCGGACAAGTTTGAAAATTTATCGTTTCGAGACGGTTCAAAACGAAGGTGGATAACTCATTAAGAGCCGTTGGACTTGCGTATATACACATTAAGTGTAATAGCACCGATGCGTACGAACAAGTTGAATAAGGTCATTTGCGTACAATATATAGATATTCGCAATAATAAGAGGGTGAAGGGAAGAGGGGGGGGTTAGCGATAAAAACGACATTACATTTAGCCCTTGAATTATTTGACTGTCTTTTCTCGATATCCATCGCAATCGCGTCATTGGTTTAACTTTGTTTTCATTCCAATCTCAGACTCTTTCTTGGATCCGAGAATTTGCTCCCTTTCCATATGCGGTCCTCGATTGCCTTTTTCTCTACCACCCCCCCCCCCCCCCCGCCGCTCCCCCCCTCCAATCCTTTTTTTCTTATTTACCACATTCCGCCGCTCTTCCACTAAGTTCCTTATACAGCGGGGCAAAGTATACGCGATGTGACTGTTCAGGGGCGATAAAAAGTTTTCGTTTATATATATTTGCTTTTACAACACCGAATCGCTATGCAAATTCGAAAAAAAAAAAAAAAAAAATTTCAAGACACTAAGACATTCAGACTCACGGGTCTAAAAATAAGTTGAAGAGCAGCATCAAGTAGTTTAAGATAAAACGCATAATATTTTTACTGTGGTTAATATTGTTAAATAAGTTTGATTAAGAAATTGATACGTTCATTGTACGCATAAGTGCAAAAAGGTATTATTTATGATATCATTTATTCAATCGATTTTCACTGCGTGATAATTTCTGATTAAAAAAAAAGTAAAAAAAAAAAAAAAAAACCACAAAGTCCGTTCAATCTCAAGCCGTGCTAATATTTTCGATCTTATCAATTACAAAATTTATTACCATGAAATCATACTTGCGCGTTAATGTATGGGATTATACTTATAGCATGTGTAACACATCGAAAACTGGTATCGTGTGTTGGAATTTACTAAACTTTTCACCGTGTACCTATTTCAGACGTTATAATAATGGACGGAGTGTACATTCTTACCGTTGGTGGATACTAATATGAAAAAATTACGCTTAATTTACACCATGAATAATATTCCTCATTATATTTAGGTGCGAAACACATTATTTGCATTCGCATTTAAGTAATCTACAACATACTGCATGAACCGCCAAATTAGATTCTAATATTTCGAACGTAACAAACATAGAACAAAGTGCATAGCATAAATGATGGTAAAGAAAATGCAATATAACAGGTTTGCAGCACCGAACGAAACGATGGCGCAACATTTTGCGTCTGGAAATTGAAAAATAACTCATAAAAATAACTAAAAAGATAACTAATAAATAAATTTATAGCACAACAGGAACTGATAAAATTTAGTTGTTAGCTAATACAAGGCTGTAGCTCAGCTTTGAAACAAACTTTACGAATAAAAAAAATTTAATTTCTCTATGGCTACATAAACATATAATATTGAAGATAAATCAAACTCACACATATATAAATACTGCGAAAAATTACGTTGCACGCGATACATTCATTTCGCTCCTATATACATACACCTAATGTTGCAAGTGTCGAGTTACGGGTTATTATTACAAACCGAATTTCTTTCGCCTTCGTTATTTGTTTCATTTTGATTCGGCATATGCAAACGTATAATTCCCTCAATTAGTGACGCTGGCACTCGTCACGATGATTTGCACACAACCACGTGTATGAATTATCAAGCTAGGTATACAATGCTCATTCACCGTGCAATGGCATCGTGACGGAGCAGTTCATTCGCACCAAACATACGTCATGTATATTCTTTTTGCAAAGCATTTCAACCACTAGAAAATCATGTCTTTCAATTAATTTTCAACTTTAGAAAATTTACTTTTAATTATTACAAGTAATAATATGTAATATATGTAATTCCATTTTAAAAGCACCTTTTTTGAGCAATAAATAAATTTGCTCAAGTTCTCAAATGTTACCGTACGGAGTTCCGTCCGTTATATAAAACAATTATTATCCCCCGCCAACGGTCAGAATTGGATTTCTTGCGTGTTAATTAAATGGCGAATACAAAATCTCGATGCTGCACCGCTTAAAAAAATCGCAGACTATGATTTCACGAAGTGGAGGATCGAAAAACCAAATCAATTATTTTTTGAAGCAATCTAACACACACGCACATACATTCGCATCGAAAAAATATACGGAGACCATATTATCTTCGTCAAGGATTCCAGTTTTAAGAGCAAAAACAAATACGTATATAATATCGGTATACCGAATGGTGTAATTTTAATAAATAGTGATTATACGAGCTTCGTTCGAGGCTAGATTACGGAATGTACGAATGGGATTGTACAAATCTTTTCTCAACAATTATTTTCATCATTCCAGAGCCACATCAGACCAAAGAAGCAGTGAAATCTAATGAAAGAAATTAAACAGACGACGCTTTTCAAACGACCGCGCACGTAAAAAATCATCCCGGCTATACGAGCGTAGATCCATTTCGCACTTTTATTGTACGGTTCCGCAATTCCAGACTCGGGGTTCCGTGCACAGAAGATTCTCGCATATAGATACTCAGACGTGTCGCGCAACCCTTCATTCGTCTGCGCTTTAAACACTCAGACTACGGAAACAAAGCATTCTTGCTCTGGAGGGAGGCAAACACAACGCTATCCAGCCGTAAGTGCACACAAATATACCGACGTATCTACATAGAGGTGCAATTTTGAAACTTGCGGGAGAATGGAAGACAAAGGGGTGAAAGCGGAAAACTGTCTGACCGTCAAAATCGTCGGGGGTAAAATAAGAGATATGCCTTTGTGAACGTTTGAAATGAATGAGCAAAATTTTCGAGTAACATTGTCGAGCTACGATATTAAACAAACAACGCGAGCTTTGAAGTGTTCTTGCGGTTGTTACCATGTCTACGATTATTTTACAACCATTGAGCAACTTTTGCAACAAAAATTACGTATATATTTTATTTTTATTTTTCTTCCATCCCTGCAATATATAATATAATATCAGACAAAGATATTCAAACGTGTTCATTTGCCCTTTGCAAATCACACGCCAGCGAAACTGGTTTCTGAAATGAAAATAAATTATAGCCCGGGTCGTTGGTTGACGTACACAAGCATAAACTACATCTGCGCACCTGCTCAGCCATAAAATGTTTAACATCTGATTCTTGCCTGGAATCTGTAATGTGCGAAAGAAAAAAAAAATTCAAACATTTGCAACTAATAACAATATACTAAAACTAACATGTATATTACGAAATATTATTATCCCAATATTACATGGATACCGATATACAGTTATCTGTAATTATATACTTTGTACGGACAAATTTTGCGACTATTTTTTATCTATTTTTCATATCTTATTTCTTTCCGCTGCATACTCGTCCACACTTAATACATAATCCACGCGAATAGAATCGATTCAAAATATTTTGGTTACTCATTTGTAATTATTACAATGACTAAGTAGCGGCACGATAACCTGCGGACCTGCCAATAAGTCTAGCCAATTTCCCGTAAATTTTATATGCGTAGTATTTTTCTTGTTAATCATGCGGTATTTCAGAATTACAATCAGCACCCGGTGAAGTAAACACAGAAATATGCCTGTAACGGATCTCACACGCGGGAACAAATTATGAACATCGTCTTAACGTTCATATGTATTAAAGACGTACGTCAGTAGCCTACTAAACAAGTTTCACGGTAGCATAGCTGCCGAGTGTGGAAGGAATACGACTGATGGAAAAAAAAAAAAAGAATTCGAGAAGATGTATATTTTTTTAGACCCAATGCCCGGGGGTTACATACCTGCGTCAGTACAATATTTCCTTGCTAATTACTTATTAATGCTGATTCGGAGATTTACTCATTTGCAAATTTATCTTAGATCCATTTTTGTTATACTTATTGTTATTTTTATCATAATTATTATTTTCAGTCGTCCAATGTACACTTGGTCGAATGAACGTGCAATTTTTTTTTGTAGCGGCTTTGTTCTAGAAACTTTCGTATATACATGTAACCATATAACAAGGTTACAACGATCAACCACTCTGGACATTGAATGACCCACCGTAAGCTTTGTTATATAATAATTTAACAGTATGACAATGGCTGCAGATTTGTTCTCAAAAATACCTAGTTTGAAGTTTACAATCTTATCAACAACGCTTGCGTAAATCTTACAAGTACACATTGTCAGAGAATTCCTTGTAATGCGCAAGCTGAACATCATTATAAATAAATACATTGAAAAAAAGGAAAATCAATTGAAAGAAATAATACAAATAAAATTACTGCGTGTAAGAAAAGAATCGGTGAAGAAAAACATGGATATAAATTTTTAGTAATGGATATTTGTGATACGTAAAGTATGTAAATTCGGCAAAAAGAGAGAAGTAATGTAAGGTGGCGGTGTTAATTCGCAGGGTAAAACTTGGCGCGCTGCTTACGATACGTCTTTCAAATACTTCGGAAGGATTTTGGAAACATACGATCAGGGTTACGCCCTTGTCATCGTTACTCAGCCCGGAGTGCTTTCCTACCGACGTCAAATACCGTGTCTCGTTATCACGATCGTAATTATACGCCGTTTCCGACCACCTAGAATAATAAATTCACCAATCGCCGACACATTTATAGTCATCGCGCATATTTTTCTGTTCTATGATTAAACGAGTGAGTTTCGGACGATATTTATCACACGCGACGCTGGCGAAGAGAAAACAAGACTGGACAGAGCTCGACACCGTTGACCAACGATAACTCATCCGCAAAAATTCGCGATTGTAGCGATTTGTAATATCGTTTGCCATATCTCTTCTTACACGCGTGATATTACACGGCTCATAATTTGTCGTCTAAAATAGCGCAATATTACGTACGTGCTCTACGGCTTTCGTGAATATATATTCAGCAGATTCGTAACGAACGATATTTTTCAAACAATCAGAAATGGTTATAGTTGAATAGTCGGTAGGTAATACATTACGTTCGGATAACGACGATCCTTAAAATATACGCGTAGAATGAGATTCCCGCATCACGCGGATACGCATACGTGTTATAACTCATACTTTTTAGAAATGTGACACGAATTGGGAAGACTTCTCATACGTACCGATATTCCTATTTACCTGCGAGGGAACTGAGGCTGTTGTTGATATCATACAATTATGAATCGTTTTGCGTGTATTTTTTGACAACATTCGGTAAAATACGATCGAATGTTGATTTTTTTTTTTTTTTCAACCATATTTTTCACAGGTAAATCCGGTTTATGAATGACAATCCACGCAATTGTTATTTTTGTATCTTTATTTCCTCAGCGGCATTGTTGCAGTGTTCAATTTATATGATTCTCACGCCAGATGACAACGACCGCAGTCTCTACATTATTTTTCAATATTTTCCCCTTCATTCGCAAAATAAAAATATTATAACGCAGCTGTAATAGCTATAAGTTTATAATTTAGTCATCTACAGGCGTGTTTTGTTATTGTCAAAAATGCAATATAGCGAAGAAAGTAATAAGTAAAAGAACCATATTTTCTCCCCTCTGGTTTGCAGCTGAAAAGCCTGGATCGCCCCTCTACACCCTATCAAATTCAAATATTTCCACGCAATTTTACTGTATTCTAATCATGTTGATGAATAAATAAAACTGTTAAATAGTATGATGTGCCGACCCATACATTCCACCGAAAACTGGTTTTTTTTTTTTTTTTTTTGCTGCAGCAGAACGACGTGGTCTTCGCCGAATTTTCGCCTCGCGAATTTTATTCCCGAACCTCGAGTATACAGGATACATAACGTATCTTGCGCAGAAGTGCAAAGTAATGGAAAAATATAATAATGCGAAAGTACAAAAAACCGACACAATGAGTTATCTGTACCCTCTGATTTGTTTTCAAGATCAAACAATACATACCGTGTGTATGAAAACCTCAATAGCACATCATTCGACGGCGACTCTCACACTTGGAAACGAAATTAAAAGTGGACGAAGGCATGAAATAAAAACGTACGCATATGCGTATTAAATATGACGTTGGAATACTGCTTGAAACTCATATAAAAATTATAGGAAACGCGTTCCAGCTACACAAAACACAACTAGCTGATTATATCATAATACAAAACAGGAATTTTATATTAATAATTTACATATCATCTCGCTATTATAAATATATGTATATGTATACACAATATACATATATTATATTGGCATGCCCGTACAATGACAAGAAGAGATAGCGTTAAGCCTCGTATAAACGCGGGAATAAAACCGCGTGTAATAAACGCTGGCCTGATCATCCGCGGCCATTGCAAATGCGTAGTGCGAAATTCTGCGTACCCCCCCTCCGATCGTGTTCGCCAAATGTACGAGAGTGAGGTTCGGGTTCTCTCAGTTATCTTGGTCGCATAAATCGACGTCGGGCGAGGGCTTCTTTTACAGTCATACAAATCCCATTAATTCAAGGAATAATTGGGAGGGATTCAAAAGTCTTCCGCATTCGTCGAACTACCGATGATTGCATATCGTAAATATCGAATGAGTAAAATTGACCTGCACTTTCTGCATTTTTGCAGATATTTATAAGCTACGATATACCTGTATTTAGCGACAGAAGCGCACTTGAAAAACTCGCGAAGAAGGTTTATCCTTCGACTAGTTTTTACCTCATTCATTTTATGGTATGTAGACACATAATCAACCCCGCGAGGCTAACGCATTCTTCCTGGTAGTGCAGAATTTTTTTTATACACGCGTTATTCTCACTGCTGCGGTCGGATTCGCACATCAGGATCGTAAATCGTTTTATCTGCATCTGTAAGCGAGTAAAACTTGACGCGATAACTGGAATCAACTATGAGCCCGTGTCTATTAATATTACAGATATCAATTAACCTCTAGCCGGCACCTTTATCTGTTATAATATTGCTGGTACTTTGGGGTCGTTGTAGACCCCGACCGAAAATTGCTGGCCGTAACTAAGAAATTTAATGCTTTTACTTGAATTTTTTTTTGGGGGTTATTCACTCGAGTGTCTTTTACAAGATAAAAAAACGTCGCCATGATATTTTTTAATTTTAATCGACCCAAAAGTGCCAGCAATGTTACGCCTGATAAACGCGCCAGCTAAAAGTTAATAACTTCAAAGAATACGGAGGTGATGAAAAATAAAATATCCAAGAAATTATTACGCAAATATGCAACGTGCCTGAGGAATTCAGCTAATTTTATTCGATCAATATTTATTGCTTAATCATTCATACATAATTACGCAATGA
Source organism: Neodiprion virginianus (assembly GCF_021901495.1). NCBI lineage: Eukaryota > Metazoa > Arthropoda > Insecta > Hymenoptera > Diprionidae > Neodiprion > Neodiprion virginianus. The sequence goes on from NC_060880.1 coordinate 30,118,925, forward strand.
TAGTCCGGTTCGTTGGTGTTGCACGATTCAAGTATCTGTACTAATAGTACTAATACTAATCGCAATTGTAATACTCCATGAAACAAAGAACAGGAGACAAGGTAAAAAGAAAATTAATTGCAATTTATTACTGGTGAATTTAGCTAACTTCAGTTGTAGTGAAAAAAAATAAAAAAAATCATCCGTTGATCTCCCTAATCCCGGAAATATTTCTTGCGTCGCGTGATGCATTATGCTTGGAGGTTAGTTGTTGAATGATGATTGAGACCGCCATGATGGAGTATGGGAAAAAAAATTTCGACCAACGTGTTTTTCACAAGCACTAATACGTTGTAAAGTACCATCTCCTGAAGCACGCTGTTAATAAGGCTCGTAACTATTTATTTTCTTTTCCACACATAATGGACGATTGAATATTCGCATGCTAACATCCTCGCAGCGATTTCCAATGAACAATTATCGTTCATTCAAACTGCGTTTGATTATAGCACCTTTCCAAATTCCGAGAAAAAAAAAGAATACAAAAATAAAATCCTAATAAATAACATACACTTAAAATCTCTTTCATTTTCCAAATTACTACACTTTCAGCACTGCAGATTATGGCTGTCCTATACGTGAATCCATATGAATCCAAATGAAATCGTTCGAACTATTACGTTCGGCAAAGCTTATCTAATTATATTTACACCAAAGTTTTAACGTACTACTTCTCGTACGGCAATTTTCTACGCTTTGTTTTTTAGATGCGAGGAATGCCGCCTTACCGTAATAAAATGCAAATATATACGCAGCTCGGGATAAGCATCAATTAAGATCACACGGTAAGAATGAGTAAAATCACGCACGGGATGTAAGAAAAACTTAATCTATTCGCGAACACTAAAGTTTGCCACGTATAATAAGCCGAGATGAGGGTATCTCCGTGTTGTTTTATTCAATCATGCCATTAGTATTAACATTTTTTCTAAACCACCGTTTTTCTCGATCTTGTATATTTTGTACTTGTATATATTATTGTTTCTGCAGTCTCTTACGCATTTTCTTCCGTCAGTTTTTTATACGCTCGAGCAGAAAGTCAAGATGATTATGCAATTTTAAAAGGCGTAATTACGAGTAGTACAAGCAATTGAAAATACTTTTCGTCAATTTAGGTCGCTACGTCACGTTTCACCATTGTCTTTTTACAATTTTATATAGAATATTGCGAGAAATTGTTTCAACCTGTAATGACACACTGTGCAAGTGATGCAACGAGAACCGATTTGAGGTGTTCATAGAATGTATGTTGCCATCCGGAAACATTGGTCGTTGCATCGAATTGTACGTGAGAAACTTTTTTTTTACTTATTTTTAGAAACACCCGTAAAATATATCAACTATTTCGTGAATTTTATTTCATAGATGCCATGCGTCTAAAACTTTAACATTCGCATGAATATACACGTATATGGTATGAAAAAAAAAAAAAAAAAAAATGAAAGCCATGACTTTTCGAAGCAAGTTGAAGTCCTCCGTTTTTTCAGTTAGTTATATTTAATTATACAAGAAAAAAAATGGAGATCGTCCCGGATACGCGTGCAAAAGCGCGCTTGACGTCAAGTCTGCAGTAGAAAGACGAAGAAAAGGAAAGAGAAGAAGATTAAGATAAGAAAACAGGTTGATAAAATATTCACGAATAAAGATTTTCTAGAATCTAATAAAAAAACTTCTTCACGTTTCATTAGGCGCGGTGGTTCGAGTTTCGGATTATTATCAAGCCGTATATGGAATGACACGCGTATGCTATGGTCAGGAACAATGTATACCGACTAAAGCAAAATCAATTTGACGCGAAGACTTTAATCGGAATGCCGAAAGATTTTCACACGCGTGCAATAATACGTAACTCGAGTGTAAATTCGTCGAGCACAATACAATGCACACGGTAAAAACATTAGATGACCCCGAAGCCACATACCGCCACTAAAAGTCACGAACGATTGACGCAGACAACTCGATATTGCCTACGCAAGCTGATTTATATAATTTTTTGATAACGGACGTCACGCCGTTGTATTGTGGCCAGAAATTATTATTCACTGCGGTTAAGTAATTAGAGCCTTGAATAAACACGAAGAAAAGTTCAACCGACGGATGTATCTAACCATAAATTAAGTACCTACATAAATATACGCCGTGTGATATGGTAAAATGCGACTCCCAGTTCATCCTCGCGATACGAGTCAGCTTAGTCTTGACGTCAAGGATGCTGAGACGCAGAGCTTGTCGTATAAGATGAAGAAAATTGATTGGCGACGTGGACATAATGAAACTAATAATTACGGCCACACGTCAAAAAGTCGGAAGAATTGGGTAACATGCAAATAAAGGTAAGTAACGAGGACCGTAAACTGTACAACTGTAAACTTCGTACGTAGGTCTCTATATTGTTCGACAACTCGGATCTCAGGATCATAGCTGCCGAAACGACGGTAACGATGAAATAAAGAAGATGCGTGTCAAGACATCCGTACGACGGAACGGTACCTACGGTTCACCGGAGCACGGTAAAAAGGGCAGACATACGTGGCGCAATAATTAAGACGGATATATGCAGTGACGATGGTCGCGTTTCATTAGTCGGCTTATATTAAGAATATTTACATCCGAAATTAGAACGAAGGGCAAGAGTTGTGAAGGTAAGTACCAAAGTATGGTTTTCCCGTGTCGGTGTGTGACGTGCGTGTTGGTAATAAGAAAAAAAAAAGAAAGAAGCAAAAAGAAAGAAAAACGAAAAAATTACGCAAGTAATTATAATGAACCTGTGCAATCGGCTGTCTATCAAGAGCTGACCGTCGTCTGTGAGCAGGTCCATCAGACAAATCTCTGTTTGGCTGATCGAGGGCAAATGAAGCCCGTCTGACAATGAATGCATGCCTGCCGATAAAAGTTTATGATTCCTCATTATCGTATGTTGTTATACGTGAATCGTAGAAAAAGTAGTAAAAATAAATAAAATTTCGTGCGTCAACAATATTACGACCATTGCACAATTCGTTGTAGCGTACCAGTTTTAAGTTGGTGAAAAATTTTTTCTTAAAAACAACAGCCAGACGTAAGCATTATTTGTGTTAATTTTTTTTTTTTTCCTACTATTAAGAGGATTTCGGTATTGTTTAATAGGTTTCTCAGGTACGTTGTAGGTTTGGCTTATTAATATACCAACGTCACTGTAACTCGTCGAAGAAATGAATCAAAGAATAGTAAAACTACGTGTGGGTATTGGTATTTATTCAAATTGAAGAAGGTACCGTCCTTGTCTTGCCGCGAGAGTCAAGTACGGGTCGCTTGATTAACTGTTTAATTAACGATTGGACGAGAGATACTTTCTGCATTTGAAATACACAAGGGGCAAGAAAGAGCTCTTGTACTGCATTTAAAAAAATCGCATACTGCAAGATCGAGGTGACTGTAAAATTGCCTGTGCATTCCCTTACGCATCTACCATAATAGGAAACCTGAAAGCTGCGCCGGCCTCAGAGAGACCAGTTTCAATGTCAGTTTCAATGCTACGACTGCAAGCAGTGTTCGAAGATCCCGGTAAAAAGGACCACACCAAAGTACACGTTTATTGTCCAGAGCTAAAGGCTGTCTGGCTGTACTTCGAGTCGTGGAGGACGACTATAGAGAAAAGGGAATACGTCGACTTCACGTCGAAGATAATGAAACCCACCAGGGTTCGGTACACGGGTACAACTTGTATACTGAAGGATTTGCAGTTCGGACAAATTCAAACGCCGCAGCTGTTTCCATATTTTTATATCGGAACATGGATATGTTATATTTGGGATAAAAGTGTTTCGACCGTTTTTATAAACGTAGAAGCAAAAAATCATGCAGCTTGTACAGTATGCGTGAAATTTTATTATACTAATATACCATTGATCGCTAGAGTCAATATTTGACATGCCTCGATTACCATAAAACACGCAAATTTATCCTGCACCCGTTGGCACTGTAGTAGAAAATACTAGCAATAATAAAAACATCGCGAAGACAATTTACCAAATGGCGTATGTGTGAGACTTGCCTTTCCGCAGAAATGCTTTTTGATTTGCAAATTCGGGCACATGGAAAACGGTGAGAAAGAAGAAGATTTCACGCTGGAAGAAGTTCGGAGCCGTCTATACCTGTTGTTATTATCGATAACAGACGTTACAACACCTGGTGAAAAAGTTTCATCACGACTACATTATGTTACGCAACTTCTCGCTAAACAATAAAAATGTTTGCATTGTGCATCGCGAATAAACGTAAGTAATAAACTAGTGAAATGATCCCAAGTCGTTTTTATAAAAAGTTTACGATACAATGACAACGGATGATACAAAAGGAAATAACAAAACGCATAGAAATTCCGAATTTTTAGCAAAATTAGATGTTCAAGCAATTAGCTTAGCCGCGTATATTTTTAGAGTATGCCAAACAAGTTCCACACATTTCATTGTAAAATTGAGGCTTGTAAAAGCGGGAACGGGTGACCGGCAAAGTTTGGTTACACCTCCCATACATGCTTGACCAACCAGTTCTCATTCCGAAATTTATTGCCGGGCACAAGATTACAATTTTTTTTCATACATCCTTTTTCTCTTTTTCTCATACCGACAACCAAGATGTCGCCGACTCTCTAATTAGGCCCTGGCGAATGCACGACGCACTGTATAAACAAAGGAAGCAAATCGTAAACGCCTCGAGTCCGAGGGGTTATTTACTCGCGTGTAATTGAAGTCAGCCGAATGCTGATCGAAACTGTTATTTAACACCGCCATTGCATAGGGCTGTAATAAATTATTACACAATTCCATTATGCCTTAACCTGAATATTGTTCAATTTTTTGTGATCCATGGTGCATCGTTATCTGTAGCTACAGATTCGCGAAAGCTCAATGGTTCGGTGAGTCCAACTTTTTAGTTAGATCCACCCACTCAAAACCGTGTGAACAATTTTAAGATTCAGTATACCCAGTGTATTTACTTTTCATCGCTGTTATACTGCAAAACGATGTCATTGCAAGGTACAAACACGTGATAAATCCCAACTGAAAGCTTACCGTAGAAAATCTCGTTCCATCGGTATCAAATGCAGGTGAATGGTGAATGGTAATTGATCGTACGCGTATGTTGTATACGATAATGTCGGTTGAAGTATAATTATAACGACGTGCAACTACTTTGTAAACTGGCTTCGCAGAATTGCAACAAGATTTTCACTCGGAGATACTGAATTGAAATGTTTCAACGAATGTTATTTCTGTCTACCTAGTTTTTCGGAATCATCTTAAATTCGCACACGATACACGGAGCGAAAGGTCGTATAAAATATGCCAAAGATTAGTTTGCTAAAACTTTGGGTTCTGTACGTTCTTCGCGGATACATGTAATTGATACCGACGAGAAAATATAAGTGCTACCTTTCGCCCCTGACGTGAGTGTACCGACAAATAGTTTTACCTTGGACCTCGCGTGTCAGCAAAGTATGACGCGTATGGGATCGACAGCAACGAAAACGGTCACGCTTCGTATGGAGGGTGGCCTAGTTATGAAAGTAACGCCTCGCGTTTTGTACAGCCATTCTTACCATTTGTACATTCTTCGATATCTTTCTGCAAATCATGTCTGAATTCGATTGCAGCCGCCCGAAATTGCGGGAAATTTATAGGACATATCGTTACTACACAACAATATTTGTTTTCTGTGCAAATCAATTGAAAATAACGATAAATCAATGCAAAGTATAAATTTATTTTATTATTGCAATGTCCCAAGGAAGAAATAAAAAGTGTAGAATTTTCTTAGAATTATTTGCAATCATTTACTTAACGCAAGTTTTACGCAATCGCCGTCCTGGAATTATTCAAATGGAATCTTTACTTCAAATTCAATGACGCGTATATTTACCTGCTTCTGCTGCTACATTGTGTTAGCAATTAATAGACAGTGGTTATTATTCGCGCACTTAACTTTACGGTCAACCATTTTTTGCAAGCAACCGTCATTCGTTGACGATGCCTTGACACCGCAATCATTGGTGACAATGTTTTTTCCAGGGATAACAATTTGCATTTGAGAATCAGCACAAGGGCTACTGGCATTTGGACTAAGCAGCAGGGATTTTTTCATGACAAAAAACCTAACAATAAATCAACTGTGCCACGATTTGAAATATTGTTTGTATATAAAAACGTACATATTTTCCACTCTCAGACTTGTGTTTTTACTTCTTTCTTTCTTTTTTTTTTTTAAACGAGTGCATTTCGATCCTGTTATATCGTGAATCACTCGATATCGATTAAAGTAGCTATTGTACCGCCAAAAACATGACTTGAAACTGGAAACAAGGCGGGTGAGACTAAAAATAGTTCATTCGAGTTGAAATCGAACTTCCACGTTCGAGGTGAAACGTAAGTTTATGATGTAACTGTGATATTTTGGTTCGCGCCAATTACTATTGGCTGTAAATTTTTTCTATATAATTTTTATACTTTCACATATACAGGGTGTCCCTAAATTGCCTCCCACGGACTAGCCAGCATGATACCTCGTTAAAATCGAACCGAGAATTTCTTTTCCGGAAGCTCGTCCGACGCATAGTTTTTGAATTATAAGCGATAGCGCTAGGCCAATCAGAGTGCACCATTTCATCTGGATTTGCCGCCACGGAAATTGCTGTTTTGTTCGACTAGGTGAATTATTATTATTATTCGTTTACGAATTAAATATCGGCACCTCCCCTCTCTCGCTGCTGTACCCCTTATGCTTGAGGATGCACTTCTGTTTACACACACCCGTGCGCCCATGGATGTGCGGCCGGCAGCGTGTGCCGCGGCAACAATACCGAGGTCAGCGCCCGAAAAGGGGTACAACAGGGAGAGAGGGGAGGTGCCGATATTTAATTCGTAAACAAATAATAATAATTCACCCAGTCGAACAAAACAGCAATTTCCGTGGCGGCAAATCCAGATGAAATGGTGCACTCTGATTGGCCTAGCGCTATCGCTTATAATTCAAAAACTATGCGTCAGACAAGCTTTCGGAAAAGAAATTCTCGGTTCGATTTTAACGAGGTATCATGCTGGCTAGTCCGTGGGAGGCAATTTAGGGACACCCTGTATAAGGACATAATTATACATGTACGTAATTGAGACATATTTTTTCACTGTAAAGCTGAGAGTTAAATAAAAATCATAATAGCAAAGCTTTATACGTCTCATGAATATATACGTAATATTTCAAGGATGTTGAGTGTGGGACTTATAATTACGGTTTGGGTAAAAATTTGCAACGATGCAGAAGGTACTCGCCTCAGAATATCACACGGCTCACGTCTTCTTCTTCCGTTCGTTTTTGTAGTTTCGTTCTGTCTTTTTATTTTAGTTTCATGGTTTAGGCTTCGTTTTTCAGCTAGCGAAAAGACTCCTCTATATGATTTACGGCGTTTAAAAAAGATATCTACAGTGCCATGTGAAATCTGTAAAATAATTAAGAAAAAAGAGATCACTAAAAGAGAGAAAGAGAGAGCAAAAGAAAAACAAAGAAAAACTGTATAAAAAACCAGGTTATAATAGATCAGTTGATTATTTTTTAATCATATATTATATATTTTGGTAGTCGTGTCGTAATTCTTGTAACTACACAACTCCGTTTGAGAGCGTCAAGTCATGTGGAATAAATACACGGTGATACTTTATCATAAAATTACAAGCATTCTAAGTTTGGTGAACGGTATAACATAAATGAATATACACGATTAGTTAAAAAATTGTTCAAACCAACCTATCATAAATTCTACTATTTTTTCTAACCTGTTCTGCGTTTGCGTTTTATATTCGTGTCTTCCGCGTCGAAGGATTTTAAATAGTAAGAACGACATCGGTAGGTATATTATCAAGTCGATAAAGAAACGTTTCGTATATCGGTTGATCAGAAATTGCGACAAAAAAATCTATACACCCTCCAATACGCCGTACTTTTACATATTACATTATAATTAAAAGTAGTTATCAGGTTATTAGATTGCTAGATCAACCGTATCGATTCCTCGTTTCATACATCCATTAGTTCATTCGCTTATTAATTTACTGTCAAAATGAGAGAAGTAAAAATTTACCTATAGGATGAAAAAATCTCATTATATACCGTCATCTTTGGTCCAAAAATACTCTACATACGCTGTACGACAATTACAGTTCAAGAGCAACATCCGCAGTAGCGATCGCAGTAGCCGACCTCAAGCGGACATGCCGCGTATAAATCGATAGCTAACATGTACGTGAGAGGATCGCGCGCCCCACTGTCGATCGATTCGTGGCATGGACCCCCGGCGAAAAATCGTCGGCGAAAGGTCCTCAGCGACGTGCAGATATCCCGCTGTAGGAACGGACGGCGTCTCACTGTCCGCGCCGAGGCGAGGCGACGGTCGCCGATCGGCGTTGGTCCACCGTGAGCGGTTTCCTCGCCGATCCGTTCCGAACCGATCGCGACGACCGCGGCCGTCCCCCACCACGCCGACCGTTGACAACGGCGGCCACTCACGGCGCGAAGGGCAGAGACGAGAAGAATTTTTCAAAATAACAAACGAGCCGACCGGCCAACCAGTAATGCGGTAAATCCAACCGATCCCTGGACGCGGTCCCGGGCGGCGGAAGGGTCGGCGGGGCCAAGATACCGAGACTATATATAAATGCCGAGGAGTCGACGGAGGCCTGTTAACTCCAAACTTCCTCGCGTGTTATACGTCCTCATATGCGTGTCGTCCCAGGGTTAGATCGGTAGCGGCGTGTTAAATACTGATCGCCGATTGCGAGTATCCTTCGAGCAGCGATTACACGCGCGTACGACATCACGATAATTTTGATCGAATATCCGAGTTATATGTTTTATAGATATGAATAAGCAGGCATATACGAACAGTGGATAAGGTCGAACAGAGGATTATTTGCCGATTGTGAAGTGTCGCGGGATCGGAGAAAGAGTAAATTACCGGTCATCGACCGTACAATCGCACAAAGTGGGGAGGATTACTCTACCCTGAAAATCGGATTCGCACCCCGTCGCAGCATATCCCACGGGTCCCTCTACAAGGCGGGGGAGGGGGGGGAAAGAAAAAAAACGCCGACGTACAGAGCGTTGGGTGAGTTTTGAATCCTTCATTTTTCATCGAACTAGTTTCGCTCGGTCCGTGATACGTTCCCGCGTTAGCCTTTGCGTACATATAATATACATAGACAGCCTTGCACTCTCGCAGTGCGGATAATTATTACGCAACGGACCGCAGACTGGAAACACGTTGCTGCTGCTGCTGCACCAAGGCGACAAGATTGTTCGCAACGTGTTTTCGCCGAACACTTACGTGTTCGAGTTAATGGCCCGGGGGTTGGTCTCGTTTGAAAGCTCCTTCAGGCTCTCGAGGGAAAGCTTCACGCGCGTACCCGGAATTCTAAGGGACGCGTCCTGGAAGCCCGTCGCTTTCCTGGATTCCTTACACCTTGTCTGACTCGAATAGCTATCAGGCAGTTGGCGCCGTCCACACTGATGCATGCGGACGTCCCTCGCGTTATTCCCGAGACACGTGAATCTCCTGCAGGATTCTCCCTCTCTCTCTCTCTCTCTCTCTCTCTCTCTCTCTCTCTCTCTCTCTCTTTCTCTTGCTTCAGAATCGCGTACGGAGGGAGAAATTGAGACACCGGAACCATTCCGGAGATCCAACTTTTCCTCGACCTTATCTCACAGGGCTACTTTATACATACATATATATGAGCGAGTCTACCAATTCTGGACGTATGTGTAGCAGCGTCGACCTTGTTTATAAAAAATTTGATTACCCGCAAAATAAAACCAAAAACAGCTTCCCAACGTGTATAGTTTTCGAGATATTTCGGTTAGAGTGACTGAAAAATTTAAGCCGGATGAGGTACCTTTTAGAATTTTACTACCGAGTTCCGGTTTAACGAGGCTTCGTTTGAGGCTGAAAACTAAATCTTCGAAGCGTACGTAAAAAGAAAAAAATGAAAATTTATCGTTTTGATGCACCATTCATTATGAGCTATAATTCATAAATAAATACAGTATATACGAAGTGAAAAAAAGTCATTGTGAAAATTAGCGAAACGTCACTGACCCAACTATGTCGTGAGGTTATATACGGCGAAGCCAATGGCATAGTTGAGTCAACCTCTCCGCGTAGTCGAAAGTATTTCGTCGAGCAAACTACGCCTGTATTTACGAGAAATATTTTGGTACTTGAGCGAAGTAAGTTTCGTTTTTCGTACAATTTTATAAAGAGTCAAGGCAACAATGCCAATTGCTGAGAGAGACACTGTGATATATCTACACACGAATGGAGTTCCTAACAACAAATCTGACGAACCGCCAATCGATGATAAAATTAAATTATGTGATAAAATAAGACAAATTTTAGCCACTTGCTAAAACCATATAATCTTGTTCAATAAATATTGCCTTGTTCAATAAATATTGCCATTAAGCTGTTTTGAGCGAGAAGTCGCGTGATCGATTAACGAGTCTTTCGGAGAATTTATCTAATTCCAAATTATCCATGTATGTATAAAAAAAAGTGATAAAGCAACCTCGGCTGTGGTCCATACTTATAATCGAGTAGAAAAACAGGTATTCCTTCTTTCGACGCCGATCTTTTTCTTCCGGTTTCGGTTCTTCTTATCCAACCGGGTCTCGACTTCAATGTATAAGATATTAAATACGAGAATATTTATATATTTACATATGTGTGTGTATACGTATATGCATATATTCGTGTGACATTTGACCGATGCAAAAATAGCCAGTGTTTTTTCTCCACCAATTAGATTCAGTATACGTGTTCCAATCAAATCTTGGTCGCATCAAGCTCATATATTATTCATAAGTTCACGACGGACAAACTATTCGGATACATTTTATACGAGTCGTTGAAAAATCAATATCATGCATCTTGAAAGTGCCGAGCCGATCTATGGAGTTGGTAATCTAATGGAGTCTGGTGATCCTGTAGCGCTTACCGCTTTTGATCGATGATCGATGCATCTTGACAGCTCACGTTTACCTCATAGATTGCGCTTATTGTAGTTTCGCGTCGCTCATCTTCACGGATGCCAAATTTGCTCCTGATGGTTTTCTCTGGTCGTAGTGAACTTCATTTGTTGCCTCAGTACTAATAACTATATCACGTAATTCAGTCGCGAAGAAGCAGCAACAAACCGATCAAAGCAATCCTCGATAAGTCTTGGGAGACCAGATGGTCTTAAAAAAAAACAACAAAATAAAAAAAAAAAAAAAAAAAAGACCTTACCTCACAGAAAGTATAGTATTAATAGGTTATGAGTATACAGAGAACAGTCGATCTAATGATTTTCCAAAGTTTTTACACCACGTCCAAAATATGCTTCAATTGGCTTGATGCTATTTCTTTTTTCGTTCTCCAAGTCTAACCAATGAAAAAGATTTTGGCGGTATATTACAGGAATGGTATCTGTGAAGGGTATCACGGGTCTCGTTATCAACGCAAGTCACGCGTCAACGATTTATTCGAGAGAAGTTCCCAAGATTATATATAAGAGCGACAAAAGGAGAAGGATACATTCCGAATTCCTGTATGTAAGCGTTTTCGTATCTCTAACGAAACAATGATAAAGAGAAACACTGAATAAGAGAATATCCACAGGGTGAGAATCGTCTCATTATTTCGATGCGACGATAAAATGAACAAAGACGTGCGTTTTAACGTGCTATTTTAAACAGAACCGATAGATAAAGAATACAAGATAGTACAAAAGATATATTCACGGTCAAGTCTATGGAAAAAATAAATAAATAAATAAATTTACAGCATGTGAATTATAATTGCAACGACGCGCGAAGTCGGGAAGATAGAAGCGGGATATTTATACTCCATGCAGATAGCCAAGCCGTTCATTGTTTCTTCGAGGATTGAGAAAAACTGAGATCGAGGGTTGGGTTAGACGAGGAGACGTATAACTTCGCGAGTGAAACAAGGCTTTCAAATCGAAATATGCAGTATTGCCAAAATATTTCAACGATTGACTTGGATTACATCGAGAGTACCCAGATATTCGAGAGTGATAAATATTTGCCTCTGCACCTGCTAAAAATGTTAATAAACTAATACAAACGAAAAGTAGTAAAAAATTGTCTACAGTTTTTAAATCTATAGAAGAAAATAAATTACCGAATCAATTTACAGACTTTAAATTTCGAAGACTCGCGGAGATCAGACAGTGAGTTTCTAACACATAGCAAACCGCGTTTCTTCGCTACAATTATTAAAGTTTTTTTTTTTTTTTGTTCCTTTCTCTTTTTTCGAACAGCATATAATTGATAAAAAAAAAAAAAAGTGAATATGGTAAAAATCAGTGAATTTGGTGAAAAAACCAGAGAACTTTCGAATGACTGGAAATACCAAATAGCTTGAATCTCTTGGAAACAAACTGAGCAATAATTTAGTTTTCACCGGAAAAATTAGAACAAAAAACACATAAAATTCGATTTGACAAATAAGAACGGTCAGCGCTTGCAAACTTCGGTTAAAAAACTTGAAGAAAATAACCACGCGCGGTGAATTTACCGTTTTCTATTCATAAAAACACGCCAGCGGCGTTTTGTGTTGAAAAACAAACTTGTATTACAGGCACATAAAAGTCATGGACACACAATTAATAAAAGATACGGCTAAAATTTAAAAAGTCCTCTCGTATGCTTTCAGTGATAGTATAATTATATGTGATAGAATTCGAGGCCAAAAGCATCGGGTCAATGCATAGAAGGGACAAAAAATAATTCTAACGGACCGATATTTGCCACGTAAAAAAACTGCACTTTTATTGAACGTCGAACTCCAAAGTTGGGTCGAGTGAAAAATCGTGTAATTTGCGAGGTTCAAAGAGACATTTCTTGAATTCATATCACACGGTATACAAAGCAGGAAAACTAGGATCGTTGAGACCAGTGTTTGAAAATAAATGCTTTTCATTTTCTTCTCATCTGTTATCAAATATTCTGCGATTACTGCACAGCGTTGCAAAAGTAAACCAATAATTTTTAAAAACAACAACATTCCAGTTGGACTCATTTGCGATCCTACGTCTAATTCGTATGAGTCGATTTGAAGATTGACCTCGCAGAGAACTATGAATTACTATTTACCGAATTTATTAGCACCTTCCTGTTTTCTGAGGACGGAACATGTTTGCGGCTTAGACTTTGTATTTTTAGCTCCCTCGGAAAATTCCACTCCTCGAGAGCAAAAAATCTGCCAATATCGGTGATTTATTTTTCGGAAACTTCCGAGGACGCATGAATAGCCGGACTTCAATTCAAATACACCGTTTCGCCGAATTTTAACGTTCTCCTTGGTAGGTATAACATAGGTTAACGAAGGGGGAAACGAATATTAGTTGTCAGCCGTTGAAATTGTACGTGGACCAGTAATTTTCATGCATTATATTAATATCTGTATTTACGTTTGCTTCAGGACCCGAAAATCCGGCCGGTTGGAGGTGGACGAATTTATCAAAAGAAGCCAAGACAGTCTCATCATGAAGGCCAACGCGCAATTACAGCAATTCAAAAGTGAGTTTTTCCCATTTTCGATAGGATGAATAAATTTTCAAGGTACTAGAAACTAGAAATTTTCATCGCCCACGTCGCAGCTTCATATTAATTATGAACGAACGTGTTTGTGCATCAAGTTTCTGCGAAGGACTCGAATTTACAATTTGTCACTCACAGGAGCTGTCCGAAAGAAATATCCGGCGCAGCAATCATCCGATTTAAAGCCTTGGCATTTGTGGCGTCAGTTAATGATCAACCGCAAATTTAATATTGCGGAAGAAGCCGAGTGGAATCGCGTGTATTTTACATGAGAAAACCTCTCGTTCCATTCGCTCAAACATTCAGCGCCATGTTTGAAAATTAGATAGCTGTACACGAGAAGAAACATTTAATTTGTTTACGTGGTAAAACGACGTTTGCGATTTGTTCATCGCTTTTTAACTCGTGGTTCCAGGCTATGATCACTGATTAAGTTGCGAACGATGGATTTCCAGGGATGGACAAGAATGATGGGTTTAATTTGACAGAGTGAATTAGATTCAACATACTAGTGGATGGTTAATTTGCACCAGCTACGGTTTGAAGTAATTCATTGGAAAAAGAGAAAAGAGAAAATCATACGTTAATAAGGTGGATATTAATGAGTTTACGAGTAGGCGTGAAAAGAGAAACAGCGTGACGCAGACTGAAATCCGAATTCGCCAAACTAATTGCCAGTTATACGCTAGCCATAAAATGAGAATAATTAAATTCTCACATTCGCGGGAAAAGAGTTGCCGTTTCAACATTTCAATTTTGTTTCTTTCCATCAATCTTTATTTCTTACTTTTAAGGTTATTATGTCAAAGACGCCAAAGTGATTCTGTCACGCTTTTTCAACACTTACAATTAGCGATGTGCGTATACATTCATGAGTATATAATGAGATCTCGATTAACAATTCGAAAATACAGTACGAAATTATGGTACGTTACGCATATAGAATAATAGGTGCAGATACATTCTTTATAGGTATGAGAAAAAATTTCTCACACTGCTTACCGCTACGGAACGTATGATAATGTGGAAGAAACATAAGTACAACAAAATGAGAGTACAATCATAGCACTGCATGTAGAAATAGAAAAAGAAATACCATTTCGAAATAATGTCAAGGAAGTCTTTTGCCAAATAAGGCTATTCAAATAAATGAAATGGGACACTGGCATCGTTGGACCGCACATTTAACCCTGCACATGCATAATCTGCGTATAGGTATGTGACTGATTGTAAGAATTACTCAAACTTCTTGAAACTGGCCAGCGATCCTATTTTTCGGGAATCTTTTATTACTACCATTATTGTTATTGTTATTGTTATTATTATTATTATTATTATTATTCTGCTACGCCGATCTCTCGTTTCGTGGTTGGAACCGCATTATTAATCTTATACGTCGAGTAGATAATTTTTGTAAAAAGGTGAGTCATGTCTTTGCGACGTTCGCGTTTCCGACGCATAATACATACATCTGTTTACGCCATGTTACGGACGACTGATTTCCGCGGCAGCTGCGGACTGTAATGCAATCAACGAGGGGAGGAGACGTTACCTCACGACAACGATAACCGGGTTTTAATAAAGCTGGTCAGGTAAATACATGCACGTGTATCTGGGCAAAATTACTAGGTTTTAGGAAAACGAAACGTACGTTACGCAATCGTTTCAAATGAAGAATGCGCGGGTTCTTGATCGCAAACCCTTTCCGAGCTACGCGAAATTAGACATTAGTTGAATCATGTGCACGTGTTTTACATATCATCCGTAGAAAACTGCGCAATCGAATATTAAAATCGTATGTATTCAGGTTACATCGAAAAAGAAATTGGGTAACCCGCGTAACATTACGGCGTCGACGAAAGACGGCCACTGTCACGGTCGATTTCGCATTTCCAGGTCTAGAGTGGTGACTTTGAACTATGCGAACTGTAAACAACAAATCTCTGACGAACTAGCAATGATTGGTAAATGTTTTTACGCACAAGATTGATTTTTAATACAAGATCGGTACGTTGTCCTCAAATTGTTGCCTGGTTTATTATACGTGGTGTACGACGTTATGACGTCTTGACCCCTGATTATAGGTTTGGAACCCGATGAAGCGGTTAGAAAAAACTAACTCCAACATCTGGATGGAATGTACCTATTATAATAAATTATCCTCCGTGGAAAATTATCGCGTCAGAATGTTGCGAATTGTTGTTTCACTTGACACAGTTCTTTTTTTTTTTGAAAAGGTTTAGCACGCAATCGATAATATAATGTATAATACGTATTGACTTATTTTTCAAAGTCAACTGCAATGACTTGCAAGCCTACAACGTATCGCGGATGATACGGCAATTAATTCATGTCCCACTTAGAAGTGACAAATAGGGTTGAACAACAGTAATAACAGTGATTTGTTGATACACTGCAGGTAAGAAAACATACTGTCATTCTGACAGATCGCATGTTCGTAAGAGTTAATATTCCGGTTCTCAGGTGTGTCGGGCATCTTTGATATCCTATATTTTCTTACAGCGGGTAAACTCTAAATATTGCCAAAATTTTCTCAATTTTTTCTGTTTCGCTGAAAAACTAATTTGTTCGCGTCCCGTGAACCAAGACAAACAGCCAGAGTTCTTTTACGCGAAAAACACATCACGCGTACGGGGTATAGATAATGATAATGGAACGACGAGTCATCATCGCTCGACGAAAAATGACCGACTAGCGCGCTAATTGCTGATTATAAACTCGGCGAACGGGCGAATCCATGTGCGTCATATGAGGGTCAAGTTTAATGAATGCAAGAACCCCATGCGACGACAGCCTGTATGGCACTTGGAAAAGATACTCCGCTCTATAACCGATTAGCATATGAGAATTATACGATTTTTTGTACGACGTCGGTGTTTCAAAGTGGCATCGTCATTTTTTCAACAAAATTATCATGTCAACTTTCTCATTCAACGTTTCCTTATCGATATTGATTACTTCCCGCGGCTGGTTTTTCCGTACCTACTTACACCTGCAAAAGCTGCCTTACACCGCATTCGATTTTACAAACGGATGGGTTATACCTCGACTATGAATAAAACCGGTTTCTCGTAAACATTAAAGAATTATAAGTTATATCCTACTTTCACAATAAAATCAATGAATACCGAGAATAGGCCGAAGAGGACGAAAGATTTTTACACCCAGCATGATAAATTGTTGACGAGAGTACTGCTAACCTCTGTTAGATCATTGCTTGGATATTTCAACGTTAAGTACACCACGAGGCATAAACGTACCGCATATACATATGGTAATAAAGTGCAATCTGAGATTGAGCCTAACGAATAAAAGGGTCCTCTGTGCGTAGTGAACGAACGTTGTCGCGAGCCAAAGAAATCTCACAGCAAATAATAAAATGTGGAAATCGGATATATTTTGGAAAACTTGTACTAGTGTTGAAGTCTGGAAGCTGATTGTTCTTACAATAATACCGGTTGACGCACCAACCGTACAAACACGAAAAAATTATAAAACATTTGGCGATGATCGAATATCGTAACATCGTCAGCCGTAACAGGATGTATAAGAGATGCGAACACGAATTTTATACAAAGACATATCTAACATTTGCCGAAAAAAAAACACTGTTGTTTGGCAGACGAGTAAACCTTGAAAAGTGCCAAAATCTCACGAAGATATTGTATACATACGGAGACCGGAATGTGTCCAAATGGTTGGTTCGTTTGTTTGAAGAAAAATTGTGCACAGAGACCGCAAGCACTGACTAAACTTGCACTCATCGTAGTCGTCCAATATTTGCCAAGCGTTGCGAGGACTAACCCGGGTTGCAAGTTAGTAGTTGTGCACGTTTTGCAATTTTGCGGACGGTTCGCAATGGGCATCGTATTGGAGGACGCACGAGCTTCAAAGCCTGTACTGCGTGTGCAGCTCGTTCGAACAATGTAATACAGCAATGATCTATGTAATGTAATAAACGAAATGGTTCAGGGGTTTGCCTCATAATGCAAGTCGAACAAGGCGGCGCGGCGTCGCGTATACGTGCCGACTGCGAAGGACTATTTGATAGGTACATTTGCATCGCTATCGTAATATCTACTCCTCCATTTCCATGCACCATGTGCGGCTATGCGAAGACTTGAATGGGCATAGAAACCAGAGGATAATCGTAAAGAAGACCAGGATTCATGCCGCGGCCCGCCTTTGCGTGACGCATTCGTGATTCATGAACGATGACGGACAACTGACATTGACTTGAGAAACGACGCTTACAATTAGACCAAAATCATGATCAACTTTTGTTGGCCGATATTGTATACTCGCACGGATCGTGATTGATTTTAGAGTTGTGCCGGATTATGTGTATTACGTACCGTCCGACCGGTGAACCCCGCCTGTGTGATGAATCAGCCTCGTAGAAAATCAAATAACAATTATTTACATTGAATATCCATAAATTTCTCTGACCAAGAACAGTTTCGTACAAATATGTGCATAATGGCATACCTAGTTATAGTCGAAAATGGCATTGAAACGCGTTGATACCTAGAACTTATGACCGCTAAGGTGTTCAAATGTTAATTTTGTGTAAACAGACACGAGCGAGAGTCAATATTTATTGTGAATCAGTCGGAAAAAAATCGGCATGTTTACACCCGTGCCATGACAGGTGCTGTAACGCCACGGTACAATCTATGATAAGGTGAAGTCACACCCTCGTGATTAGACAGCATCGTTTCTATGGCTCATGGAATTCATTAATCGAATAAAAATTAACAACGCGCGACTGAAAATTGTTTTCAAATATTGCAGTTTCCTGGCTTTCCTGGATTCATTTACAACGGTATCTGCGAAAATACGTTTTCCAAATTCGCTTTTTGACGTCCGTCAACTTTTCATCAGAATTAGTAGCGAAATCGTGGAAAATATTTTTCAAATCAATTGTACTAACTTAGTATCACTTTTTCTTCCAAAATTTTTCACGATTTCTTTCCAACGATACTGTACAACTAATTTAACACTAATTTTTTCGACCACGTTCCCTAACACCGCTAATACAGAAATCAATAAGCTCTTCATCAACACTTATTATAGACAACTCACCGAAATCCGCAGCAATCTCATCAATCATGTAGTTAATGATTCAGGACAAGGTAGTTATTTGGTTACATTACAATGACCAATTTTTTTCTGACCAAGATTTGTTTCCTTTTTCGTTTCTCAATTTCATTCAACTCTCAACAACATTCATATAAAGATATCAAATAAAAGAGTAAGAACAAGAACTACACCGTATTCTAGACGTCTGTTAGTCTGTTAATTGAGGAAAAAAAAAAATGTTGCCTAGCGTTGTAAAATGAATACAAAAGTAGGAACGTAACTCCAGGAGCAGAAACCTGCTAACCAACAATGACAGGAACTAGATATTAAATATCAGACTGTTGGAACCGAATTGAGAATTCCGGTGCCAATCAAAAATGATCGAGCCCGCGCTGTAATTTCACGGTACCTAAGTAATTATGGTCGAATAAATTGAACGGTGGGACGACGGTGCAAAATAATAGTTGGACGGTGTGAAAGAAGAAAAAAGAAATAGAAATCCGAGTGGAAGATATCGAAACAGTTCGACGAGAGCCTTGATTAATTCTTGGATCTTGATGTGTCATGTGGGCCAAGGTGAGTGACGTTTGGGCGCACTGACCCATTATTGATGCCAAAGTATCATCGATTCATACAACTCGATATAAGATGTGTGAATATTTAAGACTGGACTTTACACACGGAGACATTCAAACCTCCCAAAGTCACCGTTGATCCTTGAGAGGCAAGTTACATGTTTAATCCTACTCCTAGACAAACACTAATAACGCTTACTGGTGCCCCTGCAAATTGTAATATCCACATGCCCAAAATTGTGATAGTAGTTTGCATAACCATAAAGTGCATTCAATTGTTTCTTACATGTGGAAGATCGCACTCAGTTGATCTTTCGCGTTTTTTACATTCTCTGAATTAATGAATTATCGTGAATAATTGTTTTTTTTTCATTGCTTACATCAATCATAATATCAATTTACGTCACAAAGAAGACTCTCACTTGTAATATTCAGTCTCCGGTTGATGTTTGAGAAATGTATCTGACGACTTTTTCCTTGTCAGTTCATCCTCACAAAATAGTTATAATTTAATATGAACATTTAATTTAGGCGAATAAGATTCCCGGTTGATATATCGTTGTGTTATGGATCGTGATCTTTGGGTTGAATATAAATGTCAGGAAAAAGATAATAATGGAATTTCTACAACGCGTTTCTTCATTGATTCAAAAAAATATGAAAATGGAGAAAAATCAAATGAGCGCAATCTTACAGATCACGTAGAACGTTCATCTTTCGATAAAATTTTGCTTTTAATGCAAACAAACTTTTTAGGAGATATCACGGCGGAAAATCGTAAATTATTTTTTTTCGAAACACCCTAAAGTATGGACTGTACGTAAGAAAATAAATTTCCAGCCGATGAGCCTATTACTGTTTTTTTTTTTTTTTTTTTTGTGTATGATTCAGAATTAATCTCACAACGAAACTTTCAATACGCCTATCGTTATGCGGTACTTGTGCCATAAAATTTGAGCTCCAAGCTTGAATGGCAAAACATAAAACGAGGGGTAGATAGGGATAATAAAAGCAAGAAAAAATTCACTTCAAGGAAGATCACGGAGTAAATATTACTCAGCAATATTTTGCATAATTCATTAGTGGTATAATATTATATCACAGAAGGTCGCTTACTGGGTTGAATAATTGGCAAAACTCGCTTGTGAGCCACTCGTCGCAAACGCTCAATATGAATTTCCCGTTCATTCGGTAATTTCGCCAATTCAACCCACGCCACGCGACGTCTGGCAGAATCTTTCTGAGTACACCTTCGTTCGAATAAATTAAAATCATGAATTGCCAGTTTATATTCGTATAATTCACTATTAATGTTAAGTTGAGCTAATATTTCATATTCCATATTCCTTTCATTCCATATATTAGACGAACAAAATTGAAAGGTGGTTCAATTTCACGTATGATCGATTCTTAGATAATAATTATCACGATTTGAGTGAAATATCCGCGTTATGTGCAAGTGTGGCGATAAAGTTCACCTTTCAGTCCATTACCATACAGCATATACGGAATTGCGAAATGCGAGCAGCAAACGAACGGAGATCTGCGGTTGAAATTTATAGGGCTCATTATCGAATATGACGTCTTAATAATTAGATCCAGTTTTCTACTCCCCTTTCACTTTTAGTTTATTTTGCCATTTGAATACAGAAATCAGCATTCCAAATGATATAACTAATACCACACCGGCACCGGTGAGTGACTTCTTATACAGAGAAGGTGACTTGAAGGGGCTACATTAGAAAGGAGTCGAAGTTTTTAGCGATAGAATTTTGTAGCGATGGATGCAAAATGAAAGAAACAATTTTATAAAAAGCAGCTCTATTCATGAGTTTGTCTCGAAAACAATTCAGAGAAAATAAAGAGTGGACCTGAACTTGAAGCCGGTCAAAAATCTTTGTCAGCCAACTGATCGACGTGAAATTTTTCTGTTCCAGAATGTTTGATTCTATTCACGGTTGGGATAACATGCAGCGCATTGGCGTACGCGATCTATGTGATAAATCCAATCAAGGTGATAGTCGAACAAGTGAGTAAAATTCCAGTAGCCACGGTACAACAAGCTTATCAAAGAATCACGGAGTGAAACCGTGAATTGCGCAGTTTGCCAAGATCAAGTACACACGGGTAACTTAAGGTTAATCCTACGCATGATTCGAGGATATAGCGTTAAATGGATCCTTGACTTCCTTCCGAAGAACTTGGCGAACAAAAAAATAAAATAAATTTATATCTCACGCTCTCCCGAGTCGTCGAACGTCGACATAAATAAAATCCCACGTATAACCTGTCTCGCATTTTTGTCAAGGTAATCGTAGAGCGCACGCTTACACCGGGGTATAATGGTTTGGGACACGTTGCGGAGTGCAGAAAATAAATCCTCGTGCTTTGATCGTGCGTGTTACAGAAGCTGAGAATGGCTCCCGGTACGCTGGTATTTTCACTGTGGGAAAAACCGCCGGTGGACATTTACATAAAGGTCTACATATTCAATATCACGAATCCCAACGAGTTCATCGCGGGCACCGAGAAGCTGAGGGTCGAGGAGATCGGCCCGTACGTTTACCAGTAAGTGGGAACACAAGTACATCGATACCGATTAGTAATCAAGCGGGCGTTCGTACGTACGTGACGACGCGAAGGTAACGTCCCGTAGTGATATTCGCGGCTAGCTCTACGGTACGAGTTAAAAAC
Source organism: Neodiprion virginianus (assembly GCF_021901495.1). Taxonomy (NCBI): domain Eukaryota; kingdom Metazoa; phylum Arthropoda; class Insecta; order Hymenoptera; family Diprionidae; genus Neodiprion; species Neodiprion virginianus. Next base: position 30,140,962 of record NC_060880.1, read on the forward strand.
CGCAGCAGTCACCGGTCCGCTCTAATGTTCAATCCTGCCTTTTTGTCTCCCAAGGGAAATGCTCGAGAACCATAACATAACGTGGAATCCCAACGGGACGGTTTCCTATCGTCCTAAGAGGCTGGTCTACTTCGTTCCCGAGATGTCTGTTGGCGATCCGAAAGACGCGATACTTCGGGTGCCGAACGTTCCGTTGCTGGTGAGTTAGGACCTGAGTCCGTACATGTTGTGCATACCTTCATTGTCAGCATTTTAAAGAGCACCGGGTCATTCTGCCAATAATAAGTAGGCCTCTGACGTCTGTGTGATATCTGCAACGATTACTGCACCTCGCTCATAGATCCTCCCGTCGTACTTATTTTGACTATGAGAAAGAAAAAGAAAACGAATAAAACTCCGTGGGAATTTCGCAGCTTTCAAAATACTCTAGCGTGACAATTTCCCGTTTCATCTTCGGCATGCGGTGATCAGTTTTTCGAGAATTGTAATTAATTCCACCTGTGATACACGTAGCCATTATATAAAATGGCAAATAATCATGATCGCGGATTTAATAGCGACGATCAATAACTCCGCGCAGCTTGCACGTAACGAAATTTATACATATTAATTATTTGACCCTGTGATCGCAGTTTTTTTCCGTACTACCATTTATACTTGCTAATTTGCAGCGGTGCAGTAGACACAGATTTTTTGTTCCGACTCCAATTCTGTTTACGACGTTCTTTTTTTCTCTCTTTATTCTCATTCGAATTATTCTTCTAATGTCATCGATGTGTAATACACAGATCAGACAGCTACACGTGATCGTGGCAATAAATTGTAACGGTGAAGGTCGCACGGGTGGTAATTATTCTACGAAATCCCGTGATAAGATCTACGCCTCTCACGACACTAACATGTTTCAAATTTCTCACGAAAACCAGCAAGTTTCGGTTTTTTATTAAAACTAGCATGTTTCGGCTATCACCGCGATAACTAGCACGATTCAGTTATTACCTCGAAAACTTTCATGGTTCGATTAGTGCAATAAGGATACTCTGAAGATTTGTACGGTTTGCGGTAGTCGAAGTGACTTTCATACGTTATTAGTATATTTTACAGTACAAAATCAAATAATGATAAAACGTCGCAAAGTAGAAATATTATTCATTTCAGTGCGACGAACCTGTTGATTTTCATGGTGAAATCCGCAACATATTAGTTTTTGCGGTCAATGTCGAAACGTGCTAGTTAACGTAGTGAAAACTACAATAATTGCTAGTTAGCGTTAGAAATCTGAATTGTGCTACTTTTCGTAAGAGGCGCCGATATTCGATACAAGCAGTTTTCCTCCATCTTTGGTAGTTTCTCGGTTTCTTCGCAGCCAAGCCTTAGATTATCGGTACGTACAGTTTCAATCAGCTCTCGAGGTGACTCCTCGCACTCGGTATTTAAGATTTGCAAGTCCGAACGGCACGAGGTAATTCAGGCGAGACTATAAGGTGCAAGGCGTGAAGTCAAAAAGATCGTATCACTTCCCGCGCTGCCTCTCAGCTCAAATAGGATATACCCACAAGCTGAAAGTTGAACCCAGCAGAGATACGAGTGGATAAGAATATAACATTTTACAGGTGGATAAAAGCGAGCACCTAATCAGAGTCCGAAAATGCGAAAAAAGTTACGAGGGCGCGGATAGTGCGTGATTAAAAGGTCACAAACCAGATGCTATTAAATAACATCTTGGAATTCATGATTGTAATTGTGGTTAAATTGATAGTATAAATAGTTCACGGATATCGTATTCGATTGTATAGGCTTGAAGCTAGTAATTGAACCGATGAGAAAAAATATATATTGAGTATTATAAAGATTAATGATAGCGAAACGATCTATACATGTTAAGCGCAGTAAAAAGACAAAAAAAAAAGCTGTTTGTTTCTCTCGGAAGACCTGACAATACCTGTCACTTGACACTGGTAAACAATTATGCCAATTAATTATGCAATTGATTCGATTATACGTGCACTTATCCGTTATTGCCACCTCAATAATTATGTTCATCCTCTAACGCGCGTTACAGGCACGTATATTTGTATTTCCATGAGCTTTCTATGCGAATCAACAGTACTTATAACCAATGGTAAATACATAATAGCTTTCAACAACATCTCGTACAGTAATTGGTAATTACATGGTATTATCAACACGATTAAGTGTTCAGTGCAAGAAGTTCGCCACTTATACCGAGTACGTGATTGCATATGTTTACATATCTTCTGAATTTTAAGGAGAAACATCATATATACGCGGATTCCTACGAACTCAGGATCTTTAAAACATCTCATTACTCCGGCAGTGAAATGACGACCCGCATTGAAATTCACTCTGGAACAATAGTATACGAAAATTATTCAAGACTATCCGTATGTAAAATATTCTTTACATCTGAAAGCGGGCACTTTGACTGAAAAATTTCACTCGGTTGTATTTTTTTTTTCTATTTTTCGCAAAAAAAAAAAAAAAAAGTATCGCGTTGCACGGAATTTCACATTAGGGGGGCCTAATATGTTTTACTATTCAACAACCGCCCTTGAATATAACCTTACCGTTAGATAAAAGTTTTCTGAAAGCTCAACTCAGCTCTCCGAGGTTAGTACAAGGTATACGTAAGCTGTACTAGCGACGACTGCAAGTCACAATTTCAGAGAATCATTTTCCCACTTGGCACTCACCGGCTCAAGTAGCGAAGACAAGCCAAGTCATACCTAAGTATAATTTAGCTGGAAAGAAAGGCTAGCACAGCAGTAGCATAAATTCGCCCTTTCTCGAGGGATGGAATTTATTCAGCATTATTCATCAGAGAAAGAAGCCGGGTCACGCCGCAGGGTTTTCTCTTTTCCGTTTTTTCCTCCGTTCTACGAATTTTTCTCATGCCCGATTTTTTTCTGCTTCCTTATTTCTACCGTTTGTTCCGTTTTTGCCTTCTCATACATTCTAGAAACCGTGGCGATACACCGAGCTTATATATTATTAAAAACGCGTAGGATACGGTACGGCCGGTCCTTTTATTCGAAATATTAAATTCCCTTCAGCTGACAGTCGGACGTTCAGCGAAGCAGTCAGGGAAGAAAAACGTCACATTGCTCGGCGGAACGCAGTTAGTGTAAAATAAGAGCGCCGATCGAGGGTTCGAGGGACGCGCGAGCACTTGAACGTGAAATTCGTTCAAGTATAAATTCTTAAACGTCATCCACTCGCTTCGATTCCAATCACCCTCTTCGTTAGTCAAGTGACGTGTAAAGGTGCTCGATGTTTTAAATTTCTGCTATCGGAAAGCTTTCCCTTCAAGGAAAAGCGTTTCCAAACGCGCAAATGAATCGCGTTCTCGTACCTACGTTCCCTCGCTAAACAACTAACTTCCCACCGGAGCACGAAGAAGATAATTTAGTGGTTTCTAACCATGCATCGTCAGGGAGTGGCGTCAGCCCTACACGACAGCAGCTCCTTCGTGACGGTTCCGCTGTCGGGTTTCATCGAGTTGCTGGATAGTCAAACGATCCTGAACATCACCGCCTACGATTATCTCTGGGGGTACGACGACACTCTGGTTCATCTGGCGAGCAACCTGGTTCCAAACTTCGTCAACTTCCGCAAATTTGGTCTGATGGATAGGGTGAGTGTCCGCTTTAATCATCTGCTTTAAGATAACACTTGCAACGCTGGAACGTTGCTGTATAAATATGAAAAATCGCGGGTCGGTGATTTGGAGCGCGCCTTTTGTCAAACCCTGCAAGTGTGCCGGAGGCAAGAGCAGCTTTGCACTTTCGGTTAAACGAGGCATTGTACGTGGTTTCCACAAAATGTGGAAGGGAAAGAAATTAAAAATGAAACACTTAAACGTTGACAGACGGAGGGTTCGTGGCTCGACGGCCCTCTGCGGCATGAAGTTTGCGACGGGGGGCGACTGCTGCTGAACGTGTATACTTCACAGAATTCGTACGTAGGCGAAGTACCTTGTGTAATATTGATACGGTAGAAAAGATCGCCCTTGTTTGCCACCGCAGCTATTATGCTTCGGCTAATGGTCAACCTTTGGACAAGAGCAAGAGAGTATCGCAACCTTTCGCCTGACAAGGGTTCGCACAATTTCCAACCAAAGTGTCACGTTAATATAACACGACTGATCTAGCCTCGCACGCATATGTGATACTTCGATAATTAACTGGGACAAATCTGTTGCAAATAAAAAAAAAATGGCAAATTCATGTTTTATTCGGCGATACATGTGACGGCGAATCGGTATTATAATGCTACAACTGAGCTGGGGATTAATCGGCTTACGTCACAATTCGCGAACCGGTTATACGCGAGTTGTTACATTCAGGTGACTTATTACCTGAATAACTCGCGTTTCAATATGCTTCACTATTCGTACGTGCAACGCCCGTCTAAACACATTTTGCACGATCTCTTTTGCTCGGCCTTTCTCGTTCGACTGACGGGAAAATTGCGGACCTGTATGTTCGTGGAACCAAGTCGATATGTCAGCCGGGTGATATTGCTTCATCGGAACTCTTAACGAGCCTCCACTACGGCATATTAATTATTGGTCCAATCCTTTCACTATGTAGACACGACCGTGTATAAAACACCTGCTCTCTCAAGTGCGATCGAAGGACCACGTTAACGATCGTTATGACTGGAAAGATTGTACCGTTCTCATAACTGCACGCAACGTTTAATTTGAACCCAATTTCGGAACGTTTGACGCACGAATTGCACTAAGCCAAGACTAATCACCGTTTTGAAATACAGTCTCAAAGAAAAGTCCCATTGTCTTCATTGGACCGACGTTAGCGGAATATTTGTAAGTCGGTGGCCAATTGTTTGTAGCGTTTAAAGCTCCACTGCAAAGTGGGAAATTACTTCCTACTTGTTTGAACTTTTGCTTGCCACTTAAGTTACAGTTAAAGACAGAAAAAAAGAATTAAAATTAAATTTTAAAAAAGTCACGCTCCGTCTGTACGAAAGCGTTTCAACATCGGTACAATACACATATAGAACCAGTATTTCACGTGTTTGGGTTTAAAGTTTCAAGCGACAGCCTCGCATTTGAGGAGATATCAAGTATGAACATTGCAACAAGTTGCAAACGGTTATAAAAGATACTTCGTAAAGTTTTAAGTAGATTTATACTTTTACGGATATTTATGTTTGACCGTAAATTTGGGGGCATAGATAATTCATGAAGATTGACGATATATATAAAAAAAAAAAAAAAAATTCACAGCTTTACGACGAGGGGAATAATCTCATGACGATGAATATAAAAAAGAATGAAAACATGACGGATGAAGATGGACGGTATCTTAGCATCGAGACGCTCAACGGAAATCCGGGACTATCAAACTGGGGTTGGGTGCAGACCGAAGCCAATGAGACGAACCCATTGTAAGTTTTTGTTCCTTAAGTTCCCAAGGGACGCGTAATTTTTTTTAAGTTACATGAAGATCAATTTTTTTCCAAACTTCCATTATTATTATTATAGCTTTGTTATCAACATCACCGGCTGTTTCAGTGGTGCCATGAACACGTTCTGTTTGAATATTTCTAGAAACACGAAATGCAACCGCCTCCGTGGTTCGACAGAAGGTACTTTGTTCCCTCCGAACCTCGACAAGCACGCTGTATTCCGTGTGTTCAGAAAGGCTTTCTGCCGGACTTTGCCGATCAATTTCGTGAAGGAAGTGACTACGGAAAGCGGGCTTCCCGGTTACATGTACAATTTCGTGGAAAATTTCCTCGATCCGCCCGATGTCAATCCCGACAACGAGTGCTACTGTCGCGAGAAGAAGAAGTGCCTGAAAATGGGGCTTTCCGACATGACGCCGTGCTACTACAGTGAGTCCGCAGTACATCCTTCCTTATCTTTACTCGTAAGAAAGCTGGGACTGTACCGTTGGTATTTCGGTTTTTCATTAAACAAATCGTGACTCAGGGCAATATAACGATCTGACGTAATACGAATTCAAGACTCAAAATTTGTAAACTCGAAATGTAAATAGAAACTTTTTTGTACTCTTGTGTCTTAAAGCGTATACCTACTTAGAAGATAGCCAATGCCGAGTACTCGTCCTGACGTCCTGTGCGATCGGGTTTTACCAGAAAAATTACGTCATGTACACATACGAGTACTTGGATATCCACGTGTGCAATACATGTATATGCTGTTCGAAATTCAAGCATAGAATTTAAGAGACGGATTTATCGACTGCGCGGATGCGACAGTCGAAAATATCGCACCTTGTAATGACACTGTCGTATATACGTAGGCATTATTATTTCGCAACATAAAAATTAACCGCAGCATTGGAACGCGTGGCAATGGGGAATGATGTTGAATAATTACTGCGTGCAACGGATGAACGTTCGAATCTACTCGTGGATTTATTTTACGTAAGACAATCACTTTCGCTGTGGATTACTTTTTATTTCACGATTGATGGGGAGGCCAGATCAAATGCGCGTAGTCTGTCAGCTCCCCGTGTATTAAGTAGATATACGTCTAAACGAGGACTGATCTTGTTGGAAAAGATTTCACGCGCCCTTTGGACGCTGGAGAAAAAATTTATAGCTGGTAATATAAGTTGAGTCGATTTTATGGTCTGCGAGGAGATTGTCGATGAGAGTACACAGATTTTCAGTTTCGCTTCTGTTCCCATTTTCGGCATATTTGTTAAACGCGTCATAATCTGAAAGTTTTATACAGCTCACTGTACGCTTCAACACGTCGAAGTGTTACAATAATAAATTTTCATCTGTGAATATTTAAAATTCACATCACCTACATGTCGCAGCGCAACTGAATGGTTAATTATTGGGGAAGAAAAACGATTGGTCCAAATCTGAGTCTGGAAATTTAAATCACGGTTAGTTAGCTTAATTGACACATCAATAAAACATTTGTATATGTATACATTGTTCGGTATAAATTTAAAATCGGATTATCTTTCCTAAAAAGTGATACTGTATGTATACGTATATAGGTACGTATATGCGTAGAAAGCTGTCGCAACTTTTCGTCAACCTTTGAAGCGAAAATGGTTCGGTCGAAAGGTCGCGATCGAGGCCATTCTTGTACAAATGTACCAAGCCTACGAATTGCAAACTTTTCAACCCCTGCTCCAGACGCGACTAAGAAAGAACAGGCGTTGAATTCAATTCTTGTTAAATCGATACACCGAGAACACTTATCCAAAGGGTCCCGAAACACGTAGCTCATTTAGATGACGTAACTGAAATGTCACGCTTTGAACTTTGCCGTATAAAGTCACGGTATAGCATATCGTTATACCCTTTTAGGGCCAGCATCACGACCGACCAGCGTCTTGTTCTCACGGCGTTTATGATCCGCATGCATAAACGCGAGTTGGGTGCAATTATCATGTTTAAGACGATTACGTAAAATTGTACGTTGCGCGTGTCAACTTTCTCATTCTTTCACCAACCCGCGATGATATAATACGCGATATCTCAGACCCCTGTCCAGAGGTAATACAAATTCCCCAAGTCGTTCTGCGTATGAGCGCTGACTTCCAGGTCAAGCTTCTACACGGGTCACCGCGTCCTTCGCATTCATGTAATTTACACTTTGCTGTTGTGCCAGCAGTGAGCGGTACATACTTTGCCAATTATCACTGTACAGCTAATTACAGGAAAAGGCTTTCAGTAAAAAAAAATTATTGCAAACGCGCCACGCGCACCACCGTAGAGGATAAATAGAATCGCATCGCGCCTCAAACTGAGATCCAAGATAGGAACAACATTTCTCGATGTCGAAGGTCATATATGAAAGTCAAAATGTGTTTAAAGTTTCGGCCCTATGAGGGGGGCCCACCTTAAATCTAAATTTCATTTTATTTTATTCAGAGACCGAGAAATGCTGTTTACGTATCGTTGATAAGGTCGAAAAAATTATATCTCAAACCTTATCTGTAAACTATATCCAGTTTCCTGATTCAGAGAAAAAAATAAAACAAAATAAGGTTTCGTTTAAGGCGCATCGATTATACCGATTCAATGAGACGGTAAAAATTACAACACCGTGACAGGTCGTTTTAATCGGTTGTTTGTCGACTCGTTATAGATGTGCCAGCTGCAATGTCAATGCCACATTTCTACAAGGCCGATCCGAGCCTGCTAGAGGCCGTCGACGGTCTGAAGCCAGACGAAGAGAGACACGATACCAGAATCATCCTTCAACCGGTACGTAGACCCGAATCAAAGAGTCGTCGCAGTTATCTCCGACCGTCCGTGCAGGATGCTGCAACGCTGCATTCGTATCTGCGACGCGCGTGTATATTTACGCAGTGAACCTTGAAAGAGTTCGCAACGTTGCGAAACGCGACAGTCCCAACCAACTTTTGAACAATCTCAGCTTCGTTTCTCTATTTCTATTTCATTTTGCCTTTTTCTTCTCACAGACCGTCGGAATACCTTTGCACGTCAACTCGAGAATGCAAACTAATCTGGTCATGGAAAACGTCCAGTGGAGTGAAAGGATTAAACCTTTCAACGACCTGACGATACCGCTGATCTGGACGGATTTGGTAAGCTTTACTATATTCCGAGCACAGAGAGACAGAATATTCACAGCAGTTTTAGAGTCACGTATTTTATGCAGCGAAAGGAAAGAAAAAAAATCACTTTCAAATTTAACAAAGGTGAATGAAAACTTTATACTGATTGTCCGTGACAAGTTTTGCAAGGAAAGCGATCGTTTGAATATTCTGAACAAGTCCGACGCGTCGCGTCATTCGATATATGTACAAACGAGGCAATAGTTTCTTGATTTTTTTTTTTCACCAAAGTGACTTTTAGAATTTGTCAATTATCGTATTTCAGTTCATCCCCGAACTGCCGAGCGATCTGATCCTGCTGCTGAGGCTGGGACTACAGATCGGCCCGGTCGTGCAGACGGTGGTTATCAGTATTTTGGGTGTGATTGGTGTGACTACCTTCATTTTCTCCCTCTTGAAAACCGTCTGGATTGTTCACCAGCAGGCCGAAGAGGACAGCAAATCGGAAGATTCGAACGACCTTAAAATCTCACTGGGTTACGGCCAGTACAGTTCAATCAGGATTTTACCAGCCATCAAAAAAATAACGTCGAGAACGGATCTCTTCGCAAGGGGATAACAAAGGAGCTGCAGTATCAACCCGAGGACAGATACCGTAAACTGTGATTCTTGTTGCTCGGAAAATAAACTTCAAATTGATCAAACTGTCATTTTAACGACCGTGAAAAAAATTTTGCGGAAACTGCCGACAGAAGATATTCAAACAATGAAAACAAAATTTAAGAAATCGCTGTATAAAAAAAGGCCTGAAAGGCGGTTCAGTTATACCTACGTATGAATTGCGAAGGGGCATAATTTATGTTCTCACCCAACGTGTTTTTCGTTCAAGTATGTGTCAAACGTTCGATAAGTTTGATAATCCTACCTAGAAGATTCCGTATCGTAAAAATGATCCGCGAGATTTCGTCAGGATCCTAATACGCGTTTGAATAAATTCAATCGGCACCCGGACTTTTCGGAAGCATCGCTAGCCAAATTTTCACAAGTTACTGGCGGCTCAACTCGTCAATGGCTTGCCACCTACTTTTGCAAAGCCAAGCCTGAATTGAAGTAATTTAGGTTAATCAAGGGGATATCAGTGACATTCCAGAATAACCGAATCTTCAGTGACGAATGCGAAGAAGAGCCCGTAACAACCGCGTCGAAGCAATCGGTGTATAATTGATTTATCACGCGTATTTCTGTGTACACGTATTCGAAGAGCGTAGAAAAAAATGACAAAAGTACAAGTGCGTGTGCGTGTATACTATAAACACTCAGTGCTGTATGAGTAAAGTATATAATTTTGCGGTTAGAAGATTTCACCTGAATGAGAAAAAAAAAATTGATCCGTACCGATCGAAACTGTTCGATCTTTCATCGCAAGCAAGTGTCCGTAATGTTTAATCTCTGTCAATTTTGTATAGCACACAGTGAACACTTAAGACTGATTGGAAATAGAATCCACCATAATGAAAAACGTTACTGTTATATTAGAAGCGATTTAAAAAAAAAGTAAGATTTCGCGATAGTGTCGGAGCAAATTAGTCGTGTAGCGCGACATTCCACGCTACCGAGTCCTCTATCCCACCGCAATTTCTAATAATCGCGGTTTTCGCTTCTCTTGATTCGCGCTCTTTTCTTCCGATGGCCAAATTGCTGCGATTTAAAAATTATTATTATTACAACGGAATTGATGATGAGATTTAGGACTCGGTCGGATTGGATTGGCATAATAGTCTGCACGGCATTGACAACTAAGTGCTCCGATTGACAATGCATCTAAGGATAATTAGGTTCCACGTTCACACATTAGATGTAAGTATTTATCTATGTAGGTATAAAGATACATGGTATAAAGGGGTATTGTACGTTAGATATAAATTTCGTCGTATGTATAATACGTATATACATATGTACGTAATGTATTTATTTGAACGATCATTATTAAACATAATGTGTATAAATTTTTTGCTGTACACATATGTAATACGTTCGATAAAATAATTATTAAAATAATAAATTTGTACGAAACACCTGGTGGAAAATCAAATGTTTCAATAAAGGATATTACATATCGTTTAATCGGAGTCTAGGTACACGGCTTGTTCACGCCGTGGCTTCGTGGATGGAACTTGTTGGGCAACTATTGTACGTATATCGATAAAACAATATGATCAATGCAAACTGATTGCTCCGCGATTTCCACCCGGGAGAAAGGAAAAACGAAATATAACGGGCAATTTCACAGAAATGGGATATTGACGTAAATATAATAGCTTGAGAATAGAGCTTCGAGTATCGGTCGAGTTATTTAATCCGTTTTACAATCCCGGATTGACAAAATAATAAAATAAAAGTATAAAGTCGATATTTTGTACATATGCGATGTTTGTTAGTTTGGAAATGCAAAAAACACCATCAGATCCGTGAATGGCGAGTTTTCCCAGTACAAACAGAACCCACCCGGGATACTCTGACTGCTCCGCGTACCTTTGCCAAATCAATTCGCCGGGAACCAGAGAAACTCATCGGTCGACCAAACTTCCGAAGGAGTCAATATATTTCACGCCCGACGAATCCCCTTTTCTCGACGGCCTCAGGCTTCTCAGTTCTTCGTGGGTTCCAATATCTTTTTCTCCGTCCCCTGCCCTCTCCCCGCCCCTACTCTCTTGTTTTTTTTTTATCTCTGCAGTTAGTTCTCATCGTTTTAGCCTTCAGAACAAAAGCAAAAGCAAAGGTTTCATCCCACGCATACGGAAAAAGCAAGAAACTTTTAATCCCTTTTACCTGACACAGAGCTGATTCTTGCATCGCAATAGCGACACGCTCATTTAAAGAAAGACGAGAAGAACGATTCAGAACTGCGTGATATAGCAAAGCCAACGCTTTGTATATACCTGTACAGAGATGGACAGAAGTGGTTAATTAAAATAATAACACAGCGCGCAATCTGTTGAAGAAAAATACTCTACAGCTTCAAGTTTATGGTATGCGAGATAGAAGACGCTGATTAACAATAAAAGAAGATGGAACGGCCAAAGTACAATTATTAATTATCGCATCAACTTGTTAGCAATCTCAGAGCAGCGCGGAGTTCTCAAGGAATTCTCCGGATTGTTTATTTTCCTAAAATATTTGCAACTCGCTTGAATTTCTGCACTGAACCCGAAACTCTGAAATCAATTTGTAACGAACAATTCGCTTCTATAATGCCAAACTCCGTATATACAACGATAATTTCAAGAAACACGATCTACTCCCTAAATTTGATCATCAGTTATAAGCATACCAATGAAGAAAAGCAGTTCACTGGAAATCGGTGAAAAATCACTGAATCGTCAGTGTACATGCACTGGTTATTTCCAGTGGTATACGTATAACTGGGAATCAGAGAATTTTCACCGATTCAAATTTAAAAAGTACGTTCATATGTTCACTGACTGAATAACTTAATTTTGTTGGTTAATCCTGACATTACAGGTGAAAAATATCAAAACTCACGTCACTGTCGCGATCTGAAGTTAGATTAACATACGACGGAAGTACGATTTTGAAATTGGATTGATTCATACGATGCTAAAAAAGCAACGGAATGGTGATACTGTCAATTACCAAATACTGATTATCGATCAAAATAACAGTTGAATGAAACAAGATAGAGATCAGCTTTATTAATTCATCGTGATCCCAAATAAATAGGGGCAGATGTAGGATGAAAATGGTTTCATTTAACCAGGTACTTGATAAGTAATAATGTTTTTTTAGGATCTTGTTATTCTGTAATAGAATTTGACCACGGAATTGAATTTCCTTAGCTAGTCTAACAAAGCCGTCGTCATTTTTACGAGACTTTGGTGGTTTTCGTCTTTATTATCGTGCGAGAAGAAAAACTGCTTCATAACTTTGATCGAATTGAATATCTGGTTGGGTTTCGAACGTTATTTAAAAAAACAGACGAAGAAAAGAAGAACACGAAGTTTCACCAAAGTTCCCTCCCTCGGCTTATCTCAAAGCAACGTTATAACTTCCCGATGCTTGCAAGTTTCGCGATGCATCTACAATACCAACGTCGATACAATGGAATTGTAAATCTTATATGGATACGGTGGTAAAATCGCAAGTATGTACAGATTTTCAGATAAAGTGTTTTTTCCCCCTTCGATGAAACTCACGTGTAGCATCTGGCGCACGTAACGTCGAGTGGGAGATGGATGACTTCTCCAATGCTTAAAATACAGAGCCGTATACCAACAAGTGTGAAACTCTCACCAGAGGTACACAAGTTCTGACGGTTTTTCCATTTTTGTGTTGGAGAATCAGCGAAAGTAGGAAACGAGGTGCCGACGAAAAAATGAGCGACAAATAAAAAATAAAAAATATATAAACGAAACGAGCACAAGTGAATTATCCGCTCTTCTAACAGCATCGCGCACGCACATCGTCCCGTACTTGCTTTTCTAATTCATTGCGTTTTTTTCATCATATTTTGCGGTTTTACACACCTGCTATGCGGGTTACGGTTAGGTATACATATACACAAGCTATGTAATTACAAACCGCCGCCGGTGAAAAACGCCTGCACTTACGGGGTTTCAAACTTGCGAGTTGTTACTCCTTCGCAACGAGAGTATAAAGTACATTAACAAGATGACCAACGCATTTGCATATATAACCACGAAACTCAAGACGCGAGAGGATATTGCTTACATTACGTAAAAGCTGCTAATTAAATCAGTTCTCAACATAATATCCATGTGTGCAATGCGATCATCGTGTTTTGGGATCGCTGCTCACAGAAAATGATTAAATCCTATTTCAGCTTCGGATATAAGGAGTAAAATTTACAATATTTATTTATATAGACAAATTAAATTGATATTGCTAAATTCCAACTGACTTGGAATTCATTTTCGTATTTGATTTCAGAACCCCTTGAATTCCGCAGTGCTTTGACCGCGATCAATTCACCAAAGCCGATTAAGTAAATCGTGCGGACATTTGCTACAAGGAATATACCTACACGTATACATACATATATATTCTACGCCACTTCCAATTACATTGGGCTTGGAAACTGGATGAAAAAACTTTTTCATCCTTCGGGTAGAATTACAGGGTAGAACAAAATAAAGTTTAGAATATGTTGTAGAAGAATGTTTTACCTTTTATTATTATTATTATGTTTATTATTATTTAATAAATGCATCGGCAAATTGAGAATAAGGTAACAACGCGAATAAGATAATTGAAAAGTGATCAATTCTCCGCACGCGCGTGGAAGTTGAGAAGAAACGTTGAAGGAATTATTACATACGGCCTTCGACGCAGTGCAGGTTTTCGATTGGCTGACTACAAGTTTTACGGACAATTATTACGGATTGCAAAAACTGAAGAGAAAAAATAACTGCCAGCGGAATGTAAATTATTGAGAGTTCAAATGAAGTTTCACGGGAGGCAATTATAAGTGATCTCGTAATGAGTTAATGATCAACGGTTAAGCACAACGACATTCATTTTCCATGCGTGTATGACAGTCAATAGTTGAATATAACGCGTATTTCATTAGCTGAAACACATACCGACCGGACACGTCTGAGCGAATATAATCATAAAACGTATCTGTCATCTAAAGCGATGCATGAATGATCGATTAGTGGACCGAATTTTTTTTTGAACGGCAGCAAAAAATGAGCCTGAAGTTAGAGTAGTGTTAACATAACGAAACATTAGGGAAAAAGTCATTATTGCGCAATTTTAGAACAACTCTCAAGGAATCGGCTTTTTAAAATAGAAGTATGTTTTGTTTATCACGGTTTACTAAATTTTAGATATTCCTAAACGTGCGTGGTAACGATTTTTTTTCTAAATACGCATCGTATCAGTAACGTTACTAACTTCATCCTCATAAAAAATAAGGGTACGTTGTTTTATTTATATATTTATTCTTTGACCATCCCGTATTTCAATTACCGCAGATTTAAATCTGACAAGTGAAGACTTTTGAATACAAGAACACCGGGAATCTCCGATTCCACACAGAAGCGAACCAAACGACGATTACACGTAAGTGTGAGCCACGATTTTGCGCAAAAAAATAAAAGAAACAACGAGTAACTACAGAGTGACAAATTAATTGAACGATTTGAAGTGACAGAAAATATTTATGGCTCGGATGCCGCCCGGAGAATGTAGGTGATAAAAATAAGATAGGCTGGCATTCAAGCTGATAAGTAGTTACAGCAGCAGAAAAGTATAAGAGACGTATCTAACTCTCCAAACACAACACGTCGACACGTCAACTTTAGTTCTTCGTCCGTTCGGTTCAGTCCAGTTATGTTACACGCATACTCTGTATCAACAGACACGTAGTCTGTATTCTTCGACGACTTTCTGAACTCAACCGAGAGGCATATTTATTTTTGGCAGAGTTCGTTAGTCGTCTATACGTCATCGCAATGATTAAAGGGTGAAGAAACCTCTGTGAAAGAATTCTCACGTTCAGTATCACCGTGCCAGTATTTTTAGAGGCAAATTGTGCATTTCAAAGAAAGATCAGAAGCCGAAAACCCGGCGAAGTTGATGAGATTATATGAGAAAATCGCGGCCAATGAGACGTCATGGTTGGTAATTTTATAAGGTTTCAATTCACGGATCGACGCACGCCGCTATTAATCTGCTCTTTTGAAATTACAATGTTATGCAATCTGTCGCAGTCAATTCACAGGGTGATGCAATGTGTATTCTGATTTAACCCTTACGCTGCACACCGGAATAAAAATGACCCCGTGTCACCTTCATCGTAAATTCCATATAAAACACACCCAAATTAATCTTATGCAATCCAAAATTAATATTGAAATATCATTACAACTTCACTTACTCAAATAAATACCTTATGATCCATTTTCCAATATTTTGTTATTTTATGAATTTTTGTTTCTTCATATTGAAAGTATCACTTTGCTAAAAACAACTAATTTTCTCTGAAATATAATAGTTAACGAGTATCGAAGAATTTTTTTAAGTTATTTGAATGAAGCGGGGTTTCCAGCAATCCCGGTGGTACACCAGGTCGTGCGGCGTCAGGGTTGAAAATAATTGACAAGGATTGAAGTTTAATATTTCGAGCAAATGAAATTGAACAGCAAGTTTAAAAACGGCTGCAGCGAGTTTCACGTGGGTTTAAGCTCGATAGAGGAAACGGATGAGCCTTATTCGTCAGCTTATATAGCCGTTTTATGACTCACTTCTGAATGGAGTGAAGGATAGTCACAGAAGCCCGCGAACGTCGTTCTGGCCTGACACTCGGAGTTTAATGCGTAACATATCTCGTACCGAGCTATACACGCATGGACTAGGATGGTACATTAACTAGAGCGTGACCTCACTCGTTTTTGCAGCTTGCTTTCAAAATGATCGTGACAACTGGTCATTCCACGAATCGAGAGAAAATCAGACATAAGAAGAATAAGAATTAATTTGCACATAGTTTCGTATGAAAATAATGTGAAAATCATGATTCATTGGATAACTCGTCGGAAAGGCTGAACCTGAACCACCTTTTATGGCGCGAAATTACTTCTGCAAGCGATCATGATACAATTTTTCTCCTTTAAATTGGCAAACATACATAATTTAAATCCAATTTCGTACACCTAGGTTAACGATGGCACACTGAAGAAATGATTGTTCCAGCGTTCAGATAATCGTCGGAGCAACCTTGGGTATAATAATGTATTTCTAGCACTATGCGCGAAATTGTCGGACTGGTCCCGAGTTGAACGGTTTACGTGTACAGTTTGAGACTCTTTTAATGCGACTGGTGAAAAAGAAAACTATGGGAATATGAAAGGTTGGATAAGGTTGGAGCGAGAGCCGTTGTGGGATTATAACTGCGACCGATGTATTGGAACTTTATTGAATAAACATATTTTAATTATGGTCAGGCGTATGTTTTTGAGCCTAACCAATTAAAAGATTCAATAAATCTCGGTATCCATCGTATTTGCATAGCAAGAATTCGGGTTTTAATAACGCTAAGCCCTAATCAAGATGACTGTAATCATTATGTTTTAGGCATCAAATTAAAATCAATATACACCGCAATTACCATATAAACCGCGCGAAACAGTCTAATCCAATGTTGCATAATTCATATTTTATGGGTACCGGATGAATGGTTTATTCGATGATAACGTACATAACAAATTAGGTATTCGACGCACGAAGTTTGAGAAATTTCTTCGTCGTATTTAAGCGTAATAAATTAACCCCGGGCAGTAATAATTCTCTCTGTAAATATGCGCATTCAAAAAGGCGCGGATGAACGACGGAATGCGAACGTTGTGCCGCGGCCAATTAACGCGAAAACACCGTATAACTATACACGGTTTCGTGTAAATTAATTCGCGTCAAATTAATACGTTCAAAAGAGCAACAAATTTCCTCGACCTTCAACAACTCGATAACCTATCCGTGTTATAACGGCGCATAAAATGTCACGAAATATCTAAACGCCGAACAATTATTCCCTCTAAGGGTGAACATCGAGTCTGAAAGCCCAGATCGTTATTTCAGGGGGCGAAACGTAGACGAATGGCGTGAATCAAACAGCCGAAATGGCGTCTCCAGATGTACGAGGGATTATGAGGGGTCGGTTCGAGTGAAATTTTCTTAAAAGCCTCGGCGTATGAACCGCGTAACTATTGTCTTACATCTCCAGCCCTTCCTTCGTCGTGATATATTTGACAATTTATGCTTCCGCAGATGAAAGTGCATCATGTAGCGTGCAAAATTCAAGTCAGCCTGCAATTCGCTCTAGTGGTAGAAGAGATGCAAGGCAATCACTCAAACCGATCCACGCGACAACATTGGACCAGTGAATCGATAGAAATGGATGAATCATATATCATTACGGCCAGATGTCACCCCTCTTTGTGATACGTTTGCCCGTTCCGATTGCACGTGTTGAGCTCTAACCGAATGGCTACGTCGCTTCTATAAAATTTTCGCCAATTATCTCATTCGCGTGCGAATCTTGAGCGTATGCATCTCAAGCCGTTCTTTCTCGGGCTGTATAGATTTTAATGTCTGTTTACCACGATGGAGAGACGAGCGTATTAGCCGCGAGTAAGAGATGAGGAGACACGCCACGACGATATTGAGTACGAATTACGTGATTTTTTTAACTAGTTATAATATAGCGGTATACTAATTCGACTTTAAGGTATAATAAGCAACAAAAATGTGGCGTGCGATACGTGAGGCGGAAATAATTTGCACGCAATCATGAAAAAATATGGGTTTAACCAAAATGTGAGAATAAATTTGAATGTCTAAACACTATTAAGAGATTGATTTCATCAATAATTCCATTACATTATTATTTACAAAATTTAAACATAAAGTAATGTATTATACGCTCGGATTTCAATTTCAGCCAAGCTTCCGCGAACTGTATAAGTTAAATCTTTAAAACACAGCAGATATGTGGAATTAAATATTTCAACCAAGTTTTTTGCACATTCTCTGAATTCGTAAACGAAAAATCCTGAACGACTGACCATTTCGTACATAACAATCGATAACAAAGAATCAGAATAATGAATGTCAACCAATTTTCAAGACAATTGATCGTCTTCTTGCACGAAAGCCGAAAATAATAATGAGAAATTAAAACCAGCAGTTACTATTTGCATATCTATAACATCAAAATGTTCGGAAGAACTCTCACCTCCGGAATCTTTGAAGACTTAGGCTCAGAGATGCGTTCATTGCTGCGTTATTTTTTCTCTATCTTCTAATAAATCAACGTGTATCCCGAAGGAGGCCGCATATCACGTTGAAAATGAAAACAGGAAGTCGATACCGTCGATCAGACACGCAGGTCGATTAATGAAAAGGGGGGAAAATGGGGGGGTGGGGCACAAGTACAGTACGGAAGGTCAGCTCGTTTAACGCGGTGAAATTAACGAGTATTCGTGATGCCGAGAGCTGATTGGTCCGCACCGGCCGGCGTCGTCTGGGTCAGTAAACCGCGTGTATTTCGAAAGCCCCGCCACTTGGCAAGAAAAAAAAAAAACCTTTAACGCCAGTCTCCAGGCACAGAATCACAGAATGTCTCGGAGAACGCGGCGCGATGAGAGGAACCACGCGGACTGCGGATGTCAGATCAGGGAAAACAGTCAACACTGACGTACGTTAGACGTCGACGCAGCATGCCAGCCGTCGCGACGCTTGCGCATGTCCGGACGGACGGACGACGACCGATGCCTGTTATAGGTTCAGCATCTCCTCGTATTTCAGACGGTGATTCACCCCGGTTCTCAATCCACTATAATACGAACTTTTGTACTTTCCTACGTTCCACGTTCCCCATTTTCTTCCCCCGGTGCAGCTTTGAGCCGATATTGCCTCACTTCGATCGCTCGACGACACGCCACGGTACAATAGAACGCAACGCTTTAGGTTGAGCACGGTTTTCTCTCGCAGGGAAGCAACGCGAGACTGACCAATTTGCTAATTTTTCAATTGTCAGGATGTAATACGGAGTAGGTAAATATGACACAGGTACACGCGGTACTTAATTCAACCTCAATTATTGTTCGTACTTGAACTAAACGTACTACACGTACCGACAAGTGCTCGTGCGCTGAGAATGTTATTTAAATTCATTTTATCAACTGGGAACGAATTTGCGTCGACAGTTTTTACTCTGTCCGTTATTAACTGCAAGCTCGCCAATTCGGTCGAGTCCATTTCGAACGCGAACTGTCAAAACTAACAAGCGTCGCAGAGCTGTCGTCGAGAATTCAATTTCAGGATTAAACAAATTGTTACAATGCTGACAACAATCATCCGATGCCGATAATGTCAATTAGCAAAAAGTACCGATCCGTTGATCAAAACAGCAACCGAAAGAGCAAAATGGTGGTGCACTTCATCTTCAGTAGCAGGTGGATGAAAACGGTTCGTTAGTAAAAGAGAAACATCGCACGAAGATACATGTGCACAAATGATAATATTATGGAAAAGCTCGCAACACTGACATCAGAGGCAGAAAGACGAGTCGCGTTTTTTCAGATACCTTATAGTTACCACGAATCGTAGACAACCAATTTTCTTTCCATACTTCTTTCAGGCCAAGGCAATGATCCGTCTGCGGGACTCGGACGCTGGTACCTGGAATTTTCTGGCGGCTGGATGATCCTCCTGACAAAGCAGCGGGAACGGATCCTCTCAGGCTGATAAAGGGAACCTGGCGAAGGGACGTTCCGCAGATTCCGCTGAGGTTGTTGTCAGCAATTGAATATGTGGTCGTTTTGCGATTGTTACTTCAAAAAAAGCAAGTCGCGTTTTCTACCATTGACATCAGTGTAGCGAACATGTCAATAATCTATTCATTCCATCGAATCTTTCTTGTTTTTGATCTAGTTCTCAGCGGAGAGATCCGTTCTGCATAGCACCGACACCATTGCGTTGAGGCGAAGATTACACCACAAAGATAAAAAGCCCTTACTCGCGACAGTTCAACAAGTTGAAATATCGGATCCCTCCTGATTCGTCGGGTGATTTATCTGGATTAACAGCGTGATCGATAGTGTTCATCTAATTGCATCAACGTCTCTTATCGGACCTACCGTATGACCTACGAACTCATTGAACCTGCTGAACCGACGATGACTGAATCACGATTATGTTTCCATCTCAATCAAGCTACTTCGATCAATGATCAGTATTTTTATATTACTATTATTATGATCGTTTAGCTTTTGCTTGCTACGAGTGTCAATCTATTCAATATCGATATCGAATATACGTGTGTAATGATTCAAATATAACCGCGCAATGAACACGGCACGAGTGGATTAGGTTAGACCCAGGGAGTGGGGAACCTGGTCACAAATTTGAAATTAAGAGGCTTGGTCTACGTCTCTCCAGGAGGAAGGAGGTGCGGATGAAAAGAACTCGTAATCGATCCAAAATCGACCATTTAAAAATAATAAAGGAAATCTAAACTACGAGGACATACCTATTAAATTAAAAATTAAACACTCCAAACCCAAGCCCAAATTTAAAAAGAGAGACGATATAAAACGAAGAACATTAAAAGTGACATCAGAAAATATAGTGCCTCGACGAAAAATCGTTATTGACAATAATTTATAATTTCAAGCATATCCACCAGTTTTAACCATATACACTGTTTTTAACCATATAAACCTGGAATGAATGAATTGTGGAATGGATGAATGAATGAGTTTTAAACACAATGACGGCTCATGTGTGGTTATCTTTATAAATAAATTAAAATTTTCACTCTACTACTCATAGTTGATAAAAGATTTTTAATATTGATTTAGCCTAATTTTTAATTTTCAAATAATCTTATACGTGTAAATTCTAACAAATCCGTCGTTAACGCGTTGTTACTGGGTGTATCGGCTGCTACGAGTCCCGCTTAGCGACCTGTCGCGCTGAGTGATAATTTCGGAATGCTCCCTCGCGCCGAGTGCTCCGATTTTTAGTTTTATCGCTTCGATTGCCGGTGGCGCCCTCTGCGCTAGGGACAGATTTTTCGCGCATTTACCACATTTCGGTAGTGTACGTACGTAGTCTCATTCTTCCGACATATCCCATCAAGGCAACCCCGAACTTTCAATGCGAGTACTCGAGTGACGCAGGCATCTTTGCGTTCCGTCTTTCAGAACAGCCCGTTGCACGTTGCGTTCACTCCTTGTACCGTGCCTGGTAAGCTTTTCATTTTCCGGGTTGCCTGGATTTATAATTGACTCGTTGATATAATAGTTACGTCCCACGGCCTGGGTCACGATAAAGTCGACAACACGCATCTCAGTTGGACACAATATCGAGGAGCTTGCAATAAGTTTTGACAGTCTGTACATTTTTTGGTCATCCGATTCAAGATACGAACTTAAAGTTTGCATGCACAAGTACAGCTTACAAGCGTACAGTTTCCCCGGATTCTGATTGTTCCAAAAAATATTGCGTACACCGACGATACAATAAATGTTCGCGATGGGTGGAAGAAAATGTATAATTCATGAAGATTCGACTACTACAGGACTCGACGACGACGGGACAAAATGTACATACTTCAAGATCAAAATGTCAGCAGATTTGGATGCGGGATCGATCCATGGCTCCTCTGCTATACGATGGTTATACATAGGACCTTTTGCAACTTTAGAATTGTGCTTGTAACCAGTGCCCTCAATTTATAAATCTATAACGGAATCCCGAGCCATTCGTGGTTCTATAATTAGTTATAAGTTGACTAATATTTACTGTTGCTTGAAAACAGGTAATTATGGCATGAACATACATGCGAAAAAAAATCACCCAACTTCAAGTTCGTACAATGAATTTGAGTACCTGAAACCGCGGTTCGCATGCTTTTGATGCCACAAATTCTGCAAGTTCCGTCAAAGGAAAAGAATAAAACAGAAAAACAAAACAACAAAATCATGAATCCATGTTGGTGAAACGTGACGGAAATTTCAAGTCAAGGGACAGAGAGCGAGGACGATAGAAAAGAGCCCCGTCGGCGTTTCGCAAGGCGAAAAAGGGTAGATACACGCTTACTTTCAATCGCCCTGCCGGCATTCCGTTTTGCCAAAAATATGAGCCGATCGGGGAATGAGGGACGGATACGTAAAAGTGTAACATATCGTAGTATATACAGCGATCCGGGTCGTAACTTCACGACTATATAAAATGTCGCGTCGATTTTTTCTCTGTCCGATTTGTAAGACCGATGTGATACGGTTCCGTTTGGAATTGCGATGTGAGACGTCGCAACTGAGAATAATTTGGCAAAAGAAAACAGAGCGAGGATAGCAGCAATTTGCAAGATCAGTTGTACGTGGTGACGAAACCGCAAATGAGAGAAGTAAGCTCGTTACACAGTTGTGGAAAAAAGAAAAATATCGTACAGAACGAGATTACAGCGAGAAAAGAGGCGAGCGACGGCGAAGCGGGTGGTAAAAAACACGAGGTAATTTTGACCGGTCAACACAATCGAGTTCAATCGACTGCTAGACCCGATTGGCTAGAACATTGTCCCCCTAGGACCAACGGCGCCAGATGTAACGGAAAAGATTTTTTCGTTCCGTTATTTTATTTTATTTTTTATACCTTGCTTTACTTTCGATACTATATATAATGCCATATAGTATATAACATATTGTTCGAGGGAGGACGATATTGCAGACGGGGTATTTTCCTTCGGTCTCTGAATTTCTACTGCCACATACACCGTTCGAATACATTCGTTATAATTAAATTCAGTGATTACACTTTGGACCGAGCCACTTGCAACCGATTGTAAATGGATAATAATTCATAACGGTGGTCTCAAAAGAAAAAAGACATGAGAAATTCGTCGACTCTCAAAGTTAGACGTAAATCAAGAAGTCCAAGAAAACGAGTAATAAAATATGAAGACGTATCACACGGCTCGACTTTTCACACCAGGCACCGCAAGGTGCTAATTTACACGTTGGGTAATTATACCTGTAAAAAGACGTTATTAATGCTCAATTTAACGGTACATCAATTATCATTTCGTTCGCATGATATTTTTTCTGATGTCTGTATATAATTTGCCGGAGAAGTAAATTAAAATATGCACTAAATCTTAACATCTTGTAGATATGTAATCAGGAAGTCAAATATTTACACACGTTACGGAATTTTATTATTTTTGTCTGGTAGGTATAATAAATACCGGCATGACACTTGGCTATTAAAATAACCGCGAATTTGACTATCGTAATGCATTTATTTTGTTTCTTTTTAATTTTAGAAACGCGATACAAATCAATCGTGTGAGATATGATCAAAAGTTGGCGCGAGAACGACACCTTAGGGCTCACCTGTGAGGGATGACAACTTAGTCTTTACAGCATACCGTAAAATGTAAAGTAAACTCGACAATATATAACACTTATATTTCACGAAAGGCACGATAGGTGTTGGGAAAGTCTTCCGTGTAGCGCTAAATTAAAAGGTGGCGTTAGCGAGTTACACGATTGATTTAGCGAAGAAGCGATTAAGCCCCAGCAACTCCCGAAATTCTACTATACGAGGAATTTACTGCGGACGTCATCGAAGTTTGGGATTGGCGAGGCCTTGAATATCACTCTCTCAATTACGTTGCTACTATTTTATGATTAACAGCTAAATATTTTTATATCGATAATCTCAAGGTTACAAATGAATTTACGCGCTTAAGAGGATTCGATTTTCGCGAACATGCTGAAATATTTTCTAGGAAACGAAATAACAATAAGTTCGCTCATTCCTCGAATATTTTGAACGGAATAAGAATCGAGAATTATTTATTCAGGAGAAAACGACCACTGATTATTAAAAACAATTGAGCCAGGCTTCTGCGTCACGTACGAGTCGTCCACCACCCATATTGCACCCAAGACGGACTTCATATTTTACAGGTATGGCAGGTCAGTATTTACGAGTTAATTTAAATTAGAGCGCGTTGTTTATACGTCGAATATCCGCTGAAAACAGTAAGACGTGCCTGAAGGATGTGAATCATGAAATTGGCATGATAATCCACAAACATTGAAACGCATCAAATACAAGAAACTGCTTAGTGCGACTGAAAGTCTTATACTTTTTTGGGTCAACGGCTGAATAGCTACAATTGAAAAGCGGCGTTTCTGCACGAGCCTAAGTCCAATGTATACTAGATAACATTATTACACAGAAGATAAAACGATATGTTGAGGAAAATTTGATCGCCATTTTATTCAATCAAAACTTGATGTAACAAAGTTGCAATGTTTCCTGCATTTAAAACCTGTAACCTACACGAATCGAACATATAAAATGCAACTGTTTCCTATCTGGATGCAAAAGCCATAAATTGAACAGAAACTTCTACTTTTTAACAGCGACGAGGGTTTTATAAAAATTGTACCTATGAGAGAACATGTATAAATGTCTATGAATGCACACGAAAGGTAAATCGATAAGTGCATTCCGGCGCGTAGTTGAAGATGAACTATCTGCGCCCTACAGTCTAGAATAACTGATCTAACTAGATATTCTGACGAAGGCAATATGTCGATGTCAAGTATGAAGCTGAAGTTTCGGAAGAACGTGTAAAATATTTAATACCACACAAAATGTAGCCACTGCACGGAATGAAAGTTCAAGGGAGGATGAAAATTTAAGAATGTTGTTTAAATACTAATGAATTTTCGGCGTCCCTTAAAACGTCAATATTTGAAGTAACTCAATGTTTCTAGTTCATAGCTGCATTGAACGGTTGAGAATTCACTTTAAACATGATTTAACGCATTGCAACAATTAGACAGTTCATACGGTCAAGGCTAGCCGGGGCCTGCATTCCTTAAACTCTTTTTTTTAAATATACAGGCGTGTGGGTCAAAACCCTGCCGGGTCAATGAAAGTTATTCAAATTGTCCTCACTTTTATTTTAAACACCAGTGTAGAATTTGAAGGAAATTGACTGAACCATACCGGAGTTATTTTACTTAAAATTTTTCATGATTTTATATTGAGCCTGACAGTTTCCCATAAGAATCGATGTAAAATCACAAAAAATTTGGAGTAAAATAACTCTGGTATAGTTTGACAATCGCTTCCAAATTTTACAAAGACGTTCAAGATAAAATTGAGAACAATTCGTATAACTTTCATAGACCTGGGACGATTTTGACCTACACGCCTGTACATTCTCAAATTAGCGAACAGCATCGAAAAAAACGCCTGTCGACTCGCAAATAGGCAACCCACAACGCATTGCTATTTTCAACTCAACTGGACTTATTTCTAACTCACTAATTGAGTTAACGCACGCATTTTCAATGCTAAACATAGTATAGATAACAAACATACTGTCTTTGTTGTTGTTTTTATCATAACAGGAAACTGCCAATTTTTATTGATTAAGATAACAGCAACTGCAAAGCATTGACTTATTACGTTTGTTTTCAAAAAGTAGTACACTCTGTGTTGCCTGTTTGCCGAATGAGATGCGTTTTTTCTCCCATTTCAACAAATTCAGAGAAAACTCTAACTCGAAGGGCGGCGAATTATTGTTTGTTTTGAAATTTATAATTTTTTTAATATTGCAATGCGCTGTCAATTACTTGCTTACATCTTGTGTATATAGGAATTCGATCAAAGTATAAAAACTTGTTTAAATAATTTCAATTATTTGTTAACAGAAAAATATTCTCTGACATCTATACCTGATGCTACATGAATTGAACAATTGAATATCACAATCCTGTTAAATCATAAACATCTTCACTTTGTAATTCGGAAGGTATGTCTGAGTTCCAATTAGAGTTAATCCATTATAACGTACAATAAAAAACCAAGCAATCCATGAATTTACCAATATGTGAGTGAAGCACTATGATGCAAATTTGCCTGCAATTTCAGAAAGTAACATATGTGGAAGTGCGGAACCGACACTCCGCTTTATCTCTACGGAATGATGATATGTTTATCCAGCTTGTGGCTTACCACATCTTGGAAGTACAGGTGGTTTTGTTGAACAGAGCAGTCAATTCATGAAAGTCGTTATCTCATGCACATTTAAAAGGCGAATAATGTTGCCAGTTTGGTATTAGACGACATTAAAAATTGACAAAAAGCTGCAGCAATTTTGTCAAACCTTGATAGTAAAGGACTATAAACTTCAGAATAAACTAATAAAACACATTTATAGTATTTCGTTCGAAACACACTCCTGTGTTTATTCTAGTAGAATATAGATTGACATCATCGATTCACTGCAACTTTAGAGATAATTGCGTATTTGGAGAATATTTTGATGTATGACAGTCATTAACCATAAACTCTGAATAATCGTTTAACGAGAAAGATTACTTAAATCGTGGATTTGTTCCTTGCTTGCAAAGGCAATCGTTAATTGCATTTGAGTAATTGTGAATAAAACCGAAGTGAGAGATCATAGAAAAAGTAAGGTTAGGTTGGTGAAATAACCTAGAAACAGCGTTGAACGAACTGCAGACAGGCGGAACATAGCACAAGTGTAAAAAAGCTTACGATTAATAGCTTGAACATCACGGAGTCCCTCCAATTTTAATCCAGGATATGACCATATATAGCATCGTGAAACTGGTTCTTCCTCGCTCCATAAATATCAAGGGCTATGAAATAGCAGAGACTCACCTGCAGTCAATGATATGCAAAGCAGCGGTCGAACTTCAATACACTTTAGCGATATCGGCAATGACGAGCTTCCCAGTCATTCAAGATTTTATCCAATCCACTTTAAATAAACCAAACAAATTCATCACCGCTGACATTCTGTCCAGTAAACAGTGGGTTGCACTCACACTAGTCACCGATTACCGAACACCGCACTCGAAAATTTAGTTTCATCGGCCGCCACAGGTCGCAGCACTCGCAGACGTAAACTTAGAGTTCCCGCACTGAGCTTCACGATACGAGTGTTCACGATGCTTCCCGCACCATGTTCGGTACGACGGGAGGTATGACACCGTCTTTACCGGCCGAGTAAGATTAATATAAGCTACCGAGAAAGCGGTGAACATTGAGAGCGGATAAATAAAGAATTCGGATACACAACAGTATCGCTAGGTAAGCTTCCGTGATTTTTTTAGCCAACGATGGTACACTGCAGCAGCACTGCACCACAGATGTACGAAATACTCCGAATAATACATATTACGCGACGTTTTGTCGTACGCGAAGTGACCCATCGCTGTGCTGTCTATATTCGAAATGAACTACAGAGAGCTCGAATCTCGTATATATAGTTTGTATTCGGGTTGCTGTCATGCTTTGTCTCTGTATGCCGTTCGACATGTCAAGGTGTGTACACATTTTAATCCACTTGTTATATCCGACCAAACACAACTTTACGAGACGGTAAATTGTCCATGTGAGACCGACAATTGGTACAGTCATTTTTTTGTGTTACGTAGATTTCAACGCCGATGACAAAGATACGTGAGAATCTACTGCAATGAAACTAATGATTTTACATTGATTTGAATTTCGTTCTCAAGTGATGAATTTGAATTTTAAATAATTTACATTACTACACATGATGGAAATAACACACTTCTTATCGTCTTTGAGATATAAATTTTTATCGATTTATCTGTAAGGGTATATGCAAACAGAAACAGTAGAAGAAATTACAGATCATTTCAAAGATACAACAAGTATGAAACTAGAAATCTCAATGATACACACGAGCTTCAATATGAAGTTTACATGTAATAGTATTGAAATTGTTGCTACATTTTGTCAAATTGTCCAAAGATATGCTTTACCCGAACAAATTTTCTCATTTCAATCTCTACAGTTGCAGGACTCTTGATATGTCGATAAAACTTCAGCTTCTTTCTCTTCCTCTAACTTTCTAACTCGAGCTTCAAGACTAAACAAATGTTGGTCATTGACTCCCGGAGCGACGGTTCTCATTGCATTGGCTAATTTGTACAAATATTCTACATTAGCTCCACTTGGACCATGAGCGACCAAAATATGTTCAGCTATTGTGTCCATGTCCTCCGCTCCAGCGAAATTCGGGTTGTCCTCACCTCCGATGTAAATAGTGAGTTGAAACGGCGTCTCCTCCGAGGGAGTAGGCGACACTGGGATTTTTGGATTTTTGGTCAAACTACTGCTAGAGGAGAAGCTGGTATTCAAGTAGGACGGATCAATGGTTCGGGGAGGGCTAGCAGGGTAGAAGAGAACAGTTTTTCTCTCATATCCTCCTTTCTCCCTGAAATCCAGGTGATTTACGACATGGTCGATGTTTTCGTTGGCGATTTTGTACGCAAGACCCCAAACCTCGTCCTGCGGATTCGTTGATGACAGAAGGGTGACAACTCGTCCTGGCTAAAGGGTGCAGAAAGTAGACATAAGTATGAATCAATCGGGAAGCGACAGATGAGTTGAAATGCTGTTTGCACCCACCCTGATCGATGTGCCTCGGTGGTCCGTGCTTTTCTGATAAAATCTTCTTACATAGCCTTTGATGTGTCCGACCAATTTTCTCTCGTAGGGAAAATCCGCCTTCCAAATTAACGAACCATAACCAAACACCCACATGTTCGATTGACCAAGGGTATTTTTGTATAAACTATTGACAAAAATTTGCCGACCAAAATTTCACCCTGTCATGCGAATTTCTCTGTTCTATCGTAATATTGTCGGGTATATCGGGTGCTGATGCGATACTTTATGTCGAATAAAACACAGTGACATCTTGACGTGACGAGGTTAGGATGCAGACGACGCTTCCGACAGCTTCCCACTTTCCAGGCGTGATGTTATGTACCAAACTTTAACTCTTTCTGCAATATTCTGCCGTATCGGCTATACTGTCGAGTGCTTTTTATGCTCGTCGTAACTCCATGCTGAGCCTTTAATAATGGAGATGGCGCTGTATGTCTTCGTCGAGCTTGCATTCCTTCAAATAAAAACGCACAATTCTTTGGCATATAAGTTTTGGTAAAAAGAGTTACAAACACCAGGATTTCTTCACCTCGATGAAAGTAAAACATGACTATAAATTCACTACCTTAAAAAACTTTCCCTCTTATTGCAACTATGTGAAAACTGATTCCAAATTTTAATTATTCGTGTAAAATTTATAAAAAAAAAAAAATTTCGATTACATTTTGGCTGGTAATTTTTTGATGCAGATGATGATTTTATAATTTGAGGTAAAATTCTTAGACGAATATTATCGGGGTCAGTGTTCCAATGCAAAGTTGCGGGAAATGAGGAATAAAGCGATGCACATGAGTATAAACGGAGAAAAATTTTTAACGCATTAACTAGCATGTATCTATTATATATTTTCTCTTTAGAACATTACATTAACATAAAAGAATTCTTTTGTGAAAAATGATCAAGCGTCGATGTGAATTTTTCCGACGCTCGTATAAATTTACGGTCACGTAATTTCGATGTGTAACGAAACAGATCGAACATTGAAAATTGATTTGATTATGTCGAAACGAATGACCATGTGTTTATATGCGGTAAGAAATGTAGAAATCTTTATTACAATCTCATCAAAAGGATCCGGTATTTTGGCCTATTACCATTGTAAAATATCAGCTTTACAGATAAAACGACGCGATAATGATAGCACAAAAGTTTACTAATGTTTATGATACATACTCTATATACCGATTTAATGATGATTAATGACAAACGTGTCCCGGTGCCCGGATGTACGATTTATTTATTTTTGTGTATAATATCCGTATAATAATCGCGTTTTAAATATTTCAGTTCTCACTGAATGGAATCGATGAGAAAATGAAATGAAAAAAAAAACATACTAGACAACGTTGCCTGTATTGGTGGGAATAATTTTCAACACTGGCACATTTGAATTGGTAAGAAGAAGGGGAATTATCTCGATCGCTAATGACCTTAAAACACAAGGAATGCATCTTGGCTGTAGTAAAGGCTATAGGCTACTAGATTATTCTCCTCGAAAGGCTAATCGATGGGGGTGCAGCTGATCAATCAGTTAGGAATGCATAATACACCCGGGGCATTCTAAAGGCAGGGAATACGATTTTTATATCTATCGAGAATGTGGATCAACGCAGCGAAATGCGAAACGATTATTTATCGAGGGCAATTAATTTTCTAACGGTATATTCTCGGTATTTGTATTGTGTCGAAGGTGGAGTCGATTGAGAAATACAGTGTGTATTTGGTAATAAAAAGCCTCGATCCAGATAGAATAAATATTGCACACAC
Source organism: Neodiprion virginianus (assembly GCF_021901495.1). Taxonomy (NCBI): domain Eukaryota; kingdom Metazoa; phylum Arthropoda; class Insecta; order Hymenoptera; family Diprionidae; genus Neodiprion; species Neodiprion virginianus. The sequence continues at coordinate 30,171,372 of NC_060880.1, forward strand.
AACCATAATTTCAATTAGCAATAATAATCGCACGTCATACTCTAGCTGACTGATAGCTGCAGGGCAGTTTGATACACCATAATAGACCGATTTCGTGTTTCAGAGCACATATGAAGATATAATGATAATTATAATAATAATAATAATAATAATAATAATAATAATGATAATAATGATAATAATATTATAACAAACGTGTAAAATCTGAACAAATTAATCTTAGATACGAAACTGCAGTATATTAATACGAAAAACTATATATTTGTACGGCTGCATTTTAATATATATTTAGTAATAACGTATACGCATTATTATACCTATATACATATAATGTATATAATATATAATCGCGGTAACGAAAATAAACTAAATCTTACAAATTTTATAATTATACCTAAAATACTTTACAAAGAAAAAACTGGAACTATATCAGGCGAATTAACGAACATAGGTATACCATCATTACGCGATTCTCGGGCGATGATTTCGTTCGGGGTCGACTCTTAATTATTTTTCACACGCGCGTCACAAATACGGAAACGTACACGATCAGGTAAGCGTCCTCATACCTGTACGTATACGAGTGCGTACCTGGTATGAGATTTAAATGTAGAACCGAGTCTATACAGGTATGGAATGAATAAGAACGATACCGCATGAGATGTTGCGTTAATAGCTGCAGAGTAACGAAAGTATACTGTGTAAGGTGTGAGGCGTATTAATTAGCCGTGAAATATTTTAATTATGCAATGCCTCTGTCGGCGCATTTGGGATTACAATATATATTTATACTTATATGTATATCTATAATTTGTTGTCTTTTTCATTCATAAACATACATCGCACGTCGGATGCTGCTGCGTACATTGTACAGCCGATAGGTGTTAATAACTACCATTGAATTCGTCGAGGCGTCAATAGCATCGCGACGAGCCGTTACTTACAATATTTATACAGCCGCGGGTCCGGGCTTTGGCAGCATCCGCGATCCAGGCACCCTGGACCGCCAGACTTTATCATTACGCGACTGGACACGGTGAGCGTGGGGGATCGTAATTAGCGATACCGAGGGGGTGGCGAATCCTAGAGATCTTGAGAACTCCTGACTGCGTTGTTACTCCGTGCTAACAATATGGCGTGAATTCGTACATCGTCGTATATGTATAAGAATTATTGCACTGGGCTTGGCTTACAATGTAGGTACGTATATACAGTCTCTGACTGAACAGCAATTAGTAAAGTCGCAAGGCTGTGGATTAATAAGATTCTTACGGTTTTTTCTTCTTCTTCTTCTTACTCTTAGTTGAAATATTTGTAAACCTACGTAACAGTTGACGTTCGACATATTTATATATATATATATATGTATATGTATATATATATATATAATATACCTATTTGTATAAGAGCTCGAGTGATTGGTACTCAGTGACGCCCCAAAATCATTTATAATTTATGTACAACGGGGGAGGAGGACCAAATGGCCACCAGACTAGTCGATCCCACACTCGTTTAAGTACTTGGCAAATTTCATCGACACCCCGGGGTGACAGGAGCGTCTCGGGATCGAATACTTGCGAACCTGCAGGGGCTTGCAGATTTCTGGAGCCGCCGTTTGGCCCTCGTCGCGTAAACTCTAAGTTTAATACATGCTACACTCTACTGCTACCACGTATTTTGTACAAGCCTCTAGCGTAGAACGATTTACAAACATACTCACATACTTCGTTTGCCTTTTTCTTTTCTTTTTCTCATCTTATTTCCTTGACTCTCTTTCATATCTCTTTAAATATTATTATAACGTCAATTGGGTATGCCTTGTATATATAATTATATATATATATACCTAATATATGTATAAGTATATAACTACACAAATATATGTACACAACATTGTATTATTATATGTATAAATGATAAAACAAGAACTAGGTATTTTGGTTCCACGATCGTATTGTATCAATAATAATTATCATCAATTCATAATAACCCACAATAAGCTGCCTAACAAAAGAAGACGAAAACAAATTTGGATCACGTTGTCCAATAACATAAATAGTATAACTAACAATTAAATAAATATCTAAATTGGGGGTGCGGTTTCAACGCGTTATCTATTTTTACTTCGTCTGCTGCAGCGAAGGCGCCCACGTCGTCGATCACACCTGGTGAAAATTATTTTGAGAGAAAAAAAAAAAACAGGGGGGAGGGAGGCAAAGAAAAATTATACAGTATTTAGCACCAGCACGAATATCGGCACGGAATGTCCAGCACTGTGAAATGGGGGGGGGGGGGAATAATTTTCAATAAACGATCCTCGATGACGGGTGGCCCTTTTCGAGGGACTTCAAAGAGCGCATATAGTGCGAGCGATTCCGTGTCATACAAAATGACCCGTCCTTCATCATCGAGTGTAAAAATTGACGAACTGTATACCGGGAACGAAATCGCAACAGTCAACATGTATAAATTCTCACAGGTTCTTCCTTGGTACGAAGAAATGATTTTCAGTAGCTGAATATACTCCACCTACAGTCCTTAGCTGCTGCGTGATGACGGTTATAAATAACAGTGTATGTTTTTTTTCTTCGTCTTTCCTTTTACATCTGGGAGGGAGGAGGTCTGATATGCACGTGGGGCCTTTGGGTTCGTTTCTATACAACGTTTCTCCTCCTTGTTCTATGAATTTTTTAAGTACACTCCGTCGGCCCAGCGCTACTAAGAAGCCGAGCTGTACCAGGTGCTCGATGCCGCCTTGTTGGATGGATGATACAAGTGAAATCCGGCCCCTGCGGCAGGATGGTGATAAAACTGCGGTTGTTCGAGTCCTGCGGAGGCGTAGGCGACGGCGGCGGCGTCGAGGGCGCTGGGATGCACCGCGGCCGAATAAACCTGAGGCTTCAGGGGTAACGGCTGGGCGGGTTCGTACTGATGTCTGAGTAGCGGATCGGCGTAAACCGAGGTCTCGTAACCACCGACGACGCCACCCGGGTGGATTTGTTGCTGTTGCTGTTGTTGCTGCTGCTGCTGCTGCTGCTGCTGCTGTTGCTGCTGCTGAGGATGCTTGTCGCGCGGCGAAACCGACGAGGGTGGCGTCATCGCCGAGTGATAATCCACGGCGTATCCGCCCGCCGCCGAGTAGGACGAAACCAGACTGGTGAACGCGTCGGCGCCGCTCGACGTCGCCGAGGTCTTCTGGTTGTGGGCGGAAAGTACGAACTGGTGTTCGCCGTAGGTCGACGAGCCCTCGGATCCCGGGGGTGTGGGCAGAGGTCCGTTCTGCGGGTTCTCCCCGGCGTAGTAGCCGCCCCCCGTCGAAGGAGCTCTCGTCCCCGTCGACGTTATGCCGTGGACGTTAGCGCGGATGACGCTCTCCCGGTTGGCGTAGAGCTGCCGAAGTAGGGCCGAGGCCGGAAGCGGCGCCGTCGCCGACTGCTGAGGGTTCAGGTGGCTGAGGTGGTGGTGGTGGGCCCCGATCCACTGGATGGTGCTGCGTTGCTGCTGCTGCTTGAGCAGCGCGTCCGTGCTGAAGTCCGTCGGCTGGTGGAGCGCCGGGGATTCCGGCTTGCCGAGCGGCGCCCCGGGCAGATGTTTCGACATCGCCTGCTCCAGGTCCTTCACCGAGGCTCCCGGGACATCCGCGTTTCCGTCGCTTCCGTCCGAGCGACGCGCTTTGGGACTTCCGGGTCGCAGCGCGTGATCTCCACCGGGCACGGAGTGACTCGAGGACGCCGGACTCAGCGCGTGGCTTCTTCCGTTCCCCGCAGCCTTCCCCGTCATCTCGTCCTCGTCCTCCTCCTCGCCCGAGCTGCTCTCCTCGTCTGGGACTATTTTCCGCTTGTGTCCTCGCAGCTTCACCGCCGGTGCGTTTACGTTACCCACAACCGCTTGCGGCTCCTGTTGCAGTTGCGCCGCGTGCTCGTGCTGCCTTCCGCCTCGCGGTTCACCCTCGGATCCTGGCGCGTCTTCGCCGTCCTCCTGAGGCGACCGGTGCGGGTGATCGGGCTGCTGATTCGTCGGTCCTCCGCTGCTGCGTCCTTCTGGAACAAATTTTTTGCAATTTTATAAAACGCGTAGAATATCGTAGAGTATTTTCACTCGAATTGGGGCGGACAGGCGATAGGTATATCGTTCGCTGGTCACACTTCAAGTCGCGATAGATGATACGTATTATTATTATTATTATTATTATTATTATTATTATTACACGGACGAAGTATCATTTGCGTTATACGAGTTAATTTATTCGTCGTGACAACACGATGGTCGCCGTTTCTGTTGGTCAAGAGAATAACAATATCGGTGTCACCATATTCGTAATAATTGAGAGCCGACTGGCAATGAGCGAATAGAATATTCAAATACTTGGCCTAGGTGTATCCACGTCATGGCAATTTTCAACCGAGTCGACTCAGGTTTCGTCTAAAATTCATTAAATACCCTTCGCACGGCTTTAAAACTCAGGGAACATCATTTTCAAACAGATACAATGGTGGAAATCTATACACGCCTGGAAATTCTAAACTACGTAGACCTAGGATTATATATTAAGCTTTCAAAACGCATCGCGTATTCTTTGCAATCGCGCCTGCACGTGCAACGATCGGTAATTAATATATGAATATGCAGAATGTGTGTTGACTATAGGCGTTAATTTATCGAGAGAAATCGAGTGTTCGTGTGTAAAAGGATTGCGCATGATTAGTGTTATCGGAAACTGTGAAGGTAAAAAAAAATAAAAACATTACATACAGTCCCGTACTTGTTGCAACCCCAGATACGGAATTCCAACTTCTACACCGTGGTCGAAAAACTTATTCAAACAATTTACCACATGACGATATGCTTGGTAAGTAATTAGCTCGCATAGCTACTCGTAAATTGTTCAAGCTACAGAGTACGTAAAAAATGTGTAGCCTGTAAATACGTTATCCATACTTTTTCCTGACATCGAGCTTATAGAATGAGAATTTTTCAACGCGGAAGTATTTTTAACCACGGATATCAGTGGTTCCGGTGAAACTTCTTCAGGATCTTTGATTGATAAAGTAAAAGGGAAGGAGCTACGGGCTGGGCGGAAAGGGGAAAGGACTGAGAAAGAGAAAGGTGGAAAGTGGGGACCAAGAATGAGGGCTGGAAGTAATATTAGCGCGAAGAGGGTAAACCCTCGGCCAGGGATCGGAGGAAGATAGTGCCCGGGGCAACTCGCCGTGCCGGGGTGCATTACAAGTGCAGTCAAATGAAAACATTAAATACGTGAGTGGACTGCAGGCTCGAGGCGACAGCCATGCGGCCCGGCGCTTCGTGATATGAGAGAGAGCCGACATCGCGGTCGCAGTTCTCGTCGTAGTTATACCTACACCTTGGGCTTTCGGCACGCTGCCAACCCCAGCTCTGACATCGGTAAACAGGCTGAAGAAAAATTGCTAACGCTATTGAAACGAGATTGCGACTCGATGAAAAGTTACGAACTATGTAGGTACTCGTCATTTTCTCCGACCTACTTCCATTAACGATAGGTAGATTATAACTCGTCGATTTTTACAATCTTACTGTACGCCTCCCTGACATTTTACCTCTACAGTATACCGAACAACACAGCTGGTCGCTTGTAAAAGAAAAACAAAAATTACGAAACTACTTCTGTTTGCGAAAGCATGCGCGGGATTATTCAACCCGGAAACTTCCTTGGTGAAAATACTGGAATGAACATCGAATAATGATGTGGAAATAAATCAGTACTCGAGACTCGAGTTTGAATAAACTTTTGTGAGATACAATGGCGTTGGAATTATATGGAACGCGGGTTTCTGCTGCCGGTGTCGCGACGTCAGGCGATAAGAGGAGAAGAATCTCATTTGCACTGTTTGAAAACAACGTGCGAAACATCGAGACTAAGGATCGTGGGAGGAGAGCAAAGGTCGTTGACCTCCATCGTCGAGCTAGGTAATTTTTTAAAGGCACCCTCTGTCACGGTAACTATAACCCGGATCTAAGCAGGTACCTCGCACGTCGAGGAGGCTTGTTTGTCTTGTTACACGCGTGCATCGCGAGGCCGCGAGTCGTTCGTTTAACATGTAGAAAATATAATGCCGGGAAGAGATGAGGAGAGTCTTTCTTTTAAAAGTAATATAGAAGGCGGCGGCGCTTCGCGGAGGATGCTGCGCTGACGCCGTCGTGGAGAGCGTGTCCAAATGGGAATGCTGGAAGCTCTTCTCTCCTCCGTTAGCTCTGCCCTCTCTCTATTTCGCTCTCTATTGCGGTGTGTCGATACCGGGATGAGAGTAACACCGGTGTTTGTATTACCAGCGCACGTCCGACAAATTCGGGCTCGTCAGCGTGACGAGACACCGGTTGATGAGGAATCCCACAGCCCGGTGTCTAACACGGAATTTTTACCGATCGCACGGAGCCACGATTCATTTCACCCACCGCAGCATCGAGTGCCTCACGTGATCGCGACGTGTACTTATCGCTTTAAAAGAATCGAACGCTTCGGAAGATCGTTTGAAAAAACTGGGCTAAGATCGGCTCCTTAGAGCACGAGTGGCGCGCAGTCCGGTTTTCTAATGATGATATCTGTGACGGGGCGAGGAAGATTCATTCTTCTGTGAATGACTCGTGACTCTCCTCTGCCAACTTTACATCAGAGTTTCGACTTGTCCACAATGCAACGTGTACTCATGGACCTTAAACCGTGACGAACACACGCGGCGAGTACAAGCTCTAAGACTCGCTGTATGTTAAGTATTTCTAATTGTAAGTATGTACTGTATACAGTTCGCACGGTAACTGAATACGGAGACCTATTACCCATGGTAAACGAATGCGTAGGTGGTTATCATTCCAGCGGCAAAGACAGATCATCTTACCGCTACCGAAACGTACTGCAAAAGTTTCTACATGTCCTAAGAGCCTAAAATTGATTCCTCCTTCTGAGACAAGTTGCAGTGCTCCTTGTTCTGACAACGTTTTCGATAAGCTCGAAATCTGCAGTTGCTGTAATTCGTCGCATTGTGGACGGCGGCCTCACATGCAGAGTGAATTCACTATTCACGATTAACTGGAAACTGCTACAGCGCAAGGACTCGTTGGCTGGTCTCCCTTTTTGCAACAACGTGTTCAAGCGTGTAAAATCATGCCGCGGGTTGTCGTCATCCTCGGTATACTTTCTTTGTTCACTCACCTCCTCTGTCAGCGTCGGGTGAACCGTTCTCAGGGTCATTTCCGGCAGCATCTTCCCTCTTCACGCCAGTTACGCCATCCTCCAGCTGGCAGCAATCCATGATGAGGTTTTCGTACTCTCGACCACTGCGAGTAGAGAATAAAGTCTCATGAAGTGCCGCGTACACAATGTACACATACAAGTGAACACATTTTAAAAGGTGTCAAGAATACTAAGGGCGAAATCCGAGAGCATCGAAGGCGGAATTAAATCAAAATTCACCTCGCGAATAACCGTTAATTGTTCACGATATACCCTCTACAGTTGTAATTGGTGCAGGTTAAAACTGGCCATCGGAAATACCAGGATGATAATTGATTGGGAGTGTAGAATTCGCCTCGTGGGTTCGGGGTTGCGGCTCCATTATATTTGTCGGGCCAGGATGCATTATGCATAAGCCGGTGAGAAAACTTTTTCTAACCTTTTCTCTCTCATTCCCTCTCTCTCTCTTTCTCGTACTCCCTCTGTCTTTTTCTTTATTTCTTATATTTTTTCGCGCGTATAATTGCGCACTGTTATATTCTGACACGTGTTGTATACCGGTATTCATATTCATCTCCATCGCTGAGAGGGGTTTCAATAAGTTTGCTAAAAGTACAAATGCCTATATAATAACACGCACCTGATCACGTAGTTCACGCAAATGATGTTCTGCTCCTCGGCGTTCTTCGAGTTGCACACCACTGTAGCGCACGTCTGTAGCCACGTATAGCCTCCACTTTTGTTCATTAACCGATAATAGTGAGTGAGGACCTGCCCTTTGTGAATAACTGCGAACAGGAGAGAAGTAACAAAAAAAAAAAAAAAAACACGTTGTATAAAAATGTCTACAAGAGAATCAGACCTAATTTTTCAAACCACCAGCTTGCAGTATTATATCAGGGTCTTGGGAAATTGAAGAGTTGGAAAAGTTAAAACGCAGCCGAACGAGTTTTGACCCAGTTTAGCAACCGGGCACTGTGCGATATCGTATCACTTTTGTGCGCTCGAGTTTCCCTCCGCGCACCTGCAGATAGGAGGCACAGGGCCTCGCAAGTATACGAGGTGTGGGGGAAAGTGGTGTTAGGTGAGTAAGGGCATTTGAGGAGTCGATAAACTTTCGGTAAGCCAGGCGGACGCGCAGCTCGGATGAGAGATGAAGGGCGAGGGGAGAGAGTCGGGGGTGGTCGGGGGACTGTCAGTCGAGTTGGAAGGGCGGAGGGCGAAGGGCGGGCGGGTAGTAACAACTCGCTGGAGATGCCGCATCCGGCGCGTCGCACCCCCTGCATACCAACTACCTAATCCTGGCTGGTTACAGGCGGGTCTGCGAGCCGCGAGGAGAGGCAGGCAGGAGCACGGCACGTGACTACTCAATGCGGGAAGCGCGCGCGGCTCTTGGCTTTACGACAAAAACGTTTACAATATCAAATATTTCGGAATATACGACCACGCCGGTGAAAGCATATCGTTTAGGGGGGGTGCGAGCTGTGAGACTCGAGTCGTGGTCTTGTTCTCCGACGACTCCTATCCGCGGAAACAGTTGCAGTTGCGACAAAACGGGGGGGGGGACACCGATTCCCGTATACTTACGGTCGACGTGTGACTTTCGAAGACGATTCGCGTCTTCTCCGTGGCACAAGGCGTACAAATTCTTTCCCGTTAACTCGTCCGCCGAATAGTCCAGGAGTTCTGATACCCTGTAACATCGTTTTAGCATTGTCTCAATGGATGTACGGAATCTTCTGACGAACATACTTTTTAACTATCCTGCACTTTTGGTGCAACATCTTAACTGACTTTTTTCATTCAGATCACTATGAGACGGCAGGATTTGTTAGTATAAGACACAGTCGGTAGGTAAAAAAGAGAATGTCGCGAAATAATTTTTCTTGGAACAGTGAAAACGGAAGTATACTCGAAAATGGAGCACATTGAACGACCAGTTTTTGATACCGTTAGTTTTGGCACAGGTTTCAGATTGGTGTTATTTGAATTGATTTCGTGGCATTCGATGATCGTTAAGATCTAGAAATCAGCCCTTAGCCGGTTAGATTATCCTTGTTCCTCATCAAAATACTATCAAACTAGAGTTACGAATGTGAGTGATCGTAAAAATTCGTTGAACCTTAGCGTGTAGCTTGACCGCGAGTTGCAAAAGGTAAACGAAACAACGCACTCACTTTGGTTCGCAGTGGGCTATCCGGAAGTCAAAGTTGATGCGAGTGACGAACATGTCAGTCTCAAGTCGAATCTCGTGGACACTGGGAGGTGGTAGGGCGATGGCGAGACCTACCATGCCCATCAGCGGTGGTGCCGACTTCCTGGAGTGGCTGAAAGTGTACTGAGGCCTGAGTCTGCACAGCAGCAACACCACCTGTACCAATGAAAGAGAAAAACATAGATACCGGACAGTTCTCTTCGCGCACTCTTTATTTTCCGCGTTGTCTTGCACGGTCGTGTTTGTTTATATCAGCGTTGAGCGAGATCCGTCGGTGCGGTGTGATTTTAACGGGTTATTAGCCAACGGTGGTGGAGCACGTCCACGTATCTGGTCAACCATATCTTCATTTAGACGGAGCTCAGCGGGGTCTTGGCCAGATAGTAGCGCGCACGTGTTCCGCAAGAATCCTCACAGTTATAACTTCTGGTTAACAAGAGTCGTTACTGCGGGAAGCCGCGGTTCCTCCGGACAATCTTCCAATTGCGGCAATTATACCTCCGGCTTCTGGTAGTGTGTATCAGAAAGGAAGCGCGGTCTTGTTCGCCGGTGTATATAAGCTTTTCAAGATTTCCACGCAAAAGAATTATTGAAATGTCTTAGTTTGCCCGAAACGTTAACGACACGGGCTGCTACGGCGGTGTAACTTCGAGAGGATCTATGATAAAGACAACGTTCCAACTTTCTCAAGAGACAAATAACACTCACCCTGTACCCAGAGGACTTGAAATGGCATCCCCTTTTCGTCAGCGTGGATTTCATCCGCACGCAGAATGCCCGGTCATAACCCTTGTAGAGACCGCTGGCCGTCAACGACATCACAGAGGATACTGAAAGTATAAAGGTGATAGTAAATTGCCAAGAGTTGATCGGTTGGGGCGAAAGTCCCAGCTCGTGGCGCAACTGCAACGTCCTCGTCATTCAACCCCCGTCCCTCGCATCTGGGTAGTACAAAGCGTTCAACGTGTACCCACTTCTTCCATGTGGAGCCGAACCGTACGACCCAGGACGCCTGGCGGTGGTGGAGGCTGCGGTCACGCCGCACTAACAGGCGCGGGCGGGTACGTGCGGCCGCGCTGAAGACGCGGAATAACAATCGGCCGGGGCGGCGGCGCCGTTGCTGCATATACGTATGCGTCACCCGTCCGGGCCACAACTTCGCCCCCGCGACCGTGAACGCGGGGGGCGATAAGACGTGCAACCCTCTTCGCCGGCGGAGCGCGCCACCACGTGGCTCCGCCGAGGGCACGTCCACCGGCCGCGTCATCGCCTAGCCGTTCGCCCCGGGACCCGATTTAGACGACCACCCTTCGCCCCACGTCGGTCTGGTCACGGATTCCAGGTTACACGTCCACTCCACTGGTACACGCTCGCTCCGCAACGCGCTTAAGTGCGAACGTGCCCAAAACTCACCGTCTCACTAACGCCTTGTCTCCACCACCGCTACTGAAAGCCGTCAAGGTCGGCGAACAGAGCCTAAGGACAGGGGGAACACTCTCGACCTTGCCAAATTCAAAATTCTAAATTCAAAATTCGCGGGTGTACGGTGATAAATTTCTTCTCTGCTAATATTGTCGTAAATTATTTAATTCTACAGAAAATAAATTATTTTTGACAAATATTTACAAATGCTATTCCTGTTATTATTTCTCATTTTTTTTTTACCTTGGCAAATACACTCTCTCAATATAATGACACCAGCACGGTAGACCTGAACTACTTTTCTACTAATAATCATTTTTGCTGGTCGCAACATTATATGGCTCTACTCACGTGACATCAGCAACGCGTCGCACTATAATGCTTTTCGCTATTTCAATTTTCTCCGATCCTTTTGATTTCTAGTGCGAGCCTGACCAGTCGAAAAATCGTGAACCTTTTTCGAGTCATGTGAAAGAGAATATGGTGGAGTTTATAACTACCGTCAGGATTGGCTGTCGACGAAGAACCGTGCTCTTCCGATGCAGCGCTACTCGGAGAGGCGAGACCAGAGCTGGAGGAATGTGGGCCCGAGGAACTCGAGGATGACGCGAGGCCCAAGCCGAGCTGTTCGGCGACCTCGGAATGGTCTTGCTGATGGACGTAGTCGAACACCGAGGACCCAGTCATCTCCACCTGCAAGAATCAAATATCGAGTCAATTCGTCACGAGTATACCTATAAATGTAAAAGCTGCGGTCGGAGTGACCGCAACCGGTGCATGACAATGGCTGACGTTACGTCACGAGTAAGCCAAGCGTCGCCATCCGCGTCTGGCATGCGTCGCGTAGCTTGCGTGCGACGGAGCTTTCCGCGGAAATCACACCCATGATAAGTGCCGCGAAGCGGTGATCGAATCATCGCTGCATGCAACTATTTTTATCCGCCGATCGAGTACATGAGCCCTCGAGGTGGAAGGCGAGGGGTCAGGGGGGCGCGGCCCTCCACCGTAAGAGAAACCATACGCGATTGTACAGACGCGACTCGGCTGGCTACGTGTCACTTGATATCGTATTCCTGGAGCACGCCGTCGACGGTGACGCGTGCACGCGCGGTTTCCACCGGTCACGCGCCTGTCGGCTATACCATCATGGCCGCGTGAGAGTCGGGCTTCTGGCGGGCTTGGTGACCCACCGAAGACCAGGACTCAATCCGGATCAAGGATGTAGGATAAACGTGCCTATGAAGCCAGGCGTGAAATTCAACTCTTCTCGACGTTGAACGGACCTCGACCTTCCAGACTCCGGTTCACAGTAATCTTGGTGAACAAAATTCGGGCTACGGTACCGAGACGCGGCACTCGTGCAAAATCACCCGCACAAATCACGTGGCTTTCGAGCCACGTTTCGGTTACGTTGAATTGAAAACTCTGGGACCAGCTGCACTTTGCGTTAATCTACGTCACTTTCGAGTGGCTTCAGCAGCACCAAGTTTAACGGGGTTACTAGTGATGTTCAATCGAAAGCCTTTCCGAAGGTCACTGGTATCAGGCAGGTGTGAGGCGGGGTCATCGACGTTGGGGCGTCTGCAGATCAAGAGGGGGGGGGGGATCACGTTAACACCTCGTAGGTACGTGGTGTTCGTTTATTCTTGATTCCCCAGACCCCGGGACCTGCGTAGCCGCGCAGGATAACAGTAGCCGGGGGTTAGGGGTCCTGTGCATCTGCACAGGGGGGCAGCAGCCATGTTTGCGGCCGCGACGTTGGCAGTTTCCAGAATCTCCGAAACACCCTATTGATTGCCCCGCGGGCCGCGAGGAACGGAGCCAGTGCCCCGACCGACCCCCCTTTCCTCCCTCCCTCCCTCCCGCCCTTCCGCCCCCCTACACCGAACCACCCCGCTCCCCTCATCCCCCTTCCACACCCTTCGAGGCATTAGGAATGGCGAACACGCCGCTGTGCAGAGGCTACGTGAGCGGCATGCGACCAACCCCCCTCCTCCCCCTGACACTCCCGTCCCTCCTCCCCGCCCCAAGGCTCGCTCTGGCCTCTCTTCCTCCGGTGCCAACCAGCCAAGCCAGCCAGCCAGCCAGCCAGGCAACCAGTATGGCCGCCGACTAACACAACCTCCTCTTCCTCTCCTCCGAACTACATATACGTGTACCTCTCTCTGGCGTTTCTCCCTCAACCCCCTACCCCGCCCTCTTCAACCCCTCGTATGTGCTACCGGGGGTGGCACGTACTCCGTTATGCGCCTTTCACACCCATCCCTCCCGAACTCCCACTGCGGGTGTTGGTGGGTGGATTCGCCGCCTCAGATGGTTCGGATGACACGCAGTGAAACTCACCTGGGAAAGTCCGAGGTAGATGGAGACTGTCTCCGAGATGTACAGAAACCTTCCATCAGCTGCGACCGCCATTGCGAATCCGTCGAGCGACTGAAACAAGAAATACAATAAACCGAATAAATTCAGTTGCTACTTTTTGTTGGACAGAGCTTATACGTATGGGCTGCGGTAATACGTTCAGAGCCGGCGAGTTTTTTTTCCTTTTCCGCTCCGATGACAGTGTCACTGAGGTATCTCAAGTATGTCTAAGAGCGGAGTTTCGACCGGTGCAACGTTTCGAAAAAGTTGTATACTCAAAAAATGAAACTCCTTACCGTCGGCGAGAACAGTATAAATATAATAAATAACTCACCTGAAGGATGTGTGTACCCTGATGCTGCTCGAACATGTCCATTGCCAGTGTTGCAGGTGACCTCACCCGGTTGGCACCTGTAACCAGACATACCAAACGGTCGTATAAGGTATGAGTGATTGATGAATCGTGAAACTAAGTCAGCGTGGTGCATGCGAATGTTCTCACATACACGGACGACGAACGATGTATGCTTTTCCGTGAATCTCATTCTCACTAAGGAGCATGAATCACCGCTTGACCCGACATATTCGGAAACCCCTTCAGCTCCTTCGGCGGACCCGGAGCCCCAAACTCCACCCTCGCTTGGTAAACAAGACGCAGTTCTTCGCTCCGTAATAATAATGCCGTTTCGCCCCCGCGCCGGTACCCTTAATGAAAGACTTAGAGACTCGATCAAACTCGCCCGGGCATTGCTTAATCTGGTAAGTCCACCGGGATGAGGTCTCCTGCACCTCGGATATCCGCAAAGTCCCCCCCAACTCACCGCACAACCGACTTCGCCACGCGCTGACCCCCGGCTTTCCATGCTCGGTCAACAAGTTTATTCGTCTCGATGTTTCTGCCGGACAAGGGCTAATCCGACTATAATCCCATCGTATACGCTTATTCCTTATACCATCTAGGTATGCTGTGCACATACCTATTTCTGCCGTTGTATCGAGACCACCCCTTGACCAGTGAACGATACCGCAAACTTTTTGGAGGTCATCCGAGATGTAACGTTGAAACCACGTGCGAGATCGTTGTAAGAACCATCGAAGATGAAGAAGATTGGCTCGCTTCCAATATATCATATATTATGCAAATACTGACCTGAAATGTACCTAATCATTTTCCTTTCTCACGTCAAGTATAATTTGTTGAATAGCCTCGTTTTGTATTTTGGAAGATCAGGAATCAATTTTGAACACTACCGATGAAATCATCCGACTATCGTTGTTAACCCAATTTCCGACAGAATGATAACAACGGTTGACCCCCGTGACCCGCGCAGGTCACGAGGCACGACCTGAGTCGTTTGCTCCTCTTCGGGTATTTTCTCGGCCAGCCGGTACTTTACTGTTAGTTTTCCCCGGCAACGGCAATAAATTCTCCCTTAGCGTCTTTCGTCTCGGTCTGCGCCTCTCCCTCGCGACCAGCTATCACAATATTTTGATAAATACGTAAGGCGTGTTTTATGTGCCTTCTTCGTACCATAACTCAGCGATATTTATATTGGGAAAATAGAAAAATACCGTTGACCGACCGACATAGTTGCCTTTCTTACAGCGCCAGCTGAGACCCTGGATTAGGGTACCGATGCACCCGATAAAATACAGCTTGAGACGAGGGAGTTAAAAGCACTGTTTCAATAATCTCCGGAAATTATGCGAGCAAAAATGCAGGTCTTATACGTTTTCACGACGTTTATTATACACAATCATTAGTAGATATTCTTGTATAACTCCTCATTGTCAGTGCAAATCGACTCGACAAACTAGTCTAAAGAAGCAGAGCGGTACAGTTGGTGGGGAAAGTCTCGCAGATGCAACATTTAGCGATTCGCTTTCTCGTCGCTGCACCAATGGTACATTAAAATGTCTCCAAGGCCCAAATACCGACGATATTCTTTACATGTCCATGTATAGAAAAAATACGGCACGGTTCCTAATGCCGCACTTTGTCAAAATGAAGCACTGACATAATCCTAGGGAACCTACTTTTCCGTCCAGAAAAAATATGACCTCACCCCATACCTCACAGGCTTATACTTATACGTACTACACCGGTCAAAGTTAACGATCTGACGTAGTTCATAAATTCTGCAACTGACAAGATTCCCTTCTCGCATCACGTAGCGAAATTATACTTTCGTGTCTTAAACGTTGACAGTTGTGCGATGGTTTCGGGTTACTTAGGAAGGAATTTTCGCCATATCGTCGGTATTAAACATTCACGTGTAATTGTTTCAGCGAATACGCTAGAGAATTGCCCGAAATGATGTTAATCTCGGACGAAAATCTGCGTAAACTCGGACGCGATGTGCATGAATAGAATTGGCAGGGTATGCGAAGAGCACACGGCTAGCTGAATCCGCGCGGTGTTAAAAGTTGAGTAAGCTGGTGCCTCGCTACTGCCTGTTCTATAACAGGACGGTAATAATCGCCGGTCACGTAATGTCATATCTATATACGCCAAGTCCGACTAACCACCTCCATTTCACGGCCGGTCGCAATTTTCCCCGCAAGTATAGAAAGCAGACCGGCTGCACAGGCGGAGAGACAACAAATTCGGCTACTTTTCATTAAATCCCAGTCCCGAGGGAGGGTGTGATATTACATTATATTCTTCATATGCTGCAACCACCTAGACGCTACAACGGTGGCAGGGGGGTCGGATCGTGACGTCACACATATTGCAGCCTTGCGCCGGGATACCGCTCCTGGGGGATTTATGGGCCCAAGACCCTCCTCGGCTCCTCTTTCCGCCAGCCTCCCGCGAATTGATCCTCCCGGCAAGGAGCCGCGAAATACGACCGAATGTTTTACAGTTATTTATCTCCTCGCGCAACATATGGCACAGTTTGTGCAGCCCCAAGACATTTCTCTTTCCAAACCGAGACTTCTTCTTCTTCGACTAAGCGGTTCTGCCGAGAAGTTGATACTTGTACACACGGGCATTCCTTTATCGCGTATGTAAATCTAACCACGTGTGAAATTTACGATTCCGTACTTTGTAGGGGGGCTTGAAATTTCACACTGGCACATGTTCTTTGATATCCATTGATTGGAGTGGTTCTGAAATTGGACTGAAGTACAGTTTGATCATTGCAAATACAAGTTTGAAACGGTGTCGTCATTGTGCTCTTGCAGCGTTCGTAAGAACGAGTGCAAGCCATTTCCCATTTGCAGGCTGCGCCGTATCCTCGAGGCAAAAAGTGGGCAGTGACAAATTGAAATTTAATGGAAAGGGTTTGGGCACGAAGAGGCGACAAGTCTGCCGCTGTTAGCAACTGCGTGCGAACCGGTAAGCGAGCGTGCGTGTCGGGGGTTGAAAAGTACGGTTTAAACGGGCCACTTTCAGGCAGTTAAGCATCCCTTCGAGTACCATCCAGGCGATAGCACATATGCCCTGCGTCTACTCGACGGCGCGTCGAGGGTGGTTCGAGTGCCGGTTTGATGGGCCATCAATGTAAACCAGTGTAAAGTCGACGGGGTTGCGAAAGCGCGGGGAAACGGCGGTGTGTCAAAAGAGCGAAACGCGGTGATCGCGGTCTCCGAGAAAATCCGTCGACGCGATCCCCTCCTGCGGGAGCATTTTTATTCAGAGCAGGGAGACGGTGATGCCCCGCGAGGCGGGATCGGGGGCTCGAAGAAGATTCGGTGTGAGCCGCCACCTACAGCCGTACGCGGGGCTTTATGATCCTGGCCGATTAATCTTCATATCGGCAGAACGGATATATATATATATATACATATATATATATATATGTATATATGTATGTAGGAGCGAGAAGCTGCCCCGCGGGGACGTCCAATAATATTTCACTCAAAGCGGGTCGTTCGATCCGACGGATTGACGCAGACGGACGGAAGAATATGACCCGGGTATTTTTCCCGGGGATGATGATTCCGCGTCCCGTTATTGCCGCGCGTATTAGCACATTTCACGCGTTATGCTCCCAACAACCATCCTTCGGGACACGGGGGAGGTCCGACAGCCCAGAAGCTATGATTACCGCGCATTGTGCCCGCGCGTTTCTCGATCATAGGAATTAATAAGTTCCTGCATTCAGCCTCCCGCGATCAGGAGCATAAGGTCGCGTGCAACAACTCGTGCAGGGTTTTCACCCCGCTGTTATATTAAGTGTGTCTACATTCGCGCGGAGCGCGAACAAATTCACCCGGTCACTGCAGCTTATCGGGATGCTGACTTCACTCGAATGATCAGAGGACCCTTCCAAGAATCTATGACTCACCTATATTCGGCCGAACATCATTCGGCGCATTAATCGTAGGTAAGACACGCGCGTGTGAATCTATTGCGCGCAACACTCGAATTTGCATCGAGTGTCGCGTCTTCGGCAGGCTTCCAGTGCTTGTACTCGTGTCAAGGCTTCGCCTATTTATGGGTACCTACTCATCTGAATACTCGCCTTTCGTTCATTGTGCGATCTCGCCGACCCTGGTTTGGTGAACAGCGCCTCGTATATACGTGCGAGGGCGGAGATAATAGCCGTGGTTAATTGGAAAGACGGTGAATGGTAGCGCTCGATACTTCCTCGGCAGTAACTATATACCTACCTACCGTCGTCTTTTCCGCATGTGGACAGCACTTGGCATTTGGAGAACCGAGCCACCTCGAATTCCTCCATACCTGTGTCCAACGCACGGCCAAGCGGACCTCACAATGAGCCGGTATAAACTCCGGTAGCGACACGAGGCGTGTACGTGTGCGTATTAATACAGACGCACCTTCTCTACCGCCAAAGGCGAAATTAAAACCCTGTTACGCCACTTTAGCGCCGAGTCACACATATTTTGTATACATCCCGTATAATCGGACGACACCTAGAGAGTCCTAATGTCCAGTTCTCGCTTGCGTTCCGGTTGCCTGAGGAATGCCTTCCGAATACATCAGCTGCTCCGTACCAGCGCCGTGTCGCAGCAATCGTTGCAAAATCTGACCGAGGTACGCACGTCGCGTGGCCCCAAAGAAAATGAGACTCCGTTCCAATTCGGAGTGGTCACTTGCTTTTTCTCATCCGTAATTGCTGTCCTCGAAAATTTTTTCTGCATTTATTTTTTTTTCAAGTCTTTTTTATCACTCCGTTGAAAAGAACCGAGACCGTGCAGTCGTCGCGCAATCGCTTAGAAATCCGCGAAACGGAATCCAACCATCCATGAACTTTATAATACCTACGCGAGATTTGGAGACGGTGATATTTCACGAAAAATTTCGTGGAACGGAATGTATGAGAACGAGCCTCAAGCCGCCCGTTCGTTGTGCCAGCAGAAGAGCCTCGATTTAAAATCACCGCATGGTATACATTCGTGCGAGCAAATAGGATGACGCTAACGAGGCGTTGATTAGGGTATTGGTGACGCTGATCTAGTTAAGCGCTGCTTAATTAGTCAGGTGTGTTTAGTTAATCCCAGTATTTCATTAGGCCGGTGAGGCGCTGAGGGGTGACAGTGTCTCTCAACCAGCGAGATGTTTTACCACGAATAATTTCATCCATGATTTGTCATAAAATCTTGCTATTTTGCGGTGCAAAACAAGTTTTCAAATTCGCGTTTCGGTTCCGTTGCAAGCTCATAAACAGCACGGCAAAGCTCCGATGAATCTCGATGAAACCGTCGCGATTGTGTCGAATTCGTCACCGGCTGAGTACCGCTGCTTCAACCCTCGGTCTCGCCGAGAACCCCTCGCCACTAACTAGCCTCCAACTACGTTAAACACTGGTTTAAACTCCCTTCGAGGTTTTCTGGTCCCCGCTGACTAGCTCCGCTTTACTCTCGTCCGTCCGCGTGTCTTCCCCCTGTGCATGGTTCTGCACCAGGTTCCACTGCAGACGCCGTCGAATTTCCCATATCGAAAGACCGTACGTGCAGTGGCAATCGGTGGATTAGCTGGGACACGAGGAAAATGGGAGTCCGTTCACGTCTGCGAAGGCGAAGGAGATATATAGACGCGTGCCGTCACGTTTCCGTCTGCAAACCGCGGATATTGTACACCTCGTGGCTCGCTCACAAATTGCTGCTGCGGCCGAGAGCGCTTGTAATGGCATAACGCGGTCCCGAACATCACCTTGCGGCACGGGCCCCTCGGCAGTGGTCAAGTGAATCTCAACCGATCTTAAAATCGCCGCAAGAAATTTGCTCCTGATCAATCGTCACGCACGCAAGAGCAGTCCGTCACTTGTTCCGTCCTTCGGGAGGCAAGAAAGTTAACGTAAGAACCGGTGCTAATGGAAACAAGCTTGTGGTATATAAATTGCACCGCAATTAGGTTCATGCCTCGGCCACTCCAGACCTTCCGGCATACATGCGAGCTGGCTTAATGTGTGCACGCCATGTTTCGGACCTGTCTCGCAAACCGCGATCACTTTTTTGCTCAATCGATATATCGATTCGGAAGATGAAGCTGTAGAGGGTTACAGATTATATTAAAATACACTTCGAATCATCCAAAGAAATCACGCGAACCGTTGGACTGCGTTGTTTACAATTGAATTTCAAACCTTATCTGTTAAACCCTCGGTATAATGTGTCGTAGGAACAAAATACGAGACACGCGTGAACTCGTAACAACTTATACCCGACCACGGTGAAATAAAAACAGCTATACTTAAATACACCTCGGTGGAAATTTGGAGAGCGACGTATTTCGGAATTTGAAACCCAATTTGCGTCGTTAAGTTTGGAAATCCGGTTTGAGGAGCGGCGTCTACGAGGGTAGAAGATATGCAGTAGATTTAGTTCGACGTCGAGTTGTGGCTGGAGGCGTCTAACTCGATTTCGTTAGTTTAGTTACATGGGGGCGGTGGCGCGGAGGCGAACCGCTGTACAAGGGCTCGCAGGGGATGCTGTGATTAGATTTACATGTGGGTTCTCGCCGATGTTCGGAGGTGGGCGTTGGGCCCCAACTACACGTACGGCAGTTGTGCCCACACACGCATCCCACATTATAGAATCATGCGAAGCATTCGGACCGCCACGCCCCTCAAAACTCTCCGCAAATACGAGGGATTCCCCCTTCACCTAGGGAAGGAAATTGCGGCTCATCATGCTTTGCTTTCGAGCGCGCGAAAAGTAGCAAAAAAGTACTCGGAGCCGAAGCAAAAAATGTAGGAACAGGAGCCGAGAGCCGCAGGAATTCGAATTCGCTTACTCGCAAGGTTGACATCTCTATTAATGAAAAATATTTCCTAGGTCCTGGGTCACATGCTCGTTCGCCGAATTGCCCGTCACGGTGACGCACCCAATTTCTGTTAAATGAAGCTAGAAAATGAAGAAGACCGATCGCGTCGGCCGATTGTCCGCAACAATACTCGATTACTATGTATCTATGAATCTCTTACCCGGTCCAGGCGCTGTGTTACGTCAGTATATATTGCTGGGTATGTGTGGCTCTGTTCGTATGTATGCTCATGTACAACTCACGTATATAGGTGTATGTATACGTATATACATACGGTATCAAGGGACGGAATCTATCTATTTCAGCGATGTTCACGGCGCCACGAACTCGACTTCTCCGGGGTGCGAGGGTCCTAGAGTAACTGCGAGAATTCCAAAAGACGTGTGTTCATGCCGGGGAATTCTATTTTATACAACTATCCGACTGTGGGCTGATAGCCGGCTGGCTAGAACTCCTGGGAAGAAAATACACGGGATTCAATTCGGAATCAATCGAGCATCGTGAAGAATTAGCATACGCATAAAACCCAAGGAATCGAATTCCCCGCAGACGTGCATGGTGTTAAACTCTGAGAATCTTCACGGCTGTACGCGTTTCACCGTCCAATTCTTATTTATATTCAATGAATTTTGCCTAAGATTTAGTACATTACTTCCGCACTCTGAATTGACCAGCTGATTGTATGGTATTAGACCAGGAATGATTTCGTTCTGCTGACTTCACTAGACAGACGTCTGGAGTCCCTCCTGATAAATGCTCGCTTTATTTCTCCTGTGAAAAAGGATTTTTGACACTTCGCAGAGAGTATTTTGCCACTTCGACAAAGCATTTAATAGATTCACGATGCTGCATGTTATAGTTTGTTTGCGGTAGTCAATCGGTAGCTGTCGTAATTTTGCAAATTTGACTTAACTTTATCAACCGAAAAGACTTAGTAAACTACAGTATGCAACAATTTAGTTGAATCTACCAGAGGGTACTTTAATATTTTGATGATATCACGAAACAAGTATCATTACATTAAATTTACTAAATGAAGAACAAGATCTCGTATTTATAAGAAACATCGGTGTTCCCACGAGAAAATTCTTTACAAAATACGTATACAAATTGATTTTTTTTAAACAAAAAGTTTCCCCCAGTTTTCTGGTACATAAGGATCAGATAATTTTGTCAGAGCAGAATGATTCCATTGGAAAGGAACTCCTTGCCTTACGAATATTACTTATAATTAATATCTCTAACTACGGGATTCGACCGATTATTATTTACTGGCTTAGTCACTGAATTTAAATTGCGTGAGTGTAATTTGAAGTTAGCCACAGACTATCGGGATCTTAACGCGTCCTGACGTTTAAAAAGTTGTTTCGCGTGATTAAGCATTCCATGAATACCCATGAACTCATTCATGTTCGCATATACTCGCGATTGTGAAGAGTGGATGCATTACCGATTCACCGTCCCATCTAGGTAGGAGGCACAAGTTGCGGCTATCGCTTTAGAGCTCTATTAGTCATGCGGCTTCCTAAATTAGATGTCAGTAATATGGTTCACAAACATATAATCCTATTGTCTCCCGCCACATGGAACGATCGGGTTAACGTATATGGCTGTCACCGGGTAAGCTTGACTGCCATAAACCAGACTCCATATCGAAATGTAGGTGTAAGTGTGGCGCGGGTGAAGTCTGCAATGAAGGTTCGTCACATCCTGTGCCAAAACCATAAGATAATGGTTTTGTAGAAATGATAAGAAAGCGCGAAGCGACGCGCCGCCGTCGAGCTCATCGCTTATAGTCGCTTTAATCAGACCAACCAGCACGAGTCAATGTCTGCATCGTCGACGCAGCAGCGACATTGCATCTCGCACGAGAGACGCGTGACGCCCGTCAATTTCTCCGCGATTGACTGTCTGTCAAGTTAATACGATTACACGGAGACTAAGTCGAGTGATTCGATTCCAAAGATGGGAGCCCATACAAACCGGAGCCAGAATTGCCGATCGAGTATAACGGCTCTCGATCGGTCCGTCTTGGGATCGGCACGTGTCTGGCGATAAGCGCATCAGGTTTAGCGGGACGCAGTTTTTGACGTCGTGGATCACGGTTAACGGAGTTACGTCGCCTGCGCGATTCTGTGTTTGTTTTCCTCCGTAGGTTGAAGGTTGTGTCTAATCGTGTCGGTGACATCGCGCAGATCCCTGGGACAACCCCTCCGCGAACCCCGGGTGGCGATCCATCAGCCTGCATCACTGGCAGATGCGAGAGTTCGAAAGATCCTGTGAACGAAGTCAGTGGACCGAAAACGGAGAGTTGTCAAAGTCACGCGCGTCGCCGCAGTTGTCAAATGCCAAGAAACGAGCGTTACATTGAAAGTGAGCAATATGCGTGAAATTATAATATGCACTCGGTGAGTGCGGCTTCGTCGAAAGCAAATTACTTATATTGCGCATCGTCAGCGACTTAAGAGTGGAACAATAGTAGGTGCCTGTCGTCGCTCAAGCGTCGTCACCCATTATGAAATGTCACGGATTTCATTAGCATCGAATTCTTTTCGATGGATAAATTATTGAAATCGATCGATCGACATTCCCGGTGACTCTTCGGTTGCGTTGTTTCATGCGCTGTAAAACAAAGCGAGTAATACACTTATAGTTTGCCTCGAGTCAATTCCTTCAGGTGCACCCGCAAGGCTGCGTCGGTGATCGGAACAGGATTGAATTCGTGGTGGTAAAAAAATAATTGAGTCTATCAAACGGTTCGAAAGGCTGGACTTCCTACACCGATCTTAGCCGAGGTGATAAATTGAACCCAGCCTCGCGTCATTAATCGCGTGTAAAATCGAACTACCTATAGACTTTTTCATCGTCCCCGCCCCCGTCCCGGGTCGCGCTCTCTATTTCTCTCTTTCGAACCACGCCGGCTGCGCTGGTGCAGGAAGATGATTGCAGACCGGATACGGTTAAGGCAGAGCCTGAATGTATTCGACGGCTGAAAGGGTTCCTTAATTCTGGCCAATTGCCCTCCGCGAGGGCAAGATCTCTACCTATAATACAAGACCCGTGAGCTGACTACACGAACAATAAATAACGTTCGATTCCGCGACTGCTGGAGCTGGGATAACTCGGTTTAGTTTAGTGCCTCCGCCCCCGTTCCGGGGTAGAGAAAAACAGGATAAGAGAGGAAGAGAAAAATAAAGGCTGTACTCAGCTCGCACTGAACACAGAGCGGAAAAGAAGACCTAGTCGTTTGATTTGACGGGCAGACAGTCGGACATGGGGGACGGGGACAATCAAGGGAATCCTTCTATTCCATTCCATCATTGCGGCCGCCACTCAACCGCTCGCTCATCCCTTGTCCCGGCCTAATTCTGTTACGGACCTGCTCTGCACCGCTCCGACTGCTGGGGGGTTCGCTTCAAATTCCATGCGGACCGCTCGCGGCAGGCACATACCTACATGATGTCACTTTCACGCGGGAGTGGAAATTTTCCCGGGTTTTATGCGGTACAAGGCGGAAGGCCCGCGTTTCGAATTGAGTTTATCCTTACCTTTGATGGACTTGTTAGGCGCTGGACCATCCCGGCTCCATGGAGGGTCCCCGTGCCCCGAGAAATCTCGGAGTTTGAGGTAGGAGATTGTGAGTCTGATGATCGACGCCTTGTCTAGCTGGGAGGTGATGGCCGCCGGGAGCGGGAGCATTTTTGCCAACTCGTAGAACTCGTGGTTTTCCTTTCCTCGCCGCGACCTCGCCGCGTCTCTGCTCTTCTCTTTCCGAAGCTCGAGGATGCTGCAGAATCGAGAAAGCACGATTGTTAGGCTTGTTGAAACTTTCATACATCCGTCACAAACGTCTACATGTACAATGAATCGTACCCACCATCTGGATTTCACTGAGCAATCATTCCAATCATCGAACAACATTAATCAAAAAATAGTACAATATTTGGAAATATTTTAGAACGTAGAATTCTGTTGCAGTTCTGATTATTATAAGAGATTGATGCTGTTTCGTGGATCTCAGATAATATGAAACAATTTACACCAGCAGTTCAAAAATCGTTTTCGTTACAGTTGAATCGAAACCCATAGTCTGAAAATTTTTCGTCCATATGTTGGGCATGCTTCGACACTTAATCATACTATGAGCTCGTTATCGACAATGTCGAATGACAATGTCAATTGCTAATTACATAATTGCTATACAAATTACTATTGTCCGAACCTCTGGGCACAGACACCTCTTCGTGTACAAAATTATACGAGTTTTTGTGTTTCGTGGTATGTATAAAACCTTTTTGTATATATATGTAGACACTGTAGCTGCAGATTGTATAATTATGTCTAAAATATGTAATTAGGAATCATTCAGGATTGGATATTAATTCCGAAGTTAAACCGTACGTCTGTATTGTATTCTGCCGTGTATCCCATAGAATTTGTATTCCCCGAACAGTGTTTAAGCGTTTGACTCTAATTCTATAATGGAGCATCACGACCTCGGTGTAAAGTTTTTTTCCCCGTCAGCCGCACCTGCGTTCATGTAACAACTACACATTGCGGTAAAGACGCGGCTATATTATGAGATACACGTATCGTATACGGCAGAATTTTGCTGATCGCCACAAATTGTTTGGTAACATCGTTACACCATACCCAGCAGAATTCCTATCCTGCAGAACCACAAGAAGAAACGGAGAATCATCGAACCGTCAAGACTGCAAAGCCTGGGTATGCTTATTATTCTATGAATTCAATTGGAAAGAGGGAGGAGACGGGAGAAAATTTCTCTAAAAATTTCAACAATCTAGTCTGCGCTGCTACCGTTTGATTTCATTGAGTTCGCTGGAGCGTCGATGTGGCGTGTAAAATGACTGTGCGCAGGTCAGCAGATGTAATCTGCATAAACACATTGTCCGGTGGTTCGAGGCGTGGCGGGCGTGTCCGAAGGTTTGATAGCGGGCGTCACGCCGTAAATCTGCGTGGGCGTTGTGTTCCACGGTGTTATGGAGGCCGTCCGCGGTTAACCTCGAGTAAATTCGCATGCATTATACCGCGGTCGGAGTGCCAATCCTTATCGCCGAACACGGGAGCATTCGGACATTATCGAGCCGCGAACCCGGTTGCATCGACCACGCCCTTGCAGGGCTGCGGGTCTACGGAACTACTTCGAGTTCCAGTCTTGCGTTTGAACATGGTTGCCGACTAGCGGGTAACCCAGGCTACTGATTAAAAGTCTGCATAGCAGTACTTAAACTGATCCGCTAACGAAGAACTCGGACTTCCGTTGGACGTTTTGCAGAGCTCATTCTGTAGTTCCCGCCAGCGTATAACCCGCGTTTCCGCTGCGACGCGGTACGTAGTGCGCAGATTAGATTTGAGAAAGTTCGAACGCGTATAACGAAGTACCTACTCGTGTTAGATGTACTGTGACGTCCGTGGCGCGCGGACGTTTTCGAATGGTTTAAATTTCACCGGATACGCGATGGTACCTTGAAGATCTATTGATACGGTGCGACCGTCAAATTTGCTTCCATTAAATAGAGCCACGAATGTCGTGGTACGCGTTGTAGAAGAATGGATGCTTTCGACTGACAATGAACAACGCGCTGCCGCCGCACAGACGGAGAAAAAACTTTCCAATTCCCGCACGACACGCTTCTCTGTAGATGGCTTATACCGACTCACTGCACGAGCACTGCATGAATACCAGAAAAATAGGCTCGAGATGATCGATCGTCGCGACGATATCTTTGAATCCTTGGTTCGAATTCTTTCGACTCGCGGTATCGCTTCTACAGCTATTAGCATTTGAGAACGATCGCGGATTCAGGAGTTGCGCGAAATACGATGATCCTCCTCAAGGAGAAAGGGCACGTCGCAGTGGAACGACCCACCAGGGGGCGGTTTCTTCTTAGCGCTGGAAAAAATGAGGTAGTACAATTAAACGCGCCGTTTAAGCCGAAGGGGTTAAAAACAAGAAGATGGTCTTTTTATTGGTCCGCTATTACGAAGCTTAACGACTGTAAAGCGACACCGGGTTAGTTGCTCTGAATATCCCGCGACGAGACACCGTCAACGATTCAACCGGCGAAAAGTGACGCGAAGCGTCGTAAAACCTCGAACACGGGATTAGAACTGGAAGAAGAAGATCTGGTGCAGCGGAAGAATCACACGGGGCTGAGTGGCAACGCGGGTTCTTCGTGGGGCATAAACGTCTGGTAACGCGAATCTCGTGTCCCGCACTGTCCCAGCGGGGTAATCATCGGCGCTACTTACCCTTCAAGGATTCAGCAGACGCTAGCTGCTTTCGCTTTCGAGTGAGAGAGAAAGAAAGAGAGAGAGAGAGGGAGAGGGAGAGGGAGAGGGAGAGAGCTGTCCTCGAAGGGGAAAGAAGTTGGGGAAAAAGGGGCGCGGAAGGGTTGGACGCAGGGATCCTGCAGGGCCGTGAGCCGTAAACTTTGACGGGATCCGGCATCGGCGGTGGGTCTTTTCATTTCCGTAAATTGAGATCTCCGGAGATAATTGCAGGCCATTCTAAGGATAAATAACCGGGCTTCGGGTCCTCACCTCCGGCTGCAGTAGCTCAGCTCAGCTCACCGAGAGGCAATTAGACTCGAGTTTAATCGAGTTCATCGCGCAAGTAGAAGCCGCCGAACAGCCTCCTTTCGTTCTATATTTTTAAGCGTTACTTACAACCGTGAAACGGCGGTTGTTACACCGTTTTACCGTAGCTCACAACGGCCCCGGGTCACGCACGAGTCACCCACCGGGTATTTGCACGCCTTTGCACAATTGCCGGGCAAACTTTTACTTCACGCCAATTTCCCGGGACTACGAGATGGAAGGGATGGTATGCAGATGCAGGCCCGCAACCGGCGTGCGTCGAAACAATTAAGTGTTCGTATTATACCCGCACAAAAGACGGTGTAAGAGGAACGGTATGAAAAAGTCGTGCACGATCGTTTCGAGTGAACTCTGCGCCTGCGGACGACCGATTCTTAGACCTCGGAACCTGAGCGGAATTTATCCGTACGACGTACGCGCCCGCCACCTGCACGAGTGGCTATTATATCGCTGGGAACGGTTGTTTCGACGTGAATTCCTAGGTGCCCCTGCACACGGCGCGGGTTAGTAGCTGATTGAAAAGCACCCTTGGGAATTGCGCAGCGCGCGCCCCCTCGTAGGCTGTGAAAATCTGTGAAAATCGTTGATACTAAAAAGCCGCGCCTGCAGGATAAAGCCGACCCTTAATCGGGTTATCGGAGCCGAGCTGGCCGGTTCTGATCGGACGCACATGTGCCACACGTATACCGCGGTGGAAAAGAGAGAGAGAGAGGGAAGAAACGGCTATATAAGGGATGAAAAGCTCGGCGCGGTGCATTTCTATTTATTTATACGTCGCTCGCGCTTATTTTTTGTTTTTTATTTCCTTTCTTTTTTTTTCTTTTTACGCGGTTGCACTCCACGTTTCCCTAAATCCCCCTCCGTAGTGCGAAATCATCGACGTGAAGCGGCGGTGCAATTGCGCCGCGGGTTCGAGGGGGCGAAGCCGAAGACCGGCGTCCCGGGGTATGATTAGAGCTCGGACCTTCCGGTGCTGATTGCGCAAAGATAAAAGCGAAAAGGTTGTTCGTCCTTCGCTCCTTCTTTTCCTCGAGCGTTCCTCTTGTTCCAGGGGTCTCATCCCCTGGGATCTTAGAAACGGCCAACCGGCCGGCGTAGCTCCTACATCGTGTGTAGGCACAGCTCCAGACGCGTGAAAATAAAATTAAGCCGAACTTTCGGTAAAATTGGTTGAAATTGGGCGGCGGCTCGAGGGTCCCTCGGGATCAGCCGGAGAGGTGGTCCCGCTTCCTTTTCACATACGCGTATCGCCCCCTCCGCATACCTCCGTATTTCCGTTCCGCCGGGCGCGGACCGGCCGCATCTCTGGCTTTGGGATACCGTTCGCGTGTTGTATAAGGTGGTACAAGGGGAGGGGGGGGGGGGGGGGGGGAAGTGGAGGAGGTGGAGGCGGAGGCGGCCGTCGTTGGCCGTGTGCTGGTAACGCCACGGACAAACGAGGGCGTTGAGTGCCAAGCATCAATAATTCAGTAGCCGACTATGACGAGATTACCGTCAGCCCCGTTCCCGATCCCAAAGCAAGCGAACAAAATCCATCCCCCTTTCTTCGCGCCTGGCACCTTTTTTCTTTTTCCTTGCCTTCGTTTTGTTTTACTTTCTCTCATCTTTGTTTTCTTCTCCTTTTCGGACGTTTTTTTGTTTTTTTTCCGATCGTCGTCGAGTCACATACAGTACAACTCGGACCAACTTCCGGAGGAAAGTCATCGTTACACCTTATAACGCCTTATATAATTCTCAGTAAAGGGTACTCACGTTTTCGCATGAAAAAAAAAAAAAAAAAAAAACTGAAAAAAAGAATTTTCGTCGCAGTGTAATTATAATGTAAATTATCGGTAAACTTTTGATCTGCACTCTCCGACGTTTCCTCCCTTCCAACCTTCCACCCTTCACGAGGTACACGATCCTCAGCCCCCGTTTTTCCTCCGATGGAGACGGGATGGAAAATTGTAATGCGCACCATCGCCGCTCGGACTAATTTAATTAAGACTTCTCTCCGGCTTCGGCGGCGGCGGTCGCTGAAGCTCGACCTCGCCGCCACCGCCGCCCGTCTGCACACCACCCCGATCACCTGGGGGAATGCCGTCCGTTCGTTTTTCTGGGCTCTCGGACCCGTGCGCGTAAGTCGATATGAAGGAGGGACGTGCAGAGGACCGAGTGCCGGAGCCGGTCCCGTGGGGGCCGTAGCCCGGCGCTACCGTACAAAGCTCCTAATGTTACGGCTCCAGTTTCGACATAATTTTCTCTCGGCCCTTGGCACTCGGTTATCGACGAGGGCCGCCGCCTTTCGCAATATCCCGCGTTTTTTCTCCCTTTATTTTATAGGATTTGGACAAAGAGAAGCTTATTTCCGGAGGCCTCGACGCTGCATCGGCGCGTCACACCTTGCAGTGCACCGATGTTTAAAGCTCTCTCTCTCTCTCTCTCTATCTCTCCTCTCTTTCTCTCGAGGAACGAGGAGGAGCCATAAACCACCCGGACGCATCCGTCGACGGTAAATCACACGCGAGTGACCGAAGCGCGCGCATAAAGGCAGGCACATAAAAGGCAGAGGCGTATGGGTAGGCGCACACAATACCTAGCTGGCGATACGACGAGAGGGACGGAGGGCGGAGAGAGGAGAGACGCTCTCTCGATGACGCCGAGATAAGGGACGCGGCTCAAAGTATACGTGCCGGGCCTCCCGATGTTCCGCCGCCTGCAGCGGCCCGACTCGGGCCTGAGAACTTTTGGTGACCGTCCGATCCTCATCCGCCGCGCGGAGCTTGCACCGCCCCCGGAAAACGCGAGTCCCGCTTCCCGCTTCCCGCCCGGGGCCGCGTCTTCCTCTTCCCTTCTGGGCCCGTTCGACGTTGGCGGGGTCGCGATACGCGCGTGGGGGGCGGGAGACGCGGGGCGCACGTCCCGCAGCTCGTTTCCGGACATTCTCGCGTCCCGACTTCCGGGGACGTGAGGCCGTAACGCCTCCCTCTTTCTCACCTATCGACGCTGACGCGCTCTCACCCAACTTGGAGAAGTCAGCGGTCACTGATCTTACGCGAAGCACGTATCCCGAAGCGCTGTAACACTTCAGCTTAGCTAGACGTAACGACGTATAACAGAATGCGGATGGATAACCAATCGTACGCGAGATTATATCGAACCAGGAAACAATTCTTAGCTCAAGTTGAAAACAATCTCTCAATCATCCCTGTAATGAATTGTTCGCGTCACCGACGAGGGTCGTATCCTATAACGGCCGGATGACGTAAATAAGTTTTCATAGATTACATAATAGACACCGGCTCAGAGTTGTGCGTACTCATTGTCAGGTATGGCGGATAAAGAGTTTAGAAACGTATGTCATTTAGCTTCGAATACTGCTCGAATGCTTTGCAAAGTGGTTCGTATAACCTTATTCATACCTAGTAATCCTGCTTGTTTTCATCGTTATTACAGAGATTTACTCCGTTCCGCTTCAATAAGAACTGTAGACCGCATTTACTTTTTATATATTGTTTCTTGGATTTGTCGCAAGCTATCCACAACCACTTCGCACTATGTCCGTTGGGGAAAAAGAAACAGGAGAAAACAATTTTTTTTTTTTCACACAAAATCAAGAAATGTTCAAGCATCGAAGAAATTTATCGCCTTCTCGTAATCAGTTATTGTAAATTAATAAAGCTATTATTTTACGTCATACACTGTCGAACTGCGATCGGAAATCACAGATAGATTACAAAGATTTATCAGGATTTATTACACAAAGGTGTGAACCATTTTTAAAAATTATTTATTCGAGTCAAAATCATTACGAACATTCAAATTCCACAAATTCTTCGGTTCAATTGTGAAAACGACGTGTCTCCGTTAAAAACACATCTTCGTAACTACAGAGTAGTCCGAAAAAGTATATCGCAAAATAAAAAAAAAATTGTCAAGTTGGTAAGTAAAACAGATTCGTTAATCGGAAAGACGGAGATCAAGACCATCAGAAATCGGTAGCATAATTGTAACAGAAAAAATCAACCATCGTACCCGAAAGTGGAACTCCTTACAGGTTCACAATTATAAACGCCAAGTAAAGAACGATCGGTTGGCGCAACGCGCTCGAAATCAGATTCGGGCTAGCTTATAAAACTGTCGCGCCCCGCAAGCTTGCTTAGCATCGAAGATCAGCAGATTCGTAACCGCAAGTTCCACGCGGCGATAAGCAATGTTCAATGCTCATGGCTGGTAAAAGCAGGGGGTGATAAAAGGGAAACGGATGAGAGTAGGTGGCGAAGACGAGAGCGGATCCTCGCAGAGACACCCCCCGCCCCTTTTTCACCCCCCTTCAGAGGTGTTGACGGCTCCCCGGGATGCCCCGTCAGCGGTCCTCTGATCGCGTAGGGGTTTACTGCCGCACCGTGACGTCCTCGTTTCGTCGAGGTCTCACCACCCCGTGTATACCTATGCCTCGTCTCGTCCCCGAACCACCCTTCACTTGGCGTTAGCCCACCCGGCATGACCGTATAGCCATGACCCATCAGCGGCTCGAGCTGTGACAGGACTCTCCTGGGACAGGCCGGTATGGTCATTCGCGTTTTTATAGGGGGAACCGGAACGGCGGCAGGGCGAAGAAGCATCATTTTGCTGGGACTCATTCCGCGATTTGCGATTCGTCAAAGAGAGATGTGCGGAAGTGTCGCGGTTTAGAAAACTCTAGAAGAGAGAGACCATCGGGTTTGTTTATCGCGGATCGATCATTTCCGCGAGGCAATGTAAACTCTTCCTCTCGATGATCGCTTGTCCTCGTGTCAGGTAAACGAGGCGCAATCCAGATCGCGTCATTGAGATGTTATTATACCGTCTCCGGAGCTCGAGACCTGATCGCACGTTTCTTAAACCGAATTTCATGCCAACTAGTTTTTCCCCTTCTCTCCGTGTAATCTTCATTTCCGTATGACGTTAAGCGATTTTTTCTGCGACGTCTGGCCCGCGAGAAACAGTGACAAATTACCACCTCGTATAGAATATTACACGCTAAGAGTCTGCAGATGAGAACCAATCAAATGTCAGAACGAATTTGATTCATCACGGATGCCTCTGTGGTGTTGGAATTAAGATGCGGTCAAGTTCGTTCCAGTAGAATAAAATCGTACGCTGATTTAATTTATGGATTCGCGTTCTTGGAAACGTACAATCCTGATTTTAACGAAACCAGGATCTGCAGATTTTACTCGTCCTTTATGATCGCCGATCGAGGGTAACGGACACGTACCTTTTAGGAGGATGAGCGTGATTCGAGGGAATTAACCGCGGCACGATTGCAGGCGGTTAGGCAACGTTCCTAACTAGATTTCGAAAGATCGGTGTACACCGTGATGTGTTACCCATTTGACAATGAGCCCGAAAACTGAAGCTGTCAATATCCCCAAATGAGATTCTTCACCTTTGATTAAGTGCTCGTTCCAAACTCTCGGATCCAAGGCGCAAGATCGCGCCGAGTAATTTA
The DNA here is from genome assembly GCF_021901495.1 of Neodiprion virginianus. Lineage (NCBI taxonomy): Eukaryota > Metazoa > Arthropoda > Insecta > Hymenoptera > Diprionidae > Neodiprion > Neodiprion virginianus. The sequence continues at coordinate 30,203,914 of NC_060880.1, forward strand.
TACTTTAAATGAGTTTGCTTCATGAAAATTCAACAGGCAAAATAAGCAAATAGCCAATTGCTATTAAAATGTTGGCTTAATAATCTTGGGCCGTACACGATCGTTAAAGCGTTTCCCTTCAGATTTTGATCGGTTAATCAGGATTAGGCAATAGGAAATTCCGTACCCTCCTTCGAATCATTCAAGAAACAAATTTCACGCTCGTTCTTTGTCGATCGATACTCAAAGGATTCCACCTCCACGATCCGCAATATCACCGTCAAATACGGAGAAACCTCAGGTATCTGCTTCTACGCCCACATCCAGGCCATTATTTACTTTCAAAATCATATTTGTTTGATGTTTAGCTGGAATAAGGTATCAACCTAGGCTTAATCAGAAACCCATATGCGGCCATTCTCATGCATTGTACGGATAAGTAGACGCATACCCTGCTTATATGGTAATTGCGTATCAAACTTGTCTGAGAATTGCCGTTACACTTTCAAGTTGATTACAAATAGCCTCATAAGATCGCGATCGCTGACCAGTTTTATTCCTCTGCAGGACTTAAAAAAATATTTCATGCCGCACCGAACTAACGGACGAGTAATATATTTCCCTGGATTTCAAAATTACTCTTTTGGCCTCATAAAAAATATATATAGAAAAACGTGGAATATAATTCTCTACAACTTAATGAGTTTTTCTGGCCATGTAAGTAAAATTTAAAAAATGTGCATCAATCGTCAGAGGTTTCAATCCAACTGTAAGACAACGTAATCTGCACTTCTCGGAATAGATGAGTTATTTCATCGCTCGATTTATTTTTTAAGGATCAACTAACGGTTTATGACAATACTGACTTTGTAACAATTAACTTGTTCTTGCCTTATGCCTACAATCCGTTCCGTGGCCTACGTGAAATTGTAGTGATGAATTTTCTCGGAAGATCCTTTCAGCCTGAATGCGATTATAAACTCCGTTAGTTCATTCGTGTATCATATAAAGCAGTGTTTGGAGAAAAGTATTGCCTGATTGCGTTACCCTTACGTGCGCCAATTACACGGAAAAACTTTTGGTACAAGTATTTGTTTTATTGCGTATGCAAAATTGGCTTAAAATATAAGAATTTAAGGATAATCGAGGCATTGTTACAATTTTTCCTGTAATGATTTGAATTAATGATATTGTTTCATGCATTATTCCAATGTTTATGAGCAAGAACTAGTATAGTACGTTACAAATTTAAGTGTTACAAAGTGATTAATAAATAAGAGGTTTTGTAAAAATTATTCTGAGTGTAAGTATTCGAAATAGCAGAAGTTGTAAGCAATATACTAAACTTTACTATTCTCTACAAGAATTCTCTCTCTGCTACTGGGGTTCAAGAGAAATTCTAAAACTTTATCCTAAAAACGACCGAATATTTCCAAGTTGTTGCGAATTCAGCCGAAGGACCAAACGTCCAGACCGGCCTTAAATCGAGGACGCGCATTCTCTTATGTCATTGTGGTTGCGTGTACTTGGTACTAGTTGTGTGAATCCTACCCTCCAAACGTAAACGAAAAGTCAATTATTTTTTAAAGATATTTGTGGTGGTTGGACTAAACGGATTTCGTCGCAATTATTCTGATGAAAAATGTGTAAGTATTAACGAATTACGAAAGTAATTTGAAATATACCCCCCCTATAACACGTTTAGTTTTTAAGATTAAGAACGTTACATCAAATACCGGCTTTTTAAAATCTGAAACAAATTCTGGCGATTATTACGTCGAATGTTGAAGGTAGTATTGGTTTTTAGATATCGAAAATTACATTGTTGATTTAATAATTTATATGTACGAAGAAAATGTTCGATTATCTGGTCGGTGACTTCGATCCTGAGGTCCAGCTAAGCGTCGTTACGGCGACTTACAGTTTCAACGTGTAGTAAGTCGAAAATATCGTCAATTGGAACAAGTAAACCTTACGTATTGAGATTAAAGTGTACTGAATGATTTAGCGTTCTACCAAAAATGTTACGTTACAGGATTATGTCCTTCAGAGCTTAGATTCGGGAGAAGTAATAAATCCAAACAAACAACCACGGCTTCTCCGAGGCTGTCTGACAATCAGTCCCCTCTAAAAGTAAGTAAAACACAAAATTCGAAATCCTGTTAAAAGTTCTCAGTTTAGTACATTCGTATTTCGATATTCATTATTTCAATTTGTTTCAAATACTTTAATTATGAGAAAAGATAAATAGTTTCCAACATTTGAGATTCGAAGGAAGGAAGTCGATGAAATTTTTTAGTAATTTCAATTTCCTATATTTTTTTTCTTTTTCATTTACAAAAAATAAGTTTTGTAAAAAACTTTTTCAGCAATTTTCACTATCCCGAACACACTAGGTTGTATAAAATATACGATACTCAGAGTTTCCTTTGGGAAATCCTTACAAGACAAGACATAAAAAATGCTTTCGTTTCATACGTGAATAAACTGAGCGATGGAAAGTACTGTATAAATAAAAATTTGATGTGATTTGTTATTTTTATAATTATACGTCCAATATGGTTAAATAGAAGTTGTGAAACCATTTGAAAGCTGTTTGTTTTTTTCATTCGCCTGGTGTCCGTACACAGTTTACGCTCGCACACACACACGCTTGCATTCACTACTACACTATACTGCACACGGGTACGTATATATACATATATACATACACACACCACGTGACCTCCATTTTTTGTGTAGTGGTTTAGAAAGATCGCAACGCGTTTATACTGAAACGTACAACATTTAATTTCGCTCTTTGAAAAGCTCTATACTAATTTTTGTTATTCTAGTCCATAACAGATTTTGATATAAAGACTTACATACACTGCAATTGTTTTAATGCAAGATTCTAATATTCTCTTGAGTTATTCTAAAAATATATATCAACTCGGCGCCTCGGGAATTTTTGTAACAGTACCTCGATTATCCCTAAATTTTAATATTTTGTGTCAATTTTCCATGTGCAATGAAACAAATATTCCTGCGAAAAATCTCTCCGTGTAACCTGCCTGCACGCCCATAACAATTCTTGACATAGTGGAGAATTTGTGGAACAATAACGTATAAAAACTTGAAGTAATAAATGAAAAATATGAGAAGTACTGTTATAATGTCCAGACGTTGTAGCTAAGCAACGTGGATACATGGAATTTCCTTCGGTGAGCCGGTGTCGTTTTACATGGGTGTAAAATTGGCCACTTATCCTGGAATATTGTGCAATTTTCTGTACCAGCGAGTAGTGGCCTGTTTGTTTCGAACGTGAAAAATGCATCGATTGTTTTTCACTAGATTTCACTTTTCCGTGAATAACGGCCGAGTCGTATTAGCATGGATGTTTTATATCGGTCCGATTATATCATATAGTAGTGTATGTGATCCAGCACGATTGTGTACTTTGCAAACCACTCATCCACGATTTTAGCAATCAGGTATTTCGCCGATGGTAATCGCGAATCAGATATTAATCTTCATGGATTTGTCTAAATTTATTATTTTAAGTAGGTCAATTATTTTGTCTTTCCATATCCTGCAACGAAACCTTTTTGAATAGATTAGTCATAGCCGTAGTCGTTTATTCGGCAATAATCAAGCAATAAAATGCGGTTCACCATTAATTTGTACTTCGGAAAGTTTATTCCTTCACCTATAATTCTTTGGTTAATATTGCAAAGCTGATGCAATAAATTGAATGAAAATTAATCACTACCGATCTGTCGTGCCGCAGGCCATTTTTACAAATAGCAAGTAGTAGCAAATCTTTTTCTTGGATAATGACGATGAGCGCAATTTCGATTGTTGAAATTAAATTTCGAACCGACCAAAGAGTCGTGTACATTTCATTTGTTGTTGAATCGCTATAATTGCTTGAATTCTATCACTGCGGTACGTTTGGAGATTATGATAATGCACGCCCTCCCTACGTATAATTAATTCTGAGAAGATCACTTGACACAGAGGTTTTAGTCTTGTACTCAGAAACTCAGAACTTGTCTCTTTTTCCTTTATCTGCGGTTTAGAAAGATAATGTCACCATCACGCATTAAAAATTAATAATAAGACTCTGTCATACGTATGACATAAAGTTTCGATAAAAACTGGTCAAGATATTGAGAGTACTGAAAATTTTATTACAGCTTGCAATAGAAACGAGTCTATTTAATCGCCAAACTACAGACATTGATACATAACATAGACTGAGAATTAAACCTTTTTGCTCAATGGACTAGACTCTGATGTCTCCACAGCGAAATCGTCCGATATGGCACAGGTATCAACTACAAGTCTGGGGTGATTGATATGTGTGAAATTCGCGATTTCTTGAAGACATCATTTATTGTCCTGTCGGTCAAGGCACGAGCGGGATACCCAGAGCAGTCTTAACTTTACTCGCAACTCATCGTTTCGAACATGCTAGTCATCATATCGGATCAAGTTTTATCGCGATACAAATATTTTGTTCGCGATTTTTGCCAACATTTGTTGCCTGTTTCCTCGGACAACGAGTCATTGTCGATTCTGCAATACCGATCGTCTTACACTGCCACGGCCTGGTCTCAAAATTCTTTGACGTACAGATGTGTGGATAAATTATATATCATGTTGCATAAAGTTATCCGTCATTATATCTTGCAGCTACAGTTATTATACAGGGTGTTTGATAAAAAAAAATGTGTATTGTACATCGTTTTGTGTTTTAATTCGCTACCTGAAAAGTTCATTGTGAATAGACCGAGTTTACACCTCTCAACATTCCAGACACGAAAAAAACATAACTGGATACTTGGATCGATTTATAGGTTGGTCATTCAAGTCATGGCTATACTCGACCTGCACCATACTAGGGTGTAACTTACAGCGGAAGTACCTTGTTTTAATTTTTTCTTTCATGGCAATCATTCTCTCATCTCGACATGTCTTCTTTTCGATCATTCTCTACGTTTTAATTATGTGACAATTCTCTCAATGGAAATTGATTGCACAGAGAAGTTCTAAACAGCTAATATTCTTTCCAGCATGTTTTTGTAGGACATTTAATAACAAGAATGATACACCCAATTAAGAATTTTAAGGTGAAAAATGCTTTTTTAGCCGTAAATAACTTTGCAAGAATTTTGACGACCGTAAACGTCTCAAATTTTTATAATGAATTTTCCTCGACAAATAGTCAATTATAATAGTATATTCTGTGGTGAAAGTTATTCAATTGAAACATTATATGTGTAAACTACATATCATTACACATAATATATTATATTCATTTACAATTTTGATACGGCGCTTGGCTGGATTCTGTGACTAAAAACGAAGGATTACACCGCGGATCTGAGGTACAAAAAAAAAGAACTCGTGACACAAAGGTACGTGAGGTATAAAACCGTGATCGTTACTTCAGCTGTAAAATAATAATCCAACTTTCCACCCTGTTAGGTACGTCTCAGCGGTGCATGCGATTATTCGCTTGTGCTAATATCTATTGGCTATTAAATGTAACAAGTACCTACAGGTACAACATAACGCGTGTATGTAAAAATGACTGTACGGTATACCTAAGATGTATCATGTAAATAGTGAAATATAAGATAAACAACATGCCCTGGCTCGAGGAGAGGACCCTGACTCTGTTTGTACGGGACACAGAGGTCCGCCGGTACGAACCAGGAGTGCGTGAACGCGGGGTTGATGTTCAGGGCCCCGGCGCCCCCTTGATGGGGCCCACCGACCCCGACGCCGACGCCAACGCCGACCGGACTCTGCCTCTGGAAGCTCCCATAGTCGGCCATCGCCACCTGATACGGCAGCATTCTTCGGCCGTAGAAGAATTTCGCTCTTCACGACCCTCCGACACCACAGCTGTGATTCCTGTCCTTCTATATTTCCCCGTTCACTTATCTCTCTACCAGGTATTATACGTGTATCCGCACCATCGAATAACACCTGTCGGCTTGTCCTGCACAATAAATATGGCGATCAACGGATCTATCACACACTGAATCTATCACCCTCGCGAAAGATCGGCTCGGACCCCAAGGAGCCGCCCGCACCTTGGCTTCATCGTCCCGGCTCTCTTCGGCGAGCGATCGGAAAATAGGAATAAAACCGGGAACAACCGCACTCTGCGAGTAAGGGATACGAACGAAGATGGGATGAGATAAGATGAAGAGAAGGGGATGAATAACCGCACAAACCGTTAATTCCCGCACCCGATCCTGTCTCTACTCAGAGCCAACTAGTCGACCCCCGGCATGGCGGAAACGGAGAGGGCCGGGTGTTTCTCTTTGATTGCGAGAGCGTGTAAACCGCGGTATCGCGGCTCGCGTCGTCGCGTTAACGCGTGTAGCGATCCCCCGCGAACGATGCGGGTGGGAGGACTGGACGGGACTGTACCTCGGTAGCCGCGAGGCGAGCGTCGCCGAAGAGGAGTCGAGGAGAGGGCGCGCGCCGGTCTCTGGGCGGAGCTTTTCGCGCCTTCCGAGCTTTCGGACCGCCCCGCGTTCTCCGGGTCGCCTCGGGACCACGTGGCTCCTCGTCGCCTCCCACGCCCTCATTGGGCCTGCCGCTTCGCTACCGCGACGGAGGGAAACACCTCCTCCTTGACAACGGAGGTAAACAAGTTCCCTCGCGGGCGAACCTCTCGCCAGGGTCCACGAGGCTGATCCGCGTCCTTCGCCGCGGGGCATCCTTACCAAGGGCCCACGTGCATCTCGGGGATGCTTTTTCGAATCGATCTGTCCGGCCGATTTGACGAGGGGACTTTACTTCGGGCTTCGGGTTTTTTTCTTTTTTTTCATTTTTTCTTTTTATCTAAAATTTTATTAGGAACTGTAGTCTGCTTTTTTTCATACGATGTACAGAGAATCTAAAATTAACGCCTATCTCATATATCATATAGTAGGTATAGAGGATATCCACGAAATGAGGAGCGTTGAAGAGATTTTTTAAATTATTTATCATTCCTCATTTTGTACTTTACTTCTCTTTTTCGAGAGTGGTCAGATCTATGACTGTGGACAATTATTGGTTCACATAGGTATATCAAGTTGAGAATTGTTCGTATAAGTTACGGACACACTTATTGTGAGAATTACAATCTCTTCCAATTATACTCGCCTATACCCTTGCATTCCGTCTTTACAATACCTACGTACATTATCGAATCAACTGAGAATCCTTTCCCAAACTATTCCGTTATGCATTTTGTTCAGAATTTCTTTAGCCCGTTGTATGTCCGCTGATGTAATAAGTACCATAGTATTCATTGTAAGCACTAGCTGACAATGAAATTCTTTTTTTAATTTTTTCGAGTGTTGAATAAAAACTTGACTCAATTATAGCGTGCATTTAAAATACCCTCGGTATAATGACCACAACGTTTCTTCGTTACAGGTAATATGCACGGAGGTTGACAATCACTTGATAATCGTGCAATTTTTAGTGAAAGATTTACTCGTAGAGTGCTCAGTTATTATACCGGAGAATGCATTGTACTTGTGACATGTAAACACGCTCCGTAAGAGTAAATTTTGCATTCAAATATCTCAGAGCATAATAATATGTCTCAAGATCCGTTCCCTTAAACGTTTATAATGCAAATGTTAATCGCTCGAGTGTCGCTCGTAAATAACTCCAAGTCCAGCCAGTCACTGTGAAGTCAGTTTGACTTGACCCCCGTGTACTTCTTGACGATATGTAACGTCCCTACGGATAATACACATATGCGAATTCACGTATAATGCCTTCGTAAATAATGATCATGCTAGGCTGACAAAGCGATTGTAGAGTTGGTGTACCAAAAGTCTTTTTTTTTCCTCCAGCAAGCAAAATGGATACCTATTTTAGAACCGCGGTTCGCCCAGTATTGATAACTTTTTCAAACGTGCCCTTCAACCTCAATCGAAAATGCGATCGAACGTATCGACACATCACGAGGGACTTGTACACCCGTAGTTTAAACAGTTGCATCGTGAAACGGTACCCACTATAGCACCGCGTACTGTTCCCATGTCAGACCGTCCAGGAAGAAGCGAGACTGCAGTCCATCATTGCTAAGTGCATACGAAAAAGTCATCCCGGGGCTTTTGTTATTCATCGCCAACCCCATGCCAGATTCACCGTCATAACGTACACCGGTTAGCCGTTCGTTTTGTATTACACAACCGCGACTCGCGTAGTAAGAATAATCGTTAAGACATTATGCCGCGTCGATTATACGCGCAGTTTATACTTTAACGATCAGTCACGGACTCGGGATCTGCCGGCCACATGCAGTTCTTTCCTCAACACGACCTACCGGACCTCTTGAACGCTAAATACTTTTGTCTACACCGTAGTATACATGCTCTACCGAATGTTTAAAGGCCAAGTATAAAAGTTTCAAACAGTTTCTGCATTGGAAGAAATAGGAACTATACCGATGAAATCATTGAACCGGTACAGTGTACGACCTCTCAGTTCTTAAAATGTAGTCATCAACGAATCGGTACAGCCTTGACTTCAGTAATAATTCACGATAGAGCACATTGTGCTTCGTAAGTTCCCGTTGCACGCTACTGTATAAATATCCAACAATGAGCTATGCAGTGGCAATGTGTAAATACAGTCGTGGGCATTATTTTTACCTGAAAATACGCTCGTTGGTTAACTTTATTCCTTCGCCGTGATACATTGATCAACGTGAATCATCGCGATAATAAAATTCAACCATCATCAACGAGCTTTTTTGTTGTTCAAAGTGTGACAAGATTTTCATCACTAATCCTGACTCTCCATGATGTCCATCACCGCAATTGGTATGTTTCGCTGTAAGACAAGGTCCGATTGGTAGTCGCTGAGTGCGGAGGCTACGCCAGCGATCCGTACTAGGGCAATCAACAAGTTGTTCGTATAAGCGACGAGGCTTACCGCGGTTCCCTACCGCGATAACAACTGCGGGAGCTGTACGAAGCGACCCCTGACTGTGCCTTCCCTGGGTCGAGCATGCTAAATGCTTCCGTGGAGCTTGAGCTTTACAGGTATGCACCTCAGCACTCAGGGTTGCGATAGGTGTTCACATCTTTTTTCTCTTCATGCGTTTGTGGAACGATGCTTGCACTCCTAAAAGCACAAGCATGATCCTGCGTTGGTGTATCGTTCACCGAACGTAACCCGAGGTATAGCTGGTAGCCTAGTCTAACATCGAGTTAACCCCAACCTAACCTAATCCTGCACCAAGCCACCCTGACTTGGCTTGGCTCGTTCAGAACGGACGGGACGACGAACACGCGGCGTATCTTAATGCGGATCAGACCCGACGCAAAAGTTATTCCATGCCTGGGAATTAGTCCGTGCAGGTTTATCAGACCTGTGCTTTCACAAACTTGCTAAATTAATAGTTCTCCTGCGCGATACGCCGCTCCTAGAACACGGGTCGTGCGATTTTGGGTTACCAAGGTTTACTATATGCTGGTTTCTATGGAGGTACTCGCATCGGCAAACGTTATAATGCGTACCGCGATTATTATACGTGCTCAGATCCGCGGTAGAAAAAACACTTGTAACAATTAACCTCATGTCGGAGAGTGTGATTATATGTAGGTACACTTTACAAGAGGCTTTTCTGGTACTGCGATGTGATTCTTCGTTTGAAATAAAATATCATGATAATTTGAAAATCATGATCTGCAAGATGATGCGGCTCACGATTAAGGATACGTTCCGCCGGAAGTAAAGGCACTAGTTGGAAATCAGCTGAAAAGTTGACGAGATTTAGGTCTCTTAGTCTTGCAGCATTCCAGATTTAGAACAGGTCTTCTATCCTCTGTCAGCTGAAAGTAACTAATATCGGTGCTAACTAACTTGAGCACAGTTATTTGTCTGATCAATTGACCTTGAAATGGCAACGTGATATTGATTACATCTTACAAATTCTGAAAATTAACTACAAGCATGAGAAAAACATTATTATAACTAAATTCTTTTGAAAAATGAGACATACACCGTTACACTGGAGGATTTTTCCAAGTCTCACAGGTGTATGAACTTAAATACCCGTAATAACTTCCGCAGTGTAGCATTTTTTACACCTTTAGCTGAGTTACAGATACTATACATGGAGATATTAAAGACGTTCGTATCATAAAGGACATTTTCGAGTTGCGATTACCGATGATCTATTACATACCCACAAATAGTTATGCACGCTGCGTGCGGTAAAGCCAAAAACTTCGCATCGCATCTCAGTCCTACGGGTATCACGAAGTGTTTGGAACATTTCTGTTTCCACCTGCAGCACAGCCTTGGTGCGATTCGACCAGACACCGTGCAAGAATTGCGTTCTGCACTGAATGGAAAAGGAACAAAGATCCGGACGTCACGAGTTGGTTCATTTTAACCCGCACTTGTTTCATCCGCGGCGTGTTCGAACGTCTGTGGTCTTCCGTGAACCGCGTATCCGTCTGGAGGACGTATTTCAATCCCACGGCAAGGTCAGAGGAGAACAATGATCCGGCTGGAGAAGTACTGTTGCCGGTCCAGTTCGACCTGACCTATAATAGCGTAAACTGTAGGGCCATTCGAAGCGGGTCCCAGCGGCCGTCGATCCCTTCGTCACACTCGGCACGGCTACTCTTGAAACACAAGAGCCAACCATCCAGTACGCGGTAGGGCCATGCAGGGTTCGAGTCGTGGGTCTAAATGAACCAAGGGTTTTTTGTCGCCGTGGTGAAGTCGTGTAACGTTGCCGCTCGCATCGGGCTGGATACCCAGAAGAACGCGGTACCAAATCCACCTTGACTGACCGGTAAATTCATCGGGGTTGAAACCCGAGATTGTTTGAGAGCATGAACACGCCCTAACCGTCCGCTATGTAATCCGGATCCACAGCTCTTTATACACCACGAGCTCTCTTGTGGTTTACCTTATTTCGAAATTCGGTTCATTCGTATCACACGGACCTCGCCTGGGGCTCCTCGACGAAGAATTACTGCTCTAATAGCTGCATTTCTGGTGTGATTTCCATCCACGTAATATCGCTGAGCGGTATTCGGGCAATATCGTTTGATGCCTAATTCGGTACAGGATCGAACCGATCGCGAGTAAATCGGCTTCTCGCGGCAGGTATATAGTTATTTGCTTTCGTTAGACCGTTATGTATTCTTCTTTCCCGGTTAACTACCTCTCGCAAGTTTCCGACCAACCGTTCGGGTCAGCTCCCTCTGCATACCGCTGTGCCCATGCCGAGACGGTGTATGTATATATATATATATATGTATGTATACAACTATATATATATATATCTATAATATATATATATACACAAGCGACCGTGCAACGCGAGTGTCACGGTTCGATTCCACGGGTATTAGGACGTCTCTTCGGGCGGCTGACACTCGCCAAGCCATGCGTGGCACCGATGTCCGTTTCTTGGGTGTTTTTCGCATCTATGCTTGATTAGCTGACCACTGGACCGGGATTACCTCTCCCGGTGACGTTATTATATTATATAAAATATATATACACGCGACCGAAACTCTGCTGACAAAGTTTGACTCGGTGATTTCGTCTTACAGTCGTCCAGATCGATATTGTAGCGTGATCGATGTCGCGCCACGTAAGATTCCTCGTTCGAATCTCACCCTCGAAACGTTTAATTTGCTGAAATATACCGTCGTCGGTGTAGAGCAGCATTATCATAAAATATAAGATGCATACTTAAATGTAGGTAGTCGCGAAGCGTACATTATACGGACTACGAGGTTCATATTTATACCGACGCGGATATCAGTAATCCGTAGAGTGTCTAAAAACCTGCAGTCAGGCAGCAGCGTGGTCCAAATCTTCTAAGCTAATTCGTGTACGTGGCCATCGGAAAATTTAGTGGTGAGGCATTCGAGAGCGGGTACAGGTACATCATGGTATAAGAAGTAAATGGAATTTAACGGTTCTCCGGCGAGATGGGTAATCCGAGTTTTATACAAAGCCCGAGTAAGCACTGCACCTCCGCCCATTATAGCTGATCCATGGGTGCTTGCATCGGGCATTGGGCGTTAAGGGCCGAGCCGCGTTGCAGTAAAAATTGTAGATCGCAGGGCGTTACGATTCTTATTCCGTGTACGACATCGTCTAACGCGTAGGTAGGCAGGGTATACCTAGATGTGCCTCGACGACGTCCGTGCCTCATGCCGATTCCCTTAAATCGCAGGTACCGATAAACCTGTTGAGAATAAACGGACGACGGAGACCACGAAGCTGCAAGTGAACGCATCCCTCGACAAGGTGGACGCACCGCAGTCAAGGTGCACCGTAGGTACCTCCACGAGATACCGAGCCAACAGCGTTGACTAGCAGCACTTAGCATGCATCCCCCGCCATCAAGGAATCCTTATTGTATCGTTGCACGTGAGCGTAATGCACAAATATGAACCGGCCTGCGGGTTTCTGCCTCCGTGTCCCCGGGCCGAAGGTGCCTTCCCTGCAGTCTGTCGGTCGGTGCTGTTGCAGCCGGTGATAACTTCTTCCTCATAATCATACATATGGATGCCTCGTGTTTGTTGCCCCGCAGCCTGTACCCATGCACTTCCATGTTTACTCGATCACCGCCCAGGCATTGTCTTCCCTCGTATAAAAGTGAAAGAAAGAAAGAAATAAAAAAAAAAAAAAAAAACACGTACACACCACATACGTATACAGGCACACAATACCCAAGCATATTATTTCAAACAGCCTAAACCCTGCAGCGCGCCACGCTTTAGGACCTTTTCTATTACTGTCCGTGCACACGACATCTCTGTCGGTTTTTATGATCGCGGCTCAAATGAACCGCCAAGTTAGAAACAAACTGCTTGTTTACCTCGTGCGGTAAGCGTACCAAAATTGTTGCATTTCCCCTGATGTGTTATGCAATAATTGGGAATCTATCTGAAGTACGACTGGAAAGACAAGTACTACACGTATAGATGAGTTTGTCAGCTGCATAATTACCCGTAATTGGGATTTCGCGGCTTCTGTTACGGGATTATTGATAACGGCGGTAGTCGCTTAAGGTCTGGCCGCGGGGATCCCGAGGCATATTACAATCCTTCACCTCCTCATCCGGATAATATCCCTTTTACGCGTCTATAACGATCGGTATCTCTAACCCTTGCCGCGGCCATGTATCAGCGCGGACATAAACGTCGCCCAGTGGGTAAAGAAAGGCCCATAAAATCCGCCCTCGTGGACGCGATAAGAGTTATCTCAATTCTCTAATTGAAAGTTAATTGGTCCACCGGTTAGTCGAGCACCGAGGTCGGCGGTGGTTTCTCCTCTGCGACTGCGGGATGTCCCGGCCTAGGGCGGCAATTTAGGAACACCGTACCTACAATAACGAGCCCCCTATCTTACGATGCTCGCTAACTACCCACACCGGCGAGGCGTATTCGCCTACCTGGAGCAACCCCACGTCCTCGCGATAAACTACACACCCCCTCTCACCCCACCCCCTTTTTGCGTAATTCGCCTTGTTGCGAGAACATTGCCGGTGTGTACCTACACCCGATGCCTGCGAACTCCGCAAAGCAGGTACGTACGTACGTGTGTTGCAACGTTGCTGCTGCAGCTGAGACCGATTCTCCGAAACAATTATATCCGAACACTTCGTCTCGGATATAACGTGAGTTTTCTTGATTTTTTTATCGTGAAATTTGAATTCGAAATTAGTTAGTTCCGAGGTAAACGATAATATATTCTCCCTGCAGGAATATTTTGTCGAAGAGAGAATGCGAGAGGCAGAAACCCGGAGATACATCGCTTCCGCTAAGTCGCTCCTCAAGGTATTGCAAGCGGGGTGCAGGGCGGGTGGGAGGGAGGGAGGGAGGAAGACGGGAAGAGCGGGTGGATATGTATATACGTATACCTGCGGCAAAAGCCTTGCGTATTCACTGCAAGTCCTTCGTGGAATGCGAAAATACACAGGTCTTGCACGGCGACGGACCGCGGGCCTCTTGTAATTTTTCAAATTGCGTCACAGTCATTCACCCCCCGGGATCTCCGTGGCTCTCCTGCAGGATCGGGCGTCGTCGCGCCGCGGCGTTCAACCGAGAGCCGATTCCAGCTGCAGGGGAGCCGCCGACTAACGAGACGCGAGTTATTTGAGGGTCTGAAGAGGAGTCGGAACAATAATAATAATCAAGTAGGTACAATTCGCGTTTATTGTCGGTGATTATTGCCTTAGACCCTCGAGAGCTGCGGAACGTGTGATAAATAATAAAAAGCATCTGATCGCGGGCTTGCATGTATTTATACGCTGCAACGCGATTTGGAGCGACGGGGTATTTTCAAAATAATAAGCGCGCGCCGCGGGTAAGAAGTTTGCCGATAGCGCCACTCTGGCTGTCCGACAGATAAACTTGTGAAATATTCAGCCCACCCAGCTTCTGCGGAACCCCTTTTATAAATTAGATCGCGATTATAATACTGCTGTGAAATTAGGTGCGGGCACCAGCGAGACATCCCCCATTCCCTTATTCCTTTCCTCTCTGCTTCCACCCCCTTTCTCACCTTCTCTTATTTTCTGCATTCTTTTCATTCGTTATACGCATGCGGGAATTCTTATGATAAGATACCGTGGGCTTAGAACTGTATATACCTAGAAGTTGGTCGATTGTAACAAAACTACCCAAGCTTCCTTCCACGCTGATGATATGAGTCAGATTTTTATCATATTATATGTAACATAGGTACTGGTTACTCAAGATGAAATTAAATTTCGGTGAAGCAGTTTGAGGATTTCGGTGTAGATTCACTTGTTCGAGGAATCGGAGGAAACACTAATAGGATACGAATATCATAATGGAAGGCCAAATGTGAAAAATTGTTTCCTTCGAAATCCCTCCTCCAAAATCATCCAACTTCGATTTTGGTGACCGGACCCTCGCAAATCCGACGATCATGGTCATCGTTGCAATAACTTGTCACAGAAAGGAAGAATTTGTCGACGGGAAGAGGAACGGGACATGCAGCGGCTGGGAATTGATTGATAAAAAACGCTGAAGCATATGCGATGTGTCGATGGTTATTATAGGTATCGGGTGTATACTGGCCGGACTAATCGTCTGCCTGTGGGACTGATGCTGATGGATGGCGCAGGACCTCGAATAACATCAGTCAGGGTCGCGTTCTTCGAATAACTTTGCCTATGGGTTTCGCATCGCACCCTCGTGGTCGACGAGGGAAGAAAAAAAATCGGGTGCAGGGTATCGCGCGCCCGCCATTATAATTACGTTTGTCTTCCAATTATGCCTGTCGACGAGAAAGATTAGCGCTACACCCTCCCAGCAGCATCGTTGTTCTGGCAGGCAGATATTGGTGTAATTTCTCTCTCTCTCTCTCTCTCTCCGTCTGTCTGCTTTCTCTCTTCTTCGTTCTCTCCTTTTTTCCGCTCCTTTTTTTTCTCTGCAACGGCAAAGGAAAAAGAACCCCTCGTTGAACGCTATATATACCCGATGCTCAATACGTCAGGGCCTCTCTTTCTCCCCTGCAGTTTTTTCTCTCGCTCACTCGCGCGCCCCGGCCTCACTTAATTATTCCAGCTTCTGCTCGCCCCCTCCGCCCCCCTGCCGCACCCCCAGAAAGAGGCGGATTGGTGTAACTTTGTTTCGACGAGGACGACGCGGGGAGCCAAATTGTCGTTGAGGGACTATTTGTCTAGACTACCGCCTCCGTCTCTCGCCGTTTCTCCGCGTCTCTTACTGGCATTCCATTACGCCTCCCGTAACCAGAAATTTACCCGACTACGTTGCTTTGGACGCATTGAGTCGAACACCTCACTCTTCGACACGTATCATCTAAGCCTCGTTCACCGAGTTGCTTAGCTCTGCTGTTGTTCGCAGTAACAAATTACGGTATTGTTCCGTTTGGTCCACAACCAATTCACCACGGTTACATACGTGTCGACTCTGATGTGGAGAATCAGGTAATAGTGTGAAGACGCGTTGGTTCGTCAAAAAATTTGCAACGTACTTCTACCGCCTGTATCTTGATCGAGCAGCTTACTCGGTTCCACATTAGATTTCGTTTCAGCTTCTTCGAGTGTCGTTCCGGGTATCGCACTTCTACTTGTGAGAGAAGAAAAAGATGGCGTATTTTTTTTTCTTCAGACTTGTTACCATCTAAAGCCATTGTTCATGTGAATATACTCTTTGATCGAATCTCGTAAGAATATCGGGACGAAGGAAAAGTTTCCAACGACAATATCGCAGAGTATATAGGTACGTGTCTCATGTCTTCTCCTCGATGTATATCCGCAACGAGCGTATTCCATACGCATGCACTGTAAGTCGAATAAAAAACGTAGGTAGTAACTAACTTGCAAAGTTACCGTATCTCACCGTAATAGCGTCGTAAAGCTGCAGAGGTGGATTGGCGCGGGCATCGTCGTCACGTGTAGCTAATTGTGATGCTTGATCGCGATTCAAGGGAGTCAGAAGCCAACAATCGGCCTGTCAATTTAAATCTCCCGAGTGCGTTAAGCGCCGTTGCACGAAGAGACTGCAACTATATACGTCTGTAAAAACGGAATCGTCGCGATGCCTGCACGTAGTTTAGTCACCGCATAGACGGCTCGGTGTAATTCTAAATGTCCGAAAGGGTTTACCTCCGTGAAAATTGATTTGTTCATTTGCCTGTGAAATCTCCAGCAGCGCGTTTCCTTGTTCCTTATCGTCGAATTAACTCCGACGGACACCGCGAAACGATCCGAGAGCCTAGAATTTGGTCGGAAGAATCTTCTGAACATCAAACTTGATATGTAATTGATTCGCTTTTGTTTCGAGGATGCTCAGAATGCGGCAACGACGTGAGTCAACCGATGACGTGTGCGACGAGCTTGCGGACGCACAGCTGTCATGTGCAGGTATTTGCGGATTCGAAAAAGACAATGGTTCACGACGTGACTAATTTTCAATTACCGATTCGTTCTTTTCAAACGATCGTCCCCTTTTTACGCGCGCGTTATTAATAGCTCCGCTATTGTGACGAGACTAGTACATAAATAACGCCTTCTGAATCGATTGAAACGTGCGAACTTTATACTTCTGCCAAGGCAAAGATGTTCCTTTACGTTGGGTCCCTGATCCACTTGGGTCGTGAAATTTCCTCTTCAACGGACTGACGATGGGTCTGAAATACGTACCAATAAAACATACGAGCCATCTTAGGTACAAATTTTCCAAAAACTTGCGGAAACACCGTTTTCCTGCAAATCTTTGAGCATATAAGGTGCGCAGAGTGAAACGACGAACAAGGAAATTTGGCCCGCAAGAGGCCTTATCTCGAAACCGGTGCGAATAGGGGGAGGAAACCCACTGTATATACAATGGGGCCGATTTTGGCTTGGAATCTGGCTGATCAGTCGATCCTCGCAGTTGATTAGACTCTATTTACTCGAGGCGAGTTTAGCGGCTCCCACCCGCCACCCGGTCCACACACATCGCCCCTTTGCGGCCAATCAACCCCCATACACAGGCACGCATCGCTGGGAGCCCTAGGCCACGTATAGACTGTTTCAAATGTCCCCTTCTCGGTCGCGATTCGCTCCCTCGGCAGTTTTGCCCCAAGTTTTTGCGTTTCAGTAGTGCTTTCGGGTACGCCGGGTATATTCGGGCTTTTGACTCGGTACGGAGACGGCGAACACGAGGATACGGGAGAGAAAAGTATACGCTTACGGTGAAAATTGGGCGCACGAGGTGGGTTGGTTTTGAAACCGAGGGTAGGAAGAAAGCAGGCGGAAGCGGCCAGCTCAGATGTGCCGATGTGCAGTACAGGATTGCGGGGCACACGGCATTCAAAGACGCCGGGTAGGCAGCTAGGCTCCACTGGTCGGAAATGGGGACCAGCAGGGGACGAAATAACAGGGCTCGACCCTATCGACGCGGAGCAATCAAATCCCCCTTCAAGAACACACTGGCATTCACTGAACTTTAAAATCAAATAATGTCTATTAAAATAACAATACGCGACCCGTGTCCCAGGTTAAACATTGTTTCACTGTAGAGACATACTGCAGGCCATTTCCATACCAGATCGGGTTACCTTGATCGAGTTAGCTGCCTCGAGCCCACTAATGTAACCAACGCATCCTCCACTCTACGACCGTACCGCTGTCCTGCAACTATATATGTATCTCTGTTAACATTAACCGTGACGGCAAATATTCTGATTGGTTTGCGCAGCGGTAGCTCACGGTGATTATAATCAATAATCGTTGTCGGTCAGGCCTTTGGTTTTCCCCGTACCGACGGACTCGATCACGTATTTCGTTGCTATCGGTGGCTCGGATACCTCGAGGTTACAGGCGCTCGTCTCGGCGGATCCACGCTCCGTGACACTTGTATAAGAGGCCGAAACGCTCCCCGTGATTCCCTCGGGAGCGGAGGGCGAGGAAGGGCGCCAAGCTAGGCCTTCGTCTCCATTGTCATTTCAGGAGGAAAGGTCCAAGCTGCAGCAGACATTAAACGCGGGTGAACAGCTGATCGGTTCGTCAGCTGATACAGCCAATCGATCAACCCTCGCCCAGTTTTCGAACGATCGATGTAAGCGTACGGCGGCTTCTTTTCTTCAATTGAAATCCGATTAAACCTTCCGCACAGAAATTGGGTAAATTCGTACCTTCGACCCCGAAGTTCAAAGGCTCATCGGACAGTTTTAGGGTTGCAATTTTCATTTGCCAGATTCCAAAACAAATATACTCTCTAAATTGTAAGAGCAGCTTCTCGTCAGTCACGGATCATTACCTACTTGTGATAATGAAAATCACCTCAAACGTCACCGTTAAAGCAGTCCGCTATTTTGGTGTCTCGGACATCTTTACATACATCGTATAAACAATTTTGCGTTTCGAACCGTCATGCACGCGACTCAAAAACAGCTTCGGTGCGATGTACCTGAAATAATTCTGGAAACAGCATCTTCGGCGAAGAAGAATCGCTGCCGTTCATCCCTCGCGAAAGTGCAGTGTTTCCTTATTTATTCGAGATGGATTCGTGCAGTGTGACCTGAAGCCGAGGTTACTGCTAGCCATCTTCAGGATAATTCAATATCTCGGTCTCGCACCGCATATGCGGATCGTTTCAATCACATGTGTTCGGATTATAGAGTCGATCATACAACGTCGTTTCGGAACGGATTCTTTGAGCATGATAAATTCGATGACCAAGTGAAATCCCACAGGGTTGCATAGAGTCGGCCGAACGCTGACGCTGTACAATAAAGAATGAGGCAATGTGGTGTGAAATA
This sequence comes from Neodiprion virginianus, assembly GCF_021901495.1. NCBI lineage: Eukaryota > Metazoa > Arthropoda > Insecta > Hymenoptera > Diprionidae > Neodiprion > Neodiprion virginianus. The sequence goes on from NC_060880.1 coordinate 30,223,183, forward strand.
GCCAATCGCTCACCACGACAACCTGCACGACTCACCGCATACACTGGCTTCGGCCATTCCCTACGCGATGTCGCAGGTCTGGATTTTATACGATCGTAGCTGCTCTCCTCGGTACGATCCTTCTGACCTCTGCATTCATTCGCAGATCCTTTTCGGGTGATTCGTGTTATATGTTATAAAGAAGGTCAAGTTGGGTCAATTTCAAGCACGAACACGAATTGTCCTTTATAATTCGTCTATCTTTTGGAACGAAACAAGATGATTACATTAGACGGATCATTTCACGATTGTCAAGATGTACTTAGAATTTGTACTACTTTCAAAACATTCAAGTGGCCTTTCAGCAACCTGCAAGTTACGAAATCACCAATTTCTAACGTGGTTTATTTCGCAATGATTGAAAACGCTTTTCGAAATTGCCTTATTTTAATAATTTTCACAATCTTGATATAGTCGTTTAAGAATGACATGCATATTTTCTTTATTCACGTTACAATTCAAGGGATAAACATGAACCTGAATTTAACGTCACTCGGAAAAACACGTATCAGAACAGCTATAATTTTGCCTAAGCGTGTTGTAAATAAAACGCAACCACATCACAATTATATTTGCAGAAAATTTTTGAAAACAATACATTCCTTATCCCGACGAGAGTCCTTGCAGATGAGCCGTTTGTCGAATGTCGAGGATGGAATACTTGGGGATGGAAAAAGGCATCCAAAATGTTAAATATCTCGTATACGGTATAATAAGCGGTGCACGTGACTCGAGTAATTGGTTCGAACATAGGTGCCATGGGTAAGTTACGCACATTCGTACACACGATGGGAAATAATTTGCACCCGTCGCGAATCGTTCAATCCGTGTCTACAGACGGAACGGCGTGACACTGCGGCACGTCCACGTACTTAATACAGCTGCAGTATATGTGACGTAGTACACGCGCGTACATACGTGTGTGTGTGTATGTATATGTACATATTTATATTTATATTTATATATATATATATATATATATATATATAAGTATACATATATACCGGGTGGGTGACACGGTGCGAACGACAACCGGATGCGCAGCGAGAGCCGAGAGCCCCGATACTTGAACCGAGCTCCTCAGCCCTGCGCGGGAAAAATTGGCATGCGAGGCGTGCGCTTACATATTTTCGGTGGCTGACGAGTGGAATACCAATTCCGCTTTAACATTCCAATAAAATGCGGCCGATTTGTTTATGAGCGCGTTGCAAAGGTGCGTTTTTTTTATATATGCGTGCGCCCCGACGTTCCGTGTGTGGGTGCGCGTGTCGTAACTGAATGGGGAAAGAATCGGAGAGGGTCATGGGGTGGGGGAGGGGGTGTGGGAGGGAAGGGGATAAGGAGGAAGGGGAGGAGCCGCACCCACGCTAATGGCCACGCGAAGGCACGCCGACTGTCCGTATGACCGCTGCTGGATTACATCTACGCCTATACCTAACTAGGTATATGACTGAACGCGTGCAGGCTCGTTTCGTGGTAGGTGCGACACCCGCGTGGATCGAGCCAGTTTCGTGCCCGATGTCGCCGTCAGCCCTACTTTCGTTGCGACACTTTCACCAAGGTTCACAAGATTCCAAACGATGTGCGCTTTGCTGGATAGCCGACGTCGTTCCTATGCCGTCGGGACGCGGTTGAACCTTCGGGGGCACGTTTTTCAGGAGTGCAAACCGGCGTCACGTCGGCCATAAGAGACACGGACGTGTCGTAGTTTAGCCGGTAGTCGACGAGCGATGAAACGAGGGAAAAAATGTCTCGCGATTCATTTAGCTATCCGAAATATCGTCCGTTACCTTATGTTCATATGTATATGGTGAGATGACGAAAGCGATGTCAATTTCTTTTCAAACTTGTAAATGCTGCACGCGATTGCTGACTCCAATATTCAGCAGGTGTTTAGAAAGTGGAATTATGGTACCTAATAAAAATAATGATAATAAAAAATAAGATATTGGAGTCAGACGTGTATCTATTTACGATTCAAGATGAGTCTGGGAAAGGTATTGCACACGCATAGAACAAGACGTTATACTACCGCGTTTGACATGGCGAGAATCGATTGTGTTGTCGAAAAGATGTGATCGTTTCCGAGAATTTCTTACGACTGAATCTCTGAAACGGTGTAGATAAAAATATGAGATACGGATTTTAGTATGCCGAAAAGAATTGATCATTTATAGCGCACGTATTCTTGCGGATGGAATATACATATATACATATTTGCATACGCGGCTCGTATAGAAATGTATCTATTTGTCGTTTATGTGGAACACTTCGGCAATAGAATCTATTATACGCTAATAAAAATAAATCTGTTGCCTAATTCTTAACTTCTGGATAACGACCAACCCGTGCCTAACGATACCGTCGATTAATAATAAAAAATAGTGATAATAATACGACAACGCGTATAACGATTTGTGAAATCTTGCATTCCGCATCGCAGGGGTGTCTTATAGACTTTCGCCCTTTTTTCCGTCTGCTCGTGCGGCCCTCGCACTCCCCCCGAAAAATGCGAGTGCCATCAAGCTCATAATTTTGTGGTTCGCGGTATAAGGATCGGCGAGCGAGTCGAAAGCGAGTCGAGAGCACCGGGGAAGATGCTGGAGATAATTGTTAAATTATTATTTTTACTTTGCGGGGGCATCGTGGGGACTGTGCTTTGGCCGTAACTAACTGCCTGTCGGAAGAGGGCCGGAGGAGCAGATCTGGGCGAGGGCGACGCAAGACTCGAGACTCGAGACTCCGGGACTCCGTAGATGAGACAAGGGCACCGGGTAAAACGCGGTCCGTACCTACGACCAAGGACTCGACGTGTTTTTTAGCCAAGCAACACGATATTGTTTTCTTTGGCACGGTCTCTGATACCATCTTCTCTAGCTGGACCCCGCAGATGCAGTCGAGTCGACAAGTTTCGTCCCAGGTAGACGTCTTTGGTTGCACTTATACTCCTCCGCGTCCCTGATCACATATACATAATATATCTGCCGGAGTATTGTGAGGCGTTTTCAACCGCTGCTTTGCGGCTGCCACCGTCGTTCGTACATCATATACCTACGTATACGACTAACAAATATCGTTGAGTGAGAGATTAATTGATAAGATCAATTTTTGAATCGCAATTTCGTAGGCTAATGTAAAATAAATGTGTATAACAGAGACGGCAGATAATGAATCCTCGAATCGATGCGATGTGAGAAGAAAAAACTTCAAATCGTTTTATTCCCGTTTCTCGGAAACTTTTCAATTTTCAATTGCGGGAACGCGAAGCGTGAATACAGCGCGTGTACAGCATTGCACACAAGTAACGTCATGCATCCATAGTCGAATCGGCACGTACGTACGTGACTCGGCTGGACGAACACCGCGGTTGTCCGTGGTTACGACTGCAACGAGTCTGTCTTCTTTCGAGGCGTCGATACGATATTCGCGATCGGAGACGTACCTACACGGTGCACGTAGTGCAAGGCACGTTGCGTTTAGGGTAGGAAGGCGTGATCTGTAGCCGACACACGTGGCCGAGGAAGCAAAAGCGCGGGTGCGATTCATTCATTTTCCGTTGGTCCGTTGGAGCCGCGTTAATATACCGCTACCGCGTACTTGTGTAGCGGGCATATTTGTTTTTGAGCCACGTGCAGACGACGGCCCGGTTGCCCCGGTGCTTCGCAAAATCATTAATCCCGTCGGGTATCACCGCAAAGTCATGTTAGGCGCGAGAATTGAGGCATGCAGGGCATGCAAAACGGGCGTGTATGTATATGGGTGTGTGTATGTGTGCCCACCGTTAATGCCGCTGCAGCAAGCCTGCCCATGCATGTGCGTATATGATCGTTCGCTTCTTTGATTTTTCATCACGTTTCGCGAATCCTTCACGAGGTAAGAATTATACACACCTCTTTACATAATCCTTCCAGCGGTGGCACACATCCAGGCTACGGAATATCGATCAGCATTGACGTGGTACTGACCATCGTAAATTTAGTTCAAAGTTAAACCGTCACATTTGCTCTAACGTACAACACCTACATACCTTCCAACAATTTGACTCTCCTAATCGCGATGTGGCACCTATAACGTGTTACATTTACGTTTGACTAAAATTTCATAAAATGAAAAATTCTCGACTGTTAGAGGTTGGTGATTATTTTTTCGTAACGCGTGAAGCAAAATGATACCACTGCACGAAGACCTTTGCGGCGGCTAACCGGGGCCTGACTCAAGTAAGCAATATCCGAGCAAAAAGGCTTCCACCAGGGACTGACGACCGCATCAAAGACTCCGGCGTGAATACCGGCTTGGCGACCGCGGGAATAGGTGTCTGTGATATGTCTATTAGACCGTTGCGGTGAATACAAACAGAACGGTGGTGCAGGAAATCGGAAATTACGATATATATTATACTGCAGCATCCGTAGCGGTAGCAAAGTCTATAATATCCAAGACCTCGGCAGCTGAAACCTCCGCAACGTTGCACTGGATGAAGACAGGAACCGAGATACCCTGCGCGTATTCCTTCACCACCTACTCGTCGTAATCATTGAAGGACACGGTCTGTGTGCGTAGGTTCTACGACGATATGTGACCCAAGATGGCTTAGTTTCTCGTTACGACGTCCACCGGAGCGGATAGCCGCAAACCACAGCGGTTAGCCGCTCTTCACGTACCTAAACGTCGCGTCCGTACCGCTGTGTAAAAATGGCGTACCTACATCGATTCCATCCACGTCCATATTGTGGTCCACGCTCGCATACCTGTAGCCGTGTCGTGATTGCGGGGCGCAGTGGTGAGCTATTATCGGCCGAGATATTTGCCGCAGAAGCTTCCCTGCCAGGGTATTCCAAAGATGAAAATGTTCCCGATCAGGCCGCAATATCGCACAGTCGGGAGCCGTGAAAAATTTTCGAGTAAAGAGAGGCCTGAACGAGGAGACTGAGTCACTGGTAGTATCGTAATTGAGAGACAATCGAGCAGCAAGGAGTCCTTGGGGATTTCTTAGAGCGAGGACAAACGTATGGATGCATACATCGGTCCCGTCCGAATCGAGCTCAGGGTGTCAAGGCGACCTCGGGCCTCGAGGAAAACAGAAGGTCGGCCTTTGCTTGTTTAACAACAATGTTCACGAGCCCTGCTGGGCCAGACAGGTGGTCTCTTGCTTCGCGGTAAGGATCGGATCGGTCCGCTAAATTGGCGAGGTTGACCTCGAGGCGAATTTCCTACGAAAAGTAGGACCATTGGGGGTTTCGGTTTGCTCCAATTTCCGCCACATGGGGCGACTGGACAGCTCATGGACGTCGGACAGGGATGATTCACGTCAGTCTCGCCTTGGCGCATATAAACGGAGAGAAACGATGTCGCTGCGCTGCGCTGCAGTGTGCATAAGTATTACGAAGAAGAAGAGATAGAGAGAAAAAAAAAAGAAAAAAAAAAAGAAAAGAATAACGGGAAGAGCCGGTAACTGCGGTCCGGCGATATATCACGAGTCCGGAGGCAACGCGACACCCTGTAACATCTCTGTTAGCCGTACCGAAGGCGAGATGCTGATCTCCGCTTCATCCCCCGAGTAACTGTATTTTTGTATACTTGGGCGCTCGAGCCCCGTGCGCTTCGGAAGAATGCGAGCTGCGTGGACAAGCGGCAGCATCCCCGTAGCCCAAACACCCTTGCCCATAACCTGTTCGAGTTTACGAGCCCGGCTCGAGGCGCTCCTTTATCTGGGCTCCTCCTACCTTTCGCTTTCTCCAAAATTCACGCGTCGTTAGGGGTCGAAGATCTGTGAGACGTCCTCGGTCGCCAAACGGAAGCCGGTTGACCGCGTGGCGAAGGGTTTACAAAGAGCATAATTATCCTCGGGGGCGGTTTTACTCCGCGGCCAACTGTCCCCTTTAAGTATTCGGGCAATTTTGTGCCACTCGAAACTCTGCGGGGCGGCTCTTGGGACACCCTCACGTTTTCTGCGGGATGCGGTATGGCGCGCGTTCCGTCACTTTCCCATTTGTTCGCTCTAGTTTTTTGCATCGGTCACTTTCCCCGCACACTGCACCACTTTTACCCGGGTACATTTTATTGGGTGAAATTTTATGGGTTATACCTTGACCCGTCGGAGATCCGGCGAAAGATCGTCGATTTCAAAGAAGTGCACTAATTTAGGTTCGGCACAGCTTAAGGTCGACTTGTTTATTGCTCAGACTTTATCTCCCGCGGCTACCTACAGAATTTGTCGTCGAATTTTTTTTGGCGGGTAGCTTTCTCAATTTTCCAAAATCTTCCGAGCGGTTAGCTTTTCAATATTTTTTTCTACCTCATCCGCAGTTGTCCAGCTTTCTCCGCTGTATATAGGTATAATCACGCAGTGAGCTGTGTCTCGACTCGGCTGCGCAGCGGTATAAGAATCAAGAAAAATTTCAACCGTATAATATTTAAGGGGTGGCTCGTCGCGTGCAGGAAAACATAACGCATCTTTGATGCGATCCACGATACGGGGGAAACGAGAGTTATCATAATTCAAAGCCGTCAACCCCCGGCGCAGGCCGGAGGGCCCGAGTATACATCCCAACGGCGAGAGATCTAAGTTGGATCGGACGAGACGAATCTTCAGGAAGATCCAAGCTCAGGTTGAGGTGTACAGTTAGTCGGACGGGGGGTGAAGGACTGCAGTCAGATACGAGGGCGGCTGCAAGGTCGCTCCGTGGTTCTGGCCGCAAGTGCAGGGACGTTACGGCGCGTCGATGAATGGATGCGACGTCATCCTCCCTTTCAAGTTCCAGTTTAGGCCGGTTGTTTGATAACCACGCACACGCATCCTTTCTTTTTCCACTTCCTTTTCTCGTTCTGTGCCTTTTTTCCTCCCTCTTTTGCCTGATACCACGCCGAGATCCCTAACGCGGTCTCGTCACGTGCCTTGCTGCCACGTGAACTGGTTCTTCATGCTTTCGTGATGCACGCGCATCCTGTGGAAAAGATCCTAGTTCTTCCGTTTATCAGCTTTGTCCTCCTTAGATACGCAGATTGAACACTTTTAAATTGAAACGTGATTTCCAATCGATCGTTTCTTACGTCTGTGGCGAACGAATGACTCTTGAAATGTCTCGTGACCGCAATTTTTACCTGCATTTGAATTTTTCTCTTTCATTTCGTAGCGTGACACAGTTCAAATTTTTTTTTTCGATTTGACTAACCTACGTTCAATGCGATATAAAAATTAGGAAATATTGTAGAATAATGAACAAAAAAATTTGTCACATTAGCAAATCATCTCGTTTGCACAATTTACCTACTACTTTGCATTAATACTCAAGATCTCGTAGGTTGCATTCTTTTTACCGCATATAAGCGTATACCTAACAAAAATTACCATCACGCCTATTATTGTACAATTAAATAAATAAAGTGCTTATTATAAATGGCCAAGGTGATTGGCAAGTGCCCGTATTAAACAGCGTTAGTATACATATAAGCCGGTGGCTCGCAGACAGGGTCGAATACTTTGAAGTTTGCATTGATTGATCGGGTCCTCCGGGCAGTGCGCGGAATATAAACACACGCGAAGTATATTTATCATGTGAGCGGGCAATTTAGGGGCGATCATTTTTCACGGGGTTGGGTTGACTTTGGATCACGTGGTGTTATTGGCCGGCGGCGGGCCGATGTCACCCTCGCGGACCTTCATCCTGACTGATGGTCCTCCTTGACTCGCCCAACTTCACGTCACCGGCGCGTTCCTGTTCTCGCAGTTATTTGTTAGCGCACTCTCTATGCTGATCAGAAGACAAGATTCGATCACCGTGTCCGCGAAACCGAAGCCGAACCTGAATTCAGAATCCGGTGAGTCGCAGGAAACGTGCGATATTACGGTTTTGCAGTCTCATGTACACCGCGTTACTGGTACCTATAAATTATTTCTCCAAGTTTATATTTCCTCGCCTCGAGAAGCTCCAGCAGAGCAAAAAGAGAAGGGACTATTCCAATTAGGTTTCTCCAGGAGGAAGAGCGTGAAAGAGGAGCAAGTGTCCCTGCAGGCGGGTATATAGCGCAGATAAAAGAGTCCCAGATTCCGCCGTCTCGAGACTCCTGCGGGAGGAGGCGAGCTGTGTAACGGGCTGCTAAAGATAAGGAAATGAGGTGTCGCGGCCCGCGCTCCAGACCGGAAGGGTGTCTCTCGCCTCGCCGCCAAGATCGCGCCCCACTGGGTTCCCCCAATCGATGGTGTGTAGACCTTTTCGGACCGAGGGGCTTCACCGTCCGTTGATCTTCGGATACCTTTGGAGTCAAGCTCCCGTCTCACCCGACGTAGAATGACCCTCGGTCTGTAATAGATACGATCCCTATCCCTGAACGTGAACTGGACATGTGCATCGCGATGCGTTTCAAGGGGAGTTTAGATTTTTTATTTCGTTCCGCGCAAATGATCCCCTGACGTTCCCCCGTGCGTCGAAAGATCGATTGCCGTGATTTGATCAAGCGATGAATGAGAAACACCCTGTGTTTTCCTTATTTCTCTGTTAATATGACTGTTTGTACGGTATGTCATACGAAGCTGCACTGTAGGAGAATAGAAGAGAAAGGAGAGAAACCTTGAATTGAGAGTTGTAATAAGGTTGAGAGAGATGATGTCGCGTGGGAAACGCATATAACTACTTCCAGTCAGCGATATAACGTATCTCTGAATACAGCAGTAAAAGACAAGTGTAACATTCTATTCTAAGGATAGTTTCGCTCAGCGAAGTGCTACCCCGAGTTTATCGTCGGGAGGTATGCTATCGCCTACGATCTGCGTTTAGGAGGATTCCGTTTCAGTTAGTGCGCGTTCGCATGCACACAATAGGTGGGCACGTAGATTAGGTATACGTATTTGCGTTTATGCGACGGGTAATTGAACGAGCCAGAGGAGCTCTGCAATAATTAAATCTGCGGATTCGCGTAGAGCTAATCGTAAGGGTGGCTGCGGCGTTGTGTGAAAGACAGAGCGAGATGGGAACGGAGGGGGAGAAAGACGAAGAGAGAAAGGATGTTTATACCTATGTGAATCGAGATTACGGTCGAAAGTTATGAAACCGGTTAAATCAACCGAGAGATTAGATCGGCTCGGCCGCCGCCGAGCCTTTCCCAGTTATACGTTGCGTTAAGATAAGAGCTTTTGGGTAGCCTTCGAGCTTTTCGTTGACTTACGCGCACACGTGATGCCAAAAAACTGGACCGTATACCTACCTACAATACGTGGAAATAATAACAATAAAATTAACGATCACCGCCAATTTTCCCGTATAAGAAAGAATAAGACAGCGAGAGGAAAAAAAAAAAAATAAAAAAAAATATACAACCTTCTTGGTTGTGCCGATATTGCGTCCTGGCAGAAGTCACTTTCAATTTCATCCAATCTCATTTTCTGCCAAAAGTAAGCAGCTAATCTACCGAACAATTTTCTTTCGTGTTGTTTTCTTTTTTTTCCCCTCCCCCCCCCCCCCCCCCCCCACCCCACCTCCGACACCCCGCAAAAATTAGGCAAAAGCCTTCCGTGTTCGGGGATTCGGAAGATGATATTATCATTACAATGTCATTACATACAATTAGGTACAGGTTGCGTGTAACGGGGAGGTTATTCCGAGGAAAGGTCACCCCCGCGCGACACCCGCGGTTTACGGAGCCGTATGAATATCGCATCCCTCCACCTCGCCCCACGCCGTTCTGCCAACAGCAGTTTAAAGCCAGCAATCACATTGCATAATACTCCCATTAGATAACATAATCGAAAGTGGATTTATGCTGAGACGGTTGGAAATGGCGTGGGTTGACGGGTACCGGAGAGGAGGGAACGGGATGCTGGAAAGGGGGCGAGGGGGTAAGAGGAAGGGGGGGGGGGGACTCCCCCTTCGAAGGAAAAGGCGATGCTCGCGGGGTCTGCAGGTCTATATACTTCGAGCGAGGGTAATATATTAATGTCTGTAATATCGGAGATAATATTTATGGCCAATCGAATCACAAATACATACACCCGGTATTTCCCTTCAGTGCAGCCATCAGCCATCAGTTGAACCGTACGACGGTTTAAGGAGGATCGAAAAGAGATTGCCGTTGACTTTTCAAATTATACTAATTCTTTACCAAGTAATAGGAAATTAAAATTTTCATTTCTAATCAACTCAATGATAAAAGTCAAGGTAACTTGGAAGGGGGTTTGAAATTTGTTGAAATTGGAACGTACCGGCGAATACTGGCAGAGTCAAAAGTACAAAGTATTAATTGGCGTCTGACAATAAAATAAAATCCCTGGAGACTCATTGCAGCGGCAGCCTACTATTGTCAACTTTTCACAGACGTTCGGTTCGTTTAAATGCAAATCACAGTGAGAAACTTTACCAACCGCTCTTACGTCTCCCGGAAGAAGTCCCTGAGATATAAAACAAACCATCGTACTATAAAACGGGGATCCCGGCGTCGTTTCTTTCCCTCGTATCGTTTCATACATATACGTTGCAACGCTTTTTTCTACACGTATACGTAGCATGTAATACAGTACATCTTTTTATCACGGATACAAAAACGTGTTACACTTATTGTTAACCATTTTATACATTCCCACAGCCACAGCGACGTCGCTATTCGTTGTAGAATCAGCGTTTATAACGCTGGATTATATAATATTGCTACAAAGGGTGAAATCACTCATTTTGCCACCCTCCTTTATGATCTAGTAGTCATCATAGATGAAAGACTCATAAAAGATTTCATATGGCACAAAATGAATAAGGTTGCTGCGTTCACCAGTATTATTGTGAAAGCAGTCTTGCTTCTGACTTCACACTAGAAAAACGTATCACCAATAATGAAGCATTTTCATTGCTTAATTTCTTTTTTGCTTAATTGATCACTTCTTTCCGCTCAACGAATCCCGATATTTTCTCAATAACTCACGAGAGAGTTAAAACATTATATACGCAATTGCAGTTCTAACATTTTCCTCCTAAAAATAAATCGTTCTGCATATCAATACGAAAATGATAATGGTAATTGTATTGAAGACGGTGGAATTAACTAGTGAAGCAAATAATCAGCAGCGGCACTGTGAACATCTAGGTACTGTCTGTAATAAATAACGTTTGATAGGGTATAATAGTGTAGTTATGTACGCCCATGTGCAATCGTGGTTAACATAAAATAATGTGTGGTATCGAGCATAGGAGATATATTCCATTCGCGTTGTAGATTGCTTCAGCTTTCTTCGCATCGTTATATAGAATATCTTATTAGTTCGCACCATGAGGCGTATACATAAGGTACGTACGTGTTGAGATTAGATATGTGGAAAAAGTGAGAGAAAGGGGAGGGGGGTGAGAGAGAAGGGGGAGGGGGTCGAGAGGGGGGGAGACAGGAAAGAGGATCTGATTTATAATCGCTTCGCGCTATTTATATCTGACGTTTCTCTCCGTCTTTCTTTCTTTCTCCAGAAATCGAAGGGAGAGAGAAATAGAGAGCGAGAAAGAGAGAGGAAAAAAACACGAAGACGGAGAATCATTGTCTTCCCGCTTTGCCCCAGACCCAGTTCCAACCCCAATCTTTCAGTTGGAGTCGCAAGAGCCCCGTAACAGATGCACCCCACCACCGAGAGACAGCTTTTTAAACTCCCCAACCCGATGTTGCGAGTTATAATTCCCCCACCCACACTTCATCCCTTATACATCTGCTCCTGGATGTCCTGATCCTGGCAGTAACAGTCTCAAACGACCGTTAGATATTTTCCACCCGATTTACCCCCACCATCCACCCTACCGCAAAGATCGCATATGCGATACTCTTCGCGTGTCTGATTATTCGTCTGGATTTTCATATTTTTCACGTATCAGCGGGCAGTTGGTATATTGGTAAAAATAGGAAACCATCTCGTCTCGTAAAAATCTTAGCGTCGTTCATCGCCCGAGATGTTTGACCAGCAGGCGATTGGAATTGAAGAATGAGTGGAAAAGTCAGGCGGTGAAGGAGTATGAGAAACAGGAATGGAAGAGCAGGCACGGTGTTAACGACAAAAGCATCTTTCCAATTTGAAATTAATTAAACTCTTGATCGGGAGTTTGAATGGAGTCAATTTCACTTTTCTGACTGGTTGTTTTTTTACACGTTACCCGTGCTAGAGGTAAACGAGTTTTTCTTGTTCTAAGAGCTGCGGCTTGATTTATTTGGTAAATAGGTCCCGCCCGTTTTCACGGGCATTATAACTTTAAATAGTATCGGCATTGTCTAACGAACCCCGCGAGGAACGTACGCCGAGACGAAGGAAGCTGCACGCGCTGTCAAAATTAACACCGGGAACTACGTGCAGCGATCGGAGAGAATCGGACGGCTCAGAATTTACATTTCACTGTGCGACACCTCCTCGTGAGTCAGCGCTATTCGTCGATAGAGACTCTACCGCTTCTAGGATATGATTGGATTTGGTTGTTAATTCAAGAGATGGCTTCTGGCTTTGCGACTCGACGTATATGCAGAGTGTACCGGTGCAGGAGCGGATGATCACCGCGATTGCCTTGTGAAAATTTCACGGTGGTGAGAGCTGACCGCAACTTATTAGCATTCTTAGTCGAGCGAGCGAAGCGTTGCCGGTTATAACAACGCTAACACCCCGTCTCTACGTAATCGAAAACCAGGCAGAGTAATCATTTCGAATATTTTTTACCTCCAGGGCGTCAAACTTGAATCTATAAAACAACGATGTAAAACTAAATTTTCCTACCATTCAAATCAGCCGTTACGTCGTTCATTGAGATTTTATTGCAGCGCGACGCCGCGAGGCATTGCACGGAAATGAAATATTTTATATGCTACAGACGAAGGTGCGACCGGTACTTTTTCGACTCTGTAATATCAATCAATTACACTGCGATATGAATGGAAGAAGACTTCGCGCTGCTTCAGCAATGAAGCGATGACGTCCCAACGGTGATGTCATCTTGTCATTATTATTCCAGGATGGTGTCTATCGACAGGTATAACCCAGGCTCGTTCAGCGCGCAAACTCTTCGTGTGAGCAAAACATTTTCATAAATTTCAATTGTCTTTCCTCGATCTGCCTTTTAGCCTCATGCTACATTATACGTTACAAAATAAACCTCGGTCAACAGATGAGCATTATTTATTTTTTATTTTCCTATGTCTTGAAAAGTTATAAACAACCTTCCCGAATTAGGATTCTTGACAAAAATACGACAAGGAGAATCAGACGCGAATTACGGATGAAGCCCTCATCAACAAACTTGGATGCGAAAATACTTTCGCATTCCCTCCGAGGTGTCACTGCAGTCATTTGCTCCGAATTCAGCTATTAATCGATGCCATCCGGGGCTGCTTTGCATTCAAACCCAACGCGAGGGGACAACTCGACCGACGTAGAGTGACGTTCGATCGTTGAAAAACGAAATAGCGGAACTACGGATGCGCGTGTTTCAATGTATTCCGGCCCTTCGTATATAGTATCTGTCCCAATGACGGTGATGAGACAAGCTAAATCCTGCAGGAGACAATCCCTGATTGCACTACGAACGCGAGGAACTCGAACCTTTATCTTCTACAACGGTGTGATCCCTGATCCTGACGAAGGTATAATACCGGTAGTCCGTTATTGCCCGGATGGCGAAATGAAGGTTGCACATCAACGGGCAACGCGATGAATATCCTTGCTCCGGGATTTGCCGTTCTCGGAACGCGAAATAAACGCACCACCGAGACGTGGACACCGATTGGGAACGCGTAAGTAGCAACGTTGGCTGTTGGAACGCGATCTCGAAAGCGCGAGCGTCGTGTTCGCTCGGGCGTAGACGCGCCGGTGGATTCTCACGTCTAGGTTCCGACGTCCACCGTCTACCCCTCCTCGTGATCTCAGCCTCCCGTTTCGCCGGAACCTTTTCTTACCTCCGCGTCTTCCTCGGCCCATTCAACAATCCGAGATACGGTGAAAAAATGCTCATTCAGGCAGCACCTGAGACCGGAACGCTTGCCCGGTGCTCTAGAAAAAATGCCTTAACGGGCTCACGACTGTTGATAATCGTTTAGGGTAAGCTAATCGAGGAAAACCGTGACACCGACACAATTTGTAAAAACAAAATGGTAAAAAAGCGACCATTTAAACTATTCCTGTGTACGAATGCTGCCCCGGTATATCATGTCCCGGCAGAATTGATAAGAAGCGTTTAGCAAACTATTAATCCGAGTTCTATTCGAGCTACGTGAATCGTTCGACCATTGGGGACCAAAATACTTTGCAGCTCTTTCAGAATGACGTTGCGATTTCATTCTGAAAATCACTGCTTTCGAGTGGATATCGAAACCATGGCTGTTCCTTCGTGCAGTGTGCCATGCGATGATAAGTTTTCGAATTTCTTATTCCAGTGCCCTAGTAAAGGTTGAATTATGGTTGAAATTCGCGTCACGTAGTTTGAAAATTTGAACGAAACTTTTGTTCGAATTAACGTAACGTAACGTAGCTTCTTTGCATGCTTCATCCTGACAGGTCGTTTAATTGCTTAACTTCGTTTCTCACAGCGAAAGCGGTCACGATTCCCCAGAGACTGGACCCTGACTAGCCCATGATCAGCCGAGATCTAGCTGTGGAATTACGTAACTAGGCTAGGTAGCCGAACAGATTGAGATATGGTAAAGAAGACAATACGCAGGATGATTAAATGAAGCTGGGACTCTGACAATCAGCGAGGCCTTGCGAGGAGAGCGCAATTTAGACAAGCGCAATTCGTTTCCCACGCGGATCTTGCTTTGCTTTACCTCAGCTCTCTGCTTCAAGTTATGAATGGGAACCGAGGCCGCGTTCTCGAGATGGCAGTGCTCTCCTCCATCCGATTAGACCTCGACGATCAAAGAAGTACGCGTCCGCAGGCTGGCCACAAAATTTACGGCAATTGCTCGGTAGATTATAATCCCGATCTAAAAACGAGGCTCGCTTTAACCACCTTGCACTTTCGTTTTCTTTGCTGACCATGATTGTCCTCGTCATGTTTTTGAATAGAAAATTAAAAAATATAAAAGGATTTGCATTTAACGTTAAATTTAGTCGAAGATGAGAAGAATTTTCAGGATCAATTCACGCGGTGAAATGTTTTTGTCAGGTTGAATACCCATTCAATCGAACAGATGATAATTCACCGTCAACTACAGTGAGGCGGCATGATTTTTTATAGAAGTAGCCCCCACAGTTTCGCTCTGATATAAGATAAAATCAACACTAAATCGCAAAGTCAATGCACCGTAGCGGTGCTATTTAAACGATAAATGGTCTGTACCTCTCGTTCAGAAAGAGTTTTAGATCCTTCCCAACTTACTGGTAAAGTTCGTATGAAGTTCAGTCGCTGTAAAACTATAAATAAGACAGTACCAACCCGGAAATTGAGAAAATAATGAATGTAGTAGTCGTTCAAAGGTCGAAAGAATAAGAAGAGTGTATGTAACACGCGGTTCACGCTGGGTTTTGTTAGTTGAAAACTCCTGCGTCTAACAATTGGATGAAAAAGGTTGAAACAATTAGTCAATATTGCAGTAAGAACGGGACGATAAAAAGCAACGCGAGTCGGAGACCGTTAAATCCTTTTTTCTTGAATGGGTCCAATCCTTCGCTGAATCGCGGGTATATAAATTTGAAAAAGCATCGGTCTTCGGGACAGGAGCCTTCAGCGATGAAGAATATATACAATGTATACCTACATATCCTAACGTCTATGACGAAGTTAAAGAAGAAACCGCGCACAGCTGCATAGTGTAGCAAAATCCCAATAACGCGACTCCGTAACTCGTGATGTAAGGAGCCACGGGCAACGGACGCAGCAACCGTGACACGTCGATAGTGATTCTTCACGCCTTCCTTGTTTTTGTCGAGTGCACGGTCCCGCCGCGGTATTCCACGTCCCATCATAAGGCCCTACACAAGATCAGAGGCATTGTCTACAATTCCGAGTCCTGGGGCGACTAGGATCATCATTTTTGTTCCCCCGTCGGACAATAGGGCCCACTTTTAGTCACCGCAATTTAATTGAGCTTGAATAAAAGTTTTCGTTTAGTAACTGCAGGGCACCACCTCGGCGAGAAATTGTGCAATTTTAATGCTCTTCTTGAATTTCACGGTTTCTCGACCCGAGCCGAGCTGACGATGAGCTAGATGCTGCAAATCGTTCCTCTTTTATCGCCGTTCGTGTGCTCGTAGACTCCAGAGCTTAATCTCGACTGTTTCGTGTCGCCAACAGCGTCTTTTTTAATTTTTATAGAAAAAAAAACTTGCTTGTAATTATTCAGAGAAACGTAAGCCCCGTGAAAATCTTGAAACCATCATTTGAATAGGTCATACAGATCAGCAGCTGGGTTTACCGCATCTTTTTAGCGGCAATCGCGTTCGTATAATTGGATTTGACGTTATACTGCTGCTCTATAGATCGCTGATCATCGTAGCGCAATGTACTAATCGTAACTAGGTGAGCAACAAAAAAATTTTGGGATATAACTGCCGTTGTTCTTTCGACACGGTCACTTTACCGAGAACATGTAAGAAAGGTTAATAAAATAATCTGTGCGGTTGTTATTTTTCTACAGCATTTTAGTTACGCATGATTAAGGAAATAATTGAAATCATCGCTGGCTCTAACGGGGATTGAATATTTGCCAGTCAGTCGCGTAACAATTGTAAAGATTAATTAAAAGTGACTGAAAAGGCACGAGCTGTGATAATAAATATCCAGTCGCGCTGCGAAGCGAATTGAATTTTGCTTATAAGGTGATTCAAGTAACAGCTAGAGCTAGTGTTTTATTTCTCGTCGATCATTAATCACTACAACTTCGTAAGAAACGATCGCATTCCGATTCCATTTAAACTTTATTCTTCAATTCTTCTGGTTTTCAGATCGATAGAAAATTAGAAATGTAACACGTGACAAAGTGACTTGACGAATGGTTCTCTCTTTTAGTTATTCAATTTTTTCACTCTCCTCTCGAGATTAATCAGGTAATTTTTCACGCACCGTCGTGCACCGCGACAAAGACACGGGATGAAAACAAGGAAGACATTTCGTCACGCGGCAAACAGTGTATAGGGGGTCAAAAAATACAAGACATCAGCGACTCACGATTCACTGTAATATGCCATCCCAACCATACGCCGATGGTCAAAGAAGTCAGGGTGCTTTTTTTCAATCGGCGCTCAATTTTGCATGATTGAAAAATCCGACATTCCTAGGTTTTTGCCATTCGACTGATGGTACGTGCCATTATCACCTTGATTTATTCAGAAATCATCTGCAATTGAGTTCAAGCTTGAACTGTTTTCTAAGAATGCATAGCGTTACTCGGTTGGAGCCAGGAGGGTACTATTTATACCTATCTACCTGTAACTTAAGCGTTGGTCGTTCTGTCACAGTACATCGCTTGAATTCACAATTGATTTCAACGTCAGTCTTCACCATTCGCTACCTCACAAATTTGTAGATACATACGAATCGATGACTGTGATTCTCGAAAATTGTTAGGCGATGTCATTGAGCATGGCGCTTCTGTATACGTGACGTTGCATGCTTCTCGTATTCTTCGTTAACATCGTATGTTTTTCACACAAGACTATAACTCAAATCCAAGACGCCTACCTACTTTTTAGTTTAATTCTTGGAACTGACATCTATTTTTAACTTTTATTTCCTTCTACCAATCTCGTCTATAACGCTCACCTCAGAATAATATAATCTCAATGTCGTCCGTAAAATTATAATATCGCGTACAAGTGTAACTAACCCAGATTCATTTCTTTCTAAGGACAAGTTATCAAAATTTTAAAAATATGGTCTCTAAATTATTGACTATTTTGTTCAATTATCGGCTTCGTAATATCGGTGAAAGAGTTTGCTTTAACTTAACTTCCCGTACAAAAACAAAATAACTGTAGGAATTTTCCTAAAACACTACTTTTCGCCACAAATATGCTTGTAGAATGGATTTAAATATGCTCATCAAAAAATAATTCAGCTAAAATGGTTTACAAATTGTAATATGTAGTTCAAAAGCCAAGGCTTCATCGGTAAAGAAGATGTCAGTCACAGCGGGATCTGCTCCACTTCACCGAGCGTAGGGAGCGGTGCTGAATAGTTCGAGGATCCGCCGCAAGAGCGCAGCACTTTACAAGCCAGACTGCGGTCGGCGCCTGGCGGAGTTGGGCGCGCAACCGCATTTACTTCCCTGTCAAGATGCCGCAGCGCACGCGACGCGTGACGCAGTGGGAGTGAAGGAGGATCGGAGCGGAGAGAAAGAGGGGCGAATAATCGCGCTAATTGAGTGCAGATAGGGCTCGTTGACGGCTCCCTCATTACGCCAGCAGAGGCCCAGAGGAGTGTCCGACTCAACCGCACGCTTGTCAAGCCAGTCCGACCGGCTACTAAGCTTACGCGTCACAGAGAGCGGGACTGACTACACGGACTGCCGCAGGAGGACCCTGTAATGTAATCTTCCAGGGAGCCTCGCGAGCGAGTAATTTAAAAAATTGCTCTGTATCTGATCAATGGATTCGATCAGGATTTTTTAATCCGTCAGAAGGGGGGGTGATCTGATCTCTACTCGCTGGGATATGTTTCCTCGAACTTTCAACGAACGGATATAATATAAGCTCAATCTGAACAGCGTTTCGTATCATATCTGTAAAGTTTGATCGTCGATCGTTCATCGGGTGAAAAACGTTGCGTGCGTCATGCGGGTGCATGAGACTAATTAGAGAATAATCTTTATGGCCGATGGTTAACGACCTGTAATTATGACTTTTGCGAACTGAACTTGGCATTAGTGAGCACTAAATACTCGTCGAACAGGTACGATTATTAATCCAATCCTGCAGGTACTCGGAATTATTTTTTGCGGCAACCGAATTAAATTTTAGAAGGAAATAAAAAGGAATTTGTATTTTGAGACGAACTTGAGGAGAAAATTTTTCAGAATCTATAAGCACGTTCAAATGCCTTGCTCGATTCGTCTGTCCCTGAAGTTGCATAGTACAGCGGCAGACACTCGCGCGCCATTAAAACTTTTAGAGAATGAGATAATGGATCCACGTATTCATGGTCAGTTCGACAGAGTCTGCAAGCAGCGAAGGTATGAAAAAAAGAAAATCCATAACGGAGAAAAATGAAATATTCAAATTAACCATCGGTATCGCCGCAGATGAATATCGAAATTTACCGCTGACAACGGAGACGGCCCCTTTTAATCTCGGTTGCAAAAACAACTTGCATTGCGTACACTTTTAGCCGCAATCTGGCAAATCGGTTTATCCGTTTATCCGGTTATCGACCTAGCATATCATTAGAGACGCGAGAGAATAACCTTTAGCAAAAATATCAATAGATTATTGGCAGAGCCAGTGGGAGAGAGGCGCGGTGATAAAAGCTCTCTATCTAGCTCCTTAAGGCTTTTCTTATTAAGTTCACATTTTCTCATAAAGTGGCGCGCGGGGCGGTTTCCTCCTGGAATACCAATGAGAGCGGGATCTGCTCTCCTCTCCCTTCGCCGCCTCCTCGCACCCCGGGGGCTTCCGGGTTTTTCCGCCTGCTATGGGGTGTGAGTATTACCTAGCAAGGCAAAAGTCTTCAACAGTGATCGATCCTTCGGGTCAATTTGAAGTGTCCAAAGTTATATCGATTCCTTTGACCGCAATCAACTGTTTAATTGCCTACTGTACAAAGACATGCTTTTCTTGCGCAGCTTTTTATTTCAGAATAAACAGTCACGCCGATATGCCTTTCAAGTTTGTCAAATGTCTGTAGGTACAATATTTACTCCTACAACGCTGACGGCGTATTCGGTGAATTGAACTACGAGTTTATATATTCGTATTTCACCTCTCTTGTAACTTATGAACTGTACTTTTCCGCGGTACTGAAGTTTTTAATACGTTATACAAGTTTGAGTACCACTTGGGTACGTTTTGCCTGGCATAAACCATCAAATGAGCAACGATTGATGCGTGGATAGCTATAGATATAAGCTGCACCAGCATCAAGAGTAACGAAAGCTTGTCCAACGTTCTCAAGAAATTTCTACAAATTCGCGCGGGGCAGCAGCTGGCGCCATTTGTCTTTTCGAGGCATTAATCATTGAAGTATCTAAATGACGGGATTCCGATGCATTACCATATAAATGACATCATATTTCTGGTCAGGTTTCCCCAGTTTGTCGGGTCGCCCCGCGCGTGATGTATGGACGCGGGCATATTGGCGAAGCCGCCCTTCCACTACATCACCCCTATCGCCTGGTCTCCCGGTTTCCCAGTTTGCTAGTTTCTTCGTTGCCTGGTTGCCCGGCTCTCCCGATTGTTCGGCTGTCAGCAGTCACAGCCAAATGCTTCGACTGAAAAGGTTCTCGACAAATCCCCGTGTATAATACGGTGGAGTATGCAAAATATGTTGCATGCGCACACGTAATAACCAGTGTGAAATTATACGTCGAGAGAAACAAAGAGAGGCGAGATGCAAGCGAAGAAGAAGAAGAAGAGGAAGAAGAAGAGAAGTAAGCTGGCAGAGAGCCGAAGACTAAGAGTAAAGCGACAAGGAAGAATTTCCCTCTATTATTCTCGGTGAAGAACATCGGGGCAATTTGTCTCCCTTATATACCATCCCTATATGCCTACTTTATTTGTCATTGTTTCGAGTGAGGTATGTATGTACATTCAAATAAGGTGACGGCAGCAAAAAGAAAAAGAAGACACCGGTAGCCAGTGGCTGAATTTCATGCAACTGGAAAGAGCACAGAACATGGTCTTATGAATTATAATAATAACATGCGAAAAAAATCATTTTCAAATGTTACGGCTGAATGTTCGAATCTGTATAGGAAATAATATATGAGCTGGATGTGCATTATACGTGTGGTCAGTTTCGGACTTGGTCAGCGTGGTGGTCAGTGATCGAGGTTCGACCCGGGTTCCTCCGACCGCAGAGGTTCAAGATACGGGAGTAGGGGGAGGAATGGGGAGCCTGTTATTTTATGGGGCCAAATTATACACCTCCCGTAAAAATATGAATATGGTGGCTTCATTGAATGAGTGCAAAGACATTGGATCCTGCGCGAGTCGATGGGAAATTTATCTGCCGTGCCGAAGAACGCGCCCCTCGATTCTTAACAGAATTAATTATAAACAATTAAATTTAGTTCGAGGATCCAGGTACGTATATATATATATATATATATATACATAGATGCCTATAAACGTATTCATGAGTACTGTCAATCAGACTAGTTATGCATATTAAATAGTTACAAGTGTAAGAAAACGAGAAACGTCCTGCGGTATTAGAGATTAACAATTTCTTCATTGCTGAATTACGTTTGTTCTTCTTCGCAGTTGCACACCGTATAGCTAACTATTCGTAATATTTTGAAATTGTTACAGTGGACTTGTGCTATGAATCCTTCAGGTCACGTCTGAAAATGCAGGGTTACCAAATGGATCGTTTTTTGGCGTGCAAAGAAAGAAAGGATTTGTTGAATTCACTAAATATGGCGGAAAAAAAATGAAACCCTTTTTGATTCAGTGATTTTTCATTTAAGTTCACAATCAAATGGTCAGAACCAAAATTTATGATATCAAGTGACACTCCAATTATATGAATTAACAAAATATTTCTTTCGAAATCTTTCCTGGTCATATTTGGTGAATTTAAGATTTCTATTTTTGTTTGTACGATCACTGAAGTTGTTTGAAACTTAATTTCTCGCGCCCTACGAGCCGCGTGGTAGTCAGTTCAGCCGGTGCGTTCAACGCGCAGGTTAATATCCTTGCTGGCAGGGAAAGGGTTTTAATTGAGAAGCGAAAAGAGGAGATGCAGGAGTAAGGGGCACGGGATGCTGGTGCAGCCAGGCAGGGCGATGGACGCAGCGAGCCGAAGAGAGAGGGAGAACCGTATTAATAAACCCGCCCGTATCTTGGGAGCATCTAAATCTATCGTCAAAAGGTTATAAGGTTGTACGGATGCTTATTATTGGTGCTGACCGTGGCCGGGTGATTTACCGGAGGTTATGCGTGTGAACCGAGGTTCAGGTGGGCGCGGGGCTCCTTGAACGGCGAACAGGTGCGCCCACGGTGGCGCGTTCACCCCCCGCTTCGGCCTATCGATACCGGCAAACTAATTAAAAGCTAGACTTAGAATAATAGAACGCATGTTTCAATGTGTTTACACGATATTAAACTAAGTTTCTAATCAGATGTTCCCGAGGTTCCGGACCGCCTACAGAGGGCGTAGGAGTTTTCAACCCGTTTTCTAATGTCCGTCCACCTGAAGTGATTGTTACATGTCTGGAATTGTTGACACCTACGAAGAAACACCCTCTAATTATACTGATCTTCAGAATTTCATCTTGTGTAGTACGAGTATCTCAGTATCGAGAAATAAGTGCAATAATTGTTGGAAATGAATGACTGATAATGAAGCTGATGTAACATTGATTAAATCGTTTGCTGCTCCCATTATTCGATACGTTTTTTTTTTTTGTGCCATTTCACCCCGACCTGGGCTCTATAATCGGTCACGTCACGTCGTAGACTTTTGGTGGAAAAATTTTACGAGGTAGACGATATTATCCCAATCATACGACGTGCCCATTTATAGCCGATTAGGCGAAGTGGATGATCCGAGAATTTTGCGATTAATAAAAGCATTATCAAAGCGGCAACCATTATCTGCACCATGTGAGAATTCTACTCCTATACGGATGAACGAACGTATAATATAGATGATTGCTGCACTACTTAGGTGTATGTACTGCACGAGAAGTGAATTATTACGACTTTCACTACGGCTTAAAATTCTTCAGATAATTATGGGTATACTGGCATCCTAAGAGAAATTGGTCCTGCAATTTATGAAAATTAATTACCTCAGGGATTCTAATTCTGCAGTCTTCTCCTGAGTGATACTCGATCTCGATTACGATCATCGCGTACGTTACGCAAAGAAGGCTAAGACGTCCGGGATTTTACCTATCTATGCACAGGCCGACGATTCTAGTAGCTATTGGAGTAATTTAATTTCTAACGAAAAAAAAAAAAACACATCAGCGCCATAGCAAAACGTGAATAATAATCGAATTATATAATATTTATATTACTCGTCAAGTCTTGCGCAAGATATCAACTTACAATTTATTTACAACCCGGAGAATTTTTTTTCCTCAGGGAAATTGAGAGATCAAGTATAGCTAACACTTTACGATGTAAGATCTTCCAAAGGTTCTAACTTTCGGACAAGTGACTCACTTCGTTGGCTTATCCCAAACCGCCCCAAACGACCCTTACTGTACTACCCCCACTATCGTGACGCGGACGCACTTCCTCGTTCAGCCTCTTTCTAGCATAACCGCAAACTGCGACGAAAGAATTTGATCCAAAGGGTATTCATCGTTGAAACAGAAAAGATTTAAACAGGTTATCGGTCCGGTTTCATTACCGATGAATTATTTATCTGTCGACTTGCAATTAGACGCAAGTACGGATCGTGGATTAACTTCCGGGATAGTCGCGAAGATAAAATGCTGCAAATTTCAGCAACGATTGAAGCGGAGATCCAGACATGTCCTCGATACGGCAGTGTGAGCTGCGCCGTGCATCTCCGCAGGTATATGGAGGAGGATACATATTTTAAAGGTACACCTCGATGTGTGCAGGTTGAGCGGATACGGGACGGCAGGGCCAAGCGGTCGCGCGGGTATATTTCAATTATTAGAGGGAATTACTCGTGGCGTCCATCATCTCCTATACTTATTTTCTGCTGGCCACGACCACCACAACTGCAGTATAGCCCGTTTCTATGGTGGCCGTGGAACCCGAGAGCAGAGAGACGCCGAAAGGACCGAGGCGAGAGCTGAGCCGGTGCAGCGGTGGTGGGCATCTTCGGAGCACATCATCAGTCCGGTGAGAAAATAGCCTTCAATTGTGATTACAGGGACGGCGGGCGGCAGGCGGGTGCGCCAGGTTCAGCCTCGACCGACTATCCATCCGGAGTCTTACACACGTGTGTCCGTGTCCATCCGGCTCTTCGTGTGGGCGGGTACCATTCCACCCCACTGACGGTTTTAAGTAATAAGTCAGCCCTGCTCGCGTTACCTATCTACCTGTCCACCTTCCCCTCATGCGGTGCGTTGTAAGGTCGTCTCAAGTTACCGCGGCCCGAGCTGCAAATCATCGCAGCTCCACCAGGGATGCCTTGATTCTGAACGTCTCTCCGCGTGCCCCAATCCGATCGCGATTGCAAACTTTACTAATTTCCCGTTACAGAATTTCACGCGTGACCTTCTTTTATTGCAATTCATGCAACTTCGAAGTGGCAAAACGACTTACAGGTACTTTAGTGTGCAAAGAAAAGTGGCTGAAAAAGCAGCTTGATCACTGGGAGTCGGCAAGTCTTGATCACAGAGATAGACCCTGGTCGTTAGACGGAAGTGCAGGCGCTATTGAAGTTTGAATCGCACTTACGTTTACCAGAATCTCGTTACCGCAGTTTTTTTGTTCATCTTTGAGCCATAGTGGATGTACAGAGTTTCGCAGGTAATGCGTGAGCCCGAAGACGTCGGTATACAAGGTACGTGTTTCGGTGCGGCTACAAGTATAACTGTACATTAGGCACACGTATGCGGGGTGAATATAGAAGTTTGAAAGGTGGAAAATTACTCGAGACGAGCCTTCACGTACGTTTGGCCAAGGTTCGTACGCCATGTGTCCAATTAGGTTCATCCGAGGAGCAATCCTACCAGCGATCCGGCAATCACACCGTGAACGAACTCGGCCCGCGACCGGCGTTGCTTTACACCGGCAGAAATGTGCAAGAAGAGACAGCGTGTCCGAGGCGACGCCGCCGTCGAGACCCGAACACGCCCACTGTAATCGCTCGCGGAGGACTCGACGTTACGTTCGTCTGTTACACGTCGCCAATTTCCCCCTTTGGTAAACATATCCCCGATGCAATTTCTGCAGAGATTTATTTTCGCCTGTTTTCGAAGAGTAATCGGCGCATGTAAAATTGTCGAGGTTCATGGAAATTCGAACAAGTTGTATACGTAGATCAAAATTGAGGTTATACTCACGAACCACGACATGCAACGATAGGAATGGTCTGATGAAATTCTTACCTGGAACAGAAGAGAAGAAAACAAACGATAAGTCAATTGACCAGGTATAAATGAGGAATCAAGTGCGCAGTATATCCGGCACCGGTGGATCAGTGCATACATTGAACCGTTACGAGTGGTCCGGGAATGGATGTAATGATGTCACGTCGCTAAGTTCTTGGCAAATTCCACACTCGACGCCCGCGCAAAAAGACAGTTAGGTAGGTACACATCCTCATATCGAAATTCCAAAGGACCCGCTGCACTTAGTCCATGACTCCATCTAATCTAGTAATGTGCGCGCCAAGGGAGAAGGCTAGGGAGAGGGTGGGTATATACGGTGGTCCAGGAGTCCCGGGTTCATTACGAAATCACTCCACTGGGAGTCGTACCGTCACATCTTCTCCGGTTCTTACTACCTTATGCTTATGCCCACGTTTGCCAACGCGCAAAGAGGATTGCTGAGGAGCAAAGTCTGCCGCGAGTTGAGGAGCGTTGAGCCCGCATATGCATCACGTATGTGCGCGGCGCGAGCTTTCGTGATAAATAATAATGCTAAGGCGTGAGCGGTTATACCTGCTGCGCGCGTAGGGCAAGCCTGCCTTTAATAGTATAAAAGTAAAAATTTATGACCATTTGGCGGATAGATTAGATTCATAATTTCGCGACCAGGCGCGGAAGAGAATTGCCTGTACGGAACCAAGTTTTTTGTGAATTTTTATGGATATCAGTTCAGGACCTTGGCGATCTTATCCCTTTGCAGAAGTGAGTCTGATACTAGCGCAAAGGTGCGCGTATTCCGATTCAACGGCTAATTAACTATAACGTCGTCGCCTCGAGCAAAGAGGAGTTTCTTGGGACTGCAGCTTTCTCGGTCGCTGGAGGCTGAGTGAAAAGCCGTGTTTGGAGAAGCGATATCTGCATTCTACGCTCCGAGCTGATTCGTGCCTGACCTGCCTCACGCTGGCACGTTATCCGGAATATAAATTATAATAAGACAAATGTATATCTTGGCAATCTTTCGCCGTAACTCAAGCACGGGAAGAAGTATTTTGAATAAGAATTACACGACGTTTCTGGAGTCGAAGATAAAAGTTAACAAGAGTCTGAGAAGTTTCGGAATTTATACAGCATTTTATAGATATATTTCATAATATACCTACAGTTCGTTCAAGCATCTCCCTCTCAACGACTACAGCATCCGATAATATTGCAAGGTATAAGCCGGGACGAAGCCCACTTTACAAATACATCGTTCGTCCAATAATGTACAACAGCGATATATTTCCTTGTTCAGCACGGTGAGTGACACAGTTTCACTTGTACGACAGGTTTTGGCATGTGTTACAAAACGTCGTTAGTATCGCAGCGTGTCGTCAGTGGTTCGTGTAAACAGTGTGTAAGTGTATATTTATTGGTAAGGGAACAAGAGTGGTTTTCAGTCGCCAGCTAGTAGCTGCTGACCATTGGCTACCTGCTCACCTACATTTCACTGCATCTGCAGTTGGGCGCGAGCTATCCGTTGGATAGTAATAAAATGGATTTATAGGCAGTTTATCAGGCTATGCCAGCCCGTAAAATTACTATAAAGTCCAATTAAACGGTGATTACGTGGGCTTTTACGCGCTGCACAAGAGTTGTTATACACCCCGCGACACGCAGGGCCACTCGGTAAGTCACGCGTCTTCTTAGGAGTCCAAGTTATAAGGCGAACGAAGTTTTCGCTAATGTGCCTTGTTCCGCGGTCCACGTTCCTTGTTCCAACAACTATAACATTCTCCTTAAGCTCTAGGCTACTCCCTTTTCCTAACATCCACCCTGACTTTTAAGCTTGGGGAATTTACACCTGGATTAGAGATAACCCGAGCCACTGAATACAAGATGCACTTTATAATGTGCCAAACGATGAGCTGCCTCCTAAGCCGTTTGAAAATTCGTCGCGGTTCTGACTTGGCTGCAGCTTAAGTAATTGTGACTAAACACTTTTTTTTTCATCAGCGTCAAGCAGACAATCGCAACATTTTTTCATTTAATTTAGTCAATTTTCACTCTGGCACCTAAGATTATTTTGTCCGTTGTTTGCCCACTGGACTACGTCTTTTACGTAGAACGGTCGTTTACGCAGGATCTTTTCTCCCTCGACGAGATGCGTGTCGACTCACTCCAAAATTGCCTACCCCGGTCATGATGCCAAGTGGGGCATTTATATACCAGCAGCCTAGCGACCCACTTAACATCGAAAAACGTGAATCCGACTCTTGGCGAAACATTATGAAAAATTGAATTCCGTCCGGAAGCTGAAAGAAATGTCTGCAAGACGAATAAGAGAGTCGAACAAGCAATCTTCTTCGACTAATTGAATAAGGGGTGGCAGTTAAGGGTTGTTCTGGTTCACCTGGCAGCAGGATGCGCGCTTCCACCTTACGAGACTTGGGCTATCGGCCACAGCTGCTGTTCGCCTTTATTCTAATCAGTATGCGCCGCCCAGCGTCCGTCGTATTGGCGGTCGATCCAGTTGCTTTATGACGTCACGACTCGAGGGCGGCGTGGCGCGCACGCGCTTCCTGGGGGTCGGTCATCGGCGAGACCACCACTCACGGGGCGCCCCGCTAAACGAGTATTCCGGAAGAAGAAATACTTATTCCGCCGTAGTTCGCTGCGAGGAACTTGCGCTTTATAGACCTAGCCGCAAATCCGAACTGCGGTGTTAAACCCCGACCTTACGGTGAGTCACGTATAAGTTAGACTCGCTGGTCGGACTGGTTTTTCATCGATTCAAGATGCGATTGAAATTACCTACGATATTCCAATTACGAGCGTCAATCTCATTAGCGTCTGTGCGGCGTACCGCGTGCTGTGCATCGGCTGCAAATGATGACGGAATATTTTTTTCACCGCTTGAATTGTTAGACGGAAACCAAATGATTTCGCTCCAAGTCTGTGGGGCGTCGGACGAGACCCTCGTTAAGGTTGGGATCAAAACCTCCGCAGGTGATCGAGACGCGGGCCTGGTTTACCCGGAACTGGTATCGCGCTGGGCCCATTGTCGCCTAGTCGACAGCAGCGAATCCGCAAAATTAGAATTTCTCGTGCGGGGCAGTTGATGCTGAGCCTCGACAAAAGGTGAAATATGACTAAAGGGAACCGTAACTGATGCGCAATGCCAACAATCCCCGTCACGTTTCCCGGCTCTTGTGGCTCTCAGTAGGAATACTTCGACCCGTTGAATGCGGGGCTTAATTTCAGCTCGACGTGAAGTCGCAACTAATTTACGTCTAGCCAGGCTTATTTATATCAGTCAGAATCGATCATTTGAGCACACCGCGTGTTTGCATTGAGCGTGCCGTAGTCGTGCAGGCGGGGTAAAAAACGTGTCGAATTTGCATTCTGATATTTGATTAGGTATCTAAAGACGTCCTCTTCGCAGTTGTATCTAAACGTACGGGAGGCTAAAGTGGCCGCAGCCAAAGGGGAATCGAGGCGAGAACGAGGGGGGGCATCGGCTTCAGCCGGTGGCTTTCGAGGGGTGGCGGCAGGGGGCGGAACGAGGAGAGATCCGGCGTCGGGTTAAATTAATTACGAAGGCCGGATCGCGGGCAAACCGCGGCCATAAACAAGCGGGATGATCGGACCGTCATTAGTCGGATAGGCTTGATAATAATATGCATAGCTCGGGCTGTAAGAACGCGTTACGTGTTCTTTCCCGCACCGTTCCCTCTTTCCTGCACTTCTCTGTTTCCTCTTGGCCCCTCTCACTCCCACCACTTCTGCGTTATTACCTCGTTCTGTATTTCTTTCCCTTCGTACGGCTAAGAAACAACTATTAATGGCGGTAATCACTTATGTGCACCATAGGATCTGAACGGGTCCAAGTCCCCGCTACTGCTCAGTTCTCGGGTTGACCCTCAGCGGTACCGACTTTTCCCGCTCTTATCGGAGTCCTCAACAATAGCCCTGATACACGTTCTCCTCGATATATTAGTTTCAAGAAAAATTGGATCAATCTATTACCCGTAAGAACGATTTGCTTCGAACGCCATTGAGCCCTCCTCCAGATCGTGTATATAATTAGTGATACAAGCGCGTGGGCAGGCACGAGGCATAATGACGACGGTAACTAAAGTTTTCCGTGTAAAACGTGTAACACGAATACTCATTACCGATATTTTACACCTGCTGTATCGTCTGATTGATTGATCTCATTCAAGGCATTGTGAATTGCTAATTTCAGACATCGAAAACAAATACTCGAGCTTCCAAAGATTCGTTATGACATTTTCGACCAAAGCATCAATTCTGTTTGATATACTCACGTTGGTTCTCTTTAACCCTTATGTGCGCACTCAACTTTCACAACATTAGTGAGCAGTGGGTACCCAGGTATCCGTCACTAATTTTTATTATTTTTCAATTGCGAATGTGAACGGAGCCATCCAAAATCAAGTTACTTTATCAAATAAACATTCAAGACTTGTAAAACAGTTCGGTCGCCGTAAAGGAAAATCGGAGCAAGGATTCCGAGCGCAGATATTCGAAATGTTAATGGCAATGGTAGTAGCGTAGCATAGCTTTCTTAATTTTTTTATTAAAGTGTATTATCTTACTAAAACATTTAGCAATATTAAAACTGATTTCCACGTGACTAAATCATTTTTCATCTATAAGTGGGTACCCGGGTGCTCCCCGTGACTACACGTTTTCAACCCCCATATTTTTATGGTTAAAGAATTATTTTTTAATGTTGTAATATGGAAATAGCTTTTCAACAAGTTGAATCAGGAGGATCAGGTAGCTTAAATCAAATGAAAATTTTCAGACAATTACCAACAAAAATGTGAAAGAGTGGGCACCCGGATACTTGGGTTCGCACATAAGGGTGAAGTTATGGAAAGTGACGACGGGTGAAAGCGCGGGTCTCATTAGTAGTTAATAAGCTTTAATACCGCTCTGAAAATAAAGTGTATAGAAATCGAAGCTTAACTGTTCGACGGTGTTCTATAACTCGACAACGGGAAGACATTGCTTGTTATCGGTACAATTAACGATCCCTCTTTCCTGCTACGTACAAATACACTCCAATCGTTCGTTGTTTTCTTTTTTTTTCACAATTATTGTTTTGCTAGTTTGACTCGCTCATTTATTTCAGCGCTAATCGTAATATTGGAATATTCACGAATGAGGCGCTCGCTGAGATATCTATAGGAACGAATTCTAAATTCAATACTTTTTTTTTTCACAACAGGTAAACTTGAACATCTTGGTTTTGCAACATCCAACCAGGAAGTAAAAAATATTTATCCGTGTCCCGACGATGCGATACGGTGCGATGTACAGCGGTATAATAATACGAACGGCGAGTCATAAAAGCAGCAATAATTGCTTCCGCCACGGATATCATAATTAATTACGATGTGTATGACAGGCGTTTAAAATTGTATTGAATATATTTTGTTTATTTCAATAAGCGATGTTCCGAGGGACGAGGTAATCTTGAATTCAGAGGCGCGGCTACGATTTAAATCTGTTTTGAAAAGAAGCTACGAATCTGGGTACGTTTCAGTATTTTGTACCCGGTGTGAACGAAAAGCAGCCTCACTAATTACATCTGACCTTTCGTTTCACCTACACGCATCGCTTTTATTCACAAGTGATTCCCGCTGGGCAAGACTCTCTCTCTCTCTCTCTCTCTCTCTCTCTCTCTCTCACTCTTGGTACAACATCTCACGATTTGAAAACTTAATTTGAAGGAACAATAAAAACAGGACAAGCCACGGCACCGCTGGTCGAAAATTTTCATTTCTACCGTGAAGACATGTCGCGCCATGCTCCGGTACATACGTACGCATACCAACACGCGTTATGTACGTGTAAACCGTACCTAAGTAAGTTCCGTGCAATGGTGTACTACCTACTTGAGCAAAAAGTGGTCACCCGCGGTTTCTTGTTACGTTTTCAGTAGGAAAAGACCGTTATAGTTCGGCCAGACATTCGAACGATCCGGGTGTTGAGATACCATCCACGTCGTTGTTCGCGTTGTTTTGTCGTCGGGAAGCGATAGGAAACGAGGTATAGACACCTATTCATCGTGACAAGCGCGAAGCGGGTTCAGATCACGAGCTCGGCTGTCAAGGGGGTCCGATATGCTTCAGAGATCCACGAGAAAGTTTATTACCAAAAAATAATGCAAACGTTGCCAGGTCACGCGCGGGGGTTGTATTCTTCGGCTAACATGCATCGGACGGTAAATCGAGGTGACGTGTAAAAAGAAGTTACCATGACCTTCGGACATCTGTACGTCATCGTCAAATGTCTTCAAAATAATGTTATTTCGAGTCAGCCGATATAAATCTTGCACAAATGCGTGCAATCAAGAGAGAATCGCAAATTTTATAAGAAATTACACAGCCTACCTTCTGACTGTGCATTAAATAGGTATGCGTATAAAAATAAAAATTTCGTTCCACCTGTTATGTAAGTGTGCCGTTGGGCGCAAAATATGTGAGAGTTAATAGGAAAATATCAGGAGAACGTTATTTTATTTCAGCCGATTCATCAACTCGGCACAAAAAACTTCGTTATCCAACAAAAATACAGACGCGGTTATAAGACAGCCCGAAAGTAAAAATATGTGAGACTTGTATTTGTATTTGGCAAATCTGTGAAACGTAGAAAAAATGTTTACATCTAAGTAGGTGTTTGTTCTTATGAATTTGAATAATTTAGCATGACAGGCACGTACGTACAATTACTGCAATTTCAGATAAAAGTGACGTTTAACGAATGATTTAGAGGCCCAAACGGTTATGTGCCAAGCGTTGATCGATTGAATGCAGGCCCGCGATGTCTAATCATTGAATCGTTGCTCAACGCTAATTGGATGAACGTACAGAGATTAAAATTAGATACCGAGCGGTCTACTGCAGGTTACAGATAAACGGTAGGATCACGTCGGTAACGTCTGTAAGTGTGCAGGTACCGCATCATCAGCTGACTCGAATCTCGTCACATACCTGCCCGCAGTCTTTAAACAGCAACTCTTTCGATTTAATGAGCCGTTAACAGCTGCTTCGACAAGTTATGGTTATTTTAATTACGCATGTTAATTCGGCGCGTCTGAGATTGTATCTCGAGGCGGTGAGATATAAGTTACCTACAGTATATACCTTCTTTTTCGCCCATTACAGGACTTGAACGGTATACGCCGTAGGCCCTCTAAGCTTTTTCCTGACAACGTGAGAACTCTCTTCCGCAACTTTTTCCAACCAAGTATCTATCACGCGCGTACTCTGTATAATCCTCGTTGCAGTTTTCGCCTGGGATTCAACCGATCTTCCTATACTCACGGACCCGGCCTTCGAGCTTCCGGGAAATAAAAGGACGGACAGTAAATTAACATATGATTAAAATTTTGCACTTACAGGCAGGAGTTGCCATCCAAGACTGGAACAGCTCACTGGTGCTTTGATTGGTATGCATGGCTGAACGAAAACCCCGATGTCACTGGGTATAATACGCGGACATTTATTCTCGTAGATTCCCCCGAGATCTGGGATCTCCTCGGCATCGCCGGTACGAAGCGCGCGCTCTGTTTACACTCGAAATAAACACTGCGGAGTACGAGCGTGTCTTAGACGCGGTACTTGAGACGGATCATATTTATGCGTAGGCCACGAAGAGTTACAGGTTGATTGATAACTCGCAGCCCCGCAGATCGCGGGCAGACCAGCCGCGTGAATTTCGATACAAAGAGCTCACTCAGTCAGGGCCAATCAGCGTCGCGGCGCTCGTCAAATTACTGGCGACGATGCGACGCTTCGGTTTATCTCCCTCGTGCAGCGGGTACAAGCCTCCGATCTAATGCGTGTGTAACCCACACGTACAATCTCTGTGGATAACTTCGCTCTGAGAAGGCCGATCGCCTTTCTATTCCCACGATTAGGACTCACTCACTCCTATATGTATAGCACGCGTACACGTAAAGCCGAGCCGTTGACTTTGGCGTTCGAACCTATCCGTGCTATCGTGCCAACCGAACTTACGATTTGATCTCTTATGCCCCGGCATGACTGGTATTCATAATGTACATATGCATTCACACACAGTGTGCACGATAGCGAGGCGAGTGTTGTCTTAATTAACACCACTCGCTTCGTTTCATCCACGAAGCACATCTCATCTCATCTCCTCTCCTCTGCACATATCAAATCCCTCGCCGCTCTTTCAACACCGAGTTTCAATTTTCTCCGCGTCTCGTTTCGCCCCGCAGCTCTTGTCCGCAGCTCTTTGCGAATATTCGTTTATGGCTGAAGATATCGAACACAGATGTGACTGGGTGAGGAAAGAGAAAGAGAGAGGCATATTGATGAGTGTGCGAATACAGTGTCGGAGGAACATAACTGATCTCGAGGTGAAGACTTGAACATACGGTATTTTATATACGTGGCAGCTGGAGTGGATATTTGCAATTAATCAATAGAGATTTGCCGTACAACGATGACGCTAACCACTCGCCATTAATTACGAACGTTCAGGCGTTGAGAATTAATCACTTTTAAATTCTCAACGCGCTCACATCGCACGATATGCACTGTACCTTCGGATATACACTGGGAGAAATTTCTTCTTCGGTTTAAACATTTGTACAAAACAGACACGATTGGTATTATAATCGATTATAAAATGCCGATCAATTACCAACTGTTAATTGTTGAAATTAGCACTCTGTTTTATTTATTACACCATGGGGAGATTCTTCAAAGAGATAGACGATTACGTGACAACTTGGTACGCGAACGGTATGCATTATGTATAACTCGGCAACCAGAGGCCAGTAAAATCTGGCATTTTGCTATTTACGATCCTATACTTCTTTTAATTGACAGCATTTCAGTACTCGTTGACATTACTTTGGTTCAACTCGTCGGCGGATCGTCCTGATGGGCAAGGGAAACCAATAAAATAAGTAAAAAATTTACTGTTGCCAAAGTCGCTCTCGCGAAACGTTCGCCTTTTCATCTCGGTAGTCAGATTTTTTCGATGCGGAAGCTTTTTCATCTGGCAAATAATATTCCGCCATTTCAAAATCGATACCGTATAAAACTCAACGGTACCAAAAGAAAAGGGGGGAAAAAGCACATCGTACTTTACATCAGGCACTGATACCCTTGTTCGATTGCTGCAAAAGGAGATAAAGTAAAATGGAACAAAATGGAAGAGAACGAAATGAAATCAGACGAACTGTAACGATCAGGAGCAGTTGGCACGCCCCATTTACTCTTGCCATTTTCAAGTTTCACACCGAGGAATCGAGCGCAAAAAGCCTCTCGAAGTGCAGCGCCGCGATTCCTGCCTGTTGACAGCCTCAGGGAACCACTAATTGAAATCTCGTAAGGCTGATGAAGCAGTCGGGTCGCGCCATAAAGCGTCCAAGTATTAATAATGGCGTAATCAATTACAACCCTCTCGAAGGCATCTCTCTGCCCTTTCCAAACGCCGCTCAACCCAGGGCGGCAGTAAAGGGTCGTAGAGACGCGCCACCGCCAACACCGCGACGTGCCTCAAACCAACTCGTAAAACTCATCTGCGGTCATCCTGCGGTTGTGGGGGCATCGGATTCACCGCGACCCCCGGACCTCCCCCATCTCCGCATCCAAATCTGCTCTCTCACGCGCCGAATTTCGCTGGTAGGTATCCATGAATTGTATTGCCAGTTGTTGCAGAAAGTTGGTGGAAATAATCGAACCGTGGAACAAAATATTACTTGTCGAAGTACTTTCCACATTTCGCATATCCTGCATTAATATAATCACGATCAATGCATAATGGGGTGAAGCGTTGCGTCCACGTCCTAAGTAAACAATCCTGAAGGAGGTAGGCGAAAGAGAGAGTGTAATTTTGGGTACGGTATGACACGTTAAGTAACGTCCGTGCGAGACAGGCGACTAGGATATCGCGAGCGGATAGAGAACTCGTCGTTGAATCCGATCACAAGATGAGGACAAAGCTAGCCCGTGCAGGAACGTCACGCTCGGCGGTAATCTGCACCAGGGAGGATTGATTCGTTGATGGCCGAAGCGGAGGTAAAGAGGAAGAGAAATGATCGGGATTGGCTGCTGATCACCGATCGCTACTCACTGATCACCCGGACCGGACTCATACCAGGAAACACGTTGGAGCCTCTTATGGCAGCGCGGCTTTCTTGCAAGACGTCTACCGGCCCGCCTGCTCCACCATCCACCGTTCAACATCCGACATAAACCATCCACCGTCAACGCTCCTGCAGGACCGCAGTAGGTACGCCAACGGTGCTGCTAACCTTTATAAAACCGGGTAACAAAGCCGGTGGCTCAGCCGCGTTCCTCCGGGTCTAGTCTAGGGACAAGAATGAACCATTCGATCGACGTAAGAAGATTTGATCCGGTCGCGACCTTGCCTCGACATTTTACTTTTTTTTCTATTTTTCCGCCGCCACTTTACTAAAAAAACGATAAAAGTATTCGGTGAGCTTCGATTCATCCTCCATAGAACTGAATTTTTTTTCACCCTGAAGCCTCCAGGCCACCTGGATAATCGTCTGCTCGATGAACTATAAACTTTTACAAATATTCAAATAATCGGTCAGACTTGCTTTCGGTATGCCATAAAATGAGCGGGGATGTCGGGCAGTTCTTTTTCGAATAACATAGGGAGATGCAGTTTAATAAGAGAATCATTACCGTTGACGGACTGCACAATCATCGAACCAAAATTTTCACGACGGACATTTATTGACGGAAAAAGAACGAGCTACCCGAGAGGCGTTATAGCTACCCTCCGGCGGAACCAGGCGAGTTTCAGAGAGAAGCGGTGTGCGTTGTAATGAATTCGTAGTTCCGCTGTTGACCCGGGCTCGGTCGACCTGTGATGCAGAAGTAACCTGAGACCGCGGCACGGTAGATCCTATCGCTGCTGACAACTACGTTAGCGAGCCGAGAAGCGGTTCGCCGTAGGTCGTAGAGACAGCCGCCTCCTGCTGCCTTCGTGGACTGTTGTGAACTCTTCGCGGACTGACTAACTCTGCCAGGCGAGATAAAACAAGCGAGAATTGCACTGTCCACGGCCATCCGCGGGGTTCGCGAGTCGGATCTCGACTGTTCCCTGCGGGAATTGTCCTCGCATTTTTTGATGTTGCCTTAAACACTTCTGGAATTCTCGTCCTAGATTCAAAGTCTGCAGAATCGTGAGAATTAGCTCTCTAACAATGTCTAAAATCCGTGATCATTAGATTTTGTCAGATGGTTATTGTAGGCTGGTCAACGCGTTCGTGGTCCTTAGCGGGTGAAGTAGCTTCCAATTACTTGTAAACATCAAGGTATAAGAAGTGATTTTATTTCTGTTTAATACAGTTATAGAAAAGAAACAGCAGAAAGCTATTTTTTCACAACGATGGCCTACTTTGGGTTCATAAATTTCCTGTATCTAGATCAAAGCCCGTGACGAAGCTGTGCCTCAACGTCTAACCGAAAACGTTCCTGAAACTGAAATCACGAGAATCAGAAGGCGAGGGTCGCGCTTACAAAACCAAGTCGTAAATATTCGAGAGAGTATGAAAGGGAGGCTGTGGATGAATCCTCACGGTGGGGGCTCGACGGACTGTAGACTCACAATCAGTGGGCTAAACAAAGCTTCACACTTGATTACCATCTAACAGATGCCAAGCGGTAATTGTATTTATATGTTCCATTCATATTTTCTACCTGACCAATAGCACTTATTGTGGGTAACGCTGCAATACGTGCGCATTGAGCATCGTGAGAATCGATCAATGAAGCGTGCACTTTTTTCAAACTTTGTGCCCCGAGTACCTCGTATCCACATCAAATATTCAGATAAATTTATTTCATGCGTCACGTTTTTGCGCCTTCCACGTAGAAACGGTTGGATTCAGAAGAAAAGATCCATCTACTCCCGGGTAATCGCAGCATCCAGACGGCGACGTTGTTGGAGCTTCGTTATTCGTCGTAAACGTATAAGCGTCTGTATATAGGCGAGTATATATGCACGCGTGTACCGAGACGAGGTCGTAAAGTTTCGCAGACTACACATTGTAGCTTAAGCTCGGTTGGGGTGGAAGTAAGGGTGTAACTATAAGGGCGGTGGGGTGCAAGCCAAGGCAGAGCAAGGCAATAACGTACTAGTTTTACTGGCAATTTTACTCTACTCTACTTAACTTTACTTTACATTTGCGTTTCCTTACTTCGCTTTGCTTGTCTCGACTGCGGAGCGAGGCGCACAAGCTCCACTTTTTAATTTTGTAAATTCGAGCGTGATTCAACAGTTTCACGCAGGAAATTTTTTCGTGCCATGTGCGTTTAAGGACTGCACTGAGATATACGAGGTCACTTGGTTGATTACAACTTCGATGATTGGTTTTCTAATGATCATCTAAAACCGGAGTGTTTTGAAAGGGTTTGAAAACACATATTTCAGTGCGCAGAGAGTTTGGGAAGCAGAGATTGGGTCGATTTTTGAAATTTCTGTTTGGTCACCTGACCATTAGCTTTAGTACTTACCGGTAAAACATTGCAAGAGTAGAACGAACGTATAAATTCAATAAATTTCAGTACTAAGAATATTTGTGACCGGGAATGACGGTGTGGCAAAGCAAACCAATATTTACTCATTCGCCACTTGTATATTGAAATACGACTGATTATTACCGACTGAACCACCATTACCAATAAATATCAATTTTTCTACCAAAGTGGTTTTGAAGAAGTCTGCGATTACTCGCTAAACGTGCGGTGCACGATCAACAACCTTGAATTTTCAAGTTTGTACACGAGTTCCAAGGTGTTTTGCGACACTGGTATCACAAAGGTACGCTGTACCCAACTTCAGACTAGTACTCGAAAAAAACCACTCGCGTTGCAACAATTTCAATTCGCAATTCACGACTGATTCTGTATGTGCGATGAAAACACTTGTCCACAACTCTCGATGCATCCTGCGAATCTAACGTATAACGTACGACCAGCTCAGGTAGTGGCACCACACTTCCACTGACGTATCTCGACGTATCTCAAGGTATTCCACGAAGATTTCTGCGACAGTGCTAGTTTACACGTCGACGGCGAGTAAGGTACAGCAATGAAAAGGTAGTGCCTACCCGTAGGCAGCAAAGAGGCAGAGCTATTACCGGAGAATGGTCGCGTGGAATTGGCCCACAGTGTAGAGGTGCGTACCAGGCTTGAAGAAGCTGTACCTACCCTCGCACTGCAAGTATCGAGGTACCCGACTGTCGCATGTGTGCGATCCACCATAAGCTGCGGGGCAACCAAGCTTGAGCATGACAAATATTGGCAGTGGCGGCGGCCAGAGACTCATCAAACAACTCCCGATGGGACTAGAGCTCCTTTGCTCGACGGTGTGCGCCCACTCGCGTGTTATACGCCTAGGTACCCAACGAGTAGGTACAATAATAGCTCACAGGTATTACACGCGTTTACCAGACGCAAAGAGCTAGACGCTGCGCACCGGTAACGCTTATGCACTTATATGCATTCGACCCGGGTCGACACGCTCTTCAATCACCGCTTATGCAGTTCCGCCTTGTTCTTTGAGCTCTAGTGCGTAGCTTCTGCTCCTTCAGGACCCCGAGAATGTCGATAATAATGTTGTCGGAGAATCATTTGAAGATATTATTTTATTACGAGATATGTTCGATGGCGGCTTGTCGCACGGGACGTTGGAATTTTAGATTTTTGAATTCAATCAAAAATTGCACTGTGTTCAAACGAAAACCGTTGGCACACTACCGGGAAAAATGCAATTTCTTTGATCTGTAAACAGTATCGACTGTGTCACAATTCCATTTTCGTGGAGTCATAGTTGAACCAAATGATTACGAATTTATGGTGCAGATTGTAATATTTTTTTTCAGCAAAAATGGAAGGTCGAAATCGGCAGGGGGCTGTGCGATAAAGAACATTGATAGCCGAAGCATTTTCGGAGGAAGAGAGGCTGGGGCAAACGGTGGGAAGATGAAACGTTGGTTGGAGGGAGAAAAGAGGGGATCGAGTGACCCCTGAACGCAGCTAAATCAACAGAGTCGATCTGGCTGTGAGCAGTGTGCCCACCGAGCCATTATTTGCTTCTAGATTTATGAGTTTGTGAAATACCATAAGGCATAGGAGGCATACACTCGAGGTCTTCTCATCGGTTCGTTGGCGTACCGACAGACGCGTTATTACACATGTGTATCGTAACCACGTACACGTCAATTCCATACGGTGCGACGTGCCATGAGTCCGACGCAATAGACGACCTGGCTCGATGCTTCAGAGAGAGAAAGAGAGACAGACAGAGAGAGAGAGAGAGATAGCGAAAAGTGAGAAGAGAATCACTTTGCACTCAATTATAATTACCAACGTTGCTCTCTGAATTCATATCGATAACTCAACCACTGATTGCCGATTAGTCTCGACAGCTGCTCGTCCCGATATTATTTTATTTCCGCAGGTCATATTTCTCTTCCTAGTTATACTTAAGCGTCGAACGATGATCGTCTGTTTGCGATTCCCGAATCGCGGGTCAGAAGAAGTTGATCCCCGTTCACTGAACGGGTAATAAATAATAAGCAAACGAAGAAAAAAAAAACAACAGTTTTCACAAATATCCTTAGAAATCGAAGCAATTTGAACCGTCCGTCAATTTCCGGGTCGTCTTCGAAGATTTATGGTAGTTAAATCGTACGTACAGCGTGATTATTTAAGGCATTAGATTCTGTAACGTGTAATTTCTCTGTTACCCGGCAAGGGAGAGGGAGAAACGGATAAAAATAGAAAATAAAAAACTGAAAAATTTCCTCTCAAGGTGTGTAACACACTTTTTCCCTAACAGGCCGCACGCTTGTACAGCGTGGCTGTTATACGTGCACATGCATACACGATTACTGGGTCAAAAACTACACAGTTTTCGGTCAGTCCTGGGATCAATAGGGCCCCGATATCTAAGATGGGCACCGGTTTGACCTCGCGGCGCGTTATTACACGGGTAGAGCGGTTCTCGGGGCCGACGCGCAATCGGGAATTGATTGGATTTAAATAGTTGCTCTGATCCCTTACGCGGACTTTACTTCACCCTGCATTTAATATACCTTTTTCTTGATCGTAAGTGCCTGGGTTACGGCCGCTTTCGATTGGTTTGAGCGAAGCGAGCAGCCCGCAAATTTCAGGTCTTGATTTTTCGATCGGCGTTAATTATCCTCGAAACAGCTGTTTCATCATCTTGCCTCAATGCCTGAGCACATCTCTCGTGAATTTGCTTGCGAATTATCCGCACGTTGCATAAATATGCAAAGATATATTGACGCGAGTTAACGGTACGCCGCTTAATCAGCAAAAATTTGATTGAAGTGGCGTAACGAATGAGCGGCGCGTACTTGATACTTCGTCGATAAAAGAGGAGCAATAAACAAGCAAAGACTTGAAACGTTCCGAAACATATGGTCGATTAATGAAAGATTTTTGTCGAAAGTGGTTTACTTTCGAATGAGCATTTCTCCGTCTGTGGCTCGCAGTGCGTCTACGTATTCCACATAAATAACTGACTAATTGCCGCGAAATAAAAACTCACGAGACTCACATTTCGTTCGAAAATCAAGCGACGTACGTACGATTTCTTAGGTGAAGCGCGCGGTGCGCATTATGCATCATGTATATTCACGTAATTTATCTGCGAAATAATAATCCGTTCTCGCGGGGATTCCGTCGGATTCATTTGTAACAGGTATGATGGATTCGTATCAATTACTCTCGGTATATTAACGTCAATATGCGAAGCTGATCATTATTGGTCGACTGCGTGCCTTGCATAACTGCTGCAAAGCCGCAAGCTTACAGTCGGCGGGGTTAAATACTTACTCCTCTACGATACAACATGCAGCAAAGAAACCCGTCGTCTTTCATCGAGGATGACCGATTGACGTCCGGTAATTATATTCGAGCATAAACGTTCGAACGAATTTTTTCCATCAACTTTATACGATTATTGGAAGAATGAGAAAGAAGCCCGATACAAACCAGACCGGTGAAAAATGTGCGAACAGTCCGCGTCCATTTTTTGCACACCGCGATCGAATATTTATCGAGAGAGGAAATATTTGGGTGAAGTGGCCGGCTGACCCCTGATAAATATATAGAGCGTGGGCAATGACATAAAACGTGGAAGGCTCGACGGCGAGGCGCTACGTCACATCCGCGCCTGCACCTCCTCTTCTCATACATAGGTTATCGCAACGGAGACGCGGGACGTCCTGCGGCTGCCTGATATATCGTCAGGACCTACGTAAGCCCCGGCGAACCGGAGTGGGAGGTTTTTTACGGTGTTTTTATATCGTCTGGGACCCCGTCCCGACGCACCAACCCTCGCCGCGTTGCGCTCACTGGTCGCTTAAGCAAATTAGAGGACCAGCAAGTCGTTTTTGACGCCAACCGAAGCCCGAGTTTTGGAATCATTAACGAACCAAAAATCCAAAGTGCCAGAATCGTTTATAACGTAAATACGCGCGTGATGTGCTACAGAGGAGTCGAAGTCTCCGAGATGAAGAGGCGCGGAACGAGCCGGCGTTTAATGTGGATCGTGGGTGGCCACGACTCGAGGGACACCTCGGCGACCCTACGAGCAATTACTCACACTGTAAGCGGGCTTCCTCGCGCACAGAATCCGTCTTATGAGTAAGAGGATCAGGTGTAGACTCGGTCGTATACCGCAGGGTGGCGAACACGAGGCTTGGCTCCCTCGAAGTCCATTGATAAGATCGGAATGTCTTTCCAACGTCTCAATTAGCCCTCCGTTCACAAAGGATTCAAAGTGAATATAATTCACTTTGAACGCACCGGCTGATTGTCATTTAGAAACTGGATATTTCCAGTGACTCTGTTTTAAAACTGCATATTCCCAATTGGATGAAACATGAACGAGTGAAGGAATATATACCAGAGTTATATTATATTACAAAGTAAAATACGATAAATTTCCCACTTATTCACCGAACATCGAGACTCTTCAACAGGCACGTTCTCTCACAGTTAGCGGCGTTTCGAAAACTCCTCATTTTTCACGATCGTTAAAAAGATGGAGGATAATCCATTCGCCGACTGCAAGGGACGGAATGATCAAATTCTTGGGTGTCGTTGCCGGATGAATAACGAACTCCACGAAGTCTTTGGAAAGTTTTGACCAAGACACGGAATTGAATGTTGGCATTCATCACGGCTTCAAGCTGCGCTGTATCGGATCACGAGTGTAAGTTCGAACCTGGCAAATTAAACTACCGAAACAAATAGTCTCTTCCGAAATTCCCCCTTACACACACAGCCGCTTTCCCCAACGGGCCGGCTCTTGATGGAGGTCCGCGTAAACGCTAGAAATCGAAAATTACAACGGACCGTCGAGAGCCGTTTGTAAATACAAAGCTAACCTGCCGCGTTAATATTCTACTCTGATTAATTCGTATCGAAAATTGCAGGAGATCTCAACTTTCCGTGAGTCGTTCACGATGCCTTCAAGACTCTACCGTACAATGATCAATAATAATCAAGATGGTCGTACGACTAACACTCAAGATAAAAGTCTACAAATTGATTCATTCTTCTCTTACGACACAACGTAATATGAAGAAAAAAATGATGTCTCAATTAAAATCGTGTCAGAGACCAAGTAACGTATGACAAAGAAGGAGGTAATTAATGGATCGAATACCGACCACATTTCCTGAGTACGGAACCAACGATATAGTGGCAAAAGAAGCAACAACCATGAATCGGTCATAATACATCCAAAGTGCCGGTCGTAGCGCACGCTCATTCATAACTGCAGCTAGCTTTCGTTCCTCGAGGGTATTGCCATGCCGGCCGGGCGTCGTTGTCTCCGCATAATTGGTTATATAAACTGTTAACATGGCGGGTCGTATGGGGGCAGGACAGGGAGTAGTTTATCATGCAGGAGTAATATGAACAGAGGAATACGTTGCTTCGGTAGGTGTACATTGTGGAGGGATGGACACCAGCAGCGATACTAATGGTCCACCTCGGCGAATGTCTGTCCATGGACAGCGCGGAGCTCCGGTACACTCATTTACATTCTGCTCCCACATCGTTCATTATTGAGCTCATCCGTGGGGAAGAAAATTTTTTCCACATCTAGACTGTCCCACGTGCGGAGCAAAGGGCGTGAATTCATGCGGATGGTGTAAATCCGCGAGGTGTTCGAACCTGGCGAATTGCGCTCGGGGCCGACAGACTAGGTGAACGCTAAATGTCAACGTTCCAACGTGACACTCGGAGCGAAGGAAGTGACGGACGCCCGGTATCAGCTTCTTAATTGGCGATCGGTGATCCGGTGACACGCGCTCTCTGTAATTGGTCCAGGAGCATGAAACTATTTGCCAAGAAACTGCCATGAATGCCTCGAGATCTCTACCAGCTGCCCGGCGAGAACGTCGAGTATAAATGACGGATAGCCGGAGATTTTTTCGTAAATACTATCCGATCTATGCTTGTAACTGTGACCTGAGGAATGTGCGAAAAGCTGATTGAATTTATTTCACCAACGCGCCACTTAAGTGAGAATTTAATAATTGCTGTCGTGCTTGTGGTATGTACCTGAGGCCGAACCCTCGAGTGTTACTTGCACTCGACGTTTCATTACCCATTAATTAGCGACACTGTTACATTACAGCTGGATGTTGGATGGTAGTCTTATACGAGAACAGAGCTCGTACAGGCTTTGACTGTTCACTTGCTCGAATGTGGATGCGTTTTTCAACCGTCAAGTCGACGCGTGAGAGATTAAAGCTATCTATACCAACTTCGATCTCGATTTGAAATGGATCGAGTATTTCATAAATTTATAGCCCTGCTCGCGGGCTCTATCCTTCAAGGCGGGACAAAGTGTACGGAGACAGAGTGCACAGCGATGCGTTCGCATTTGAAATCCTGCTCGTCCGCGAGCTGCAAGCGAACGTATATAACGTACAACACGTCGCATACTGCCGTGGTAGCGGCGACTCGCCTTATTCCCCGGCGCACAAGTAGAAATTCATAAAAATGTAGGAACGGTGGAGATCGAGTGACGCA
Organism: Neodiprion virginianus; assembly: GCF_021901495.1. Classification (NCBI taxonomy): domain Eukaryota; kingdom Metazoa; phylum Arthropoda; class Insecta; order Hymenoptera; family Diprionidae; genus Neodiprion; species Neodiprion virginianus. Next base: position 30,267,450 of record NC_060880.1, read on the forward strand.
ATCCGCGTCCCGCTGAGACTACAACGAGGTGCAGGCCTATAAGACTTGGGAGAGTCGGTCGCGATTCTTGGTCTCAAATGTTATACTGTGCGTGGCCTCTTCGCTTCTCGATCTTGCTGCTTGCTGCAGGCTCTGCAGTGTGGCAGGGGTACGCTGGACAAATAGAGTAACGGTTGGTAACGTTAAACGAGTCTGACAGTAATCGCTAAGCGGTCGGCAGTATCGCAACCTGAACGTGGCGTCGAAAAGAGAGAAAAGGAATGGTAGTAAAAAAACATTCGTAATTGCTATATCTGTAACAATTACAGCGACCTTACACCAAGCAGGCTCTATCGTACTCCTTCTAGGCACGGCGGCAAGCGGCAATTACACGAAATTACATATCCTCGGTTAATTGCAATTAAGCTCTTCGAGTTAGTATTTAGATTTATAACGAACAAATCCTTTTCGTACTGCATTTGCCACCGCATTGAAACTTCATACGTAGATTCTACCGTGCGGCCTTTTGCTCTCGAGTCACCTGGATAGTGCTCAAAGAAAGAAAGACTGATGTTAGATGTTATCGTTACAATGTGTGGTTATTATGCCACGAGTCTCGTTTCAACAGCTCTGCACGGAGGGAGAAAATCTTTGGAGAACTCGTTGTAGGTAGCGGTACCATTCCGCCCAACTTATAACTAACCTGACTTAACGCAACACTCTTGTCTTGTCCGGATACTTCTGAGTTTCAAGTCCCAAGCGAGTCACCTGAGAGCAGCGGCTGACGCAACGGTGCTACCTGTGGTATTAAATTATTACACCCCGCAGACGTCGCGACGTCGTTGATGCTAGGAGAACGAACTCAAGGAAGTCTGCAAGTTTGAAAGCACCGAAGACAAGTTAGCCTCCGGCTGGCTGCACGGACCAGCTGGGAACGTGCGTGCAGTTCATCGTCAGAGAAGCTCGTATTAATTATTATTCCTCCCCGTTATTGCTAAAGTCATCCGAATTGGTGTTGTTTTAGAATTTGTTGGTTCAGAACTTGAGATCTCGAGTCTTTTCAAGCAGCATTACCGAGTATACAGGGTGTGACGTAGTTTTCAGAGTTCTTTGCCGGAGTGAAATTAACGGAGACAACTACATTAGCCGCTCACTCAAGTCTTGGCAAATCGCATATACTTACATAAAAACTTCCGGTAGCAATGGACTTTACGTTGGCTTCTGGTTTCTCATATACACGTATTAAACTCTCTCTCACACACGCGCCATGCTGTACGTACATACATATTTTTTTCTTCGCAGGGCGCACACTTGTCCGAGACTAGGTATATCGTCCGGGTATATATCCTGGCGCGTGAACGCGGACAAAGCGAATCAGGAATACCGGTTCTTAGCCTGGCCGTCTCCGCACCGAGCGTTCGTTCATCCGCGCGAACTCAATCACCTATAACCCGCCGGACGCCGGGCTTTCAACGTTTCAACTTTTCATCACCTCCCAGGCTATACGCTGCTCCACTTTCTTGCCTCTCCGCAGCCGCTTCCGTGAGAGTTTTGAAATTAAACTCAGTGAGGATATGCCTCGTGTGTAATTACCCGACTGCCGCGGCGTTAATTTCGTCAACGTGCAAAAACAAATCAACCCCTCCGTGTACAGGTACTCGCGTTTTCTCCCATTCGCACGCGTCAGCCTTACTGTCCCTTCTAAACGCTGCTTATTAACGGTAATTAGAAAACTACCGAGCATTACCGGTTCGAGGGGGCGATAAGGGGGAGCATGGCGGAGGGTTGATTCATCAGAAGCGCGGAGCAGAGGAGGTGGACTCTTTATAGGGTCTTGGGCCGGGGTCCTTATTGCTCCCAGAGTGGCCGCAAAACGAACTTTGATCAAATTCTACTGCGCCGGCATAAAACTGACCGTCCATTGCGGCCAGTCGCTCGGGTTATGGCCGCGATAAATGATTCATCCGCACTAGCCAACGCGTGTGTTACCGGAAAGCCTCCGCTCTCGGTGTGTTCGTAAGACCTTGGCCAAGTGTGTATGTTCGAGGTAAGAGACCGCGATGCTTCGGTCCGAGTGGTAAACAGCTACAGGAGGGTCATCATCGAGTGCCTCCCTTTACGAGCAACTTCACCTTACATTAACCCTGGATGCTTCCAGCACCCACGCCGCATCTCGTATACATTTACTCGGGGAGAAGTAGGTATAACGGTGCCGAATGTTCGTCGGATTAGGGAGGAGGAAGGAGAACGACGCGCCTCTCGCTTCGACCAAGAACTCTGGAAAGAGCTAAAGAGTTTTCACTGTTTCGAGGCAAACTTCGTTCAATTGTGCTACACCTGAATCGGTAGCGAATGAGTAATAGACATCAGGAAATAGGACTTTGTCCATCCTTTGCTTTATTCCCTGTAATATCGCGGCTGAAGGGTATAGTATACCTACGAGCCAACGTACACGAGTACACATTATTGCCACATGACAGCCGGCGAATGCTCGCGTAATTCATCCGCGTCAAAGACACCGTAAAGTTGAGTAGAATTAGCAAGGCAGCCGGAGGTCGTGTGAAACGTGGTAATTCCCACGTGACTCTGTCGTCTCCTCTTATAAAATCGACGTAATCAGAGAAACCGTGAAGCGGTGTGAAAAGTCTCGCGTTCTAGACCCACCTACAACGTACGTCGATCAGAATAAGAAGCTTAGCCAAATCACTCAGCACCTGACCGTAAATCCATGCAGCATCTGCGGCGGCCGATTACCCGAAACTTGTCCAGTTACGGGTGAGGCACGATAAAATGGAAATAGGCAGCGCCGACACCGAGACTCGAATAGAACCCGGTCCTAATGGTTGGCGTCGCGGCGTGCAGAGCGGACGGCAAGCGGTTCGGGATGGGATATTGTTTTCAATAACGCGTGGCATCAATCAGACCCGAATGCCCCGAAGTCCGCGGGGCTTTTTGTCGCCCGTGGACACCCGGGGCCCGCAAGATGTCCGGAATGCGTCGACCTCTGGCCATCGAGACCCCGCGATGACCGGCCTTGGCCATCTCCTTTGCATAATGACACTCGGCAGCCCGCTACCGGATGGAGGAGGACTCGCTCAGCTCGTACCGGAGCTGCGGCGTAACGGCGTGCGCCCCTGGACGTTGGCTCCATATGCCGGACAGCCCCCGAGGGGTATAATAATAGTATCGTATACATACGAATATCTACGTGCGTATGTGTATTGCGAGAGCGGTCGAATCGGCGGATCGCCTAACCTCTCCATCTGCACAGCTCGGGAATTTCATACATAAGAATGCCCACTCAGCCACAGGATCAGCATTCAATTGTATCGGAGTTAGAGACCGCACGGAGAGCCGAGGAGTTCCGTGATACTCGGATGGAGCGAGCTTCGATTGAGCCGCAAAAATTTACTCGATATTAAACGTCGAGAGTCGGCGAAAAAATAATCTGACTACTTTACCAAAGCGTGAAACCCGGTCAATGTTCACAAATATTCAGAATGTGATACTTTTTATAATACGAAGGGTATACTTGAATATATTCAGTGCTGAACTTCACACCGTTTTATTTTCATTGCCGTCCATCTCGTTCTACTCTAAACCTCATTTATATCCAAACGGGCTGCACCACGATAGAATGTGTGACTTTTTCGGAATCGTTCCGTCCAAAGGAGAAGCAACCGTATCAGGTGCCTCGAGCACCGTTCCAAGAAGCGTCGTTGAACGATACAGCGTCAATAATTTATTCTCGTCGGTTCGATTCACTGCACTAAGATCATTCTTGTCTGGCTTTTATCTTACAGTGAAAGGATTGGGTTTGGATAATGAGGCGAAGGATGATAATTTAAAAGGGCATACCTACCGAGTCTACGGAAGCGGAAACCGCGTCGCGTCGGTTATTCGTCGTTGAATTATGTTGTACGGGTAATTGATGCCTCGGTTAATTACAGCGAGTTAAGGTTCGCTTCGTTATTTCGTATGGCGTGGCTGATTTAAATGTCAAAGGAAATTGTATGATTATTTACTATGCAAATGAAATTGTTTAAGACGAGCCCAACTCGATATAGACTATTGGTCTTGAGGGGTTAGCAGATTGAACGCTGCAAAGGGTCGCACGTAAGGTAGCCGCGCGCCACCGCGGGTCTAACTTTGCTCCGTTAATTGGATTATGAAGTCGGAACGATCCTCCTTCGGGGCGACAAGGGTGCCGACTCGGTTTAATTACGCCCCTTGTAGACCTGTCACAATAATACCGTTCGCTTTCCTCTATATCTGTATCAGAATTTCCTGATCGGGACCTGGCCCCTCTCATTCATGTAAACCACCGAAAAGAATTCGAGGAATTCTCCCGAGTACGGCACTCGATCAAATTTACAGAAGATATGAGAGAATAAATTTGAATAGTAATGGCCATGTCGGATCCTGCTTTTCAAAATCTCGATTTGGTTCAAGCTTAGAGAAATTATTGTCATTATTCGATTTCGTGCGCCTAGGCTTCCGCCTTCAGAAATGTTGAAAAGTCTCGAGGCATTGGAAGGTGACGAGCGTTACTGATCATCTCATTCAAATGCGGTGAAAAAAATTAATTGATTCGCTTACAACTGAAAGAAACTTTTACTCATGCCTAGATCACTCACGGAAATTCAATTTTAGACACAATAGAGGTTCAGAGTAGAGAATCAGAAAACCTGTTTGTTTCCCTTTTGTCGCTATTGAACACTTTGACTTGTCAACAAATCGAAAGAGTAATTCTGTACATTTGAGTCGATAACTTTGGTACAGTGATTTTCGGAAGAATGTAGCGAGTAAATTTGTTTCTTCGGGGCACAAATACGTTTTCTCGCATTAATTAGGTACTCGAGAAATTAGTATTCATCTGCAAAGTTCATCAATTTTCTGGAGACAGCGCAAAGCGTGACGGCGAGTTTCGTCGGATATTACTCAACCTGCGTGAAATTCGACTGTAAGGTGAGCGAGTCGGTGCAGATCTATACGGATGTAGCAAATATAGCAGTATAGATTCATAGATACAAAAAACAAGATTCCCAGGCTATGGAGTTAAAGCCAGGAAAGCGAGAAGGACGTTGGCTAGAGCGCCGCTCCGCCACGGCTGCGTTAATTAAAATTATAATAAATTACATCGCGATAAGAGGCACGCGTTTATACCGAGGGGTTTACGAGGGCGCGATTAGATGTTTCATCCAGTGAGGCAGCAGCCCGTATTTGAATGAATATTCATTCCCGCGTTGCGGGTCTTCGGCCTGAATTCGTTCACCCAAAATGCGAAAGTTGGCCACGTTTTTTTCTCACAATTTTTTTTCAGTAAATGTAAAAATACGACGGTGAAGTTGTTACTTATTCTCGAGCTCGTCTCGTCATCTGGAAATATTGCTCAAGGATCGGATGCCATCGAATGAGATTCAAATATTCATAGCTGAAATGCGCACACCCGCTACTATACCCAGCAGCCAATAATATTATGCGCAACACCGCGGCGAGGGGACGAATTTATACCTGCGGACAATCTCTAATCCAAACAAGATTCGAGCTGGTATTAGTTTCAACCGGCTAGATATCGCGTTACGAATTTTATCAACATTTTAATGCCCGGATGCAGCACGGTCGTGTATCCAAAAAACGAGGAACCCGACCGAGTCTGTATAATAAATGAACTATCGAATAGATTTGAGACAATGTTTGAAAATTTGACCGTTGAAATTGATTTTTGAAAATTTCTAATTACGACCGATCGTATCGGAATGCATTTCTTCATTTAATCGCTGAGTCGTACCGACATTGCAATTTATAGATCTGGCGATGGCTGCACGTCAACCTCGTTCTCGTCTTATGGTCTTTGGTTTCGGGTGTGTCGCGGGTCCCCTACACGTAGCGAAGAGTGGCGAGTGTCACCCTTTCCAACCCCTACAGCGAACGCCAGGGCTCTTAGCCTTTCGCTCGAAAGCACTCTCTCCAATCTGCCGCAGTATAATTTGCATACATAAGCTATTAAGCAGCTCTTTTCATTTCCTCCCGCTTATGATAGTTTAGTTAGAATAATGTTTTACAAGATTGCAGCGGGAACAATTGCCTCGCCCTCGCGTGTAATATTCCGCCTTTTGATTAATGCTCATCCACCTTTATCTCCGCTTCGCGTTAGGGACGAGTGACGAAACAGCTCCGCAAATGAACTTCGCGCCTCTTTGCCATTACCATACGATCACATTAATACCTGCCCTTTGAATATGAGGCAGAACCGTAAACACCGATTTCCAATCGTCGTTTTTGTTCGGCGTAGTTTTCACCCGGAAACTCGTTGGAAAGAATGGCCACATATGGTACGAAATGTTCGGTACACTTGGTCAAAATTCAAATAGGGTAATATGTGCCGCTTTGTAGAGCAAACAAACGGCGGAAGTCTGCGTTGCCTTTCCGTGCATATTCATCGAACGGTTAATCGCCCGTTAAATTCGCACACGAAAAGGCGTCGGGACGCGTGGCACCGGCTGCGGGAAAAGAGGCGCCGTGGTGCCAGCGGAACCCAGCTTGTATAGGTATAAAGCTAGTCTAGTCGAGGAAAAAAGGAACACACACCAAAGACGCGGGCAAACAAACAGACGAGCTAACGGGGCACTGACAAAGTATCCGTAACCAATCAGATCGAACGGGCCCATTGCTTGGATGGATTCGATTCCAAATCGTCGAAGCGAGGAAATATTTTAATAACCATTAATCTTGTCGGAAGCGCAAGAGCTGGATCATTGGCTAGTACAAGGCGCTGCGCTTATACGCGCAATGCGAACGACCCGAGGGCACTCGGGCATAAATAAGTAGGCTATGCGTATCTGCTTATGCGAAAAGGCACGTGTTTCCTTTTTCCTTTTTTCTAAATCAATTGGATTATTCACTGCATTGAGTGATACGTGGAATAGAACGGAACAGAACGGAATGGAACGCGTCACGAATCTCACGGGGTGGATTAACGCTCTTCAATTCTTTTTTTTGCCCCCCCTCCCCTTATAAATTGCGTGAATGAATTTTATTGATCCAGGCTAAACTGTGAATTGTCGATTGAATTTGGACGACAAGAATTAGAATTCGACACAATTTTCGTTGAACAGAGATCACTGCGAGAAAAATAATTCCTGCAGTATGTTGTCCATCAGCATACAATATTTTATGCATGCATGGGAATGGTAGAAAAAGTTAAAAATTATCATAGCAAATAGTGTACAGCTGCAAGTTGAGAAATAATAAATGATTTTTAATGCCTGAGCATAATAGAGGGGAATTGCGTAAACTTGAGATACACGGATAGCCCCAGAGTCGTGAGAAATAATTTTATAGACTCCGATGTTCGGGTGCCGATGGAATGAGCCAGATCGGTGTCCTGAAAAACAATCCCGGGGATTGTGGCAATCCGTCAAATAAAATTTACGACAACGGTGGGAAAAATGTAAAATATGAGGCATGGCTCGTTTGCGGGTAAAAAACAAATAAATAAATAAAAAATAAATAAAAATCGAGAACGATGAGTAAGTACAAGCTGCTGTCCCGCATCGCAAATCACTTTATAGGTATTCGGTTTTTCACCTGCGGACGACAATTCCCCGCGGACGTATTCCGTCCTGCACCATCGCGAATGGCTTGTCTCGCATAAATTGCGTCCTTAACATTAAAGTGACGAGTGCTCCGGCCGGCCTGAGAGCCCCGCGACCGTAAACTGCAAAGTATCAACTATAAAGATAACAGCCCAAGGCACAATAACCAGCCCGGTATGCCAAGTTTATTTCAGTAGCTCAACAGGCTGCGTCGAACGTAACGCGGTTATAAATACACGCGTCTTTATATTCGCTAATAGGCCGACGTCGGACCCTAGTGTCCATTGATAAGGAAATAAATTATAGAAATGTAAATGTATGGAAATTGTAGACGAGACACTTTTGGTTCCGCTGCACCTGGCCGAGGAAACTCTTCACCGCGACCCATTCTATGGAAGAAGAGACGGAAGGAGAGCTTGCAGAAAAGCTTTTGCTTCCCGTACTTCGCCACCGTCTCTCTGTAAGATGACAACGGCATTTTTATTCACTCAGGGCGCACAGAGTTGTGCTTAAGTATTCAAAGTGGCAGGTGGCACGACCCAATATTGTTTTCAGCCTCGGAATAAAACGAGTTTCTATACCGCAGTTTAGTGAAATAACTCCCGACGTTATCAGCTGCATTAGGTGCCTTTTGATTTTACTTTAAGTTTGTATAATTTTCAAACGATTCGAGTCATGCTTTGAGAACGTAAAATAAAAAAAAATATGAAAAAATTAGTGGAATAAAAAAACGTTCTGACTTTGAAAGGACGAAATATACTCTGAGTACTGTTTACGTTCGCGGTAAATAATGTATATAATGTATTTAAAAAACATGTCACACCTTACATAATTCCCGCTCAAGATTTGTATCTCATAATATTTGCAAAATTATTCTGCATATTTTGGCGTCTTTAAAAATGTCGCTTTCAAAAATGAGTAATTCTTTATATACCATATAGCTATACAGTAATGTATAATGTATAATCTACAAATAGGTTGAAGGTTGTATCAGCGTTAAGAGTATACGATGAATTTTGCAAAGCAAAGAATAAATTCCAAAAACAAAATTAAAAAAGATTCCACATGTTTTACTGGAAAACAAACAACCACGAAAGTGCGCTAAAATGCAGAGGAATTTCAGAATGCGATAGTGAAATGAGGTTAATGACATTTTCAATGTGTTCAACGTGTCGTCTCAAAGCACGCATATAATATATATGCTATAGAACTGTAGCCGAGAGGCACGAGCGTTTAACCGCATAATACTCGTTAATTATGCACATTATCACGCAGCGTACAAATACAACTGTCTTCGTCCGTCGGCGTTGCTCAACTTATAAGAGTGATTCACAGGCTTAAACTATCCCGTGGAAAAGGTAGCCCTACGCGCCTAGCTTGGCTTGTATCTTTCGGTGTAAGAATTAAAGAATAAAAAAAAGTTCGATGTACACATACACAAGATAAATTTCGGAGTTTGTCCAGTCTGGGACAATGAAGAACAACGATTAATTACTACACGGTTCAAGCTGTGACAAATCGTGAATGTAAGAATTCGAACGGACACGCCTTATTTCATGGGTCTTTTGTAAAAAGTCTATAGGTAAAAGGGTGGAGGAGGGGATAAAAATAAATAAACAGAGCCCGTAACCCCACGATGGATGGGAACTCGCGTTTTAATTAATGCCATATACTTCTTTGTAGTTAATAAAGGAAGAAAGAATGAAAGAAAGAAATAAGAGGGGGTCGCGGGTGGAGACAAGGGATAAAAAAGAAGGAGACCGAAAGTAAAACTTCGGGGGAAGCACCCTCTCTCGCATCGTACGTATACCGAAGGAGGAAAAAAATTTCCCGCCATTTCACAGTAATTAAAAGTGTTGCAATAAAGAGAGGAGGGAGGTTCTTTAATTCGTGGCGACTTATATTTATGTGCGTCGGGTTTCTTTCGCTGCACCCCTCGCCCTGCATCGCCTCCCACAACTTCTCCGGCCACGCCTCGCCTTTCTATAATTACGTGTTTAATTACCAATGCTGATGTATGGCCTTCCGGGGACTATTAATTAATCAGCTCTAATCGTCCCTCGAGCGTTTAATATCAGATACATGCATACTTTGGTAATACCTGCATGCCACAGGTGCATCCTCTACCTTCGAGCAAACGATACAACCGCGATCGAAATAATTCCTCCTGGTACTGTATCTTCAATTCCATTCACAGATTTGTCGACAATTTTTTTCCTCTTTCTTATAAGCGTAAATTATTTCGCCAGTCCAAAAATGAGACGATTGCGCAGAAACGATTTTTTCGCGTGAGTCGGTGTCCGTCACGAAACCGAATCGAGTTCAGTAGACGAGGGAAAGAAGCGTAACACAAGAAGTACAAAGGGATTGTGGAATTTTCGCGTACGGGGGGAGGTAATTTTTTTGCGGGGGTGTAAAAAAAAAAAAGTGCGTATACATATATGTTAAAACGGCGAGGAGCGATATACCTGAGCAAGAAATCACTCCAGGGTTACACGAATAGAAACGACCGCGGTTGAGGCAGCGGGCACAGCGGCGGCAGGAAGAGAAACGGTAAAAGGTATAAATCCCACTTAAGGGAGAGAGACTCTGCTCTCTCCGTGCGTCTCTCCGATAGGCGTGTACGGGACGCCGCATACTGCGGGGAAGAGAAGTGAGTAAGTTACGAATAGGGGCGGTTATTCATAAGCAATGGCCTATAAATAACCTAATACACCACTGCGTCACTGAAATATTGAGAGCGACTGGTAAATATTGTATCAGCCAGACGTTATAGGGTGAATCTACATACGGGGCCAATAGGCGGGATGCGGCCTATCGCTTCGGTTGCTATCGCTCCGAGCTTCTCCGCAATCTCTTCTTCTCTCGCGCAGAGATCCAGGTGTCTTCCTTTTTTAAAGAGCCAATGCGGCCGTCGATCGTAAAAATTATTTACTCTATCGGCTCGCATCGGCTGGACAATCAACGGAAATTATTTCTCGTGTATAAATCGAGGGCGTTAGATTCAAGATGTAACGAGATCGTAGCCGATCATCCGCGATCGCTCGATCAATCCTTACAAGTCTGCAATATGGCGCAAGAATTTCTTTTCGGCATTTCTATTTCCAATTTATTTATCTAGTAACCGTGATATGAACACGGATCGAAAGTCGTAGGTATACAACGGATTCTTTCATCCAACGATACATTTCTTTCAAACGCCAATTCCAGCACCGATTCAAAGGACAGAGAGTTGCGCAGAGCAGCCAGGCTCTCGGGTAATAAGACTCAAGGCGATTCACGTCGCTCGCATTCCAATGAGCCCAGAGTATTCTGTTGTAACAGAAATCCTAATAAAGCAGGCGCGTCAATCTCGGGTGTATATTGCAGGTTCAGGAATGATCGCTGTCGATGAGGATCGAATTTAGTCGAGCAAGAACCTGATTCACCGATTATCCTTCTATACCTTACACGTCGAGTGTGAAATGCGTGAATACGCACATCTCGGTATCGCCTAATAACAAGCTTCTTTCTCAAAAACGCCTGTTCGCGATTATACGAGGGTTACGTGTTGCTAAGTGAACGCACCTTATGAAATATCTCAGGCTAATATCCGCTCGACGTTAAGTACATGGCCGATAAATCCATACCGCGATACGGAAATGGAAATATATTAGATCGTACCGGCGATTCGTATTGAACTTGATCGGGCGTTGCTCGTGTAATTAAAGTCGACGGTGAAGCCGTTCATCAGGAATACCGGTTATCTTCTATCCCTTCATATAACGATATCCCTAACTAATCACTATGCGCTTTGATCGCTGAGGAACTTACGGCGAGTGAGAAATGCGACATTATTCGTTAAATCCTTGGTCTTCCGAATACCTAACTTCCACTCGCCGGAAGTAAAAAAGCTATTAAAATTTACAATCGATTCTACCCCCTAGAACTCAGTCTCTCCGCCTCTGCCCCCCTCCCCTCCCCCCTCTCTCGCTCTCTCTCTCTCTCTCTCTGTCTCTCTGTGTATCGACCTGCGAAGTAATTCGATTTCGCGAAACGCAGTCGGACAACTTTGCAAATCAACGATAAATCGAAAAACAAAAGAAAGAACAAAGAAGAAATCAGACCTGTACTCATTAATATCGAGCAGATTGTCCAGGGAGCTCTGCCCAATTAAAGCGACCCTTTAATGTATGCATCGAGTTTGTGTCTTGCGGCATTGAGGAAGAACGGACCTCAGGAGGGAGTTAGGAGTGAGGAGGGTGGAAGGACAAATTCAAGACTCGAGGTGTCAAGTGTAGCAGTCGGGGTGGCGCGATTCGAGAGGGTGGCCAAGATCCGACTCGTCAATTCTCAGACCAATCTGCTGATGCAGATTAGGTTGCAGGACTCGCGCAATTCGCCTATCCTATATCCCTGGGGCGCTCTGTTAACCCGTCCACATCTCGCCTCGTCTAGCACGGTTCGCGATTATTATCAAATTGCACGGGTGACTATCGTTTGCTCGGAAAGAATGTACCCGGGCTCGATTAATTTACGAGTGATTTTTTCCACACCCTGCGGTACGAATTTCACACGCACCAAGCTAATTCAACACCTCGAATGACGATCCGCACGATCTCTATAAACGACACGCAAATATGTATGTATGAAAATGAGATACAAAGTCAAAGGGCCAATATCTGTCGATTTCACCGCGACCTACGACCCTCCGGGAATCGACGTCTCCCTCCCACCCCGCCCCTCGATCCGGCGACGCCTCTCCGACGTAATAGTGATTGCATTCGCCGTCCTCGCCTTTTCCGATCAGTTTTATTCGATAGTCATTAGGGGTTGCCCTCCTCCCATTATAGGCCCTAGCCTTTCAAAGGGGGGATCCTTTGTTTATTAACTCTATCCCGTAAATTTTTATTTCTCCCGCTGTGACGACAACGCGGTGCCAATTTACCGATCTCACCCCTCGCGAAGGACTCGTGTTTTAGAACTTGAAAGATTTTCACGATCGATATCGAAATTCAGGGTCACCGGTAGTGTTTTATAACGATTCAAAAAAAAAAATCGAACGGTGGACAAATAAATCTGGGATTGAAAATAATTTTTACTAAAAAGTTTTCAATTTTTCGTTGTGGAATATTCAACATGGCGTCCAAAAAATATATAACCTAGAAATTATTCTATAAAAAATAAAAATAAAACAAACAAAAAAAAAACTACCAGCACCCCTTAATTGTGATATAAAGCACTGAAACTTTGGATCTTCTTTTCTTCTTCTTCTTTTTTCAAGGTTGACTTAAGATTTTTCAAGTTGGACCATAAACATTTTTTTGAACGGTCAGTCTATTGTACATATTATGTTTTAAAATCCTCATTGTATTTTTAAATCTGAGTATATTTGTTGAAGTTAATTTGCTTACGGGAATACAAGATTATATCGATTCGTAGCTTTGTATCGAATCCTCTTTAAAATCTTTTGCGGCTAACTGCGCCGTTTCTCGATTGTTAACAAGTGGATGGCATAAGGACTAAACAAATGTGTCAGAGTGACGAAAGGATCGAGCAGAAAGTAAAGAGAAGATGCCGCCTGAAATCGACGGCGAGTTCTTCGAACCGAGATCACTTCTTTCGAGTATCGATATGTCATAAAGTAGGTATAGATTGGACGGAGGACGAGCGCGTTATGACGCGATGAAACGAGGCTGCAAGAGAGATGCGCGATAACTGACAATAAATAATTAGAGATGACATATCTGCGAGCTGAAAGCCGCACTCGTCGACTAAGATTGACCATACCTGGAAGTGACATTAATTTCTTGCCGCCTGCCCACGACGCTGCAGATTCTCCCGAGGGAGAGCCACCAGGTATATAGTATTACGTACATAGATACCTGTGCCGTGAGAGAGAAAGAGAGAGAAATAAAGAGAGACGAAGGGAGAATTGTACTGGTAAGTTTCACTGTTATAATTGCCGGCCTTCGCCGTGCGTCTGGGACTATACATAGACCTGCATCAGGTATTTGAAAATATTTCTGTACTCCCGGATAATCAACTTCGATCACTTACTCGCAAACACGATCGGAATTGCAATTATTTTACGGCTGTTTCTTTTACACTGTACTCAAGAACTGCGCGAATTGACCAAACCTATATTGATTCAGGGCGATAATTACAGCGATAGATCAGATTGATCGCCTCTTCTTATACGGCTAAAATCGTCGAGAAGAAAACATTCCGCGAAATCCGCTGTATTGACGAGAATACTGAAACGCTCCTTCACTCCTGCTACAGACATGCACTTTCGTTAAGCTTATTTTGAAACAGTTTGTCCCAGTGGATTCGCATTATTGCATTCCCGAGTTCGCTTCGCTTCAAATAGCATTTTGGATCATTTTTAACAGTCTTCAAGTCTCGCAGTATTCTAAACTCTCATTCCAATCTCATATATGCATTCGAAAACGTTGGATGATTCCGGAACCAAAGATGTATGGATGAGAATAAAGGGCGGTACAATTTTCTGTTTAGCATACAAACTTACAGTCAAGTTTGAGAAATCTACAACAATAGATCGTACCGTCGATTAGATCTTGCGCAGATATCGAAGTTCGTTTCTCGACGGAGACGTTTTTTGGTCCGAGCAAGTTTAAAGCGGGTAGATAAAATATTGAAATTACCTATACGTAACTCGCCTACGTTTCTCGCAATTTCATTGCTGACCGAACCGCTAGTCGACGTATAAACATGATCAGGTGAAACCGTGCGCGGTTTACAGATGAGAATCTATTAATTTTCAGGAATCGAATCACGCCTAGCACTTTGATTTGACTGGGGTTAAACGAGCGGTCGACACGGCAGCATTCGGGTAAATTGATGCGAGGAAATCTTAACATAAAGCAGCGTCGTTCCTCACGCGGAAGTCTAGTCGAGCTGACAAAAGTTGGGGACTTTGGTATATAAGCAGATTTACACCCCCACCTTTCCATTATCCGTCTTTCGCCCGCGGGGATATTAATTTCAGAGGCGCGAGCCGCAGACTCAGGATACGTCAAAAATCTCAAACATTTCTCGTGCGAGTCCGAATCACGAGGGTTCGAACATTCGACTCTTTTCAGAAATAACTGCCTCATAGACCCGGGGAAATTCTTATTCGTCAAATGGAGAGCAGAGCGTCCTGCGGCACAAGTGTTGGTGATCTCGAGGCTCCAGCGGACTCGGACCGAAATGCCGCAGGGGCGACCGCAACGAGGACATCGGTTACGGTGAGGGCATCGTCGGAACGCTCCCCTGTTCTTTCAAGATAACAATAAGCCGCTAATCCCGGAGCAGTTGCATCCCGACCGCACAAGGAGCGCGATGAAAAATGTAAAAATCTAGGAAACCACCGTGGCGTGACAGTTCAATACATTTTAAATGCGTTCCGGTGAATTTGCGGGGGCGATCAACCCCCGTAGGTCACCCCAAATATGCTCCAGTCTCCCCGCACGTTATTTATTGTCAGATTTATGGAATAAATGAATCCACTATAAAGCCGCGGACCGAAGCTGCAGTTCTCCGTTTCTCCGTCATAGGATATATGAATGTTTAAAACGTATCACACGCGTGCCTGGGTAACTCTACAGACGTGTTTTTTTTTATGGGCACTCTCCGTGCGGTATGCCAATAGATAATGTTCCAAAAAAGTGCAAAAATTTCGACGCGTCTTCTCCATTATAGGTACCCAAACAGTCCAATGAATTGAAAGAATTGCCTTGAAGTCGATAATAACTATGTCTGTAATTTGTGAGTCAGCTATTTTCAGTTACAGCGCTAATATCTAATAACAAGCGAGTCGTAGCAGGTACCGAAGGAATATTACAATTTCATACAGAGTTCATCACGTAACTTGTGACTAGAGTCGAACACAAGAGAACACATATGTAGTTTAATAAGTGAGACAATAAAAGTTGGTCTTCTTCAAGACTGTACTGCATCATCCCCTTTGAATGAAACACACTCGACGCTACGCGTCTTCGAAGAAGAAGAAGAAGAAGAAGAAGAAGCCCAAAGTGCCATAAGAGCCTGCTCACACCTCGCACCTCGAATCTCAATTCTCAAGGTATCTCTATTGCAGCCACGGGGCTGAGTTTATCCCAATAAGAGGCTATAGCCGGCTTATCGGATCCTGGATTTGCGGCACTATGGCGTTCATCGCCTCCCAGCCCTCCTTTGACCCATCCCATATCCCGACGTACCCTTCCTTCGATTCTATTCTATTCCGCCCGAAACCTCTCGATCGTTGTTCTTTTTCCTAACCTCCCTCTCTCATCTAGTCTACGGATGTAGATTCCCTTCAAAGTTCCAGGGTTAATATCACGCCGGCGCTGTTCCTCCGCAATATGCGTTGAATGTTTAGTTTTTGCGCAAAGTCAACCGAGCGAATTGCCGCCCTGGATGACGACGTCGACGCGGAAGGAGGCTGTATTATGACTTGATTATTCCTGTGGATAAGTACGGAGGGGGATGCCAAGTTGACTTCAACCCCTTTCTCTGTTTAACCGAGAAGACTGCAGAGCGAGGAAAGAAAAACAAAGTTGTAATCCAGCCCCGGGCTCTTACAAGCCTGAGGAAGACCTCAATTCATCCGCTCGGCCGGAGCTTGTCTGCCAACCAAAGTATATATATTTTTTCTCGACCCCAACCAGACAGAGACTAAGTAGCCGAAATGACACGGGGAGCCTCTCCTTCCCTCCGATAAAAATTTATTATTTAGCCTGACCAACCGCGTCGGTCCGTTCCTGCAGGGCAACGGGTGCAGTTACACGAATGACACACTGGCTGTTAAGGGTCAGCGCGACAAGTCAGCAAATCCTTTTTCTTTCGGGCAGTACAAGGTACATGACATCCCGTCTACTACACAAAGGGAAAATTGATAATATCACCAGTCGGCGAACCGCGATACAACGAGGCAACGAAACCCTCGCTGCAAGCTCCCCATTGGTCCGTGAAGCTCGTTCCTCTTTCTCTAGGTTGCTGACGTCATGGACATCCGATAATTCACTACGCGGATTCGTCCAAATTTCTGACTAAAATAAGATGATTCGGTCAGCAATTTTTGTCGACAAAAATCCTGGACAAAATAAAGCTTCTGAAAAGTTTTCACGGATCTTTAATCAGACCTAGATCATGCTAGGACCGAGTATTGAGTGGAAGGGAAGAAAAGTTGAATTCTAGACTGCGGTGCGGAGGAGGCGGGAGAATGAACGACCCTCTCAAGTTTTGGAATGCTTTTATACGCCACGTCGGTATGAGATTCTTTCAGTACATGTCGATTTAAAATGGCTTTAAAAGGCGAACGGGGGTTGCTGAAATTGTACCAGCGAGACGAGGATGTGGAACAATATACAATAAGCCGTGAACTCCTCGCTCGACGACGCCGGTTTAATAAAAAGATCGCATCGGATAAAGAAGATGTTGAAATTACATTCAGCGAGTCCCTCGCTAGCTGCATGGATGCCGTTACCCGTAAACACCAAATTTGCACCGCGCTTAAGGGGACGCTGTGCTCGATTTTGACGCGGACTCAGATATCTTTGAATATCCAACTCCACGGAGCACGAACGCAAAAACAGGAATACTTGACAGCTGAATTCCACATGCAATTCTGAACAAAAATACACACCAATACATTTTGGTTTCATGCAAAAATAAAGAAATATAACATAATGCCTTATCCCTTTGGAGCTGTTTTACAGCTAGTCTCAGCTGCGAATCTGCTGCCTCAAAGCCAACATACATTCATATGAAAAAATTCCGTTCGACATAGTAAGGCAGCTGCTCTAGATCGGTGAGAATTAAATACCGATCGGTTGGCTGGTGGAGCCCGGATTATTTCACACGTTCAACTTCGCTGCGATCGAGAGAGCTTTGATTTATCGACGGCTGGTTGGGTCGATTGCCCGTTAAGTGAATTCAAGCGGAATTCTTTGTGTTTGAAATGGTCATGTATAAGTTATCAGGTTGCGCCTAGTACACCATTTCAAGAAGTTCCTTGTCGCGCGTGAAATCGAGATAACTAAACATTTGCTCCCGCCGGTAGAATTTGTAAATGGAAGACGAAATATGGAAGATGTAAGATGAAAGAGTCGGTGTAGTTTCGGCCGGTGGATCGTCAAAGGTGGTGAAACTACAAGAGTAGAGAGAGAGAGAGAGAGACAGAGAGAGAGAGAGAGGGAGAGAGAGAGAAAAAAAGAAAGAGAGAGAGAGAGCGAACGAGTGAAGTCCTACGGTGGACAAGGGACAAGGGACACCGCGGATAGAAGGAACATAAGGGACAAGCAGGGGACAACGACAAGGGACGTAGGGCGGTTTGGGGCGGGGGGCAGATGTCAGAGACAGGTCTTTGACCCGTTTTAAAGAGAGAGAGAGAGAGAGAGAGAAAAGCGGGGAGAGGAGAGGCGGGAGGAGGTGGCCAGGCCCAAACGCAGTCGGGCCCAGGCGAAGAGAAGAGGCCCACGGGGACAACTCATTTGGAAAACAAAAGCATTCATTGGTGAAGGATTATAATGTATACACGACTTGAGAGAGGCCGTGGAAGTATAAGTACCCGCCAACTAAAATCGCACTCCATGACGCGCACCCATTTACCAGCTTACCATTTTTACATAATCGCGTTTAAACGTCGATTAATATTTATGTGATAATAACCCGTTGGCTCAGGAATTTTCTTACCATTAAACCATACTTTTATATACATGTAATGTTCATGCATTATGGAGGCGAAAACGTAGGTACAACCTCAAGTCTGTATTACATACATATAATACCGATCGTGTACACGAGGCACAATTATTTTTTCCATTTATATAACCCACACGAGAATATATATGTTCAGTATGTACGTACGTTCCCCGCTCGAGTAAATTTTTCCCCCCTTCCTCCTTTTTTCCGTATTGTTTGTGCTCTTTCTCTTCCGTCCAACCATTTAGCCGAAAGTACAAACTTAAAAACTCTGTCTGTCTATCCAAATATTTTCGGAGGCTCAGCCAGAGATCCAAACATTTATCCACTCGCTCCGAAACGAGCAAGCGATTATCTCTAGCGTGGTCTTTGTTAAAATTTTAAGAAACGAGTGTCGAGTGGACCCCTCAGCCTCTAATGTCGGTATACAAGGTTCCCACGTGCCGCGGCCGTGTCCAATCCAGCCTGACCCCTCGATTTGGCGCCAGGCCCAAGGCAGTGCCCCTCGGCTAGCCAAAGCTACCTGTTTTCACTAAAAATTGTTTTGCCCGATGGCGGCCGAATACTTCAATCATATTATCCAGTCTCTTCACCTAATCGTAAGCATTGACCGAATACAATTTTTCAATTTCTGTGTAAAATATATGAAAGGTGTCTTCATCTTCGCCATTTTCCGCCAATGTAGGTGCGGAAATTTTTCGTCGATTTATCAAAGCGCTAAGACACGTTTGAGAATTGGCTTCGAGAGCAATATCAATTGCTGCAATGAATATGACAGGGGTACGTTTTCTTTCGGGCTCGATTTATACCGATTCGCTGATTTATGCTAAGAGCTAGAGTCCCGCGTGAAGTGCAGGATGGGTATCGAAATATCACATACGCCGCGATGCGATGGGGTAGAAACTGTAATATACCGAAGCGAGAAAGAAAATCTACTTGCTTACGAAGTTAAATTACAGACACGTTCGTGGTCCCATATTCCCAGTAGGTAAGACAGGTATGCAGCAAAATAATTGGCATTATTATCCAACCCCCATTCCCTCATTCGCTGCTACCTCCGTAATGATTATATTTGCCTACCCGGCTGAAATTTTGCGTCATTTACATTCTTAATAGAATTATTATTAGTACGCTCCGCGCAGGTCACTTATCGGCCCAATTACTCTGCTGCCAGAACCGCTGCGGGAAAAGAAGAAGGGAGAAGGAGGAGGAGGGGAACCGGAGATGCGGGACCGTCATTATTATTTTTGCGATATACTCTGCGAAATCATAGAGGCGGTCGCGCCATCCTCGCAGCCCGACCCTAAAAAAAGTTAATTGTCGAGTAGCGTAATAATTACTTGGGAGTTGTTGGGCCCACGCTGCTGGGCCAGCTTCGGCCTCTCGCATCTTCTTCCACAGCTTTTCCTACGTATGTATAATATCGCGCAAACGTGTAACCACACATCGTACGCGTACTCCGCAAGTATAATATAATAAATTCACGACAGTGAGTTTGCGGGGAATAGAAAACAAAGTCCATCTATTCGACTGGACGATCCCGTTCAGCAGTTTGCATCTTATGTCAATTCAAGTACACGTACGTTTGACTCGTAATCTCACTATGCAGTGTTGGTTCATTTCCAATCTGTTACACGAGTTCCAAGTCTGGTGATTTTTCATTCGGATTCTTGTATCGAAAATAAAAGGATCTTTATCACAAAAATCGTAGTTATGGGTCTCAGGGTCTGTTACATTGGAAAAAAACCAACGCTGATTATTCGCGAAGTGGAATTATCAGTCATTATGATGTTCTCAGAGAATTGTTTGTGTCACCTTCTTCGAAATCTCAATTGCGATGGTCAGATATATTTTTTATTGTCCTTCCGTTTCCACGAAGATACAACGTGATTAGAAGTAGCCCGAATATCGACGAATTTACGTGAATAGAATGAAAGTAATTTGGCAGCAGAGGAGCCATTCAGTACGATGCAACTATTATTCGAAATACGATAAATTCGCGAGTCACGATTGCGAGTTATATAAGTATAATTACGTATAACAGGTACATGCAGTTGACAAAAAATTAGCATACCTTTCGAACGCGTAGTGTCTCTCCTCAAATCTGTAACACAATAAATATAAATCGTCACTACATCGGTAGAAAAAGTGACATTATTACGATGATCGCACTGACAGATGATAGTTTACAATCGACCCGATCTTCACTACTGTAATATGTGATCATTCGATTCCAGCTAACTGAAACTTGCTCTGTGCCTGGATGTATACATATAATATTGTGAAGAAGTAGCGAGGGAGGCAGAGCAAAAGGGGAAGAAGAGGGGAGAGTATAGTCTGGAGCCTGAACGGGGGATAAGACCACAAACATTATTTTGAACCGCTAGGTAGTTGTTATCCATATAGGTAGGCGCATAATGACTACCAGTGCAGTTAGGGCTAATTCCGAAGCCCATATTATCGTCTTCGAATCAACTTTTCCACATCTTGGCGTTTAGTAGATTAGGCAATTTTATAAAGTTGTTACGCGTAATCACGCCAGCAGGTATTATAAGACGTCTGGGCATTATACGATACGTCAGGATTACGTATATATATATATATACTTATGTATATACATATATGCAGGTGTACATCCACTTGAAGTAGGATAAATTTTGATAGTACGGGAGCAAACCGAAGCGATACGTACTGATCGTGAAATTCGGCCGCAGTCTTCACGAATAATTCGATGAAAGGAAAAGTCGTGTGAAATGGGTGTATTCGAAGTGATCCTTCAATTTTCGGAACCATAAATATAACTCGGGCTGCAGTTTGGTATCGGGCATGACAGCTGTGGTGGAGGGACTGACGTACACGAGGCACGTTATTCGTCGCTAAACCAGCTTTTTCTACAGGGTCAAGCTACAGGGACTTAGCTTTGCGCTGGTTTTTCGAGGGCGGCTCGACTCGCCGCGCGCGTTTTAACGGGCAAGTGAAGAAGCCGCGAGCCAGCCGGCCCCGGACAAACCAGGAATGCCGGGGCGAGCACCGATAAAAACCGAATCAAATATCTTCCGATCAGGTCCGCGCTTGCCGTCCTAATGAAAATGCCCCGCGAAGCGTCTCTCGGCTGCCCCAGTTTGTCCCTTGGTGTATCGGGAGCACCGTTTGAACGATCCTAAACGCGGTTTTGCGTTACGAGGTCTTCTGCACCGAGCACCGGTGTCTCGGCGATGTCGTTCGGTGGTTGTTAGGATCTCGCGTGTCGTTTTCTTTGCTTCTGTTTTTCCTTTTTACCTTTTTTTCGCCCCTCTTTTGCGTCCCGTATACAAGAACCCGATTCCGTAACTTCGAACTTGTATAATTTTCAAGTCCTGAATAAAGGCACAACAGCGCACACTAAAATTCCAACAACGCAATGTAGCGGTTGTAAGGGATCGAATCATGGAGTCTCTATGGGTAATTGGTTGACGTCCAAAACCAGCGGTACTCGATACAAAATTCCTTTCATACGATTGAACAAAATTTTTCACCGAAGTCCGAAGTGATTTTCTACAAACCGGGGGTTACCGCTTATCCTAACAATAAGATCTCCGTTAATTTTTTCGGTAAAGTGAGCAAATCGTGTAAACATCCACGAACTCACGTGGCGAGATATCGAGCTTGAAACCTGATGCTTACGTTTGTGATTAATCAAGTTTTCAGTTGAATTCGAAGTTATTTGACCTATGATTTGTATAACTAAAAACGAGGTGTCATCATGCTATTGAATTTGATGAACGAGAATCCGTGTTCAAACCATATAAATCGTTCGTGGATAGATTTATCTTTCTGGTTGATTCAACATAAATTAAAAAGAAAGCATACATTTGAGAGCCGTGTACATTAATGATCGACGGACCAAACAGTTGCGTCGACCATTACGGGGAACACCAGCTGAATCGGATGCGGAGATGGAGACCAGAGACTCTCGCGGCTGCATCAGCGAGATGAGGAGAGAAAAAGAAGAAGAGAAAGAGAGAAGAAAAAAGAAGAAGAGGAAGAAAGAGAAAAAAAGACGGCATAGGTTTTTCGGATGAGCATACAAGAGACACACGCGTCGGACGTTATCGTGTAAATCAAATCGATCATTTCACGCGTGAACGACACGTCCCTCGGCTCCTGGAGCAGGGCGTATTTGTTGGGTTCGATCCCGGCGCCCGGTATACGAAACGGTAGGCTAGGCACGTGAAGAGAACATGTGCTTCCGCGGCTCCACGTGAGCTGAAGGCTAACTCCAAAGGCTAAATCCGAGAGTGGAGCAGGCCGCCGGCCGCCGGCGCTCGGTGGCAACGCCTCGTGGATGCTGTGGTCCAGCATGGGGCTGCTGCCCGAGAACCGACCGCACGTCTACTTCGGCGCGTGACCCAGCTGCTCGGGGCGACGAGCCCCGCGTCCGCGTTACGTCATTCACACAAACCTGCGGAGACCCCCGCGGCGTGACCTGGTGCCGGAAGGATCGACCGAGCCACCTGCTGCACCCCTGCCTTTATTAGTGTGGGAGAAAGAAATTTCATTACCTCGAATCGACGTACTTGTGAAGAAGTTGACCGCCCTTGCGACTCACGTTTTGTCGGAAAATTTCATTTACCTATTATATTTTCTTGCTCGGAAGAAGTCATTTTAGGATAGATAAACCAGTGTCACCAATGAATGAACTAAACACCATGTATGTATATTAACGGTGGCTGTTCATTCGCTGGTGTAGTCACCCTAGCAGACGATAATATAGAACCTATTTGGATGAAAAATACGGTTACCGTATCGCACCCAACTCACCGATATAACCATACGCTAGAGTTTTGGAAGCTTCCAATCGGCATAGAAAATTTCAGCACTTTGTGTCGACTTTTTCATTCCATTTCTTTCGGGTCTTTGAAAGATGTGCCAACACTGCCTGCCAAACTACTTTCACTCGAACCCGAGTTTCGTTGAATCCATTACTCATACACGAGTCTGCTTTAGACCTTCACGATAAGTGATTAAAGCGATGCTGGCGGCGTTGATGACTTTGATTCAATTCTCATGTAGTTACGAGATGAAGAATGAGCAGCGAAATCGGTTCTAATTACTACCGAATATACGCGATATAATTATTTAGGCAAGGTACGTGCTGGAGTGTTATCGGAAGCCCTAACTTACCTATTATGGGCCAGTGAGCTGGACGCATGCTAGGCTTAAGCTTCTTTGGATAAACTGATAGAACTGCCGCTGCTGCTGCTGCTGCGTTTGTAGAGATATTTCGAGTTGAGGTGTGTATAATAGTAGTGAGTTGCTGCGCGATGCTCGCCGGCCTGCAAGCTGCAGGCGTGCGAGGTGTGTATGGGTTACCCTTATCCATTAAATCACATCAAATAATAACTCTTCGCAAGAATTTAAGTTACGGCGTGATAATTCATAACGGTGGATATTATATCTGAATATCCATTCAATCCTTCCTTTATATTGGCCGAGTCTTGGGAGAGATTTGTGGAGATACTTCGCACCCCCCGCTGCTCCTCGGCTCGTGGTCCCGACACTCTGGCTTTGAATCCGGCTTCTTCCAGTCTAGCCATTGCCGCGGTAACTTCTCCCGTCAGCAACTATTTCCCTTCGACTACACGGCTCTTCGACGTTTTCTGTTTTCTTTTTACTCAATCACTCGAAAATTATCGACGAGAAGGGAACAAAAATTCCCTGAGTCAAACAGCGCTCTATCATCCCTTCGGAAAAGACAAATTGCGGATGAATCGTTCGGAATACTCTATTACCTGTTATAGTCCCTTGACGCCCTACATCTGGCATGGTTTTTCAATCCTAACAACATGCTGCGAAGTTCGGCTCGATCGACTCTCGATTTCAGAATTACAGTCGTACAGTTTTTCCCCTCTCAGTTCCTCAATTAACCTACCGACGACTCTCGCTATGAACGTGTGTTCAAGTCTCTCATAATTCTGATCCCCTGTAAACTGCCCAGCGACCAATCTCTAATATCCGTCAGAGCAGATCTGCATGTGGAATAAATTAACGGTAATAGCGATAGGTTATCGAGACAAAGATCGGTGAGTGCCCACTGCCTGGTATGTGATTATAACCAATGGTCACGAGAAGGCTCGTTAGTCGGCACGTAAGTCAATCCAAAACACGGTGTTAACACGGTCTGCCAGTTCGTTGATGCGCATAGTTTAACTGTCATAAATACGTCTGCAGGTTAAGGCGTGTACATACACATCTCTCGTTAAAATAGACCAGGTTCGGGGGTTATAATTAATGGTGCCTGCAGTGTACGTAGAGAGAAAGAGAAAGAGAAAGATGGCGATGTAAGCTCGGTTCGAGGGCCACGCGCTTGGGTCCTCACTCGGTTCACCACTTGATAAACGCATAAATTCCGACCGCTTAACTGGATATAATTTCGAAGCTGATTGCTCAATATGATGTTTGAATACGACGCGCTAGCGATACCGGCGTCGATATTATAGGTATGCTTGCCGGTGTAACTTTTTACCGTGAATATATTCACAGCGTGCAGAGGTACCTACAAGACAGGTGTTACCGATGCAATCTTTGGTCACCCGTAGAGCTGTTCTGATTTCTACTACATTCAGCCGATCTACGGGGTACGCGGCATCTCAATGTTCAACCCATTATCTACTCGGTGTGAAAGCGACCGCGACTTTTAAATGCAGCATATTTACAACCGGGAGTTTAACTCACACGTGTCGGTGCGAGGCTCATCGTTCGGCAACCATCAGCTAATACCGAAAGGACAACTCGTGCGTGGAGGTTTACGTTTTTAACGAACGCTGCTGTGTAATTACGTGAAAAATCAGAAGAGATTGGGCGATAACACGAAGATTGTACGCGAGGATATGCAGGCGGCATCGCAGTTCGATGAAAGAATTTTATAGCTGTTCTGAGGATCGACTTGATACCTTGCAAAGTAAACCTCTTCCAGAATCGGTGATCGTTCGACGACGGGATCTCGGCGAACGAGAAGAAAAAAAGAAAGAGGGTGAAGAAAGGTAGAAGAAGCCGAAGTAGGGCACGCAATCGAATTCTCCGTTTAAGGGCGTCCAGCTGTATCAGCAACGGAGCGGGAGGTTTTATCATAGCAACGACGCGAACGATAATTAATGTTGCCATCGAGTTGAAAGCGAGGATAAGAATGGGAGGATGTTGGTTCTAAGTACCCTGCGCATTACGCGGTAAAATGTACATGATGCACACCCGTGTACATTGGAGTCAAATAATAAGACGGCGGCAGAGGCGCGAGGGTAAAGAGGAATACGAGAAGAATGTTACGCGTTTAAACGAACGGATAGGATGGGAGGAAAGGAGAGAGAGAGAGAGAGAAATACGCGGGGCATACATCATCGTCCGTCGAGAGAAGAACTTCTCTCGAGTATAAAAACGGATTGGTTATGGTAGGCAAAGAGGCCTCCATTGTGAAACGCGGGATGCAAAGCGAAAGGAAATACCGGGTGACAATGGGGACACATTGAAGAACGGACACTGAACGTCGGCGTCGCGGCGGCGATACGCCGGGGGTTTTACTTTACGCACGGCGGACAACAAACCCATATTATACCTATATTATATGCCGAGTGGGTGCGTGCGGCCCGCGCGGAGGGAAAAATCCGGCTGCCGCAGTGTTCGTTACATATTGTTTCGGTGGAATTTTTAAAACTTTTATTTATAAACACACCGCAGTGTGCAAAGTGGGGTCAGCGTGAAAGAGAAGAGAACTGCAGAGGAGAGACGGAAGAGAAGGAGAAGGAGGGGTGAAATAGGAGAAGAAAAGGAGAGGAAAGAGAGAAAGAGAAGGTGAGGCAAGGTAAGGAAAGGAAAGGAGAGGAAAGGAAAGGAAAGGAAAAGAAGACAAGGGGACGAGGGGACGAGAGGAGGAGCCGAACGACGTCGCCGTAGACGCGACGTGGACGCGGGCACAATGCGGCGCTGGCAGAATGCATTAATATTAATACTGCGCCGGCTCGCGGCTGTCGGTAATAGACCCGCGGATACCCGAAGAGGTGTTGTGCCGTCGTCCGAGTCCTCCGACCCTCCGGACGGACGGTTCCTTCACTCTTCCGAGATGCGCGGCGGCTACCGCCTCGATCACCTACGACACGAATTCCTACCACCGGAGAGATCTTTTCCTTTATTTGTCATTCTTTTTGTTATTCTCTTCAATTTTTCACGCTCTTCAGGGATTTCCGTCGAGCCAATCCGACTCCTTCGTTTAATTAGAAAGGATATCACCGTTGTCTATGTAGCGTTTCCTGCGTGGGATCCGACACTAGGGGGGCGAAAAAATACCCGCGGTGATTGACTCGACTGTGGGTACTTCTTCTCGATATTCTCTGCTATATTAGCCGATCGAAAAGCTATTTATTTCGTGAAGTCACGGACCATAAAACCACCTTGAGATAAAAATTTAATCACTCCAAATGGAACGTGATCCAAAATGAACATCGAGTCGAGTGAAATCGGCATTGAAACCACTTGATATCACTCAACGCCAGTGATGTTATGTTACTGCTAAGAAATCACAAGTCCGAAAGTTTATATCATGCAAGCCTTTGAAAACGTCAACGTCCCTCTGATCCATCCCAATCATAAACTGTGCTTATTAATCTGACTGGAAAGTTTCCAGAAGCTTTTTTAAATAACGGAGTGATAAGAAAGGTGAACTGGTTTCTGGCGTGGAAATAAAGAAATGTTCCAATTTTACGGGGACTAATAGAAACAAAAAACGTTATAACCAGCGAATTGGTGAATTGACAATTTCCGAGTGGTATACTCACCCAATTCCCGGCTAGTTTGAGTTTTTCCTAAAATCTTGTAAATTACTGTCCAATCTACCCCATGACGGTTGAAACTTTGAAGAATTGAGAATGAACCGAATGTTAGAAAAATTGACGATCAATTCGGCACCATTAATCGAAGCTGGAGCCCAAAATGAACATTCCAGGTCAGAAAAACGTGAAATTCCACATCACGACTCGGTGCGGGCACATCGCGCCGTATCCGACGTGAGTGTACGCGTCAAGAAAATTAAGAGATAATTATCTAACCAAAAGAATTTCGTCATCACCAACCAAGAGTGACGGTACGATTTGCTTCAGCATTTCCGAAGATAAAACACACAAAGCTCCGATCGAATTCGAGACCCGTGTCGACCGTTCTGATGAACTTCCCACGCCAGAGAAACAGACGTCACACTGAGAACGAATGTCCACCTGCTTACCATCTTTTACATTATCTCTAACGCCTTGATTGTCGTCGCAGTTTATTCACCGATGCACCTAATTACGATTACTATTGATATCCGATCCGTCGATTAGAAAATACGTCGCGATCTTTCACTAGTCAAAGAGAGACTAAAAGTACTTTTTCATTCGACTGTGGAGATGAAAAGTAGAAATGAAGATCCCTTCTGATCCAAGTATTTTTTACCGTATTGCAAATCTATACAAGTTTATCTCACTTTTCGTTACACGTAATAAGAAACTCTCGCAAGTTTCTGCGATAAGCTAATCCATCTTCATCCAAATAACTCATTCGCCAGCTGTATAATATGGATCGTCTATACATTCCCCGCTATTATCGTCTTCGACTAATTATAAGTCGTCTTAACATCAGGATTCATACAGACAGGGTACGGGGTAAGCTTCAATAAAGAGAATTTATCATATAATTTAATTGATTGAATGACTGATTACACAGGCCTGCGAAATATAAGTTTTAATATCCCCTTAAAATAATAATGCTTTTTTTAGGTTTTCAGGTATGTTGAATTAAAATATATCGCTAGTTTTTTTTTTTTTTTACAGCACATCGAGATTTAGTCTTCTGCATGGTATGCATATTTAAAAATTTTTGAACAATTTTTATAAGGAAACAAAATGTAATGAATATAAAACTGAATGTTTAGTTACAAAATGAACAGCATTAGTTTTAAACAAGACTTAGGAGACTAGATGAATCAAAAAGACTTGTGACATCTTTTTCCATTTTTTTCAAAACCCCTCTTCAATCTTTGTCTCTTGGTCTTACGTAGTTCTAAATATGCTTAAAATCACCATAAACAACAACTGGCGAGGGTAGATCAATGTTTAACTATCAACACTACCATTAATACATATAATTAACACAGAAATTGGAGGTTAAACCTATTACTATTAAGAAATCAGAAAAACAAATATTTCTCAGAAAATTTACGTGATAGAATTCTTTAAACATATTTTTCATAGATTCATACCTAACACCCACAGAAATTACCACTCAGTTTTGTCAAGTGAGAATCATCGCAAGCCTGTGTTATCGTTGTTATTAAACTTTCCTAAAATTCCTGATGCCATCTTTGACCATGGGATTTATAGGTAATGTACATGTGTGAAAGCGGAGCCGGGTTATATCGCTTTGGAAACAGTGGCAACGACGTAATGTTGTCGCCCGAAGCATTGGTTCCGCCTCTAAAGGTTGCCGCAACGCCATCCGGCACCCGCTGCCGCCCACGCCCACACAAGATGTGCATACAGCAGACGACACACAAGCATGCGAGTCCGTTTCAGCGTACGTTGAGATACGATGCATCTACCAGCGTGCGTTGGGAGTGTGGGTTCCACCTCATGCCGCCAACCGAAAGCTCTCTCGGACAGGCTGAGTGCCGACGTATAACGCACACCGTCAAGTCCCCACGCGTGTATCCCCCCTTCCACTCCCGTCAAAATCGTCGTTAACAAGCTAACGCGCTTGTCATTAATGACTCACTGTCAACCTCGACCCACGCTTCTATTTAGATGATATATTAGAACGATGTCAGCACGTCTGCCGCCCGCGTTGAAAAAACCTCGCGCCTTCGAGACAAAACTCTGCCGAACTCTACCAGTGTCGCATAGTCACGTACCGTTGACTTCGCGATCGATTGTATTGTGAGTTCGATTCGATTGTTCGCTGCTAATTTCACTTATCTTTCGTCTCGTTATTCCATCATCGATTATCTGACCGTGGCAAATCGCCTCGGTAGTGTCAAACGTAAACAAGAGATCTTGGAAAATATTACGTTAGAAATCGTAAAAAGAAAATTGAAGATGAAGTTTCAAGCAGGAAAATTTTTACACCAATTACAGTCGCGTGTAATGAGCTCTACCTTATGATAAATATGTGTGATATTGCCGTTATTCAATTGTACGTGCGAACCTTTCTTTCCGCCGTAGTATAAGGGGACTCAACAAATCTCCGGACTAACGATAAAACTGAATTGGTTCAGAATATTGAATGAGACGCAGGATGACGGCACAATGTTCGAAAACAAAGACGAGACAAGTGTCGTAAACTTTTGCATCTGTTATTGTTCGTAATTTGAGGAAGAATAAACGAGACTTGGTACAACTGCTATTGACTGTGTTTTACTATTGAATTGTGGACTAATCTCCTTTGAAGGCGATAACCAACGATGGGAAACAAACGAGGGAGCCACGTTTTATGTTAGAATAATTATGTTTGCTCTATATCACCGATTATTTCCGGTAAATGACGGGGTCATGGGTTGGCTACATGCATTTCTAACATCGTGCATTGTCTTCCTCGGTTAACGCCAGATTGTCTGAACCGTGTCTAAAGTGGGTAGAATTCGTGTCGGAGAAAATTGGGCAAAGAAAGAAACAATGGTCCTGTCTTAAACGACAATGGAGAATGAGCTTGGCGGTGTATTTAGCCAAGTATCTTACACACTCGAGAAACTGTGTTATTGTTGTCGCAGAGCCAGATGGAGAAGCCTCGCGCTCGTAAAGTTATAGGTATAGGTATACGCCATGCAACGTCACGACGCGGCTCAAGAAAATAACAGCTGGTACTCCAACGCGCCGAAGGGTCGTATGAATGGGCTAATGAGACTAGATGGATGAATGAATGAAGCGAATGAATGAGTGAATAAGTGCTGTTTCAACAAGCCGGACTTGCTCGATGCGCGCTGACGATCAGACAGGAGATGCACCTAGACTCTCCAGGGTCCAGAGTCGTTGCTGCCAGCAGACAATGGGTCAACCGAGCCTATCAAGCCACGTTATACAACTTCGAGCTTTTAGGATTCAACTCGTGATTTCAAATTTCGGGAGAAGCAGAAGCTTCCAAATTCTGACATGTAATATGCTTATACTGGGGAATGAAGTTACAGAGGTCTAGTGAAATTGTAAATGGTTGACGAAGGATACCGAAGAATGAAAAATCAGACTCCGCAACGGTTTTGGCGCAGTCTCCATTTCACCCGGAGCAATTTTGTAATCGCGAAGAGTGTGATGAGCATACGCGCACGCACGGTGAGCATAATAGAGCGGGAGAGGTGAAGATAAGCGAAAGAGGTTAGCGATGAGGTAAGAAACGCACGAGGAACCTTGGTTATAGCCAACCTGCGGCACCGCGAAGAACTGCAACCGACTGCAACGAACCTTGGCAGGGCTGGCTAATTGCGCGGAATCACAGGCTGCGGAGGAACGGAGCGGCCGCTTATAACGCATTATATATAAATTAAAATTCCTACGTTTCGCTGGAGCGGCTCAGGCTGCCTGAGCACGTAATGGTTTAATTCACGAGAATTACCATATTTTAACAATTCGGGAGAAGAGCCGCACGGACTCTTCTCCGCATCTTTTTTCGCAACCTTTCGAACACGCGGAGTTTCTGTTCGGTCAGAGTCCGCGGCCTGAATGTTCCTGCAATAATTAAGACATTGGCGATGGTCTGGCGAGATCGTCACTTCGCGGACCCGGCCTTTCGACAAGATCGAGTCATCGCTGTCACGCCACAGGGCCAACCGTCTCATTTGTAATTCGTATATCCAAAAAGCGGAGGATCCTCTTCTTCCTCGGAACGCCGTCGGTACCCGAATTATCGCACCCGTCGAATTAAAAACGGCGGCGAACTTTGGGAATGACACGCCGCTGGAGACCCCGGTCGTATAGACGGCGAGAATCGTTTCTTCCCGGGTTTACCCCTAATCGCCGAATCTAATTGACTCGTGAAAATAACACGTGAGGCTGATCGACCGCGAGTCACGTACCTAAGACGACCGAACGGTGAACTGTAGCGATAGAATCCCGGGTGCATTCGGAGTTGGAAGAAGTAAAGAGGTGGGGCAGAGGTCAGTTTGATCCGGAGATCGGGGCTGAGCCGCGGCTCCTTCGCCGGTTGACCTCGCCGAGTAATAAGAACGAATGTGATTCTATTACGGGTTCAATTGTTACGGCGGTAGATAGGCCGGTGGCTACGAGGGGGAAGATCATCGCCGATAGGGCCAGTCTCCTCCTCGCAATCCTCATGCATGATGCGGACGTACCGTAGCATGGGATGAACGGAGCTCGTGCGCCTTCGCGATGGAAGCGTATGAATAACGTCGCGTACTCTTCTTCGTCGTCTTCTTCTTCCTCTACTTATCCAAGTTGAGAAAAAAAGAAGAGTAAGAGACTCAATTTTTTGTTCATTTTTTATATAATTTGTATGCTCGTCGCGTTGAGTTTGCGAAAACGCTTTGGGGGCCCGGACCTTCCTTGATGTACGTACATTATATGTATACATACCTGCACCCAGCTTACCGCGCCAAACTCGGCGGAGACATACAGTGCGAAAGAGAAATATTGGACCAAATGTTTTTTACACCGTAACCTATTAGCAATAATCGCCTCGAGTATATTATAAATAGACGATGACGTCTGATGACCTACACTAACAGCGGCGCAGGATGTACGAAACAAGAGTTTTGCCCCCCGAGTATAAATGATGTTCATTCGAAGTACCTGTTTAAACAGTTGAAAGCATGTTAATGTCATTTCTGTGTTGCGCCCACGCATAAGGAGAGAGAAGAAAAATTGCACAAGAATCTGCCGGCAACGTTCACTCGTTTTCAACGATCCATTGAAAGTTTATTCAACAACTATGTGCAGCTCCTCAATTTAGAATATCGTAGGTTAAAATTTAAAGCCATATTTCTACATTGAATTGAAGTATAATGTGATTGAACAGTGAGTGCTGGAGGAGTTGACCGATTTCGCTAAAACCAACGAGCTGATTAAATTTATATTGCACGATGCTACGCGGCAGTAAAGGAAGCTAGCGTTTATCCCTCTGTGCCGATCGAGAAGACGCTACTAGACGAGTGAATAAAAATTCTAGCCACATTCGTTACCTAAAGGTTTAGCTACTGGACCTTCTTCCTCTACCTCCAAGCGAGCTGCTTCCTCTGAAGAAGAAGAGGGACCACGTCGATGATTCGAGAACATAATCAGCTACGCCCGAAGAGCCAATTTGTCGACACTTTTGAGTCGGCGGAGGTTGCGTCGGAAGGCGATTCCCCCGGCAGTGTAAGGGCTTAGTCGAGGAGAGATCATGTAGGTGATGCAGGTATATGTAAGTAGGATGACGAGGGTTTTGCGGGGGACAGATATAAGAGATCAGCATCGCTAACCGGTCCAGTCAGACGACGACCCTATCGCCACCATTGATCGTTTGTTGGTCAGCCTTTTCTCGGCGATCGCCGCAGACTCAGAAAACAATGATCGACTTAGATAGCCTGCCGCGGCGATGCGTCCAGGACATCGGAGTCCAGGGACGCGGGATCCTTTCGCTCAAGTATGTTATCCGCATCACCCCGAACGGTTCTTGTCGAGTGGATGCGCGCAACGTCGGACGTCCCCGGGGACGTGTTTCGAGAACTTTTCACAGGATACCCCGGGGAGTTTGAAACGCGGAAGAACCACCGGAGCCTCGGAACAGCGACTTTTTAGCCGCCCGAGGAGTGGCCGCGTGTATCGGATTGTACCTTTCGTCCGTTTTTCTCTACAATTTTATGCTCGATCGCCGCGGCAGATATTAATCCCTCTGCACCGAATGCTGATCAGCCAGACCAATAAATCACGCGAATTGTTACAACGTACGTCGATCAGTTTCGCAGAAGCTTGCGTGATGTGAAACGGCGCAAAATGCCGCAGGATCATCCGGGGAAAATAACTCGCTGCAAATCAAATTGCATTTGGTGCAACTCATTTCAATCGTCGCTATTCCCACTTTCGCACGCAAACTCCCCGCGATGTGGATAATTGCAAGAAAGCCAGAGTGTTGAGTGTTGGGAGACAGTGACAAGCGTCATACAAGAGATAATAAAAATAAACCAAAGCACTTGATTTCGATCGCTAGTATGGAGTATGGTTCAAACGATTCCAATGTTATCAGCGTGAAGTAACAAATTGTCTTGTACGAGTCACAATCGGGATAATAAAGTTTTGTCAACATTCTCAACTGCGAAACGTAGTACAAATATTTGCGACTAAGCTGAATGAGCTCGATTTAGAAGAGCGTGTTTATCAGATTGTGCATTGCACAACTAATGGTGAGGGTTTCAAATAATTACAGAAAAAATGGAATACCTATACTCTTATCAGATGTCACGTAACCCGCAATGCATTACGCTGTTTAATTATTGGATGCTCCAGAACAAGGGGGCCAAAAATGAAAAAAAGGAATAGACAGCAAAAAGATGAGCGTTGCACGAGGTATTCTCGAGGCATTTTAATTACCAAGTTATAATTATACTCCGACCTTTCACTTGCCTCGTTAAAAATTTTACTTTCGCGCCGCGATTCACCGTATCGTTTAAATCAACGCCATTTATCACTCGTCTATGCAGTTGTTCGAGAACTGTACTCTACACCCGCCGCAGAGATATCGTAATCTTAAGGTACTCACCGAACGTTGACGGAAGTTGGGTTGCCGACGTCGTCCATGGACGGCTTCCTAGAATGAAACCATGAATGGAACTCGTTATTGTTAGTCTGCAGTTGCATGATCGCAGGGTGAGCATTGTACGGGGTGTAAACTTGGGGTTGCCACATAATGCCGCAAGCCTGCACGTCCATGTTGCGGAAAAGGACAGGAGCAGCTCACGTCTACTTATCCGTGCCACGCATGTCCTGCGGAAATCGCGCACCAATTAAAATCGGTCTTTCTGCACGTCTCGGCACGATCAGCAACGAAATGCGTGTATTCCGATCCTCTTTACTCGCACCGGTATCGGAAGTTCATCGTTGCGATAATATGTTTTTTCTCCACTTGAAATCGCGGGTGTCCGGATGACTCGACGCCGGTGCAGCGGAACAGCGAAGGCGAAGGGTGCTGCATAAGTGTCGCGGTTCGTTTGACAGTCGCGCCTCGTGCGAGCCGCGTGCTCCGCCACCCCCGAGCCGATGTCCTCCCCACTATATCCGCCCTCGTTGCGCGCGCCCCGGCAAGCTCCCGGCCGAACCAGCAGCATCACGTGGAATAAACTATACGGAGATGGTCTATCTTCATTTGGGTGAGGTTAGCGGTGCAGGAACCCCCGCGACGCCAATAAAATTCCGTATCTCTACGACAGGTTGTGTATCTGTTCGACTGCCGTTCCGCGACCGTCTCTTATACACGCACACTCGTGCATCCCCGACGTACACGGGCGTGAAGCTTATACCCGTTATACGTTTACCCCGCAGAGGCGCAAGTATATATACCGCTGTCCCGGACGATAATTCGTCGCCGACCCCAGATAGATCAGCAATTAACCCCACCCCGGTCATTAAGATTGCAGAGGGAATCATCTATTGCTAATTTTCATTGAGCTGTACGGAGATTTCAGGGCTGATTGAAAATTTTCCTGCAAAAATCGGCCGCTGTTGAACAAATCTCGAAGGTACGATGCAACTTCGTTCGATTGAATTCATTAGCGATTTGTCTAAGGCCGTATACGGGCTAATCGGTATGTTCGGGTGCCACGCCCTGTATTGGCATGTTTTTTTTTTAAATCAACCGAGATATTCTCCTTATTATTACTATTATTCTTATTTATAAGATTTTGCAAGAGAATCCAGAATAACTTCAAAGAATCGTGTATGCGGAAGCCGAGGGGACGAATAAACAGTTTTGAACATAAATCCGCTGTGCCTGTCCGTGCAAGTGAGTGGGACGTTTTTCTTTTTTTTCTTTTTATTTTCAACAATATTGTGCGTAAAATGATGAAGCGGCGAGGTTGCATGATTCACAGATATGTGACTGGCGGTATAACGATGATACCACACTTTTTGCTCGAGGAAAATTCGTTAACTAACGAAACGCTTTTAGAGAAGTGCTGTTGGTTTCAAGAAACTTGTAGTACCGGATAGTAACGTACATATTATAATAAATTTAAAAACTGGTATTCAAACAGTGGAACATCGTGCGGTTTCAACAGAGGATGGCCTCTCTTCGACACCGCGATACATTACGCTTGTAAGTCTGACCTCTTAAACAGCAGCTTGGTATAACGCGGAAAAAAATTTTCGTCACATTCGTATAATAGTGCGATACAGCTAATAATTGTGACTGGCTAATGGATGAAGTGAACAGAAATTTCACTTCTGCATAAAAGAGTATAACGAGCGTATGCAACACAGCTTATGTGACATGACCTGAATTCAGAAAAAGTAAACCAAATGTCTCGGTTTGGTAATACTACGATCACCTTGATCCTTGACTGCCTGAATCTTTTGTTGCGAAACAAAATAATATTTTACCGTCCAAATTTCAGGAACTATTCAATATTCTGCCCCATCCCCAGACCTGGTAATCAAATTTGCAACCATGATAATTCGAGGGTGAGAATCGTCGCGTGACGCAGGTAGACTATACGTAAGACGTACGGATCGAGGGGAAGAGTTGGCGTTCTCATCGTCACTGAGGTGGTTGAAACAGGCGCCTTATATATACCATGGGTGAAAATTCTAGGGTCTTTGCTTTAATGGTCAACCATTATGCAAAGTTGAGATCCATAGGAGCGGCCTGCCGCACTGTTAAGAGTTCGGAGTGGAGCGACTACTTTATGCCCGGTTGGATGAGAAAAGTAAAAAAAAATAGGTGAACGCGAGAGAAAAAGGAAGAAAAAGGAAGGAAAAGAAATGCCGAGCTGTCTTCGTGACGAAATAAAAGACTGGGCATAGCCCTAGTTACACAAGATTTTGTAAGCCCATAACCGGGAACTAGATTGACCACTGTCCTGCTCGACGTTCGTCCGGTGCGCCACCTAAACTCGAGCCGCTCTACACCGAAGCAATTCTAAGGAGCAAGCTTCTTATTACACGACAGGCTGTAGAGATAGCGTACACAAGCAATCCGCCTCGAGGCAAACGGCTCTGCCTCGTCTCGCAAAATGCAGGAACGATGCGTGCGTTAATTTGAAGAGAAACTGACTCCAAAAATCTGTCTGCGACAAGCAAAGTGTCACTGTAATCGAATCAACGCAGTAGCTTTATTTCTGTCTCTTTTCAATCGAAGATCGCGAAGCGGTTGCTGAGCAGGATATCGGATACCAGCAGTCGAATTAACCCGACGTCATTCTGTTCCGGGAGCGTTTGGAAATTGTTGAGAAGAGCGATTGGA
This sequence comes from Neodiprion virginianus, assembly GCF_021901495.1. Taxonomy (NCBI): domain Eukaryota; kingdom Metazoa; phylum Arthropoda; class Insecta; order Hymenoptera; family Diprionidae; genus Neodiprion; species Neodiprion virginianus. The sequence continues at coordinate 30,304,151 of NC_060880.1, forward strand.
GAAGACGCGAAGCAGACACATTACCGGATTTAATCAAGTCGACCCGGGAGTTTTGCACCCTCTCACCCGTGCGTTAGACGCACATTTAGCCCCGCTGCGTAACGCGCGCCGAATCAGCCAAGAAGTAGCGTCAAGCCACTCACAATCAGGTTTATCTCGTTCGTAATCGAACGATCTTGAACACTATTTAGCCCCATTTGTCGACTCCAAGTATTAACGGCAAAACGGTATTAATGGTAAAATTCACTCACTCAATGAATTCGCTCAAGTTTCCGACGTCGGCGAGAGATTATAGCTAAAATATGTTGAGGACATAAGCTGGGATCGGAAAGCTGAAGAATCGTCGACATCGTCCGCTTGAGGACGGCATCTTGTGTCGGACGGAGGCTGCAGGCGTCGTTTATGCGGAATCGTAGCCAGTTGTTTTCTTTGTCTTGCACCTTGCAAGCGACTATTCACTCACCCGCAGTCGCGGTAACTTGTTGACTTAACCGTACAGCCGGACGGGATCGAGGGACGAGGATTTGCGGCGTGGTCCTATATAAGGAAGATGTTGAAAATAAAACGGCTGCTCAACCAACCGAGCACTTAGATTAATAGCCGATTCGTACTAATTACAAGCTGACCAGGGGATGTCCCCGCTTGTATCTTTGCTCCCACTCCGTTTCAATTCCCCCCCAGTTGCTACACACCAACCGCAATAAAAGTTCCAGTACTTATAAATTGCCCCGTCGCAGTCCACGAGACAATGCAACTCCAATCTTTAGCTCTTCGATCTCAACGTCCGAGCTTCTTGTCCGTTTCTGACAATGGCGTAGCGCATCTGGATTCTCCGAACGAATCCTTTTCACTCGGTATCCGATTAATACCCCCATTCTCGATAATGTGTCGCTGTTCAGAAAACTACTCGGTAACGCAATCATTACATTGTTTGTTAACCAATTTGCGCGTTGATTCGTTCAAACTTTTTTCAAGTGACTTTATAACCTACGAAGAATACTCGAAATAGTGTGCCGATAAAAAACTAATTACTCTACGTATTTTTGGTGCATCCATTGACTATAATATATCTTCGGGGTGGGAAAAATTTGAAGGATGGTTTTGTTTTTTCTTCACCCCGGGTAAGAAGTGCCTCGCATGAAATCGAATGATACAATGGTATACTTGAGGTATGAAGCTACTTGAGTAAAACGGACCCGTCCTCATTCCGCTTCCATTTGCGGAAAACAGCATTTTACTGGTCACCGGTTCTCAAAAAGTTGAATATGAGCTCTTACAATACGGATGTCGCCAGGCACAATAAGGGTCTACGGCCCTGCAGCGAAGCAAAGGGAAAGAGATCAGATTGGCAAAAAGTTATTTGTCAATTAAAATATACGAAGCGGCATTATCGCTGAACGAAAAAGTCAATCATCCTGAATTTTTGTCATACGAACGAAAGGTACAAGCAAGAAACAGTCTCGGTACAAGAAAAAAAAAATTAAAATTAAGCGCTCGATCGTCAGTGATCGGTAACAAAGTGACGTGAGCTTTCTAAAAATCGGAGAAAATTCTCTATCTCTATAATCACGATAACGAGCATCATCATCAATCGTGACAACTTTAATTGTACAATGTGGCAATACCAGTCTACAATGTCGAAGAGGATGAAAAGAAAAAGAGAAACATACCTCGTTTGATTAGTATCCGTAGAGAAGTGGAAGCTCGTATAATACTTTTTCACATCTTTTTTTTCTTCTCCTTCTTTATCTCACCGACTAGGTATACCGGAATTCCAGCACGAGCTATTACGGGGTAAAAGTTGGAGGCTTTTTTGGGGATGGAATCGCGAGGCTGGCTATAGACTCGATATAACGACGTGGCTGGGTCTGTGTAAAAAATTTTGCGAACGAGATCTGAATTAAGGAGTGGAAGAGAGCGTGAGGCTATCAAGGCTTCCTCCTCTCGCTTCCTCGCTTATACACGTCTGTATACCCCGTGCCTGCCCCCTCCCACTCACAGTGTCAATAAGCGCGAGGCGTGTGTCTTCGCCCGGCGCTCCGGGTGCGAACCGCTGCTGTTTATGACTTCTCATAACGCCCCATAAATCAGCAGCAACCCTCCTCCCTCCCCGGGTTGCAACCCGATCCGATCCGATCCCTCGAGCAACAAACGCGCTTCCGAGACACGGCATCTCGCCTAGGCGCCTCTACGATCAGTTTTCGACTCCTTCCCCGCCGTTTCCAAGGTCCGAGGAGTCCTTTCCTCGATTTTTCCCTCGTCCTTGCGGTTCCTCCCGCAGGTTCAGGTCGGCTCCACCGGCATCTGTTCTAGGCTCGTGGTCGCCCCAGGCACCCATTCAACGCCGGCCCGTGTCGGTCGCGCGCTGCTCGTTTCCTCGCTCACTCTTTCGCTCGCCACTCGCTCGCTCGCTCGCTCGCTCATTCATTCATTCATACGCGCTGCACGCGATTTGAATCGATAAGCAAACCCCGACAGAGGCGGGGACCTCACCTCGCGCTGTCTACCGAACCCACACTCGGTGTATATGTATACTACTGGCTTTTTGTCTGGCACGCGCTACTCCGAAACCGTATACGTACACTTATACCCATACTATACACCGTACGTGGTGCCCCCCTGTTGCAGAACATATTTAACTCCCGCAAGGTGCACCTGGTCCACATTTTTCATTTATTCATTTACGCCCACTTTTTCGTACCGTTTAAAAACAACGCGAACCATCCTAAACTATAATTTTTTCACCCTGCAGTAATTGTGAAATTTTTCTCTCCAATGATAACGATACACGCGTTAAAGCTTGATCACGTATATTGCGAATGTAAGAAGCTACTCACTCGACTTACACGTCAATATAAACTTGTGAACAAAAATTTTTATCTCCCTTGCTTATATATTTGAATATTCTTTTATTCATGCATGAATGAATAATAAATTTTCCCAACATGTACGGCATCTTGTTCAAATATATACCTAAATCGCAATATTCCTCCGAGTAGGCACGGCAAATCCTACTGTCAATATTAATTTTTCATCTTCACGTACGGATGAACATGGACAAACGTTTGGTGGAATTCTTGAAACAGAAAAAAAATTGCAATAATTATATCCACATTGCCGAAAAGTTGGACGCACGAACAGATTCGTATCTTATTTGTTCAATTTGTTCCTTTCGCCGTCATTGCACAGCCTCCGGACGTGAGGCTATCCGCCATGATCGAAGCTCGCGAGAGGTTCGAGTTAAGAATCCTCCTCCGTCCCCCGATATGACGGACCGGCGGGTCGTGTCCCCCGGTGCGGAATCGCTGTTTTATAATATCGTCACCGCGGGAGTCGGCTCGTCGGCGCGAACAAGGGCACGAGGCATCCGTCCGACCGCGTGGCTTGCGTCCCGGGCTGACGGCGAGGCGTGGAGAGGAGAGGAGAGGCGATCGGTCGGCCGACCGGTCGGAGGAATCGGTCGGCCGGAGGACGGCGAGGTTGCGGAGGGACAGGCGAACAGACAGAGAGACGGACGGACGGGACGACGGACAGAGGAGCTGGAGGCCGCTCATTACGGGCGGCGCATACGGTAGGAATGCGCAGCGGCTTCGGTCTCTCTTCGATACAATAAATACAGCATTGGCGATCGAGCGAACGAGCGAACGAGGGACGAGATGAAAGTCGAGGTGAACCAACTCACGGATCGGCAACAATGCCCGCTGTAGTAACGACATCCAGTTAAATCTGATGCCCGCAAAAAATACGCCATACTACCTACCGAGTACCTACTACCACTGAAACAGCTCCTCTCCGATGTTCCAGGAGTCGTTCACTATTGGCGCAGCATCAGAGGGAAACTCCTCGCCACCGACACTTCGTTCCTCCAAATTAACTATCCTGTACCTGGGTTACCTAGGATACCTGAAAAGTGCGGGCGACTCTCCCGGAGCAGCCGAGATTCACCGATCGGCGGATAGTTTTAAGAGATGTCAGCTGCCTCCGATCGACGAGAGATCGTAACAGTCAATTTTATTTGCACGACGATCGGGGAACTCGATCGTAATTGCACCGGGTACACGAGGATTCGAATTTTACGCTGTTCAATTTATGGACAGCCACGAGACACTTCGGTTAATCTCGAACAACGGTCGTTTCAAATCTTCGAAGAGGGATCTGAGACGCGTTTTTACTTACTATTATTACATATCGACTGTTCAAGGCAGTCAAGTTTCGCAGTTTTAAAAAATTTTTTTATTTTCTCATTTTACCGTGAGTGGAACACTGAACCAAGTCTCGAATCGTCTATAAGGAGGTTATGATCTGCAGTTAATAGTCTTCAACACTCACCGTGACGATATAATTCGTATCAGATGTCAGACCCGCGCGATTCGATCAGATATCGAAGAACGTTCGCGGTATTTTTGAAACTGCTCTTCCATCGAAGGATTGTTCGGCTAAAAAATCTGTTACCGAAAAACCTGACGATTCTCTACTATATCTCCGCGAGATTCGTAAAAAATTAAACAGATTCTGGAATTCAAACTTTAACAGATCCGAGCCAAAGACCCCGACTTGGCTCGATAACGTCACACGAGTTATTAATTACCAAGGTTCGGTTGTTTGTAATTAGCGTCCGATCAGTTATAGTTAATTGCCGAATTTAATACCCCCCGACTCTCGTACCCCGCAGTCCGCAGGACCGGATCCACAGCCATTAATTATCCCCTGCCTGTTCTCGACTCTTATTTTAGAGAAATTTTAACCAGCATATTGGAAACCCTTCTTTTGCTCTACTTTATACGAGAAGTTGGGCGTATCTCGTCTTACTTCGAGCCACCGCGCGGCAAAATGAACTCGCAAAGATATTACGGGACGACCATTTTTCTTCCACGATTCGCCTCAACTTCGACCCTGCGTCATACGCCAAAAGCTGATGCCTGTCCCGCCTGAGCTTTCGCCGGAGATGAAAGCACGCGGATCCCGGCCGTTCCTACGATTCTTCGTCAGCCGGACCCGCCCGGTCACTCTCGCGTTGATTTATGTCCCTGTGCAGTGCAGAAGCCCCCTGCTTCGGTCTCAGCCCCAGAGTCGACGATTCGCCGCTTTAAACAATGGAATTGCATTGCAGCGTCAATCTTCTTCCATCAATCTCAACTGTATTCCTTCGCAATTTTATGCCCCCCGCCGCCTCATCTCGCTCCTTCCCTCTCTCCATCGGCAAATTGAAAGACCAAAAACGATAGACTGCACGCCGGCTGATAGATTCAAGATTTGATTACGAATAATTCTTAGTGATTGATTAACGAACGAATCGGTTTATACGAAAACAAATTTCAAATCCGTTCCGGCGAAAACAAGTTGCAGATATGAGCTCGGGCGTGCAGATCAACTGCACTGAGTGACAAGTGCGAGCTGTCGAGAGAATTCGCAGCTTTTTATGAAAAGTATCGTCTCGTTAGGCCGAGGCGCGAACTTGCTTGGCGATAAATTTATGCATGTCTATGAAGTGCCCTCAAATGTACAACGCGTTGTATACATAATATTGTACACATAGACCTAAGGAAAGAAGAAATTTGAACGAGAGGAGATATAACTCATACGAGTAAGGGGCCTCTGCGCGTTCTTGGCCACTGCATCAATCAATCTTGACGCGAATAATTATTCCCAGCCTGGGAGAATAACCGTTCTTCCCGACCTTCGCGAACCTTTTGAACGAAGAACATTTTGAAATATTATACACGAAATGGATTGCATTGCTGCATAGTCAGTATCATAAGTATACACGGGCATTCTCTACGGTATCTCGATCAAGATTCTGCGTCGATGTCTCAAATTATCTTTATAATTTTTCGTATGAAAGTATATGACGCAAAATGCAATCGCAATTTTTTTCAGTATTTTTCGTACCAACGTATTTGAAGAATAATTTTAAAGCTTGAAAATAAAACACTTTTTGGAATCTGAAAAAAATTTATCGAGGTGTCATGGAATGCCCTATACGTATATAATATATATATATATATATATATATGTATATATATGTATATCCTCATTTCTCATTCGCGGACAATTAATTTGCGTCGGGATTTAGAAAGGAAATCAAAATCCATATCCCACGTTTATACGATAAAGGCAAGTAGCGTTGTTTGGAATTTATGTGGCGCCAAGCGTGAGGCAGGAATATATTGAACACGTGTGTAACCTGACGGTGATTTCAAATTCATTGCCACAGTTGCAGTAACAAAGTAAAGCGTATTGAAAAATTGAGATCGTAACCGGGTGCAGTCAGAATTATGGTGAACGGTGATTTCCTGAAGTGAGATCGGGGAATTTTGTCGCGGCGAGTATGACTAATTATCATTTCATGGAGCCAAATATGAGAAACAAATCCCACGAAAGGAGTGCTTACTAATTTTTCTAAACACATTTCGCTTGAGTGAAGAATAACAGTGCTCGGAATCATAATAATCGTCGAATAAGAAGCCTTACCGAATTTGCAATTGCAAAAATTCGACAACAGATGATTGGTAATATTTGTACAGTAAAGTGCGCGTGAAGATTCTTACCTGTCCGTCCAACAGAGAGCATCGTCGCGATACCTGAAACAAAAACGAGGTAAAATCAGTTAGTTGCAATTCCGGCACACATGCATTCGCTTCGTAAATATTAGCATGTGTACAAGCTAGTGCCTAAAAGATTAAAAACACTGTAGAAAGTAAAATAAGAAATTCTGTTTATTTCCTCGCGAAATTTTGTACACCTCTCAACGAATCCGCAACCGCCTGCACACTCGGCAGTAGCTGATCCGTGTCCGATCGATTTTTATGGACCGAATCGCAGTTGAGACACGGTTGGGCAGCTGCGTATTTGGCAGACGTCATTCGCGTCATTGTCGAGTGTGGCAGCGCACGTCTGACTTCTCCGCCTTTTTACTAAATCACTAATTCGACTTTTCGTTCCCCGTATAGGAGCCCCCTATCCCCCCCCCCCCCCTTCCCACCCTACGCTTTTTAGCTTTGACCCTCGCGCGCAATTTCCGTGTCGCAGAGCTTACAGGGAAAAGCTTTTATATGAAAGCCGAGCCATATGAATAAGATCAACGTCGTAAATTTCACGCGAGTCAAGCCTAATCTCGAGATGCGAACGGAGAATCCTGCAGTTGATTCGCGTCAGCACCTAGTGCAGCTTCAGTTCGGCAATTTTGCCTCCGGAAATGATTCTTCTCGTCGAACCTGATCTGACACCGTTTAAGAGTGCGAAGATTGTTTTTTTTTTTTTCTGAATATAGGCACAAATATGTTCCGCGAGTAAGTCTCACCCAAAAACTGAGAAGACTCGGTTACCAGTTCAGCCACCGCGTGTAAGAGATTGGCGGTGCTCTCCCTGTCTCTCTCTCTCTCTCTCTCTGTCTCTGCCTCTCTCCCTCTCTCGAGCCTTCAGGGCGTTAGCGTAACAGGAAAACATGCGACGCGCATCGCTGATTTATACCAGCCATGTGTTATCTGGCTTTTAAGTGCTAAGTCCGCCGATGCAAAGATTAAAAACTCGCGCAGGAGCGCGCATTCCTCAGGCGAAGCAGGACGACAAGAACCACCGAGACCGGTGTGGTGGTGCACCTGCGATATTCTTATGCTAACGCCGGAATATTCGGATAACAACCGCCTTCACCGAAGGGACGTCGCGTCGTACAGTCTGGCCCGAAAGGGAATGCCACGTCATGCCTTCTATACACCTCTGTATCCATACATATCCGTATAACAATCCTCCAGCTCCTGCAGAGAGTCTCAAATCTCACAATCGTATTCAAAAACAAACCAGTGTGTCATACTTCCGGTACCTTCGGCTTTTGAATGATATTTTTCACCTTTCGTCACGAATTACCAAGATATGATGGAGTGTGAATTTCTACACATGCAGTGTAATTATTTTGTAAGGATCAAAGTTTTTCGGATACCATTTCTTTTAATATTCGATAACTTGGCTAGAAAAAATCGCTGACACTATTGTAAAGAAAACTATTTTCAAGGAAAAATTCTCTGCTATAAAATGGCTATCGCGAAAATCTGAAAAAAAGTTGCTTTGATCGCGTATGACCGTGTGAACTCGGATTCACTTTACATATTTGACGTAAGTGATTTAACGATAGGACCACTCGAAAAACAATTCATATAGACTAATTATAGAACATAGCGCTTGAAGCCAAAATTTTCAGCTTCAAAATCGTTTTTGGATCCACTTTTTACTTGCAATTTATGCAAAGGTACAGCCTTTCGAAGTTGTACCTTTTGTTGGTCAAAAACAGTGGGCGGGGAGGTCCGTTAATTTTTTCCCCGAGTGTAACTTCAACACGTAAATAAGGGATTACACTCGACTTTACGAACCTACGTTCGGGATACGAGCGATGAACGCGTCACCCACTCTTCCGATAATTTCCAATAGTTCATAACTCGCGAGTTCTCGAGTGATGCGGATGCAAGAGGCGAGGTTAGGGAGAAGGATGAGAATGAGGATAAGGCCTGCACGGGTAAGAGAAGAGGAATGGATAGGGCGTGACGGGACAGCTGATTCACACGGGAAGATCGGCGGGGTCTGTCAACGCGACATGATTTAAAGCCAAATATTACGACAGAAGAGGCATTCCTCGGCTTTCTAAGCACTCCCCGATCACACGGGCGTACATATTTTAAGGAGCTGAGGAAGGGAGGAAAGGGGGATTGGGAAAAGAGGAGGACAGTCGGCCGGGGCTTCGACACTCGTGCAGATATTCGAGCAACGGTTTATTACCGGCCACGTCTACCCCGGGCAACGAACATTGATTTAATGCGCGAGTAATTGGGCGACCGGACGTCTCTATGAGTGCCACCTTCAACCGCTAATGTCCCCCACCTCTGTCGGGGGATGGCAACCCTCTCTGTGGCATGCCGAACTCGTTATTGCCGGTTTTATTGCTTTGCGGGTGCAGCCGGAATCGGGACTGCGGGGTAAACCAGGACCTTTCCACCGTAACTGACCGCCCGATGCCCAGTCGGTATCCTCAAGTTTGAATCCACGGAGCCACTGCCGATTCGATACTGACGATAAACTGGAAGAAATTTAGCTGCGGAGAGCGATTCTCCTTGCACAAGCATCGAACCTCTCTTCTGTAACGAATGATCGATTTAATATAGGGACAAATTCGTAAAATCGTACGTGAGTTGTGTTTCAATCGGATCCAATTTATACGGGCGTACAACGGAATGACTAAAAAAGAGATGAGTAAACAGATGGTTCGAGAATCCCAATCGCCCCAGTCTCAACAAACTGCTGCAGGTGAGGTGTGAGATCGAGGCAGAGCCCCCGTTATTAGATCACCAGGCGGCAATTTATTCGGCTCTACCGACAGCTGATTTCCTCCTTTGGCCAACGTCGTAGATTATCCTCCACCTTTAATACCAGAGTCCCGTTCAGCGCGGTAAAGACGAGTCTAATTCAGGCTAATTTACCATCGAAATATAATAAAATAATAATCGTACGTGGCAGCGGTTAATTTACGACACCTCGAGTCAGGGTGTCAGAGTGCTGTATTTATTTCCATTACTGAACATTCTCGTCGAGATATAACTACGTACGTATTTGAGACGACCAAGCGAAGTGAGGACAGGCGGTAATTGATGCTAGTATAATTGAAACTGAAGTGCGCAACGATGCTTTACAAGTGATTTAACTCCGGGCTTATTGTCAGTCGATTATATTACAGGTACACACGATTATGCAACGTCGTGATTTTGCGGTGTGAATTCTCATCAATGTGGGCAAAATCAGCGATTTATCGTGCGTAATATCCTGAGAGGCGTCGCGAATTTCGCGGCCTAAGGGAGCAGCGTGCCGCGTCGAAAGCTCGAGTCCTTCGGTCGGCGGGGGTCGTTTAAGAATGTTTTACAAGTCGTCGTAATACGCATACGGGGTATTCGGGTCGGCGGAGGTTCGCCGGGGGAGGAACACGTGTCGCGCGTCACATCCCCCGGTGTAAAGTTTAACTTGGGTAACACCGGGTGCACGAAATGTCTATTCTCTAGTTCGGCGGCGGGACGAACGGGATTTCGGAGGTGTGGGGAGAATCGTATAACGACGATCCGATTCGTTGGGACGCTGGGACGTTGTGACGTCGGGACGTCGCGGTCCGGAGTCGTAAGTCATGCTTTGGTTCTCGCTTTGAACTCGAATGGCTCTCGGTTACGACGTCGCCAACCATCGCAGCCCGGGCTGCGGAACACCGCCAAAGGTTTGATACCGTCGCGACGCCGACGCCGCCACGTTCTCGCGTCAAAGTAACCCTTTGTGATATCGGCCCGGTCACGCGCGCCGGATTGAGACATCAGAGAGGAAGCTGCCCTGCTCTTTCCATCTCGCCCGCGTTTCACCGCCGTTATATTACTTAAGCACCGCCGCGTTTAACGAGCTTGTGGTATATTGCCACCAAGATGATTAACGACGATAGAAAAAGATTACAACCGCTTTGTAAACTCGCTTCTTCTGCATCTTCTTCTTCTTCCTTTTATTACTCGCTACAGCGCACCGCGGCTGCAACGCGCCTTGCTAGCGGCCCGTTGAATCGACCAAGATTAGGTACACTAACCGTGCATGAAAAACAAGAATGCCGGAAGCTGTTGGCACGAGCGAACATCGTTACTTGGCTTTTTTTTTTTTTTTTATTTATTTTTCGTCTTCGGTTTTCTACCTCTTTCACACTCCGCGAGTGCGAACGCCTCGGCGAATTTCGCATATCTTCTCGCAACGCGATCCTCGAAAGATAAAAAAAAAGACATCACGGTGTCTTCGATGAAAAGTGCAAAATTTTCTAACGTGTTAAAAGGTAACTTTAAATCATCGGTATTATAATAAAAATTTCAATTAATTATAAAAGTTGTAAATAAATCTTAGGTTCCATTTTTCATTTTCAATCGATTGAAATGCAACTAAGTTATGCGTTCTGAAGCCACAAAAACTAACTTTTAAACTGTTTAAACTCAAAAAAACATCATCTAGTATACAAAATCCCCTGGTCAAATTGGATTGCAAAGAAATTCCTCGAAGAAATCGTATACCTATATCCCTACAGATACAAAGATTTATCCGCCAGAGTTTCGAGGTGTGTACCGTGTATCCCCTCGACGTAGGTATTACTCAGGAGCGTTTTTATTTTAAAAATAAAGTAAAAGTAACGAATTTTCAAATCGATCGCAAAAATACGTTATTCGAGGCGGAATGCAGCGACACGCACAGATCGAGCGGCGTAGCCGCGGTATTTTCGCTTCTCAAAAATTCTGTATCCCTGCTCCGGGGGGCAGTGATCTCCGTGTCCGTGCATCGTCCGTTCGCATCATCGCATAACTTAAGTTTTTCTGCAACGGGCTGCCCGAGGCGGAGCCCCGAAAAACAGCTGATTAATCGAAACCGCACAGATACATTCCTTGCCGCGAAGCAAGGCCCCTCTCACCACGCATACAGGTGAGCGTTTAGCTGGTTCCCCGTGCTTTGAGGCCGCGCGTGTTCCGCGAGAAGCTAACAATAAGCGATGGGGTTCGAGGGGTAATGAACACCGGTAAAAGGACGAACAATCCCTGTCACGCAAGCTTGTCGACATCCTGGGCAAAAAAGGAGACAAACTTCTTTCTGATTGTTTCAATTAAACAATAGACGACCGTTAGTCAGCCCCGGCATTTAGCCCCCCGATAATTACATACCTTATACCGACCGATATAACGTTGCAGTTCCGAACAAGGAGCGCAACGAATCACCTGTCGAAGACATTCCATTTCGGTAGCACGAAAAAGGTTGGAAAAACAAAACTACATATTTCGCACAATAGACATTAGATCTATTACATTGCTATGGTAGCTCAATTTTCAAGCTCGAATCACGCTGTTTATTACTAACGCACGAGCTGGTAGAAACTGTTCATTGAGTGAAGTAAGCGTATTCGAGGAGATGGGAGAAAAACGTGCAATCCTGGAGCAGAGAACAGCGGAGGGTATACAAAAGTATTGTAAAAGCTACTTGAGGAGGAGTATCCGCGGTTCGAGGAAGCTGTGCAATCCCCGAGTCGCCGAAACATTCCGATGTATATATAAGAGTCTGAAAATGGGAATCCAGCTTGCCGGGTAACGAGCCACCCGAGGGACGCGGTCCGGACTCGAGGCGTGGGTTCCAGTTCGTTTTTCGCGTCATTTTTTCAGCCCGAATATTTGATGACGAATTGACGACCCTCGCGCGACGCTCCGATCTCGACACCCCGGGAAACGCCTGGGAAGGCTTATCTCGCTCCCCGTCCATCGGCCTGGACTTCGACGAAGAACGTCGCCAACGTTTCGTGTTTTGCCTCGACGAACGATCGGACGCCGCGCCGTAATTATTGGACACAGAAGAAGCCAAGGGACTCCCTTCGCGGCACACGTGAGCAACTCTTCGTTCCTAAACGCGTTATGGCAAGGAATGCGGGCTACCGGTATTTTCAGTACATGTACCCACCTCTATTGCCAAGTGCACAGGAGCAGAATCATTAAGAGTTGCCAAATTCGGGGAAAAACTAATCGGTCGGGGATCCTGCGGTCGTCTGAGGGATGCAAACGAAGAAATAGCTCGCTGGAAACGAGTCGACGAACATAGACGAGAAATAAGTGTGGTTAAGCTGATTTTTTGCGTTTGTTTTACGGCAGTGACGAAATTATTAAGTCGCATTAAAAATACCTCTGGTTCCCATCTCGCCTTCTTCGCCCCGAGCAGAGTTCTTCGGTATTTTTTCGAACACTGCAGAGCACATCAAGAAACAGTGATGATAGCTCGTTTTTCATCAAACCATGCAGGCACCAATTAAAACACAGACAATTTATTGATCTGGTTTTCTAAAATTATTTTCTAGTTTAATATACTGCATGTTCTATTTCACAAGTAGTCGCACTGTTGTATAATTATTTCAGTAATAAAAGCGATAATTTTAGTGTCATTAATATGAAGCATAATATGCCAGTCTTTTTTTTAAGCGATTTACGTAAAGGAAAACGATTATTCAAGCATTCAGACTCTATATTAGGTTCAGGTGAATAAGATCAAATGAATTAAGAAATTAAATAATTAAACCCCTCAGTCTAAGCATAACCTTGATCGAGGGGGAAAAAATCATCAAATTTGGGCCAGCACTTAACGATACGAATAAAAAATTGTATACTTCAAATCAATAAATGAAACAATTATCTACCAGAAAGTTCATTGCAACCTAAATCCATCCGCGCATATTTATCCTTATATTCCACAAAACGTTCAAGTTCAACCTTCAAATGTACATTACAATAATCATGATCAAATAACGAATTAACGCGATGATGAAATCTGTGAAGAGAATGAAGATCCGCGTTTTGAATAAATTAAAATTATAGAAGTACGATTAAAAACTCGTTTTCATGCACGAAAATCTGCGTGATTTTACAAAGGGATATCTGAGAATACATACGCGCCGCGTGAATATCGGATAAAAATAGTCGAATGATTTCATAATTGAAAGCCATGCGGCAAGCCGGCACGAGCGAGCCTTCTTATATTCAAATTAAACACCTGAGTTGAAGGTTCAGCGACCCGCCCGACTAATTAGTCGATTACGAAACTTGTGGATATCTCGTTGTTGTTTAAACGATTTTCGCTCGTATGAAGTGGTCCCGATTTGCATACAAGTATTCAACAGAACCGCCGACAAACCTCCAAGCTGCACAATACAGAATGATAGTGCATTCTCTTTTGCATAAAATTTGACGGACAGTAGGAAATTAACCGATGAAGTGTCGGTTTCGCTACGATATTTGTTGTCCCTGATTGCTGAGAGTTTTTCGAACTTGACCGATCCTAAAATACGATAAGATCGATGCAAGAAATTCCGCAGTACTTGATTCATCAAAAAAACTACAACCACTAACTGAAAAGCTGCGTGAGTGAGACTTCCGTAGTGGATAGATTCACGGACCAGTCGACACTGATTGTTAACCGGGTGTGAATCGGGGTTTGACTACTTTCAGCTACCCAAATATAACGAGTTCGAAGTTACCGAATTTAACCCTTGCGGTGCACACCAGGGTCAAAATAACCCTACGGTATCTTCAATTTTCCGATATTTTGTTGTTTCATGAATTTATTTTGTCATATTGAGAATTTGCCGTGAAATATAATAGTTAAAGAGTATCTCAATTTTTTTAAATAATTCGGATCGATATCTCAGTTTCGACGAAATGATTTTTGATGCGGGGTCTCCAGCGACCCCGGTGTGACGCCAGTGTTATATACAGGGGTTGTGCAGAGTAAGGGTTAAACGGACTGTAACGAATATGTGAGCTTACAGCACTCATTGTGCATTTGCTTGTTATTGGATATGGATTACCAACACAGGCAAAGCTACAATAACTGTTGAAAACTACGCCTGCCTTTATTCCCTCTGTAACATTATCACTACATTATTCTTCTGCCCTAAGAATCTAACAATCAAGTTTTCCTCATACTGCCATCATTCCTGATCATCAAAATCTTTTCAACGCTCAAACTTCTGTCGCTATAACATCGCTTGTACGTACAAACTATCATCAAATACCTAACAGGAAAAACTATTTTTATAAAAAAAAATGTTATGTTCTGTAAATGAATGTAATCGCTTTCTAGTTGATAATATATTTATTAGAGCATAATGCAACGTTTGTTTACATGACGGTTGCCCGGACCAGACTACCTCGAGTCTCGGGATATTGTCGTTTCAGGTGTGTGTCTGTTTTCGAGCAAATGAGTGTATGTGTGTTTGTGTGCGTGTGTGTACATACATTACAATAAACATCTACACAGAGCTTAACCATGAGACAATAAATATTATCACAGACGATGCTTGGTGCGGGAAAAAAGTGAAATATAACACGTCTACAAGATACCGGTATGACTGCATAAATATTACTGCAGCTTGTATTAGTCATCGCGGAATGAATATGATACCAGTTAAATTGCGTGCGCAGACAAACAGGGAACTCCGTAATTTCCTGCGATAATTGCAAATATTTCCACACGTCTAGACGCTTACGTGGCTTGACAAGGTATATAAACGCAGGCGGATCGCATCAGGAATCGTCAGACAAGTTCGAACTCTGTGCAACGACACTACAGCCAACTTATTATATACCTGTACGTCATCATGCGTTTCATTGCCTTGGTCATCGCGCTGTTCATCGGGCTGGTACACAGTCCGTATCTTGCCATGGCAGCAACGTCAACGCAAGGGCCAATCTGCGGTGACGGGAGGTGTACAGCTGGGCAGAAGTGCATTTCGGAGCAAGTCGTTTGCGTCAGAGCTCCGTGCAATCCTGTTCTGATATGCGTTGATGTCTGAAGGATACGGTTCAGTAGCGATTCATCGGCAACGTTTCGAGTTACGTAAATCAGCAACAATTCTGAGCTTATTAATAATCACCTAATGGCGTAGCTTGCATGGTGCATTTTTTTCGTGAATAAATATATGACCGATGGGTTAAAACGTGTGCAGTTTCTTTTACCGATTCTACCCTTTTAATTATTCCCAATCTCGTCGATCCTCCCGTATTAAAAGTTGTCGATACCGTGAAGATGAACAAGTTATTCAAATATCATAGTTCGAATTAGACATTTCAGTGACTTTAGATTACTAATTTTAATCAACTATATCCACAGTTTTTGTTTCAAGTTTTTTTCTCAGTAACCCATCACTGTTAATTTCAAGGTTTCCTCTCTCTGGATTGAAGCTCGTATCACACATACAAAAATTTATCTAAATAAAGGTCAATAATATCCAATAATAAATATCTTCAACATTTTACCGCAATTGATGGATCGAGTTCGGAACTGAAATGTTATTTTTATTTATTATGACTCGATACGTTGGCACTGAACTTTGGACAGAATTACTTTGGCAGATTATCATTTCATCGACTGAAAAAACCTGATGCACTAATGTCGAACACGAATTGCAGATTGTAAATGCGTTACGACATAACCCAATTAGACATGATCGCATATGCCAGGCACATCATTTTTCTATAAATATTGTACATTAAACATCACACTTGCAGACCACGATGCGTTCATTTTTGCCTCTCAACTTCTTGATCGATCTGCATGCCGGTATGTTTGAATATGCATCAAGAAATTAATAATTGCAGCAAACAAATTTGCCAAGTCGGTATATGAATAGAATATTGAGTATAAAGTTCGATATAAAATTCTTGATGCAGCATAAGCGCGTGAATTAAGCGTTATCCTGAGATTCGATCCTGGTTCAATCTTTGAATAATTTTATTCGCGATGATCAGGCATTTTTCGTTTGAAATATGTATGAGTTTTAATATTAATTTCGCTTTATACTGTGATTCATATTTTCTTGCCATTATAAACTGAATCAAAATTTATCTAGACCTGGGTAGCGATAATTACGCTACTCAGGGTCTACTGTCTCAATTATAAATTCATTTCTCTTTCAGCTACAAAAGATCTGGCATTATGAAAACAGCTTATAACTCTGTTAAGCATATGTAGTAAATAACACGGTGTATTATTTATTATTCATCCATAATGTGCATAAAATACCTGCTCGCCGGAATTATTATAACGGGTTTTATAATTACACTTAACATGCATTGCAGCAAACCTGAATAATGAGTACAGATAATGCCTTCGTCCTACTTAGCACCGATGTTCTTCGGGAATTCCGGTGATTATGCATATATGTAGGAATCCAGCTTGTCGAAATTTGGCTTGCAAGGAGAGCATTTAAATTAACCACGGTGCATTTTGTTAGTATTTGCGTCATATTTTCAAAGTACGATTATGGCTTCCTTCACTGTGATCGGGGTTGCCGAAAGGTGGAGTAACAAGTATAAGTCACTGCTAGAATATTAATAATCGCGGTAATTTTTAAACCTAAATGGACCGGCCGAACGGTGATGGATCTGTAACAACTTCAATTTTGCCTGGTTTTACGCTGTGTATATTGTAGTTGCAATTAAGATGTAATCTCAAATCAGCAATACTGATAGGTATCTCTGCATCACGTCACATGTGCACAAGGGCTGAATAAGAAAGCACTGCAATGCGTTAGTGACCAGTCTGGATATTAATGTTTCGGGTAGCAGGTCCGATTGTGACTGAAATTTATTTGAAACCCGCGGCTCGGGAGCCTTTCAACAAATCCGACGTTTACGATCGTCGAAACTCGCCGCGTGTCGTCAACGACGGTTTCTGGCCGGACGTCACTTCTCACTTAGATAACACGGCTCTTAAAAATTACCAACACGATTGTAATCCTGGTTTCCCGGTTTACCGTCGTGCTCTCAGTCTCCAACCGTGGCTCAACTATTAGCTACAATGGCCGAGATAAGCTTCAGGACCACCCTACCAGCACTATCATTGCTGGCTGCTGCATAGCTTACGAGGCTTAAAAAGAGACGATTTATCGGTTTTAAATACCAGCACAGCATTTTTTTAAATCAGAATCTGAGATTGAATTTGTGTAGCATTTGTTGAGCGAACAGAATCAAGCTTTTTTGTGAATATTTTCATTAGGCAAAACACGAAAGGGAGACAAGTTCTACGTATAATGTCACTGACCTGCTGTGAAGGCAAACTGAATTACGAATTACACTAAGCAAATGTATTTATTCATTTCATGGGGTACGTTCTACAAACGCGGAGCATTGGAAATCCGTAAATAAAATAAGGTATAGCGTTGAATAAGTGGAAACTATCACAACTGACATGTGGAATTTAATATTAAAGTTTGTAATATACGGCCGCAGCGCGGGGGGGGGGGGTCGATCAGATGTTAACAAGTCGTGTTTCACGGATTGGCGCACCAACACAAAGCGCATCGTTCTAGCGACTACGCCCGTGAAACACCGCGTACTCGACGACGATTTCTTTGACGGTGAAGGCTAATGGAACGAGGGATTTGAAAAGCGGAACCAGGACCAACGCCAGAAAAATTGAAAGCTCATCTCCTACCCGCCAACTGCCAGGGGTTACACCTCAGGAAATGCAAAGAGGGAGAGATGACGAACAGCAAGAGAGTGGCGCAGGGGGGAGGGCATATTATAGTCGAGGATCTTGGTGCAGTGCTCGGTTATCGGAAGGTGTCGCACATTTTAAGTAAAAGCCGAAAGTTTGAACGAAAATAAGAAAGGTTGTTTGAAAAAACACGAGATTTCAATTAAAGAGACAAGCTTAGTAATGAGGCATTCTGGATTTATTAGCTCAGGTCTTCGAGGGCCTCGGTTCTCTGCGTGTGAGCGCCGAAGCCTCGAAGCAGAAGCAGAAGAAGAAGGAGAAGGAGAAGGACCTCGAAATGGTCCCACGCCGATCCTTCCAGGATCCTCACCTTTTCGAAACTCCTCCCTTTCAAGGATGCTACTCATTTGCATCAATTCGAAACTCATTATTGTTTTATTTCTCAGCCACTGGTCCGCTCCCGTTTAGATAGATCCTCTCACCTCCTTCCGCCGAGACTTCTTCTTCTTAATTTCGCTTGTACCCCAATCAGCCACCGTCGATTATCGCGTAAACGGTCCGAGGCTCGTGGGCCATTTTATCTCGATGCCTTTTTTGGGCTATCAAACGGTTCGGGGAATGATGCAGCAGTACGGTGGATGGCTAAACCTCGGAACAGCCGTGCTATGGCATTTCGCCGGCGACACGAGTAACCAAACTATCGTCTCGGTAAGATGAGAGACCAGGTTTTTCCTTCCTGCACACTGTAAACCACCGTGACACAAGACTGTAAATCAAATTTGCATCTGCTGACGGTGCTATAATATTTAGTAATGAGACTAGACCAGGCGTGCAACATGCTGAGTAGATCAAGTGTACAGTGTGATATATCTAACAATGAATCACACCTGCTCCAATGACTTTTGTTCTTCTGATTGCCGGTCTATCCACAATCAGTCGCCCTTGCGCAATCAGTAATCGAAGTACACGGAATACAAAAAAAAAGGGGGGGAAAGAGACGTTCTACTGTAGCAATGACCACTCGAGATAAGAATCTGCTCATCACCTCGTTAATGCCCGCTTTACATTTCACAAACGTTGTTACTCTCGTTGCCGTTGGGCCCTACGAAGCATTCGGAAGGAGAAAAGCGGGGACAGATCGCGTGACAGATGAAGCCAGTTTACAGATAGAAGCTGTAGCGTCAAGCATTGGTATTTCCAGGCCTAATGAAGGGCCCGTTGGCATCACAAAAGTATTATATCCGCAGCTGCCAAATTCGAGAAAAGATCTGTTTTAGATACGTTCACCGCGTATCTCCCTGCATGGGAACTTATGTTGTTCCTTTATTTTTGCCTTAATTGGGCAAAAATAAATGTGCAAATTCGTTGATTGTACGAAAAAAAAGTATTCAAGCCATTCGCGTTTCATGCCTCGTTAGAGGAGACGAAGTCCGATGGTAAT
The DNA here is from genome assembly GCF_021901495.1 of Neodiprion virginianus. NCBI lineage: Eukaryota > Metazoa > Arthropoda > Insecta > Hymenoptera > Diprionidae > Neodiprion > Neodiprion virginianus. The sequence continues at coordinate 30,323,607 of NC_060880.1, forward strand.
TTTGAGAATACGCTCGGTTATAAGAAAAAAAAACTGCTTGGTACAAGATGCAGTAAAACGGGTATACGCAAAGATCGATACGAATCGGCAACAGGTCGATTGCAGCGGCTCAATTGCCCCCGGCCTATTCGCTGCTTTGCGGTACCCCTAATTATGTGCGGCTCAATATCTTATCGAATCTTAATATGTGATCTTGAAATGCCGTCGGAATTATGCACGAAAATAACAATCTCTATTCGCGGTTGCAGCGTCAGAGCTTCTTCTTTGCGTGCGGGTTAAGCGGCCTTGCTCGCATAAAATGATCGTTAAAAATTATTACTGATATTGAAAATATCGCATTTCCGACAGGTCGATCTTCCAAGCAGCGTTCGGCCGAACGATGAATTCTGTATGTATTATTAACAAATCGAGAAATCGAAAAAGAGTACGGAAAATAATTGCAGCGAGTAGTTAAACCGAGGTAAAATTTTCATTTCGTTAATTTGAACTCACGTCATCTGGGATTGATCGTCATAGCGATGAGCGGCCTTAAATACCTAACGGAACCCGGGTTTCGTGAATTTTGCATCGCTCGAAATTTATGCATCGAAGTGGAAGATGATCAGCCTGGAATTTTTCAAATCAGAAAACGGTTCCGCTTGGCCCACTGTAATTATTATTACCATCATTATTGTTGTTTCAAATAATCGCGAAACGCGCTTGACAAATGAGCTGCAACTAATTATCTCCGCTCAGGCAGCGAAGCTCCGCGATATCTTGTACCTAGACGACGTCTACCTGCCAATCATGCAAACGGCTGACCGAAGATGAACGTTCAACATCGATCGGCTATCCGCAAACTGAATAATCTCGGCATGCGACTTGGATCATTCGTCTCGTCTCTCGTTAACGATTCCTCGTTCTGCAGAGTGTGCAAATCTCCTATCGTGTTGTTACGTCTCGCGGTGTTGCATCGGCAACATCATCGACCGTCAGAAGAAACTCGATAATGGCAAAGCCTTTAATAAGTCACGTTTTATAATTTTGATCAGGAATGCCAAAGGTCACTTTGCATCGCACATCGCTTACCGACAACCGATTCGAGCAGAATCTAATCCCGCTTCTGAAATCGCAACCTCAAGTCCTGAATTCCGAACACCTTGGTAAAAAGCAATCGGGAGGTGCGGTACAACTTTGTAGGTACCTGTTATACTTTGCTCATACGTAGGTATACGTTTGACATTATTGCGAAGCGAGTTCGGTGCGGATTTATTTCGTCGGCTCGACAACCGGCGGCACCGTTCCGTCTGTGCAGCCGAATGTCCCCGGGTTGCCCTACGCCGCGTTACGTCGTGTTACGTATATTACCGAATACTTTAATCAGTTTGGCTCGCTCCTTGGATGGATCGAGGGCCGGGAGCCGGCTGACTTCTTGCCTCCGCTCCTCGATCCCCGTCCTTAATCCCTCCTGCGTTTCACCTGCAACGCACTCTCACCATACGAGCCGAGGAGAACCTGTAGGCCTCCATGAATAATACACGCGCGGCACAATTAGCTCAACCGTTTCCAATTTAATCGGCGAATTATCAGCCCTACAGAGAATGGAGACCTGCTCTCGCAAAAAATTGAGCGAGTATAGTAACGACCCGCAGCGATCGAGTCTTTTTCGAAGGAAGCGCTACAGCCGTGGATCAGACGCTTCGCTCTTTTCAGCCGGATAAATTTGCGTTGTCCATTTCGAACGAAGCGCAGTGATTTTATTTTCATACCTTGTAGGATTTGCCGAGCGTTGCTTGTTGGACTAGATTTGCCGAATACTCGCATGCTCGCATAATCCTTCAGCTAGATAATGCGGATGAACGAACCGCAAGAGTTGCACAACGTAGGCCGTTACTCGAAATAATGGTACTTGTAGTTGTGAAGAAATTATCATCGAAAGAAACTAATAAGCAAAATACGCTCAACTGGTTACAAATCACGATTGTTTCGTATACCTACACGAATTTTTATAATCCTGATGCCGAGTTTTTACAGTCATTTCGAAAGGAATTGACGTCTCAATTCGAATCACGTGTATACGCGTTCTTTTTTCCCTTATGAATAAACTCGAACGTTAATTCGCAGTTTACTTGCAAAACCGATTGCCTCGAATCTTGAAATTGAAATGATTTAATTACTTTTTCTTACCAACTTCCAAGGTTTCCTTCCAACAATACCAACGTTATTAACTTTTGTAAACACCGCAATCGTGGAGTTGTGAGTTTCTTTTTTCCGGCACTTTTCTCGAAACCGGTTTTTACCGATCAAACAAAGGTTTGCATGTTTCTTCGTCACCGGTTACACGAAGATACTGTCTCTGACGAAAGCGTGCAATGACGCGTGTTATCAGATCCAGGATTTCCCTGAGAATCTTCACGATAAAAATATGAATGAACGACTGTTGCGCGGATCAACTGCCAGGTCATTGAATCGCAGGTGTTCGTATCAAATTTCACTGGCCACGCTTGGTTTGGCGTAGTGACAATCACGGCCACAGTTTGCTGCTGATCGAAACAGGTGCTGAGTAACTAAAAAATCACTGGTATCGCCAGCACTGTTCGCTTGTTTACATATCGTAACTGCCACCTACGCAGTTGTTTATTACACCTTCTATCCCCCTAAACGATTTGCTGCACCGCACGGTGACTCAACCTGCAATTGACGTGGGCACGGAACCTTGGGCTTGATCGATTCCAATTATTTCAAAAGACTGCTCAATTTTTTCCTTGCTATACCCGAGCAATCGATGCGAAAACACGGCGATATGCCTGTACCAATTTCTAGTACAGTTACAAACACCGAAAGCAAGCTTTGGAGTTGCAAAATTATCGCGCTCTCCTAAGGAGACGGTCGCGTCCTGAGGGACTGACGACCCCGAGACGGCCATTCTTGCCCCGACAGCGTCTTGAACTTTAACTCCTCGTTTCCCGACTAAGTTTCTCGAGTTTGACCCTCGTAATCGCAGTCCTGACACGAGGAGGTCAACGGCGCAAAGTTGACGCGGCAAGTCTTCGCCGTCATCTATCACAACGTCCCGTATATTCCCGGGCATAATTATCACGTCGGTACATTCATCTATTTTAATAACGATATCACTTAGCAGCTGCTCAACCTTCAGGTGAATGGGCTGGAATGATCCCTCGGAGATGGATCACCCGCGGCTCTCGCTGGTGCCTGTTATTACCGTACGCGCATCAGTGATTTACTCCGCACCAATCGCGTCGTGTAAAATTTTCGGATTGGGTATTTCTTTGGTATAGGTACGCGTGCGTGCGGCAGAAAATTTTTTGAAACTTGATTAGGATGGATTTTCTTAAAACCTCTTGACAGCTCCCATGACGAATGGCGATCCTTCCTCTGGGAAGCGCAGAGAGGAGCGTAGTATGGGAATATTATCCTTTGGTTCAACGGGCTGGATATTTCTTTGACAGAGTGAAAGGATTTTTCTAACTTTATTGCAGGTTGTTAGCGGTCGAGTGTTTGTTGATTATTGGGTCCAGCGGTCGTCCCTCACGGTGAGAGTTGCCGCCAACGTAGAGAGGAGATGAGACCCCCACAATGAGGAAAAATAATGAGTAAAATCATCACCGGTTTGCTTGACATAACGGCCTGGCGTTGTTTGCACAGCGGGCGGTTTACCGTGGGTCCCGAACGCTGCCGGCGCACGTTGCGGACGAAGAACACGTCAAGTCGCTTGCACCGAGCCTTCGACGGTCGATTTTCTATTCTACGAGAGTTTAATTTTCGAGTCTCTAATCATTGGAAGCTTACGATGCGGCTGACGTAGCCCGTCCGTCGATCTCGATCCCTGGATCCCTTTGGCGCTCCGCTTTAATTGCCGATCCAAAGTTCTCGCCGCATCTCAGATATTCCGTGCGGGTAACCTGCCCGGTTACAATTAGTATTTATAAGGATTACCATGGAATGGCCAAGACCTCGAATTCCTCTGCGGGCTCAACGAGTCGGTCTGCAACCGCTTGACGACTACGACGATCGAAGAAGAAGGGAAGAGAAGACGAAGACGAAGGAGACGAAGACTCTTTTACTTTGTCGCGACAGACACGGTGCAGTGTTTCATTCAACGCCCAACCGGCGTTCCTATCTGGCCGCAGCGCTCGCTCCGATAAGACGTGTTAACTAATGGCTGATTTGCATATGTACCTAACCCCGCTCCGACTAAGTGAGTCCCGTCGGTCCCTGCGTCTCGGGACCTATCTCCCTCGCCTTCCTATAGGGACATGTGAGAAACCTGCTCCAACTGACCCACCGCAGGGACTCGATTCATTTAGCCACTTGAGTAGACCCCAAACCTTCCGTCTCGAAGACCCGTCGAAATCCTCGACCCTAACCCGACCCAACTTGACCCAACTCCGTGGACCAGTAGAAAGACTTTCGTTGCCCGCGTCCGGACTCGTCGCGATTGCTGACAGAGGTTGACGCGAGAACGAATAGAAGGAATAAAATCCGGATCACCGATACCTTGTTTCCATTGAATTTCCATACCGACAGAATTGGTCCGTATTCACCCTTCGTATCGAGACTCCGATACTTGATCGCGACGACGAGCTGTTCCAAAGACGTAATTCAATTTAAAGACGACATAATGAAGCTATTAAAGACGTAAGCGAAGAACAAGGAGGGCAGACCGGGGCACGGCTGGCTTCTCTGTTAACCGGAGAGTTGCCTTTGGTGACGAGTGCCGCCCACACGCTGCCACTTGACCTCTCGACAGCCTCCGTATCTCATAGTTAACCCTATCAACTCCTTCCCTGCGTAACTTACATGTACGTATATGTGTATATATAACGTCCTTATACTCGCGCGATGTTTATTCTCACTGCATCAACGGCAGACGATAACGCTTAGGACTCTTAGGTCTATATCTAGTTCAGAGTCCTTGGTCTCCTTAGATTTTGCCATCGGTCGTTGGTGATTCGAATATTCTATTTCACTACGGACATCAAGTGAAACGTTCGAGCGTTTACATTTTAGGACCTCACTCGAGTCAACCCGTAGGACCACTTAACTCGTGATGACAGAGATCTAAACTTCGGCTCAAACGTTGTTGGCTCAAGTATGAAATGAAGTTGAATATTTAGCGGTACATCTTTCATTACTCCGACTGGCGCGGAGTCTTTCGGACCTTCAGATATCCACCACGAAGGCCTAGGAGGCACAAGGCCCGGAGAGCGTGCGTACTTCTTCGCTCGGTTGAGTTTTTATTTGCCTCGAGTACGTTCTGTTTGCTTTTGAATTACGATGCCGCATCATCTTCAGGCTTTCAGCCGGAGCAGGGAAGCTTTGAGTAAGCTGAGCTGCCGATTCAAGAAAATTCGACCGGGCAAGACGAAGGTTCGTCGGTAGAGTGCAACCACCGCCATGCGTCTCCTACCTACTTTACAGAGTTCAGGTTGGGAGAGAAGAGACGAAAGGAGACGGAGAGAGAGAGAGAGAGGGAGAGAGAAAGGACAAGAAAAAAGAGGATGAACTACGGACTTGCGATTAAAGTGAAATAACGCTCGACTACTGGGAACCAACAGCGCGAGTCGCTGCGCGTGTATCGAAAGATTTGTCGTCGCGAGAGGTGGATGAAAATATTTCAACGTGCGCAAACCGCTTTGGAAAAAGAAATTTGAGCTGTCCTCGTGTTTATATTCGGCGCAAAATATGGCGATACCCCATACAGCGCCCCGGAGCAATTCATCCCAGTATCGCTCCTATTTGCCGGTATCTCTTATAATTCAATACCACTTATGACCGTCCGATTATCATCCGACGCGTACTTGAGTAATGCGTTCTCATGTTTATTGGTACGTCTTCGAAAGGGGTGATTCACCGTCCGAGATCACGACGGCCTGCGAGGGTACGGCGCATTCAGTGATCGCAATATGCACTTCCAAGTGTCCTCAAGAGGGAAACCACACGGGAGACCTGCAGCTTATCTCCGAGACATTTGCCGCGTTGCATTCTCATACCCTTAATTGATGGCAATAGGGTGCAGCGTAATTTTATTCGGCACAGAAACGAGAGGTTAGATCTACCGGATCATGCAGAGGATAGAAGAAGAAAGAAAGAATGCAGTGCGGAAAAGGACAACGAACACTGCTGCCCGCGGTAGCGAGCGTAAGACAGGGTGGTGGTGGTGCAGAGCGCTCTCGGGGACATTTTGAAATATGTATTACGCGGAGATTATATGTTTATGTATGCTCGAGGCAGCGCTTCGAAGTGGCGTATTTTTCTTTGATACGTTCTCGCCCCCAACCCTTGGCGGGCAGCACCTCCGTCGCATCGAGTGAGATTTGAATAAGAGCATCCTCTCACCCGCCGAGAGGGTAAATGGGGTGGGTTTCGCCGGAGACTTTTTACAAGACCGCAACCTCATTAAATATGTATAGCTTCACCCCCGTCCCTCATCCCTCGATAGCACCGAGTGGCTGATTACGCGAAACATATGTCTCGCAGATTATGGCTGACGGGTCACGGGAATAGGGGATGCTCTGCGTGTGTATTTGCGTTGTCGTTCGACGTCTCGCCGTTTGACTCCATTCTTCTTCATCGATGAATGTGACGAGGTTTTAATTGTGCTCAAACGGATACCAGTCACGGGTTAGCAGTTCGATCGCAGCATTAGGATTTTTGGAGATTAGACACCGGCAAGAAACTGCTGCGCAAAGTTGCGGTGAAATTAGACGGTACTTCTTGAATATATACAAGTCAGATTCAACGTAGGTGTAGTCATTTTTAGATTAATTCTTTAACGCGGTGTTTACACGCAACGCTGTAGCAGGTTTCGATTTATTGAGCTTTGACAATCGCGTCTCCAAAATCCTACGGAAAAATCTATTTCGGGCAAAGAAATTTCTCCGCTGGTAAAAAAAAAGGATATACGTATTGTGATAATTCGCAACTTTCGCGATCTTAATTAGTTGATCTTGCGAAAGTTCACGTCGTAAACCACTTCGCGCCGATCGGTGCGAATAATTCAATCGATTTCACCGCCGAGTCGAGGGATTGAATCTCGACTACATTCTGCACCGGGGATAGAACGGGTAAGAGAATACTCGAACTTTGAAAGCAATGCGGTTGCTTATTGAGACGAAGTGTCGGCGGTAAGGGAACCGGGTAGTGTTTAATTTCTTCGAGAAACAAATGACTCGCGAGTTATCACCCCGAACGGGCAACCCTCCCATTTAAAAAATGTAAATTCGTTAATGCAAGCGTTACGGGGTCGAGGAGAAGGGAGGTTCCGGCGGAGAAATAGGAGTGCGAAAATTTGTTCGCCATCTACTCGGGTCCCGGTTCGTGGCAGGCGCTGCAGGCAGGCACCCCATTACCTGGGGCTATTATCCAATACAAAAAATCAAATAAAATATGCTAAGTTACGCTTGGAAAGCTTCGGGGAGTGAGAAAGCTCTGAGTCTCTGTGAGGCCGAGGGGTGTGAGAAGGTTTTCGTCTCTTTTTTTTTCCTCCGTTTTTTCCAACCCCGTCTCACCCTAGGCCCCCATTCATTCCCAATGGGACGAAAGAAAGAGTCGATTGCTAAGGAACATTGGAAAATTACAGCCTTGCTGCAACGACTCGCTGCACAGGCTGCCCGATTCCGAGGGGTTTCTTGTACGTGTGTTCTCTGTTACACATTCACGGACACGCGGCGCGAACGTTGTGTCGATTCGATCGGAAAGGAATGTTAAAAATTTCGTAAGCAAGAGTGAAATTCGATTTTTAATTATCTCGTTCACCCCGGCAACGCTCGTTGCGACATATCTAATCAAATTCACTGCTCGTGTCAAGTCGAAGCCGTTGTCTCGGCTAATTGTTATAACGGAATTAACTTTTTTATCGGGACTAATATGCGTGAAGCTCTTGGATAATAAACTTTCCATAGTCGAAGGCGAGTTATCGGTATTTTAAAAATTTATATCTACTGTTTCTCGGCTCTTCATTCGTGCAACTGATTCAGCGATGATTTTATTTTTCTCCGGACAATTCGTATACCGTTTAACGCATCTTTTGCGAATTGTAAAAATTCAACAGATTTTGGTCAAACTTTAGATAAATTTACAGTCAAACTCTCCTTAAAACACAAAGGTGATACATGAACTAATTGTACTTGTATCAATAGTCTCGTACTACTTTCACCTCGGCACGTTTTCAAAACATTTGGTGAAAGAAACGCAGATATTTACGATTGAGAAAAAAATAATTATCTTTTTATTGCTTTGAAAGGTGAAATTTTTTTACCCCTGCATTCCGGTGCAAGTGTAGTATCGTATAGACGTAATTATGTAGGTATAGTATCGTGTGCATTGCAGGCGACTTTCTACCTATCGAGTATATAAACAATGTTGAAGAAATAGTAATTCAGGTATCAATATCCGTCGTGAGAGATGATATTGCCCAAGTGCTAAACAACCTTTTCACGCAAAAAGATATGAGTTCACTTTTTGCCGTCTACCGGCCACAGCCGGTGCTGATTTGAAGATAATGTAAAAACGGGCAATAATTATTTATCAATTTCACGAACATTTGACACGCAACGCAGCCGCTGCGCCGGCATGGAGATCTAATTTACGCATTCGAATGTCGGTGGTAAAGTAATAATTTCCAGAAATTTGGTGAACGCGTATTATCGACCAGGTCGGTAAGGATTGCAAAATTCAACAAGCGTAACGCGAAATCGTTGATTTAGATTTGAAACGCGGTAGGTTTCGACTTTGCAGGTTTCGAATGAAAAAATGCGGCCAGCCCGCACGGCGACTCGTGCTCAACTCGTGCCTCGAGTAAAACTATGAAAGGAATGAAAAAGGTCGACGGAGTCGGAGCCAAATTTTATAAAACCATTGGCGCGAGAGAAATGCCTCGCGCCCGTAGTGGATATGCCGCATGTGTAGGTACAACGTGCATGTATGTAATACCGTAATGGCTCGAGCAGCGCCGCCGCTGCGGAACAATACCGCGGACACATACATTCGAGGAACTAGATCCCATTAAGTTAGAGGACAAAAAAACCGAGAAAACGAAAGAGCCGAGCAGCCGCGGGTTTACGTATCGTCGGCCAGTTTTTTTCAACCAGTTTCGTAAAATACGCACAACGTCATGGTCCGGTTCTCGACGGCGCGGGTACGGGGAGATGCTCGCACGCGCCGCTTTATACGTCCGCCACTTCCACACCGAGAACCAACTTTTGTCAGCTTATTACTGCATCCTCCGCGAGGAGAGTGTATTTATTCGACCAACTTTCGGCCGCCTCGCTGTTCGCTGTTAAGATTATGGAAAAATTGATGCGAGTCGAAATTGTTTCTACCATCGCAACGGGAAAATTAAAATTTAACTTCGGTTTGACACGGTTGGCGTGAGATGATAGGCTTGATTTACGATTTTGTTCAGACTACTTTTATCCCCAAGGCCATTGAAATGGTTCTGCTTTGTTTGCGAGTACAAGTCAATTAAATACTGCCGTTATTCATTGATTAATTAGATAATCGACGATGCCAGCATGATGAAAAACAGATTGTCAGTCACTTTGTAGGAAATGGTCTTCCGAATGAAACGAGCCATCGTAGAGTAAAATCGAAGTAACGTACTAAATTGTTACATTTTTTTTTTTTTTTACAAGCATTCGTTTATAGTTCCAATGTATATTATATTTGTATATTTACAAAGGCATCACATATTCGAATCTTACGAATATGACAATTTGAAAGATACTCATTACTCAGTCCCCGATTGCCAAACCAATTTCTTTACATTTTTTTTCTACGAAAATGGAAAAATTCCTCCCACGCCTGCACTAAAAATGTCAATCTGTTTCACGCCCGGAACGAAAACGAGTCGCAGACCAGTCGGTTATACAAGCCCATCCAGCAACCTCTCGTACCGGTTTCACGTACGATGAAGTAAGGCACTTCGCGTAACGTCAGGACGCTACTCGACTTGATCATCGAACCCGAGCGCATAACGCAAGTGTCCTCGCTGCTTTACATTCCGTTTCATTAGTGCATACATCCTCCGTACATGTGTGTAAGAGGCTTGAGATTGAAGAGAGAAATAATTTTTCTGTTCATATATTTTTCTTGTATAATTTCAAGCAGATGATTCAAGCCGCTCGTATATCGAGTGTTGATTCTTTTACAAGACGCCGCGCGCATCGAGAAAAGGATGAGAAACGTCGAACCCGCGGTCCTCTTGTTAGAATCCCGTGGAAGTTGAGCCCATTTCGGGGAGCAAACACCCGAGAAGCGTGGGTACCCATCGGTTTCTAGAAAATTGACGAATCGCCGCTACTTTCCCGTCCCATTTAAAGTGGTAAATTCTACGCCGTACCTTCATGTAAACGCTGACAAATTCCCTGCAGGCTCTCGAGCCTTCGCGGTACTGCTGCAGGCGTGTTTATGACGCCCATGCGGCAGAGAACGCGCGAAGAAAGATACGAATGCCGATGGAATGCGTGAGAGATACGGTTCTATGAAATAATTAAACTACGTCCACACCTATCACTCAGCCTAACGTGGGTTAGCCTCGCTTTATAGACGTGACCTGCTATGCCGCCGCTACAAGTACCCGTAATGTAAAACGTACTACCTGCTAGCGCGTACCCTCTTTCTCCAAAGCATTGTGTCAGCCTCGTTGAATTTGTATGTCCCTATACGGAATCCCCTCTCATCTAATCCCCCTGTGCATATCGTACTTGAGAGATTCGTAGATGAGTTTCTGTGACGTACGCACGTCGTTTCTGCAGCTAGTAAATATTCGTGGAAAATATGCCCGTGCGCTCTAAAATATGTCTGCTGTAATTGAGATGGTAAGAAATCAGATTCCTCAAAATTGAAAAATTGTGAAACCAGTGATTTGGAAGGTATCGATAAAATTTAAACTGTTCCATTGATGCGATAGATAATTGGTCGAGAATTCGTTACTGTTGCGCATGCGTATCATGGCTGTATAATTTCTTGCCCTTTTTGAAGAATTCGATTTTACTTCATTCTCACGGAGCTTCAGTCAAGCCTAGGTATAATAAATAACGAAATACTTTAGTCGAAAACAACGAGAAGTTTAATCCACCCGTGCGTAGTATATATGCGTGCTGGTTGAATAGCGTGTAACGTAAATTGATTTTCTAATTGGATAATTTACAACGAAAAGTAAGGTGGTGGTGAAAAAATTAAGCCCTTCATGTACGCAAGAAGTATTAAGTAATGGTGAGCAATGATTTTCCAATAAATCAGCGGCGTTGATGCACGATACGTGTATGTTGTTCCCATACGGTATATTACCATATCGAACAGGCCCGAAAGATTAATGTCTACGGGTAAAGAAAGGAGAGAAAAAAAAAAAAAACAAGAAGCAAGACAGTTTGAATTTTTCTCTTCTTTTCTTTTCTCCTTGCTTTACATACTTACTTCCTATTTTATTTCTCGTACACTTCGGATTCCACTTTTCCGAACTCAGCGCCCGGAGATTATGTCGCGAGCCAAAAATGCACCGGTCAAAACTGAATCGCTTTCTTCCGCATCGGATGTAGCGACAGGTGACCGAAGAGGCAAAAGCGATCCTAACTCGACCCGAGGTAGTCTTGTTTTTCGTCGAGTTTGGCCCGGTTGGATTTTTCTGTTCGACAAAATTAATTGAGATTTGACAAGCATCAACGCTCAGGAATCTTAAACGACCGCCGTCAGAGCAAATCGCTTGTATATGGGCATGGAAGATCCGAAGGGGGAAAAAGCGATATGCAAAAAGGGTTCTTCCACGCCTCGCACGCTCTCGAACTAATTAATGCGAACGCTAAATCACTCGGTGTCCTCCTCCCGGGCCCTACTACGTCTCATCGGCATTTTAATATCCTACGCGTTGTCTTCGTCCCCTCCACATATGCACTCGTCACGTTCTTACGGATACAGGTACACGCACACTGACGCGGAACTCGACATTTATTTACCCACTGCGGCCGACTCTACACAAGCCGCAGAGTCGCGTTATTTAGTCTTGTGTATTTATTGGTTTTACGCTCACAGTAGCTATTATTACTCTATCATAGTTCAATTACGGGTGCGACACGGTCGTACATATCAAACGAGCGTGATGCTCGTATGTTGTTGGAAGTGAAAAAATGTGCGCATGTGTAGTTTGTTTTTTTAAAATAGTCCTATGCACCCATACCCAATGTCATTGACGCTATTAATGGAATTGAAAACGTTATTTGGCCTTGGAATTATACCGAGGTGTATTAGACGCGGCTGTTCCGATGTTTACACGTCCGCGCTTCTATTAGTAACGTCTAATTATGAGGACGCCGCGATCCGGGAAAAAATAAATTAGCCAGAGGGCATAAAAGCCTTCGTTGCGGCCCGTGGTCTTTCACTTCGTTTCCACCCATCGACTGCATCGTGCAGCCGCACTTATAATTTATCGTCCCACGCGTCGCGGTCGAAACAATTTTCACACAACTTTACCGAAAATGTATTCGATCTTATGGTGTTCCGAGCTGGTCGAAATTATTGTGTGATCTTTTTAACTGCGTAAAACGACTGACCAAATCAACTTATAGTCAAGCACTCTGCATTTTAAAATCAAGAACTTCTCTTCGGCCGAACTTCTCGACCAACAACATTGTTGAGTGTCAATAGTTCCGTGGTAATGAATTGATCGTCACAAATGTCAAACGGATTCTGAAAATCGTGAGAGACGCACAATCTTCAGAGTTCCACTACTGCTATTGCAATTTATTACAATTGTTTCAAGTCTGAGACTCGTTCAAAACGCAGTGAAATATCTCCAATCAGCATTAAAATCGACTGTACTGGTAAATTTTTTTTATGAAACTGAATAAATGATTCTAAAATTTCCGTGAAGCCCGGAATAAAATCTGTAAATTTAGATGTTTCAGAGTAATTTAGAAAAATGGTAATAGCTAGTTTGAGCGTAGTATACAAAATTTTGCAGTTAAATTCTGTATTTACAGAGGCATCGGTGATACGGGTGTATTCATAAAATATCTGAACTCGATATACGGTGCCCTACAGTATTTCCTGTCGAACGGCGTATCTCCGAAGAATTACTTTTCCAAACTCTAAAAATCTGGAAGTTGGTAGTTTCGAAGCGAAATTTTAGGAGAAAGACTTTCACTATCTCCGACCGAATTCCGTTTTACCTCTGCCCTTCGTTATACCGTACGAATTTTAGCTGCGGGCAATGCCGTCACGAGGTCACCCGGTTCACAGACTGTCGATCCGAGCCACGTGTAGGAGAAGATTAGAAATCTCACGTCAATTGGCAAGGAGAGAAAAAAACTCTCAAAGCATGATGTAAAAACTGTCGGTACATGGATCCCGCGAAAGACACCTATTATCTCGATAATCTACTCATCAGAACCGCTTCCTGATCGAATGGTCGACGACTCGACTTCGGACCCAAGTCGCATGCCTCGCGTCTCTGGATATCGCGGAAGACGAATCAAGAGCTGGATAATTCCGTCGGTCAGCTACGACGGAAGCCGTCGCGAAGAAGACGAGCGTCTCGATGCAAGCCCAGTCGAAATAAGCGGCGGTGGGCCTTACGAGGAGCCGTTCGTCCCGGGGCCCGCGGGCGTATAAGTTGTATAATACGGACGCGCCGAGGTTTCGGCAGGCTATAATCAATTCTGATTGCGGTCGAGGATCGCCGTGTGCGATACGCCGCGCGATAGCGGGTGAAAAAGGGGAAAAAATAAATAAATAAATAAATAAAAAAAACAGGCCCATCCCTGCAACTACCGTCCGTTCCGCCGCAACCCAGCGACAGTCGAGGGTTGGGGGATGATACTTTGCGCTCAGGGTTCGCCAACGCGTTTTCATTCGTCGAGCCTGCCGACGCGACGGCACCGAGGCTTGCGTATCCCGTAAAAACGGAGGTAGTTATTTATCGGAAGGACCCCGCGCCACCCGGCAGATTCACCTCGACGCAGCTCTCGTCCTGCAGGAAGAATGCGTCGACTCTCGGCCCGTCGGGTGGCTCCGACGACAGCCTTGATCCGCCGCACTTGTTTCTTATGATCTTATTATATCGGTACGTCCGGTCCCATTTAGCCCCGGGAGCCATCATTCAATAACGTTGATCTGCCCGGATCCCGGTCATACCGCCGGATCCCCGACAAAGTCTGTCACTGTCAACGAGACGAGAAAACGGCGCGGAACGCCGAAGACTCTCCGAACGGCAACGGCGAATACCGCTCATGCTGCACCGGACGATGCAACCACCTGAGTTATCTGCGCCGTGTGCGCTGTCGCACTTTTTCCTTCACCGACGTCGGAGATCGGCGAAATCTCGTCGAAGAACCCCCGACGGTTAAAAACCGTCCAACTGCGTTCGTGTGGCCCGATTTTTTCACCGTTCGCTTACTTCCATTATTAATAATAATAACAATGATAATAATACCGAACGGGTGCAATGTTTTTTCGGGATTGTAAATTCCATCAAACAGGTAGATAGTTACAAGATATATATATATATATATATATTAGAAAAATTCCAAATGATCTCAGCAACCTTGGAGTAAATTTGATCCCAATATACGGTACTGATTGTAAAAATTGTTTCAGTTCAAGGCAATATTTAGACGCCCGTTTTATATCCATGCCTATGATATTTCTTTTAGCGAGAAAAGGTGAATAAATACCAACGGAATACATACATATACAGTTGTTTAGCAACGTGGACTTGGGCAAAAAAAGCCAGCTGACTTGAATAGAAACAGTTTTTATTGAAATGCCGACTGCAATTGAACACCGTCTGTAATAATATCGCATTATACCTGAGAACTATTTACCCGCAGTGATTTCTTACATACTTTAGATACGGTCGGTTCGACCGCGTGTATAGCTCCAAAGTCTGTAATAAGCGACTTGATATAAAGTCTGGCGGCTCAGTAAAGCGCAACGAGAAAACATCGGCGACTGGCACAAGTGGAACTCGTGAAATGTAATATCATCCGGAGCGAAGCAGTTCGGTAAAAGAGTCCTCGCTTCGTGCCGTACGGAGGCGTGGGCAGATGAGATTACGACCCCCGACCTTTCGGGTCAATTTTACCGCTGTCAGACTCCATTGAACGATACTTTGACTCGGTTTATTTTCGGACCCAAGTTTAACGAGAGAAAGAATTATTCTTTACGGTATCGATTACTTGCTTGTACCTCATCGTCGCGAAGGTGATCACCAATTTGTAACCGTACGAATCACGGTTATCACCTTGCAACATATGTATAATATGGATATTACTTGCGAGGAACATAAATTACAGTTTCAGCACTGGAAATTTCTAAATTTGAGTCACGGACCTCGTGTCTCCGTCAATGATTGACGTCCTTTTCAACGTTGCTCAACGGGCAATATTTCGAATATTTGAACGGTGGTATTTTTATTCTCATAGCACGGTTATCAAAAATTAATCGATCCGCGAGAAACTCATCGCGACTGTATGCAGTTTTTATAGATCACTCAAAAAGTAGAACGAGTAGGTACTCGTGATCTGATCGGCTCTGTTGAACACAGTAAATAATCTATGGTATGGAATTTTCTGGCATAAAGCACGCATTTTCTTTAGTTGGAGAAAGTTGGAGGTTTCATTTCAGGGATTACCCTCTTTTTACCACATTTGCCAGGACAAGAATTCATATTTTGCAATGCCTTCTACATACATTCAGAATAAAATCTACGGATAATTCCAGGAGTATGTTTTCAACATTTTCATCAGTACTACGCGGAAAAATGATTACTTGTAACAGTACTTGCGCTGTCGTTGGACTGTCAAAAAAATGTCGATTCACGACAGTGGATTATGATTAGTTTTCCATATTGAAGCAACTCTTAAAAGTTATACTAAATTTTTTCCTGAGCCGCTCCATCTTTTCCTCGTTGAAAATAATCGCATTTCAATTGATTTTCGCGCGTTCCAGTGGGGCAATGCCTAATATCGAGAACGAATTCGAAAACGAGTTACCGTGGCCCGTGCGAAGGGCAAAAACAGGCCCCCCTATCAGATCGGTTGAATCGTGGGCGGCCAGAAGCAGCTTGTCTATGAATTGGTAGTGCTCGCGGCAGGTTCGTAAACTACGCAGGATCGCGTGTCAGCCGGGTGCTCGAGGAGCGCATCGGACCCAGCGGGGTCCGGAAAACGGATATTGGTCTGGACTACGTATGGAGCCGTCGGTTCCGCCGGGATTAGTATAGAGAGACTCTCCGGGATGACGAGGGCAGTAACGAGAATACCCGGGAGAGGAAGAGAGAGAGAAAGAGAAAGACGGAGCTGAGAGAGAGATAGAGAGAGTGAGGCACTCGGTCGGTGACGAGGGTGTTTAGACCACGGGCTGCAACAAGTGGCAGTCAGCGTCGCACTCGCGCGGCTCACACGCTAACGCATTCACGCCTTATTACACCCATACGCATTCCGCCCGACGAGGTGGGTGCAGCCGTAGAAGATGCGTCCCTGGAGCGATCAGACCCAGGACCCCCGGTCGGGCGTTCCGCAAACGGGACCCCAAGTAATTCAGGGGACGGATGAACGCCGCGCGACAGACTCGCCGGCGCTGGACGTAATTGATAGCGAAATGCTAATGATCCGTGCGAGTCGAGAATGATAATGCGTTTCTTGCCGGGATGCGGCGGAAGCGGCTACCTGGAACTCCGCTACTTGCCATTTATTATATTCATTAAACGGCTCCTGCCCGGTTTGTCATCTCGCGTAGTCCGCCTCCTCAACAACACTTTCCCCTCGTCGTCTACCTGCGGCGAAAACACACGTGCCCGAAACGCCCGCGTCATTCTAACGCAACCGATTGACCACTTAATCGTCCCTCAACTTGTACCACCTCGGAGATACCGTACCTAACACTTTGCTTCGGTTTCGCTCTGGATGACTCTCGGCGTGAAAGTGGTGACAAGAAGTGACTTCGGGTCACGAGCACCAGAGATTCGACCAAACTCATTGCAGAGCGCATCGCCTATTACATGTGGAGAAGAACCGAAAGGTAACTGCAATTCTTCGTATTATTTTGTCTGCATGCCCGTCGGAGAGCTGTGAATAAGTTTGCCTATTATTCCTGTCAGCGTCGCAAGAACCTAGATCAAATCTGTTGACAAGAACTGAGGTCGACGCCTGAAACCGGAGCGTGTGTCACGGTCAACTAGAAAATAAGTGGAAGTCATATTTTGTTGTATTTTATTTTATCACGTTCCGTCAGCGAAATTGGGGCAAAAATGGAATCGTGGATGAGAAGAAACGCTTTCGCAACTCCCGTCACGGACACTCTGAGGTAACAACCCTGTGCCACGGTCGTTCGGACCATCGTTTAACCTCAAACTTTTCATTGTACATCGGAAACGCTACACACCGAACGGCACGACAGTAACAAAAAATGCGTTCAACTCAAAGTAGGATGACGATTGTCACCTGGAGCATTACATCAGAGAACATGTGTTACACGCCATATATACCGGGATGGGAGTAGGTAATAGATTTTAACGACGCGATACACGCGGTTCTTGCATCTGTCGCGGTCTTGGATCGGCCATGTGAGTCACGTTAACCGTGTTAGTAAAAGGGTTTGCATCGCAGTACGGAGAACAATTAGAAGTGCTCTGCTTGTAATTCCGTAAGTCTCTGTATCTCTGGTATCGAATATTCGCCGTCGGGCAGGAAAGAATCGGTGAATGGGAAGTTGAAAATCGAGGCCTACCTGTAGTAGGGAAACGCCTGGGGTACGTGAAGGTCCATCGGCATCGCGGGGTGGGCACCCCCGTGATGAGCACCGGCCGGATTGTAGTCACCGGCGGCGGATAGCGGCGGCTGCATCATGCCTGCGGCCGCCGCAGCGGCGTGATGATGATGCCCGGCGAGCATGGCCCCCCATGGGAAACCAGCCGCCCCCGGCATCGGGGGATGTTCCAGATCGAGGCCGCGAGGACCGGCGGTAGCCGGGCCGTTACCGCCGCCGCCGCCGCGGTGCATCAGCCACCCCTCCACAACTGACGAATCTTATCTCTCACTGTGGCGTTTCACCCGCGATCGCACTATAAAATATACTATACGGGGTAGGGGGTTGGTATCATGTAATATACCGATCACTCTGGCACGCCTTACGAACCACTGCTCGTTACCCCCCAAGCTCCACTGCGCACTTTATCGGCCGACCCCGGTTCACTCTTGTCACCACATAGCTGGGTCGCGACCTCTTCGGACCTCCGGGTTTCGCGCCGGGGTTGCGGTCGCCTCGGAAAACGCGCGGACTAACGTAAAGCGAGCGCGGCACTTGACGCGGCCGGGCGAGGATCGAGACGCGAGAGGACAGGTGCTCGCGCGATTACGGAGCCGGACGGACGACCCGGAGAGTGGCGCAGCCTTCGGCTCGGCCATGAATGACGCGGCGTGGACCTCGCGCCGCCGCGGAGGCGGGGCCTCCGAGCTTCGCGGCCACGTGACGTCCCCACGAGCCTGGCGCCCCGCCCCCGCCCCCGCCCCGCGACGCCTCGCCGCGGCGACACCCGCGGGCCCCGGCGTCGCGACGTCCGACGACCGAGGGGCGGCCGCGTTCCCCGCGACTTCGAACACTTGTTGAGCTCGGCGGCCGTTGTGTGCGATTTTGTCGCGTCAACGCGCTGCTGATGGGCTTCCGGTTCACCATCGCGGAGGCTGCGTGCTCGACGAGCGACGACATTGTGTTCTCGTGAAAAGAGAATCGCCTTTGATCGTTTCGAATCGATTTCTTCGACACTCGCCGTGTGTGTCGCGAGGCTGTTCAATGTATGTCTAATGGATACACGCTGTTGGGAACAACGCGCAACGCGCTATTGAGAGCAGGGTCACGTCGAATCGATTCACCGTCGACGTACCGGACAGTATGGACCACGGTGTGCGATGTGTATAATATCGATGGGTAATTGAAGCGCGGAACGCGTGCCGAAGAGAGGGAAATGAAAAAAAAAAGAAAGTTGCGCGGCTGAGATTTTATTCGGTATAATACTTTACCGGGAATTACGAATTGGAGAGATGTGACCCCCCGGGCATCGCGCGTCTTCGGGTCGTTTCAACGAGTATAATCCCTAATTAAAAAATTTGCTAAACGCGAACAGAAAATGTTTCGAGACGCTCCGGCGTCGTTAAATCAGCCCTCCTACCCTCTCCGCCGGTAGGTACAATAAAAAATTTAATCAAAATGCCCTCTTGGTAATTTACAGCCTCCTACTGGCAACCCTTGCCGAGAGGGAAAAGCTCGGCAAGAAATACCCCGCTCGACGGACTCGAAGTAAGCTGCCATCAGGGTGGAAGGGGGCAACCCCGCAGGAGTCGTTGAGCCCGCGACGCGGCCCATTTGCCACACCGATCCGTCACCGGGGGGTCGTCCGAATAAAAATAATTCCCGGCGTCTTCACTCATTTGCGAATGTTAAAACCCCGCCGTCCTCCGCGAGGCTGACGCCGACTTCGTCCTGGTTAGTCGTAAATTACAAATTAGACCGTTAAACTTTGCCCATTAGCGCGTGCAAGCTTCGGGACTGCAGTATCTCTCGGGTAGCATCTTAACGCTCCGCATCGAACCAGGCTTGCACTTCCGGTTAAATCGCTGCCTGCACTCCCGAACAAACGGTAACGGTTACGAGTTTCGACATGACTAGACTAGCACGTGCGAATCTTCTTTGCAATTAATTCGACAAGATACGCACTGCAGCGATTATTATTAAATCTGACAAACTGGCGCATCTTCGCTGAATGAGGTGCTCGAGATGCGATCCTTTTATATCGAGGAGGTAGTTTGCCGGCGCAGATGTCCTAACTATAATATACGGCCCATCTGACCCAGTGAAATGTTTTAGATTTTCGCATAGCCCGTGATGAGGACGTGGTCGTAAAATGATGACCGAGCGGATCGTACAGCTGTAATAACGGCACTGCATCCGAGCCTTCGGGGTGTCGTTGAAAATAATAACGTCCTGCAGGCCGGTGTTGGGCGAGGTTATGGTAAGGGGTGGCTAAGTGCACAGATTAGACGGATAGAACGTGATTCTTCGCGGAATCGCTCGGCGTTGAGCGTGTCCGCGTTTGTCCACGTTCGTCGTAAGCGAGGATGTTTCAATCGGCCGGGCACGAAGCGTGGTCCGACGCTGTTTGGTCACCGGTCCTGAATACCAACCAAGGGACGCCCGGCGTCGGCGTCGAATATCTGCATGTATAGTCGGGGCGGGGGTGTCCGGGCCTCGTGAGTTGGCACGGCTTGGCGTCGCGAGACGAGAGGAGAAGAGAGGCGAGGAGGTGAGAGGTGGCAAGGAGAGGGGTGAGGCGGGGAGGAACGCTATGAGGGGATTACGTGAAGAGGATGGTAAACTTTTGTAATTTACAAGGAGAACAGCGCCGCAATATTAACAAGCCTCAGCTCGCTGCCGGGCCTCTCAGCGATCCTCGGGAAACCTTTACTCTTCCCCCAAGATTTGAGAGAAACCCTCTGCGTATCACCGATATACATTCTGCTAACCGAAACCCGATTTTGCGTATGCAACATGTCTGCACGTGTTCCTGCGTCGTTCCATCGGTGCGCGAAGCGTTTTTTCGAGCTTTCAAATTTCGTTCTTTCGGTTATCATTCTCTGATTTGAATTTTTTTCGAACCTAAAAACGTACGCTTTTATCCCTGTAATCCGATTCATTTGTATATTTCAAGGGTTGTTGGAACAGTACCTGCAATATCGAACACTAACAATAAGTACCTGTGCTCACTTGGCATTGTCGGCGCGTGACCAATATCGTATATCATCGCGTGCGTGCAAAGGTGACAGGCAAATAACGCTGCTCCACAGACATTCGAAAAACCGCCCTCTGTTTACGTCGAGCAGTTGGTTCGTCATGCCGAGGATTTCTATGAAGAATATACTTCAGCCGTCTCAAATTTTGGCATTCATTTTTGGCTACTGTCCATTTTGGAAATCAGGTGCGCACTTGTAAAACTTAATAGATTATCAACTCTCATAGGGAGGGAATAATAATCATTTTCTATTGTCTAGCCGGCGAGAATGTTTATCACCGAAGCGTTCTGGGTACGATACTGCAAGTAGTCAATATCCTTTTAACCCTCACCACCCTATCGTACATCGTGGGATTTTATCTTCCCGAAGCGTTTGGCTCACGACACGAATGTTCGTCCCTTAAAAACTGCAGCCAATTGATAATCCACGCTAGTCACTTGGCTCTTCTGTTGTGGTTGACTGTGGATCGATTAATTTGTGCCTCGGCAACGTTACTGTGTCTCAATCTGACGCATGAGCTCAACGAAGAACTTGGCTGCTTGTCTCCCCCGAAACAGCGTCCAATTTCGTTTCAACTAACGATCGTATGGACCGTCGCGTATCTGATCGGATTGCCCTTTCCCGCGGTCAATGATTTCATGGAAATTGCATGGTACTGCTCAAAATTCTTAACCATGTACTGTGAGGCCTTAGCTTTGGAATTCGTCACTGTACCCTCCGTGGCTCTAAACACGATCAACGGATTGCTAGAGACTTGGCAGAGGACTGGAAACTGCAATGTAAACGACTTGACGCGGTTGCAGTCCCTTTACTTGAAGGCAGCGTACGTGTCAGAAGTTGTTAATGATTCCTTCGGATTTTGTTGGCTGGTGTCACTTTTTACAGCAAGTATTCAAATCGTTCTACCGTTCAAGACACTCTTTAAAGCACTCGATGATGTAATCGTCATTGACCATCGTATTCCTTCTACTGCTGATTATGTACACTATGCGTATCTGTTCTTGGTACTGGCAACAAGTGTGCTACGCTACTTCCAAATTTATTACACCCTGGATCAACCATCCTCAAAGGTGATTCACTTAATTTTAAATGAAATCAGGCTAGGCCAATCTGTGATTTCAACTTTTCACGTGTATACAGCATCCTATGAATTCTCATTGCAGAGAATCAAAACCGTCAGCATTCTGCGTGAACTGATGAATAAACATAGCGAGAACGAATTATCGACGAAGGTAAGCAGTACAGCTGTCAGAAAATAAGTGGATTGTGGATTTTTTCATCATGACTTGTACCAAAATTCACAGATGAATGACTTCATTTTCCAAGTTACCTTGAGAACTATGGAATTTAGCTCTGGAGGATTTTTTGGAATAAATTTACAACGTTTTGCCGAGGTATAAGATACGCTGTTTCCACTATACGCGTCCTACCTACGTCTGCAAATTTTCTTTGACATTTTCAGGTAGTAGGCATGTGGTTAACACTGCTCGTAATTATGATTCAATTAACCGAGGCGTGAGGGTGACTGGATCAGGAATTGAAGCTCCCAGTTCAGAGTTGCCTCACCTAACAACGAGTTGACATTCTCTCGATTATAGCACTCATTGCTTACAAGCATGTAGCGACTAACAATAAGATGCTATCAAAATACGCAAGCACAAGTCTGGATTAATTTACTGTAGAAAAAAAAGAACTAAAATAAAAAACTCGACAACTCTTCTTCACAAATCTCGAGCGTTATTTTATTTTCCCCTGCAACTTATAAAATCTGCTTCATATCCTTCGACCAGCATAATCCTACACAGAACACGTTATCCCTCGCATTTTTTTGATCAAAAAGTAGTTGCAAACTCCCGTCTCGTTTGCCTGTTATATACACCGGTTACTGTATCATCAGGAATATAAAGTAATGATAGTTCTCTCTGATTTACATTACAAGATAAAATCCAGTCGATAGACTTTTGGCCGTACCACGGAGTTTATCCCTTTCTTATCTCGGCAGATAAGGAGTTCAGGACTTACTCCCACCACTTTTAGCCGACGGAAAATGCGCTATGCCATCGAGCAAGGATATAGACTCCAGGCGCAGAGGTTCCACTATGTTACCATTGCCATTAGGATGGGATATGGCTGCATACGTGATACTCACTTCGAACAACGGTCGACTATAACGCCTTGAACAAAGGTCGATGGCTAATGGCCTGCTCAGTGTCGTTATGGAATTGTGCAAAGAACGACCAAAGTGTTTTCGATCGAATAGTTCGCCATTTATATCAAATCTAGCGGCACATGATAGATTGTAGGAGTAGCATGTAGAAAGAGTTTGGGTACTTACTGATCATACGGCAGAAGCAGCGTAGCAGTCTCTATAATTCTCGAACATCATGAAGTGGTCACGTTTAACAGTCCTGATACCACCTTTTCACGCTTCACGAGCCTTGGGTTTTGTACCGATATTTGCGCGAAGGAATCAAGGTACGTGAATTAACTTTGTTGCACTTTGTCAAGTTATAAATTGAGTCGTCGTCACTGAACTGCGCACTGTATTGTTTCAATGCAAAATATCATATGTTACGAAAGATGTTCAATCGGGAGCGAAATTCATACCGTTACGAATTTCAAAGACCAATTCGTTCAACCTTCCGAATAATTTTATTTTCAGACGGTACTCTAAATTTTACGACTCACTGGACACTGTACGGATTTACCCTACTGAACGTGTCGTTTTTGGGTTACGTCACTGGGTTCTTGACTTTCGATCACATGGCGTTCATCGTGAAGCATCTACCCTCGTACGTGCCGTGGGGAGCATGCATACTGCTTTCGTATTTTAGTGCGTTCGTAATTATCGGCACGGGGATTGTGTACCGTAAACACACGTCACGATTATTCAACGAGATCGACGAGTTACTGCGGCAATTTACGGGGCACGCTGACCGCAACCGACTTCCCATAGAAGCTTTCTACGTCCCGGCGACCTTCGTCTTCTCGACGATCAGATTTCTGTTGCAGGCCTGTCTGAGAGACGTGAATTTTGCCGTTGTAGCCGCTTATCACCATTCCTACCTGATATGCCTGAGCTCGGAAAGTCTTGCCACGTGCATTTTATTCTACCTCGAAAGCTTATTCAAATACCTCAACGCCGAGCTGTCGATGATCGAAGTAAACCGTGGTTCGAAGTTGAGGAAAAAAGATGCAAGGTTGATCCACCGCCGTTTGAAGCGACTTAGAGAACTGCACGGCCGTATATCCGATCTGCAGGACATATTTTGCGAACGATTTTCCATCGACCTCTTCGTTGTTATCGGCCTGATGGTCACCGTTTTGCTGATATCCCTTTACGCCGGCATCTGGGCCACACCTGCCAGCTTCACGTGGCTCTTAAACGCGTTCAACGTTATGCATTACGGATTTATCGTACTGCGAGTGGCTTACATCTGCTACCGCAGCGACTGCGTGCTGAAGGAGGTGGGTATGTTACCTAATGTGTTCGGTCGAATGTTGCGTAACGCAAGCACGCCGTGCGAACAGCGGTTCGACACTTTTTTTCATTAATTACATATCACGCGAGCAATCAAAACCGCGACAAAATACTCTCGACAGTGTTCTCGATTCGCAGAGCCAAGTTACGACTGCAAGGGTACGCTCGTTGATGACAGCATACCTGCCTGGAGAAATCAAACAAGAAGTAAGCTTCGCAATATTCCTATCACGTCGCTCGTACGGCTCGCGAATTGATTGACTGCGCATTCTTATAGGTATATCATTTCACGCTTCAAACTATGTTGAGGAAGGTTGAAATAACGGCTTGTGGATTTTACAGCCTTCGGATAGGGACGGTAACAACGGTGAGTCGAACGTAAACAGAGTCTGGTTTGTCTAATACGCCCCTTCTCCTTACTCCGGAAACTCACGGCGGATTGGATTTACGTGAATTACAGATTGTCTACCTGATAACAACGTCGCTGGTTATGGTCGTCAATTTAGTCGAAGTCGTGTAAGCTCCTCGTTCGACGACGATCCGACTTCAAAATGTACTACAAGTTTACTTCATCGCAACAACGTGCAAGAAAAAATCTCTCCGCGTCGTTTCACCAAAATTTTCTTAAATAACTGGCTTCTCAGAGATTTTTAACCGACAGGATTAATTTGTTGTTAGTATCGTTCGCTATTCCGTACCGACATGTATACAAATGACGGAATCGAAGGACGCACTTCGGACATTTCAGTGCTGCTCGAACGAGCTAATGCGACTCTCATAAATTCGAGGGTGTCCTCTGACACTAGAGTCAAATCACGTCCCAGCGTTGGAGTGTCCATTTGCGATTGTATAGGTTTACCTGCTACTCTTAACCTTCGTTAAGCAGTGTTTTCGAAAACATGCATGATGGCAGTGATATAAACGGTATTTTTTCAGACCCGAGATATACGTGATTGACCGAGCAAACATAGTGTTCATACTTTGTATGGAAAAATCCAAAGCAATAAAACAAACCTCTCCTCACACACGGTGAATTCTTAAGAAGTTGAAATTTTGCCGGGATTGAATTAGTTTAATGTATTATTATGCACAACAACGCGATGAACGTACGTTATCTTATACATTTTCTGCAGTGAAAAAGGTTGACTCGATTCGATGGAATCGATCGGGGCCAGCATATACGTATGCGTATTACATAATGTACATCGATATTAGGATGCTGCAGTAAAAAAAAAAAATTGGCAATTTTCCACCATGGCACCCCGTAAAAAGTTGGTCGCGTTAAAAGAAAGATCCTGCCAACAAATGACCGTTTTACGTTATGTGGAAGATTGCGATCAGCTGATTTTTTATTTTTTCACATTTTTTCGAATTTATGAAGTATCGTGAATAAAGTTGTTTTTTTTTTATTGCTTACATCAATCATAATATGAATTTACTTCAACAAGAAAACCCTCAGTTATAATATTAAGTCTACAGTTATGTTTGAGAAGTGCATCCGACGACTTTTTCATCATTAATTCATTCTCATAAAATAGTTATAATTTATAAAATGAACTTTTAATTTAAGTAACTAAGATTCAGAAAATGTAAATAAGTCAAAAAATGAATAATAATTAAAGTGCTACAACGTGTTTCTTCGTAAATTCATAAAGATGTGAACAATCAAGCGAGCGCGATCATCCACATAAGATTGAACATTCATTTTTTTCCAGAATCCTTTTTTCAACGTGAGCAAACTTTTTAGGAGGTGCCACGATGGAAAATGGTAAGATATGTTTTTCCGAAACAGCCTAATCGATATACACCTGTAAAATAATTACGTATATACCGCGTTGCCGCAATTAGGAAAATTTCATACCTATTACTTAGGAGGAATGTTCTAATGCACCGTAAGTCCGACGCGTAAGTAGGTATAATATATATTTGAAACAAGAAGTAAAAAAGACGAAACGGCCGCGTCGATGCTCGCATCGTGAAATAAGGAAAAAATCATTGAAGCGGATATGCCGGAACAGTGAAATCGAGCGGCGAGATGGTCTTCTGGCATAGGAACAGGTGAGCGCCGTAATGATACAGCGGTCTCGGCCTTTGACCTCGAGTATCTCGCCGCGACCATCCAGCTACTTCGCCCTGGCAGCCACAATTGGCCGAAGGAACACAGCAATCATCCCGCGCGTATCAATCGCCAGGGAATCATTATTAGAGGAATAGGCGGCATTACCATTTTACGAATAGCCTTTGGAAATGCAGTTTCAGTATCGTCTGTAATTACCTCGAGAGAATGTTTCTCCATTTTTTTTTCCTTCTTTTTTTTTTTTATAAATTTTATTTTTATTTTTTTTACTCTTCACTTTTTCATATTTTTATCTTCTTGCTTTATTTCTACTTTGTTTCCTCTTATTATTATTGTAGCTTCCTATTATTTTCACTCATTTTATTCGTTTATTACCGATCCCATCCGCTCCACGGATATAATATTACCTCTATACCCGAGATGTATAGATGCTTCAATCGCTCCCGCCGCGTGTAGCCGCTCCGAGAGAAACCGACGGACTGCCCCATGTAAATACTCAGGACACCGTAGATAAGCTGTAAGTACTCGCGATGTAAACGACACTGACTCAGCCGATCGATAACCGTCACCAAACAACTATGACCCGCTACAAACGCTGATCTGAAGACTGAACCCATTGATGTGAGGTTACTTACTATTGTGTTGTTTTGATTTCTTGTTTGCATCAACCTTGTGGCTCGTTAATCATTCGCTTGAATTAATCGAAACGTACATAACCGTGTACCGAATTTTTCTGATTTCATGCGTAAAATCCTTAACACACGGGTTTTTGCGTACGTGTCTGTTAAAATTCACCGTTCAGATATCTCGACAGAATTATCTACGATGCTCGGTCAGCGTTCCACAAAACCATAGAATGCCGGTAAAACTCTTACAGCAAGAGTTGATCTGCTTCATTCTTTTTCTGGTTGTTCTTTCACTATTGTGCGTATTTTCCCGTAAAGAATAGAACCCGTGGTCTAGCATGTCGCGTCCGTGTCTAACGTGTTGTTTATAACCGTTAAATTAGATATTCTTTCGGAAACGTGTAACAATGCCGAATCGTTACGTAAATTTCATTCTGGGTGCACACGTTCGCGCGTTTTCGGAACTTTCTCATCCATTTTTAACTTTACTATTTCCATTAGGCACGATCGTTGGTGAACGTTAGTGAACGTCTGGATGACAAAAAAATTCTACAGTTGCCCAGGAAGCACGTTTTGGTACTGAAAATAAAGGTTGAAAATTATTTCAGAAGTAGAGATGTGAGCGCAGGTTCCTTGTGAATAGGATTCCAGTCGACCGGATAAAATTTGCTCCAGACACCGTTCTTATCCCAAAGATGTGTTGATGATTTTGATCCGAATCATACTTCTGGTTTCGAAACGGTAGCCGATCTAAGTTGGTCACTTTTGTTTTGAGATGCTGGTATGTATGGTATTTTTTTCTTCATTTCTACCATTCAACCAAATTTACGATCATCCCGATGAAAATTATACTACTTTCCAAAATTCTGCGAGTATAAATGATGGTGATTCCACTATGTCAATAACAATGCAGGTTCACTTATTCTTACTTAAATTATTCCATTATTGGCAAAAATATCTGGCAAACTAGCTCTGGGCGATCGTTTTTAGACAGAAAAGCGATAACCTTACGACCAAGACCGATCCATTTTCATCTCATCTCTGTCACTCTTTTCGTTTGACTTGATAACCACTGGGTAGAGTGGCACAGATATTTTCCGTTAATTGCAAATCGACACCAAAATATATTTCAAGAAATAATATTATACAATACGTACCTTACTTTGAGATATAATTTTTTTCATGTTCGGTGGGATTTGATTACATACCTACTAGGAATCGGGTGTCGAGAAAATCGAGGAATGTTTCGTTTGCATCGAAACGAATTTTATTCATTAAAAAATGTTAAAATACATTTCAATATATTTGATAAAGTAAAATGATGCCAAAAACTACGATATAACTAAATCGTAATATACTATTACGATAGTGTTTACATATAGTTTTGTTGATTTTTTTTTTTTTTTGTTGTTTTTTATTACAATGTTGATGTACGGTTGGGCGTATATAATATACCGGTACAGTAATCAATCAATGGCTGAACACCGCCACAGAGGTTAGATCGGTGACTACAGATCGTGCGTGACTGTGAATGAATTAAGTTTGTGGAATGACGTATATGGGTGAACTTGTAAATGATGATCAGTGAAGAGACTACTTCGGAGGCATTTTGATTGTAACGAGATCGGGCGGGCTGCATATTATTATCATTTTACTTTGCTTTATTGCATTCCATTTCTCAAGTTTATGTTTGGATTTGAAGGAAAAAAAAGATTTTTAACGAAAGTATAATTGATGGAATTCTGATGAAATGCGTTTGAGCAATCGGAATTATTGAATTTCATTGATTATATGTTTAGGTATAAAGTTAATAGTAACTCTTATCGCCTAGGAAATTACCCTACATATTAAACCCGCTAATTGATAGCCAGGATTTTCCGCAGTGCTGGTTTCGCGAAAAGGAACTCGATTCGAATTGCGTAAAACGAACCGTTTCTATAACTCTCACGAATTTCACACGAAACTTGGATGACACAGCTCGTAAGGTTAGATTAAAAATAAGCGATTTTTTAATAATCAATAAAAAATATAATCCATTCCAGTCAAGCTTCAAACATAAAGCGTTACTCAAATCAAGCTTTTCAAAACTTTATTCTTATATAAAGCTCGCGCACATATAAAACACGAAAACCTTTGTCAATACAATAATATAAGGTTAAGATGTAGGTATATATTATGTTTGCCTCTTTTTAGGGCGTTTCCTCACTTTTTAATTTTGCTTCTCATATTTTTCATCGTCGCATTGATTGTGACTGCGGATATCGAAATTGTGAAAAATCAGCAACCGTCGCGAATCATTGATCGATAAATGGATTTCACGTAGTCGACGAACTTGGCGCGAGATAAAACGCATTGTAAGACCCCCGGCTAAAACACCAATTTCAAGCATATACCAATGAATTATTCTATCCATTGTAAATAATATAATATAGCTCTATATTATGATTAATTATTTGTGTTATTAAATATTCTTATTATCAGGTACTTTATACACATTATCATAGTTAGATGTAAGGCAGTTAATTTGACCTGGATTCACCGGTTATACTCTTCTTCTCTCCGAAGACGCCACCCAAGGCAGGATTTGAGGGAAAAGCAAGTTTCACGAAAATCTTACAGAACCGTAAATAGTTCCAGAAGGCGGGTGCACAGCGGCGAGAAGAAAACGTGCGACGGTGATCCTACACTTAATTTCATATGATAACGCTAATTATACATTATCTTACGTCGCAATGTAATTGACTTGTCAGTTTTTAAGGCGATTACAGTATGCAACTACTTGCGTATTTCGTCGTACTTGAAAGTACGTTATATTTCAAAGTACTCATGGTATTCCATGTTTATGCCGGGCTGGTTGGGCGAGGACGATAAAACGCCACATTTTCGCTTCTAATCAATATTCACCAACCATTCGTTCCCACGCCATGCATAAAAGGGAAAAATTGTCAATTTGTAAAATGGTCAAAAGTCACGTCGCGTCTCATCAAGTAGGTAAATTTACTTGAAAGACAGCCGATTAACAACACGACACATCGTAAAGTATCGTGGAACATGATAACTATGCCTATACATATGTTTTAAGTTGTTAGATACATTTTTCGGCGATTATGTCATAACGGTCAACGCCTGTCTCAGCTCAGATTATTCCACGCTTTCGTTATTGCAGGCGGTATATCAAGTTCTTAATTCTCTTCATTTCCTTCAGTTCGGTAGGTTTTTAAACCTCCATCAAGCATCCGACGATCCAAGCTGAGACTAAGGGTCGACAACCTTGGCCGAAATATGATTAAGAAAAGATGTAAAAGAGAGAACAAAACAAAAAAAAAAAAAAAAATACAGGACGAAATTGGATAAAAAATTTAAAAAAAAGAACTTAAGTATGTAGAGGTTTATAAAACACAGCTCATCGCACACGCCACAACGTCTAAAGTCTTAATTTAAGATCGATAGATTTACTCGTGTCCTACGATTATTCACTCGTGTATATGTATATATGTGTATATATACTATACTATAATGTATGTAATATATTACAATATTATAATTGGTAGTTTCAGTAATTAAAACTTAGGGTATATTATATACAGTCGCGCACGCACGCAGCAGCGCCATGCATATAAGTTTAAAAGGGGGAACCGTCCACTTTCGATTCATATCCCCGGGTACTGAACGTCATTTAGTGGCAACCGACAAATGATGGACATATCCGTTTTCCGATTTTTTTGTATCGATAGTACTACCGCAAAAATTTTTTGTCCATTTTTTTTCATACCGTGATTTTCACACTTGTCAGGCCGAAGTATTCAAACGGCACACGGGGGTCACCCTTTGATTAAATACCGTCGAATCGTGTATCTTTGCTGACAAGTTGCGTTGCACTTACGGCTAAGCATACAAACGGCATTCGAATAGCACTATACGCATACATCATCGCCTGAATCATTGCAGTACATGTAATTATGTACTTGAACGGGCTCATGTCGATATTTCTAAATTATAAGTATGTTGATAACTAACTACGACACATAATATATGTTTTATAAACCCATGTTATATAAATATTATATAATAATCTTGCCAAAGAGGACTCGGAACGAATGCAAGGAATTTTTACTTTCGAAAATAACTACAATTTCTCGCATTTTTCGTACCTATATATAGCTGAAACATTCCGCAGAGCCGGATTTTTTCTCTTTACCTAAGAATTTCTTTTTTTAAATATATAAACAAATATTATATTATGAATTGAGTGTTCTGAGCTCGTTGAAAATTGTATAACATCAAAATTTAAAACTCGTCCCTACATCCTCTTTCATTAAATTAATTAAACTTCACTATCTGCTTTACAAGCATGCAACGTATAATAAAAATTCAATGTTTTTTTTTTTCGTTTTCTTTGTTTTTTTTTTTCTAGTAAAAAATATGATATCTCGACACAGCTAACTACTGATAATTGTTATATCTACTGGTGTTCTGTTACAGTGATTAATTTCACGATGTACACGACTGTGAAATAAGGATACTTCTGTCTATACTGTAAAAGCTTTAAAGAATCCTTCATAATTATTTCATACGACTATAATTGCTGATTATTCGTTACTTGTTTCTGTCTCTTTGTTTTTTTTTTCATTCAATCAGCAATACGAAATTTATTCACCGGTTCTATACCTAAGAACGGTATTAACAATAATTGGAAAACGAAAGCAATATTCAACATAACATAACGCAGCTATCCCTGCGTTAAAATCGTCCTTTCGACGATCACCAATCTCGCTCATATACACCACGCTGCAACGAATATTATCGCCAGCTGAAGAGGTTGCGTCGATTATTATTTCATCGACAGCTGTGAGAATTTCATTCACAGTTTGTGCTTCAAACTCGTAAATACCATTCCCTTGCTTACCTGTCACTTTTCGCAGTTCAACGCAGCTCCTGGAATTGCGAGTATCGCCGATAAGAAAAAACACAGCGTCTCTTCACGTTGCCGTTTCTTTTCCTTTTTTATTTTCTTTTCTTTACTTTTTCGTTTTCTACCCTTTCTCTAATTCAGGGTAAAAACTCCTCGATTTCAACCCAGCACCGTTGCCTGTCATTCCGACAGTCACTGCAAGACATTCTTCAAAATTCACAGAAGCAGGGCATCAAAAATTTTCTTTCACATCGCCGAGAAACCGACACGCCCTTAGCGGCACATAAAACAGCTATGAAGACAATTCGTAATCAAGCTCAAACCGGAGGCGGTCCTCGGACGTAGCGAAGCTGCGGGGTCAGAGAGAGATTCAAGGTGTTCGCAGCTTCACAGCAATGCGGCTCGAGCAGGCAGGCAGCGCAGAAAAGCGCCACCAGGGCCAACTGAAAGGGAAGCGCTGCCCTCAGGACGCGCCAAACCCATCCGCGGGGACGTCCAGGATCGCTGTCCGGATCGCCGGTACCGACGAGTCCTCCGCCTCCGTTTATTGAAATTGGAGACAACTCGCCAGGGACCCCAGCGTCCTCGTCCATCTTGCAATTTTTCTTGCGTTTGCTGAAACAGTCGAGTAAAATTTCGCCTGATAATTACGGGCGAGACGAGCGAATTGGTCAGTAACGAATCGGTGACAATCAATCCCGAGAGCGTCTCGATCACTGATCGAAGACCTTTTCGCTCTCATTGTCAGTTCGATATATGGGTATTAGTGTATCACGTACAAGGTAACCGTATAACGCGAGCCAACCGCGTTTGTTTCGTCTTATTTTATTACAATGGAAGCAATCTTTTTCAGCTACTACAACCTCGGTATGCCGGGGTGGTTTTGCAGTAGCTGAACTGTGGGTACGGAGCCTGGAGAAACGGAGCTGCCCCCTTTTGCCAACCGTTCCCGCTTTTTACACCTTTTTTACGACGCAATATAGGAGACGTTGGTCGGGTGCCGCGAGAACTAAACCTATTATGGTTCTGCACGCCAATGATTAAACGCAACTATAAAAAAAAATCCCTGAAACAAAGTTAAATTAGGTTCCTCACGCTCCGGATTCTCGTACCCTGCGCAGAGCCACACAATTATTGACGCGGGTCACATCTTCGACCTTTTCTCAATTCTCGTTCTCTGGTTTTTATCTGTATACCGCGAAGTCTACCTATTTTTCGAACGAGTATGTACGAAGAGAATAAGAATCGCCCGATGAAACAATTATTGAACGAAGCAGATTTCAATCGGTGCAAGGTATGGTTTAGAGCGAACCATTTTACAAGTTAACGTTACACAGGATTTCGATGGGTTATACAGGCATCCAAGTAAACTGACCTAGATAACTTGAAGGTGGATATATTTCGGACATGTTATCAAGTCTTACGTCACCGTTTACACAGTAAAGACGACAACGCGACGCCTACGCTTAGAGGAATTACAGTAGTTGGCATTGTGTGGGTAATTAGAGAGTTGCCGGTTGTAACGGCTGTTTTAAAGCCTGTTTGTGTGGAGTTTTCGCATGTGACATCGCGGTCGAGGGTGCGGGGTGGATGCTGCGGCGTTTCATGGGGGTGTAGCATCGAGGGGCGTTGGGTACCGCGCTAAACGGCAGCAGGTCGACGCCTCGCTTCGCATACACATCGACTACTTTAACAAAACTGTGGTGGGTATAGCTGCCCCCGGCTGGGAAGGCGAAAGGGACCGAAGCTGCCTTTTTGCGATAGTCCCGCCCGACTTCAAACTCTTTTCGTAGACCGGATGTCGATTATTCAGAATCGAACTTGACGCTTGTGTAAAGGTATCGACGATCCGAATGCTGCTGCAGGGTGATTGGAAAGCAGTGGAAGAATCAAGTCTGCATTATATTTTGTGAGAAGTGTCTTTTATTTTTCTTTTCATTTTTTATTTATCGAACTTCAACGAGTGAAACTGTTACCAAGACCAAGAGAGTTTAGCTATAATGAAATTCAAATTTTTCGGAAGGAGTTTGCAAGTTTACGAGGCGTAGAAAAAAAGAGAGGCGGGAAGAAAAAGAAGGAGAAAAAAAGCCGGGAACAATATGTCTCGCTTATGAGAAGCTATAACTCATTTCCGCAGCTGTTGCCCCGGCGCCCCCTGCTGCAGTAGCACTTGTTAATTCACTGCTAAGTTCTTTTATTCAAATGAGACTGTGCCCCTCCCCCGGCTTTGGCGCCTTCATTCCTCTCCATCTCTTTCGTGCGTTATGCAGATCGTTGGCACTTCTCATTAAACCGCGTGCCGCAACGCGGGTTCGCAGAATCCACCCTGAAGCATCCTCCTGCCAGACCGATAATTTATTTATCTCACAGCACCGCATGGAGCGGAATAGAAATCGCGGGAGAACTTGTGACCTTTGAATTTCTGCACACCGATAATCGAAGCAAAGTTTGAATCATACGTGTGTAATCCGCGTTTTGACACAATTATGCACGAGCAAGAAGAGCGAGCGTTGACTCGAAGGGATCAAAGACCGGCGCCAAGAAAGAATTCGGAAAGGGTTCGGTCACAGCCAAAGGTGATCGGCGCTTGGAGGGAATTTAACGCTTGTCATCGAAAACGAAAAAAATTTGAATAACAACCGAGTTAACTTGTATGCCGGCGTATACATATACACACACCTTACAACGCGGTGCGAGCTGAGTGTTAAGCGCAAGGCAAGAAAATATGGGCGAATATACGTATGTAACGTGCTTTCTTTGGTGGGTAACAGTAATTATCCGTTACCAGCTACGCAATCTGTCTGCTCGCATGGGATGAACGTTGTAATCGAGGAACGCAGCTCCCGCGAGACAACCTTCAAATCGATTAACCTTGCTTGGCCATTCCTTCGCAATGCAGGCTCGTTATTACCATACAAGCGAAACGAAGAATTCCCACGAAAAGAGCTGTTGCAGGCAATGCCGAGGTCTGAAGTCTGTATCGCACCCGGCAGCTGCCGCAGCGAAAACTGACCGCTCATCCTACTTATCGCTCACAACACCTACGCAACACTCCGTACCGCGATCCCGAGCATCAGTCATGGACCATAATTTCCGCTAGGCAAACTTCAAATCGATTCACAATTTACAGGCCGATTACCTATCTGCCAGAGTGTGCCTAACGTCGTGCTGCGGTAGCGATATCAGGATATTCCCACAGTAATTAGACGAAAAGTATACGTATGATCGCCGAGGTATTTTTACTTATATCTTTCCATCCTGAAACAGTGGCTCATTTATCGAGCAGTATTTTCTTCTCCGTTCCCGATGAATTTACATGTCATTGATTTGAACATTAAATTTTGTGTGAAAGGTTTGAAAACGCGACGCAAAGACGAAACTATAATGCAATAAAAGGAAAGACGCAAGCGAAAAAAATGTACCTGTTCGAATTCGAAGCCTGATTGCGCGACCGATTCGCAGCGCGAGCTTCGACGCTGGCAGCGGTGCGAACGATCAACTCTCTGCACTGCTTTTGGAGTCCGCGAAGCTCGACTTCGGCGCTTTCGACCCTCTTGGCGAGTTCAACGAGCGCTTCGCTCCCCGGTGCTAGCTGAGCTTCGAGGGTACGTGCCAAACGACGAAGGGCGGCGAGACGACGCTCCCGTTCGCTGAGTTCCTGCTCGCTTCCGCTGTCCGATATTCCGCTGTCCGACAAGGAACCTCCTTCCTGCAGACCTCCGTTGGCTATTACCATAGCTGCGGCGGTCGCTCCTTCCTCACCGACCTCGGTGACCGTGGCGTCCTTTGTAGCTAGTCCGCCGTTCTGTAATCAAGGTGTAAAATTTTCTAGGTTGAGAAACAACTCGATGACCACGAAGAGTCAAGATATTTCGTAAGTATGGCATTGAATATAACAGAGCTGGATAACGGAGGAAGGGTATTGATTGGATCAGGTTGGCTAGGAAACACCGGGCTGAGCGTAGAGACCACGGTGCACGATGTCGAATATTGTATAATCCAGCAGCGTAAGATCAAGGCGTACGAGCGGATGATGCGGATACGTAAAAAAAAATGTGGAGTGAGCTGGTGCAGAGATAGTTAGATACCTAGGGTAGGTAGGTATATGGACTCCCGCGCACCCTAGAAAACCCGAGAAGAGATCGTGTCGAGGGTGGCAGAAGCAGAAGGAGAGAGAGAGAGAGAGAGAAGAAAAGGAACAAAGAGAGAAATAGAGAGAGAGAGAGAGAAAGATGGAACGAGGTCGGGATGAGGGAAAAAAGAAGGAGACGGAGCTGCGGCGGATGCGAGGAAGGGAGTAGATTTAGGCTGTTTGCAGCGAGAGACGGAGACGCGCCGAACGAGCCTCCGGTAATGAAAAGCGCGACCCGCATACCAAACAGCATCTCCGAGTACGAGCTAGCCTAACCTGGCCTCTACATACGTACGGTAACCTATATATTCCCGCAACGTATCTCCACTCCCTCGCGTAGGTACATGAGCATGTACGTGTACGTACACGAATTGCTGTACTTACGTACAACCTCTGCAGGTACACATCGCAGGTGGTGTAACCTGAGCAGTGCCCTTCGCAAATACGGCGTCCGATCGTGATTCCTATGCAAAAATTTGCAAGGTCCAAGTGGAAATATCCTTCAGATCAATCTCGTACATTGAGTTTGGAACTTTAGATTTTCTGCGAATTTTACTGTGAGAACTTGGTTCGTTATGGAACATGGATTCCTGGTCTGAGCTTTGCAATATTCGGAACAACAGATTCTGTGCAAAAAAATTGCGCAAGTTGTACATCAGGCCTAGAATAAGGTAGATAAGAAAGTACGAAGGAAGATTAAAGTTCAGGCTTTTGAATCGAAGGCAGATATCCGAACAGCTGGCAATAACTAAATCGGAAATTTGACAAACACGGTACTTCGGCAACAAGACTTTGATCGGTTACATAATTGTTGTCGAGAGCGCGTGACATTTCCGGAGAAAATAACAAAAAAATTCAATTACTACCAATTTTGACGTATTGGAATATGAATCGTAGTAAAATTACTTCGAAACAATCAAATATTTCCTACGTCTAGAAGTAAAGTTGTTTCACCCCGGCTCGTCTACTTCTACGCCCGTTCTGCATTGTCTAGGTTGTAGAAATGCGGAAATCGCCCGAAGACGTCTAATATCAGCGATTAGCCCCGAATGCTGCTCCATTCGGATATATCCATTTGCAGAAGTGGATATCCTCCGCCTCTTCGGTCCGGTGTCGAGGAGGTTGAAACGGTGCGATGGGATACTGGCCAACGCCCGGGGTGCTCTGGGTGATATTAAATTTGTATTTTTACGCTGATTCCACGGGCCATCCGCGGACGTGACGGGGAAGGGAATGACCGGGGCGATTAACGATCGAGCCTCCCAAGAGAGCCCGTGCTGCAGGACGCCGACCGTCCCGACGCCCCGGCCACCGTCGCCGCGATTCCAGCCTCGCTTTTACCCCCTGAACCGCCAGGCCACCCCTCACGCTTCCTTAACCCGATGCATTTTCTTACATTTTATTTAACAGCTATCAAAATGTATGGATTTTTTGCCACCATTTCTTTGTTCCGTTTCACAACGCGCGCGAACAAAAAACTAACTAAAACTAATGTTTTTTCGATCAAGTTTTTTTCAGCATGAAATATATCCTGTTTCGAGATAATCCGTTGTACCGTTGTTTTCATTTTTTTATGATTCTACATCCCAGGAGCGGAGAAAAAATTACGTACACGTAGACATGGAGGGCGGATCTAAGATCGAATGTATATCAACAGAGGTAAAATTCTTAAGAACGAAAGAAAGGGGAAAAGACCATTGAGGATAAGAAGAAAGAGAATAAGGACGTGAAGGCGGAAGGAATGCAAAAAATACGGGGGGGGGAGGGCGAATTATGCCCCGGGGTATTGTAAATCGGATTGTTTCCTTCGTATGGGAGTTTGACTATCAGAAGTAGGCTTCTCGAAGGAGCGAGGGGCTGGGGGGGGGGGGGGCGCCGTCCGTCTTCGCGACAGGCGAAATGAGTACTCGAGCAATCGGAAGTGGCGCCTGAGTTCAGGTTCTTCTATCGCCACCGCCAACGCGGGTCCCGCCTCGCGATTTCAAGGGGGTTTACTTTATATGCAAATGCGAGACGGATGTTGGGAAAATAGAGCGGGGTGAGGCGAAGGGATCCGACGGCGTTTAGCCACGCGCCGGCAGCGACAAGCGTCATCAGTCAAGAACAACCCCGAAGCTAGTTCGGCCCCCGTGACGATCCTTCCAGCGTTTATGGTGTACCTACCCACCCAAAGAAACGGGCGAGCGCTCTCTTCAGGCGCACATAACTATAGGTATCGAGGTAGTGTACAGCTTCCCGGGACGAAAGCTCTACTCGTGACCTCCCAAGCCATTATGAACCACCTTACTTCGCCCTCCTCGATTTCAACTACACGTAATCCGAGGAACACCCTGCTACGTCAGATTCTGCACAGCAGTTATGAATACGAAAGTCATAAATCCCGAATCTCGAAGACACCGCCTTAGGCTACGACGATGCCTCGTGTTATAGCTGGGGAGGAACGGATTATCGCGCGAAAGTGGGGTTTGATTTTGAGAAAAAATTATCCTCCGCAGTACCGTGATGAAAAACATTGAGCGACGTGATGCAGAAATAATAAGAATAGTGAATAATCGAAGTATATTTCAGCGAAGCTAGAATGATGCAATCACCTTTCCTCTTTACGTTGTGTACAATATCTGCAGCCAGTCGGGGCGAGATATAATTCGTCCGTAATGG
This sequence comes from Neodiprion virginianus, assembly GCF_021901495.1. Lineage (NCBI taxonomy): Eukaryota > Metazoa > Arthropoda > Insecta > Hymenoptera > Diprionidae > Neodiprion > Neodiprion virginianus. The sequence goes on from NC_060880.1 coordinate 30,362,273, forward strand.
TCTTATAGGTCCGTAGAGAGATGAGAGAAGAGCACAGCAAAAACAATGATGCTGCGGTAATTATCATTCGCGGCTGAATTTTCAAATAGACTGCACAAGAACGCATTGAACACGCAAAGTTCCCACGCAGCAGTTCCACGCCCCCACACTATAATAACCGTCGCGTGTATATATATATATATATATATATATTTTAACCCACCGAGCGCAAAAGAAGAAATCAAGAGCAGAGATCAGCGGTCTCACTTCTCATCCGCTTTACGCTTCACATTCGTGAATGTGTTCCCTCCTCGCAGGACTCTGTGCGAGAAGAATTATGAGAAGAAAGGTATGCGGGAGTGTTACGGTAGCCCGTGACCTCCGGCGACCCGTACCGCCCTGAAATCGCTTTATTGTTTCTAAGTTATATGTTCTGGACAAGCCAAGCGGCTTAATTGACTCTCATCCTCAGATGGAATCAGTTCCGGCCGTCGAATGAACGAACTGACAGACGAACCGCGTGAGAGAAAAGAGCGCAAGGTGGCGCAGGGTCGTATAAACGCACCTCGTCGGCACACGCAATAAACCCTCTCGTATTTCGGCGATACCACCAGCTACTGCAAACTTTATGCACCGGGATTGCACCCAGGGGGCTCGTTTCCCACCCCAAAACCCCTGAATAATTGCCACCGGCTCCACCTCGCAACCACCTTTACCGATTGAAAATCAAGGAAGGGCTGCGGATTTTTTAGTATTTACTTCGTATTTCGACCGTAGGCGAGATTCGATGGCTCTCTAACTTTGACTTTGATAAACTATACGTTTAAATGATTCTTCAGCTGCAAGAAACTCCGACTGAAGTTCTCAGATTTGGCTCTTTGCGACTTGAGATCGTAATTTCTCGATTCTTGATACCGCAGGGCGTGTAACCAAGACCCTTATACCTATATCTGTGCATCACTCGAGTTCAAACTGGTGAAATTTACTGAGAACTATCCACCGAGTGGCGATACCAGATAGAGATTCTTATACATCGACTAATTGCTAGCAGTATAGCGAGGACCTTAGATTTCGAGGTCAGGTGGAGATTAGTAAATTTAAAAAAAAATGGTTGAAATCAGCGTTTTAGAAAAAAGAGTAGGTCAAATTCTAAACGCTACTTCCGCGACAGGAAAGCGAATGTTTGTGTACTGTAGCAGCGGATAAAACGACGATAGAATTGAGTAAATCCTTTTGAAAAGCCCCCTATAATGCAACCCGAAAACGATCGTTTTCAATTACACCCGCAGAGCTAATAAAGAGCGGTCGGCAAGCGATCAGCGGCAAAGTGTGGGAACGGCGTCGGCAAGATCTCTAAGATCTGTGAGCGAGCGATCACTACTCGGTAATATTACGAGATGGGGGAGGTGGGCGAAGGACGGAGGAGGCCCAGGCGAGGGGGCGAGGGACGAACTTCCTAGGATCACGATGCAAAACATGCCGCGCGTCGGCGGCGCACTTAGTGCCCCTGACTGGCCCCTCGGTCAGGCCCCTGGGCAGGTCCGGCCAAGTTACGTACGTACCTCAGCCCCCTGCAACCGACGCTTCGACACGAACCGAGCGATTCTATTCGGTCACGGATCATTACGAGTAATAAGTGAACGAAATCGATTTAAATTAGCGATCCGCTCGGGTCGTAGGGCGATGGTACCTTTGACCTCGGAAACCCGCGCGGCTGAACGTTTGCAAGAGAATCTCAGTGCCACTGTTCGACTCCGTCGGCACGGTCGATCTGATCTGCGACTTCGAAGAATCGCAGCTTGAGCTTACGGGTGGGAGTCGAGGGACTCGGTGTTCGAAGGGTGAATCAAGGGAGGATTAGGAACCTCTTGGGAAAAAGTTCTTCGCTCGATACTATAAGAATTAGAAAACTCACCTGGCAGCAAATGTCCTGTTTCTCGGAGAGGAGTCTCGCGACGTCACGTACAGAGGAGGCGACCTCGGAAGCAGCCCCAGCCTGGAGTGCAGCGTCGAGAACGGCCAGCGTGTCCTTGTCCTTACGGAGAGCACTCTGCAACTCGGTAAGACGTGCGGCAAACTGTTGGATCGACTGCAACGCGCTCAGTTGCTGGTTTCCCCTGCAAAATAACGAGCGGCCGTGTTCACAAGTGGAGAAAAAGCGGATAGACTGCACCGGAAACAGCAGCCACGTAAGCTTGGCGCAACCCAATACCTGTCGGCTATTATTATACCCGTCAGCTGACTATTTTGAGTGCTCGACTGCGAGGCTGAGAAAAACTTTCGCGAAAAGTTACACGGAAGAGGAAAGATTCGTTTCTTTTGAAGCTTTCCCGATGACGGATGAGAGAGGTTGGCGTATTTTATAGGATACTTCTATACGCCGAGCGTCTCGAAAAAGCCAAAACAGCGGTATGTGTATAACACGAGATCGAGGGTGAGAATCGACGCGATGCAGTTGTCCACGCGTCCGTCGGACTGTCAGCTTAGACGACGAGGAACAGGAAATAACGTGACTTTGGGGTTGAGTAAATACGAGCTGGCCGAACTATTAGAAGATTCCCTCTCGTATAAGGTATTCCGCAAATAAAGACGTTTTACCCGAAACCAATCAAAAAGACCCCCGGAGCGACGTCGGCAAACAAATCGTGGGTAAGTATTGACGTCGGCATCGATATATAGCCGAGCTGTTCGGGATAATTAGCCGAATATGCAATTGGCGGAGGAACAACGGCACAAGCATCGCCTCGAACCGGCCTTCGGAGTTCCCGGATATTCATTCCCCCTCGCCCTTCGTTCCGACAGGTTGGGGTGCGAGGACGCGGCATTGTCCGACCAGCGCAGTTATAATCCAATTTTAATTTCCCCCAAGCCGTTGATCCCCCGGGTTGATAGGGGTTTGATCCCCGCAAAGGTTTGACCACTGACCCACTGGGCCGGCAGGCAAAGGTCACGATCATCCCCTGCTAGAACCGTACGAGGACCCCCGAAACAGGATTCGAATTCTTCTCACGATTCATCCGGGCATCCGCGTGTGGGTAGGTGGCCACCCCAGCCTCTAGATCGTGGAGAAAACACACGCGGTACCGATTCCAGTCGACGGTCCTCATCGTAATCTTTCCGTGCCGACGATGGAAATAAACTGCAAGCACGGTTCGACGAAGGTTTCCATGATTTCCAACGCGCCAAGATCCCGCAAAACGTTCCCGGTAATATCCTGGCGTGGATTCGCAAAACAGGCGAACGCAGATGCGGTGTTCTCAGGGGATTTGGTTCGCGGCTATGCTCGGGGATCCTGACGGTCGACGCCTGGATCAGTCGTGATTAAAGTCTTGGCCGACGGTCAAGCCGGTCAAGCTGGTAATCGCGGGACGGGTGTTGCCGCGGGGATGGCGAGGGATGACGGCCCCCGCCGGGGCTGCGGACCAAGGATTCCGCTGTTTGCTTTGGAGGCTTCATTACCTCTCAAAATATTTACCCTGCGTCACTCGACGGACTAGACATCGCGGCTGACCGGTCAGTGGGTGATGACCTCACGTGGCTTAGCCGACTCCCGGAGGAGCCGAAAAACGTGGGGGATAAATATCGGGTATGAATATTCAATAACCGCTTCAGCGGGATGCAAGGAAAATTCGAAACCCTTACGAACGTGTAGGTAAGGGCTCATTACTCACTTTTGAAACGTCTCGTCCCAAACTCGGTAAAGGTCAGCCACCTCGTCCTTGAGAGCCGTTAATGCAGGGGAGCCAGAAACTCCGGCGTCCGTAACCAAACGGTGCGCCGTGACGTTCAGTGCCAGAAGTGCCGTCTTGCGCTCCCTTAGCGTGGCCAGTTCACCCTGAAACATCAAAAATGCATCTTCAACATGTAAACTAAAGAAGAACCCTGCAGACTAGTTAATTGGCTGTATCACAAGGACCCAGCGATCCTCTGTAACGAATCAAGGAAAGGTTGTGGCGTACCGGAAGAAAATAAACGGCATTGAGAACATTCGACTTGAAGCCCGAGTAAGTTTGCGCAACTGTTTTACGGTTGCCAAAGAGCCTTTTCTTCTCCTCGAACCGTATCGACAAGGAACTAAACTTGCGATACGAGCAGTGCTACTTTATTTCTGTATCTGTATAACAGACTCGTCGAAATGAGTAGATGCGAAGCGCGGTATAAATAAGCTATAAGGGTAGCCGGGGGTTGATGGTAGGGATAGTGGTGGCCGTTGTCACGTTCCTGACGTCCTACTTGAGGCGGCCGACGAGGGCCGCATAAATAACCCCGGGTTTACGACGCCGCGAGAGAGGACGACGGACGGATACCGCCTGCAGGAGCACCTCCCGTCGATCGCGTGACCAGCACCTCGAGTGCTCGTAAAGCTCGTCCTTGCGGTCATCATCCGCCCACCGAACTCCTTGGTTACAAAGTACCTTTACATCCCGGAACGAAGAGGAACCGTGTTTATCCGACCACCGCGTACCCGCCACCCCACCCAACGTCAGGATCGACTTTTCCCCGGATGTTTTTCTCCCTTGATTCCTGACGCGGGAAACACAATTACCAGGAATTCGAGAGAGAACTGACCAGTGACACAGATTATACAGAATTGAGGTATCACTTTTGCAGGAGAAGGACCGGATAAGGAGTAACGACGCTGTATCTTCAAATGTATCTATAACAATCGTAACCCAAAGTCCGAGATCCCTCCGAGGAATCTGATATTCCCGACACACCGTTGCGTCGTACAAATGTCGGTTGACCTGAAACGGACTTCGGGCATCGGTCACGCGCGTGTAACTTCGACACCTCGTGCGTTGTATGCAAACGGACGCGTTTACGCCGCGGGTGCATCGGTCATGCACGGTGTAACGGTACTTGCAATATGTAACGCTTGCGTTACACCGAGGCGTACACCGCAGCACGGGGCTGAGAGGTTTAATACTGCGGAATTAGGTACGTAGGTCGACGGGGAGCAGCCCTTCTCCAACGCCCGTCGACTCCAAGTGGCCCACACCCTGCCGCCCCGTCGTCTCGCGATTGGTATTCCAAGCGCAGAGCGAGAAGAGCGCTACCACCCTGGTCGCTCAAGACACGCGCATTCCAATCTAATTCAATTTCCAATCAACAGCCAATCAATTGATTCGAATTCAGTATACAGAGCGGCCGGCTTCAGGGGGCCGAGGCTTGCATGCCTATGAGGCCTTATTCTGACTCCGACTCTCCGTCTCTCCTTTTCTTTCTCTTGTCTCTCGCCCCCCTCCCCCTTCCATTTATCCGCTCGTGTTTCCCTCCTTGTCCCCAGAAGACCCACCGAGAACACGCAAGAAGCGCGCGTCCCGAGAACGCTGCACGTACCCTGTTAAACAGCAAATTAGTTTTTCACGGAGCGCAATTCCGCAACGCTAACTGGGACTAAGACCTGTTACAGCAGCATCGGCTGCGTGGATGATACGTACTATAGGCGGATAGCTAGGTAACCTGCTACCATTTTAATTGCGCGAGCTTAATGCATCGCGACTTTTTGCCCGATCTCGAGCGCTTGCAGCAAAATTTCTTTAATGCTAAGCGATTACCGATTGCCGAATAAGGAACTCGAAATAACACGACGATGCACCGAACGTCGACGGAGGTCGCTAAGGATTCAACTTTTTTACCCTCTGTCCTCTTCGTTCGAACGAACGCTGCCTGAGCGGCTCGTTGCGATCGAACGAACCTTCGTCGCACGGCACCTAAAAAAGGGCCAATATCCTACCTGTCCGTAGATTTCTTAATTACTTTCGTATAAATCAAGGTATTCGGATTTCTTATCGAACGTTCTAAAAACGGGTGGATCCCTGGAACGGCACCCTTTTCCGAGTTTTCGCTCTTTCTCCACTTCAAATACCTTCAAATGCCGTGTCCCTGTAAACTGAACGAACTAATCGCATCGGCACGTTCAATTTCCATGTCGACAATAACCCGGTAGTATTACGCGTCGCGTCATAGAGACACATAACAGCCACACGGTACCCGATCAAATGCAACGCAAGCCTGTTTGCGGATGCGTGATGCGCTTGCGATATCTGATTTCAACCGCGCAAGGGGACTTGCCAATACGCAGATGACCATGTCCGACATCGATGTTTGTATTCGGAGGACCATTGGGTGTTATTTCTCACCTAATGTGATATTTGGGAAAAAATAATATGTTTGTAACCGTTTTTTTACATGATACGGGTATATTAAACCAGACGCGTGTCCGCGAAACAAATTTTACACCCGAAATTGTTCCGAAACTAAAGCTTGGGGACGACGTTCCAAAACCAGGTTCTTCGCGTGATGTGCTGACCTTTCCCGCGATTTGTTGCAGGTTTAAAAGAGGCCCAATTGCCGTTTTCTAATACTTCATAGTGTACAATCAGCCATAGATTCTGAAAACTGTACGATACTTTTTTCATTTCCTTCCATTTAATCCACGAAAACGTGCCTAGGTTCCTGTTAATCAGAATCAGATCTTCGAATCCTGAAAACTTCCTATTAAAAAAATACAGTCCTCCGTCGAAACCTTGCGATTTTTCCTGCAATTTAAAGTAAAAAAACTCCACGAAGCGAATAGTTTTCCGGTCATCGAGTGTTTACCGCCGGGCAGCGAAGGCCGAGGTCGCCGGGGGTCATAAGAGGGCGAATAGTAGTCGAGAGGTCAGCGATAGATGGCGAACAAAGAGATACCGATGCTGGCACGTGAATGGGGACGCGGTTTTCTGCGTTTCGCGACGGACGGCGTGTCAGCGATGCATAATGCATGGCGTGGAACGACGTACGCGGGACGGGTTTGCTCGCGCGCGCGCAATCGTCGGGCGCTAATACATCTCGATGATAGATAGAGCGCATGTGTTTGGCCTCCTCGGCGAGGTGGTGGTGGCGGTTCTCGCGAGAGGGTGGAATTTGCGAGGGTTGGTGAGGCGCCGGCGTTGCGATTCTGGGCACGTCGCCGTCAGACGGGCGGACGGAGGGCCGGCCTACGTGCGACACGGCTACGCTTTTACGCTCTTGCTCTCGCTCTCCTTCCCCCTCCGCCTCTCCGCCTCTCCGCCTCTCCTCCTTATATCCTCGTCTATTCGCCACCGTCGCTCGGCTCTGAACGGGAGGCGGCGAAACTCCGCCAGAGTCGCGGCTCTCATTTCAATATCTTAAGAAATATAAATTTGCCAAATTCCTCGGCGTCGAAATGCATTTCATCGACTCGAGAATCGGGGAAAGGAGCGAGAAATGAAGAAAGTTGGATGACGTTAGGAATGGCAGGTGAGGTATTAAGTACGACGTGGTAGAAATTTCCGGAGAAGTTCACCGATAGGGGCTAAAAACACTTCGTTGGTTACTTCCGTCGAAATACGTATGAGAGTGATCAATTGGGTCTCGATAATAGAATGCGTCGTTAACCTCGAGCAATCTGATTTCTCCATCATTTTTATGTTCAATTCCTCGACTTTCGGACACGATTATACAACCTTATAAACACGTTTGAAAAAAACAGAGGGAACTTGACTTCCTAAAACGGACTGAACTTAATGTAATCAATTTCAGCAAATCTTATAAATCTATCAATTTGGTGTCTAATCATTAGCTACCGTATTATAAATTCTAATCAATTAATCACGATCAACGAACTCTAGCTGTACTCTCGTGAAACCGGAGGTACGGTAATCACCGAATGCACGGAGTTCAGGACGCGGCGTGTAACATAGATCGCATGTTACAAGTTATAAGGTAATACCGTCTGTCGGCCCTCGAGACGTTGGATCGAAGAAAGGAGGAAAGACGTAGCTGGCGTCGGCAACGGAGGAATCGTCATTCGCAGACTGAGCTACTTGGATCGATGCGTCGGTACATGCCGGGACTTTATTACGTCAAGGGAACAGAATTACGGTGGTAATTTAATTTCATCTGGTTCGTGAGTTAAGCCGCGATGATTGTGCAAGAGATATTGCCGATCATAAAAGTTTAATTAATAGTAATAATTGTAAGAATTTTAGTCCTAAAACTGAGTTCATGTTTCGAAAATCTTTCCAAAATTGCATCCTCTGCAGTTTAATACAATCGTGTGGACCAAAATTAACAGATCCTTGAATCATTTCGAGTCAAAGTTCAACGTTGTAAAGTCGAAGCACGGTTCGCATAGGCAAAATCCGATACATGAGATGATCGATCACCTCACGAGATGATTAATCATCTCTAGTTCTCAAATAAAGATATACTTAAGAATAAAAGAAAAAGAAAAACGAAAAAAACTCGACAGCGCCTGATTACTATTTTACCTACGACAATGCATTTCTGCGTGATTGCGGAATGTAGAACTTTGCCCAGAGGTTTTACAATTTTGTAGTGACTGAAATAAATGGTACTTTGTGATATAATACTGTTTTCATTTGGGCAAGATAGTGATAAGAAGGGCTCTTTAGATACGGGTGAATACAAGTTGTGATCTAACGAAGATACACAGAACAGACAACATTGTTATCAGGCCTATAATTTCGATGAAACGTACTATATAATAATAATATAAGTTAAAGCTCGAGATATAAAGGCCAGAATAGCGACAAACACCATGTACATATAAATTTGCTGAGTTTAAAAATAAAAATGAGCTCGCAAGTCACGAAATGGCCAATGATATCCGTATGCATGTAGACGTCCTACGTGAACAATTTAAACACATGTTGGTAAAGAGTAGAATAATTTAACGTGCTAATATTTGTTGACACTGCATTTTTATCACGACTAACTCTGAATTTAGCGATGACCGAAGTCGTGAGTCAATACAGACAAATCTTGACCGAAAATCTCTTAATTCCTTCACAATCTTCCGACAAAGGGGATAATATTATGCTGCTCTTTCCCACATAAATTGATTCGCTGATAAGACCGCTTCAAAATTACCGTAAAATCGTTGCAGGTGATAGCACGCGGTACTCGTAGAAAACGTAACACAGATATACTTACAGTGACCTGGTTGATACGCTCGTCGAGAAGATGATGCTGATCGAGAACAATTTCGTATGAAAGAAGTCTGTCGTGAGCAGCTCGGAGTTCTACTCGGACAGCTGCCATGTCCCGATGAAGGGCAGCAGCTCTTCGCGCTTCCTCAGCGCGGGTTGACAGCGACTCCCAGCGTTCTATCAGACCTGAAATCAAGCGAGACAAATCGACTTTTAGAATTCGCGTCTATGTGGTAACGAGCGAAGTTCTTAAAGCTACAGCCGCGAAGAGGGTGCAAAAAATTACCCATTTCGCAACCCGCGATCTGATTCGCACTCATCGCGCGTATGAAGGTGTGTTAATCACATCGAACCGCGCGTGTTATAAAAATCTAGGTCTCAAAGCGTCGGGATTTCGTGCTCGACTGTAGGATCGACCACGTAACAAACTCTGCCGACCATCCCAGATCGAGCTTAATTCCAGTTTACGAAGCACGTCATGCGATGCATTTAGACTAATTGAGACATGGAATATATCTTTTCAGAGTACATGCCGCGCCTTCGCGTCCATCACAACGGCTGCACAATTGATGGATCTTAAATGAGCAATGGACACAAATCGAAGATCGAGAGTACAATCGGCGCCTAAAAAGAACGCATCGGTCTCGCATGTAAGGAGAAGCGAAAGTGGGAACAAGTCGGAACAAGGTCAAGGGAGTTACTGTTTACGCAAGTGCTGCAAGCTCACCGGGGAAGACGCAATATCACATGAACTTAATCGCACTTTATCAGGAGAACGCGTTCCACTGTTCTCATCGATCGGCAAGATTCGCAAACGAGCTTGCAACGAGGTGCAGCTAATGTCGCGAATAACGAAAGACGGAGAGCAACGTCACCGAAATCAAGAGTCGCGTACTCGGGCCGACTGTCAGTCGGCGTGTGGCACACATACGGCGACTGCAGAAGAACCGACCGCGGTCACCACGAGCCTACATAGAACAAGTCGAAAGTTGATTTGCTTCGCCTCCCTCTCACCAGCTTCTCGCCGTCCTATCCCTCTGTAGTGGCGTCTTTGGTTGTTCGTTCACTCCAGCCAATTTTACACCGAGAATCCTCGGGTCCCTCTAATGTCACGGTGTACCGCATGGTCTAATAACGCGTTTACCTGCTTCTTCATTCAGCAAAGAGCAACGCCGTACCGAACTTCTACCTGGGCGTGGAACAAAGACGATACATTTCCCCTCGCAAGAGTCAAAGGCCGAAAATAGGCCGGAAAATTTATAGTCGCAGAAGAGGATAGGGAAAAGAAAAACTGCATTGCCAGACCAACAACAGATTCATCACTCTTAACGGTATCTGCAATAATACCATCGTCGAATTGTTGTTGAATTGGTTCGAAGCTTCAATCGCGGGTCTCGAGCGGACGGTTATATGTCTTGAGACGCACGCGATCGACCTTGGTTATTCCGGACGTCAAGTATCCCCTGATACTGTATCTACTTGTACTTGATTCACGGAATCCAGAAGCGACTATTTATTCCAAGAACTTGGTTATCTTAATAGCTGTTCCTACGAACAGAGCTCCTGAAATTGTTTTTACAGCTACCTAGCCTCGAACCAGACTTTAAAAAACAATGAGACTAGTTTCCAACGGATCTTGAAGTTGACCTGACCACTGAATATAAAAGTAAGGCTGAATCACAAGTTGCACTTTTTCTTCGTCATGCTGGTCGGTAGAAAACACAGGAAAAACACACTTGCACGGTGTTGCAGAAAAAATTCACTGCTCTCTCTGAACGAGAAAATAATCTTCACGGCACGGCGATTCTTCGCTAACCAGGAATTGCTGAAGAAACCGAGTGAGGCAAGGTATCGGGATCAAGACCGTTAGATAAACTCACTCTTGACGTTATCTGATCGGTGACAGAGAATGAGATCGTACTGACTGGCCGATCTGCTGCGCGTCAGTCTTCCAGCACTGGGAAACCAATCACTACCGAACCGCCTGTGCGAAGACCGGGAGCGGTTCATGACCATGGCGCAACGGGTACGTTTGATGGTCTGCTTTATGAATTATGAGCCCACGAACTTCGGGCCGTCTGACCAAGTTCGATCGGACTACTTGCCGACTGTGTATTTCTTCAAGTTTAGAGACTTACTCCGGTTGGATTCTGAGAGAGCTGAGGGGTGGTTTAAAAATAGGCCAAAGAATCCGACGATACCTTTTTAAAGCGGGACCAGATAATTTCGAGTCGACGAACTTGTATATAGGTATATAGCTTGAAGGATATAAGGACCTTGGATTTAAACTCACGGAAGCCTTGCAGCGTGAACCTTTTTTTTCGTGTTCGCACTATTTTTGGATACAGGAAATTTAAACGTGGGAAGCTTGGCTTACATCTCGACGCGTGGGTGGGACAGTTTGCATTCCAGTTGTGCGAGATCGTGGAAGAGAGAATTGTTAACCACGTGGGTGATACACGGTGTAAATCGTTCACGAAACGAAACTATCGCCACCAAAATAAATATTGTGTTTAAATGATTTTTACAAGCTTGTTGCACAAAGGAAAATATGCCAATTTATGAAGCACTGAAACTCTGACAAATTTACTTTGTCTGATAACAATCAAACGTGACGCTGCATAGCTCGTACAGTTGGTCGCTGTAATAACTGTATATACTAGCAGAAATTAGAGGAACAGGGCGTGGGATTTTTGAGCACAGCGTAATGCGACGCAACGGATGGATACAGAGGAAAACGAACGAGAAAGACGCGGTATCGCTGCACGTAAACGATTAAACTCGGTGGCAACGGGGAATGACATTTATCGCGTGCTCTGTGAAAATATAGAAAGGATTTTCTTGGGCAATCGCGTAACGCGGGCGTGGAAATAAGAAACCCACTGCATACATAAAATGGGTCACTCTCTCGTCACAACTATAAGCCTTGTACAAAGTAACACGGTTCTAATCGTTGAACGAGGCCAGATTCAAAAAGTTCGTCTCGGTATTCTTCGTTTGGCTCGTGAGAGCTTTGCCGCTTTGATTTCTAAACCTATAATTCTTGAATAGAACCACTCTTTAGAAGTGTTCAAGGAGTTCGCTAGAACAAATCTACATACAAAAATTGATTCCAAGCACACGACGTGAATTTCGCTTCAAATTAATAATCCGGATACATATGTAGCTGCAAATAATCCAGTGGCGATAATTCAAGGCTACTTTTTACCAACGATTTTTATTCGACTTGCGAAAAGGTAGCAGAACTCTATACCGCAAACCTAACAGCGGCTACGTACGTAGTATATACATATACATGTATTTCTGTCTATGTGTATTCATGCATGAGCGAACAGCAATCACGAACGGAAAAACCACCGCAAATTCATTTTCGAAACAATTGAAGTATGAAGGGCGCGCTATGGCTCGGAATGGACTTTGTAATCTAGCAAATTTGTAACTAGCTAGCTCCCGTTATTTCTGAATCTCTAACCCACTGCGTCGCGAGGATCGTGAAAGAGTCCGTTGCACGAAACGTCGTGTGTGTCGGCCGGGGACAAGAAATATGAAAAAAAGCGCCTTGTAAATGAAAACGGGGTCATACAGGAAACCGTACGAATGTGGGAGCCAGACGGGTCGAGTTGGCAAAACGCGAACATGGGAAGTGCTCGTTGCAGAAAATAAATCGCCCGTGTCATTTGAAACATGCGCAAAAACTCAATTCGTAGATCCGCCATACAACGGATTAATGGATACGATGTATAGACTAATCGCAAAAAGCGTATTGGGTTCGATTTCAGTATCAACTTCTTTCGGGATCGAATTGATCCGATGGGCATCGCATCGGTATCAAAATTTCCACAGTAAAAAGTGTGCTCCATAATGCTCTCGTATCAAATTGTTACCGATCGAATCATCGAATTGCAAATTTATTTGCGATTTCTCGTTCACGCCGTCATTTCCTAATCCAAGGCGCAATATAATTTTCCATCGGCATCGGTCAATGCCGTGACTTTTTCCGTTATAGGTGGGATTTTACTGGCGAAACGCGCAGGTACCTGTGTTATTGCATTCCCTGCAACACGGGAATATATTATTACATGCGCATGCACGAATAATCCTTATTACGCACGAATGGCATTTAACAATAATTATGCAAAATGCACACCTTGCTAATACCTACTTTTGTGCAAGAAGAGTGGAACTAATTCCAGTTTAACTCCAGGGACTTTCCCCTTCCACGAACCCCGAGGCCACGAATTGTCGTATCCTATCCCTGAGGGGCCAAAACGGGTCTGCAGGTACTCGAAGGAAAGTAAAGAGAAAATGCAGCAAAGAGAGTGGTAGGACGAGATTATTGCAGGTGAAGTGAGCTGATCGTTTAACGGATCGGGTCAACGGGCAAGATCAACTGGACAGTGGAATAAAATGCAGGATTCGAAAATCCCATTTGAAAGTTACAAAGAATTGCGAACCCGTCGCATTATATACTGATTCGGATTCCAATTCATCGCCATTGTTTCATCAGAAACTTGACACGGGTGAACGACGACGTCTGAAATGCAAATTGTTGTCTTTCGAAGATCTATCCAACTGCAAAGGTATGCCCATCTATCAAATATCGAAATTTTATTCCGAGGGCCTTTATTATTTTATCGCATATGCCGCGGGATGAAATCCGATGTATAATTGATGAACCGCTGAGATAGCGAATCACTTAACAGCCACGTGAAAGATAACCAGCGGACTGCCGTATACGAGCTATGCACAGCGACAGCTCGACAAAATTGATCTATCCGATTGCTTTAAAAGTCCACCAACGGGATCCATGGGTCAGTCAACTTCCGGTGAAACGTTCGTAGCTGTGCCGATTTAGCTCGCTCAACGGGAGATTATTACTGCCTGCAGCAATCATCGGCAATTATCGTATTTAGCGGAGGGTGCGTAACGTTCAATTAATCATATGAACACACGCGGAAATCTGGATTTTCAATTCAGCCCTTGCGGGGCGTGCGGAAAAGTCTCGCTTTCACGGGATAAACTGGCGAAGGAAAAGTAAAAAAATAGAGCAAAGAAAAAGAAAGTTTCAAGTCCAAGTCGTGGTATGGGTCCCTGGTGCGTCGGCATGTTAACTGCACTTAACTGAATGATTATTAATTTCCGACTCGCGAAGCGTTTGCGTAATTAGAAAATTTACAAGCCAGTTCCGCTTTCGTGCGTTCCCTCAGATGTATTTATTGTTTTATCGGCTGTAATTTCGACCCAGTTGCCCCCGCGACCGGAGAAACTGATGCACCAGAAAACGAAGCACTGTCTCGAATTTTCGCCTTAAAGCAATTTGTCCCGAAGTACTATTTTATATCCAGGCATTAGCATCTTCGGAGAGACTCTCACTTTATTTTGCGAATACGCCGCCGTCACCTCGGTTCACGGGCCGATAACCTTTCGAATATACGAAAAACTTTCACGACTCGCGGCAGAACGGGACTAAGTTAAAAAAATACAAAAATGCAGTTTCAAAGGTGATCCAGAGACTGCCGCGGTGAATCTTTCGATTGTCATCAACGTGATATTAATTTCATCCTGAATTTGAGTAAACTGGGACAAGTACCCACGCATAAAGCCTGCGCGTAATTTATACACAACTGGTCTTGCGGTATGCAAGCGTAACATCGCATGACGCACGGCAATTATGCAGCAAGTCGTACTTATAACCCACCCAAGTGTACGTTACATACATTCTACAGAGTGCGTGCAGGTATCAATATTTTCCGATGTTGTTAAATCGATCTTGAATACGCGTTTATTCGATAATCAATCATCAAGCCGCCTGCGCACGTATCTCTAATCAACAAAGGCCTTCCGAGTAAGCTCTAGCGAGAATCGTACCAATAATAATCATTACCGCGTGAATGTAGATTAGAACGTGGAAGAATTGACAGTTGTAGGTTGAAGACATACGCTGGCCTGCAGAAGAAACACCTAACGGAATTACGTAAGATCAGCTGTTCGACTTGGCGTATATATACCAACAGAACCAGTAACAGTATATTTAGAAGAACCTTGAGCAGTACGTATAGGTATAAGTGTGCGCGCAACGTGAAACGAAATTTTTACAGCTGTCGTAAAATTTGAAAACACACGAAATCGAATCGTTCGAATAATTTTCAAACACAATTTTAATTCTTATTAATAGACACGACCCGTTCCATTACATATTAATCAAAAAAATAAACCTTGAGGTATAAATAGCCATGAAAATGACATTTTTACTATGACGTAACGAAAGACAGGAAAAAATTCTTCCAATTACTTAATATCACTAGCGATTAGCATGTCCGCTGCATCTACACGGTAAATTTCCATCGACCGTCCGATGGTATGATGTTTAAAAATAAAATAAAAAAATAAAAACAGGACTTTCGTAGAACAAGAAACTCGGAGCTGATCATACTGTGAATCCGACAAAGTATAACGAATTGGAATTGTTTTGCCAGGAAGAAATACGTACAGCTATGCTCCACCAAATCCGCCGCAGTGATGTCAGTCTGCACAAACATCGTCATCCCTACATTTGGCTTGTTGTTACGCACGACACGCCGATACACCAAAAGCGCGAATTACAGGTAGAGGTATCCGCGATACGTGGTTGTATCGAAAGTGCAGACTGTTGGGTATCGCGGCAAAAGTAACGTGCGACTGCTCGCGGGCAACGCAGACGAGACTCGAGTCCCTCAAGTCGTGCCACTCCGACTCCCGCGGCTTATAAGGAGCGGCTCTGACGGCTCGGAACGCGACGCTGGCCACCGGAAAACTGTCGCAAAATGCTGCAGAGGTGGCAGGTACTTCGGTTTGTCACAACAGTATTTTTCGATGCAACATTCTTTATTTACCTACCTGTACACCTTCAACTGCTAGGCAGTGAGGAAACAGGCAAAATAGATTTTTTCCTCATTGGAAATTGCGTCGCCCGGTATTGAGGACGGATATTTTATATTTAACGTAGTTGTGGAATGATCAATGCGAAATTAAGACTGTCGTTGATAATTTTTTATTTGCATCCAGACGCAGTCTGTTATAAAAGATTAAATGACAATGATAATGGAATTGAAATGCGCACGAAGATAAGCATTTTTCATGCAACGAACGAGTTTGTGCGGACCTATTAACAATAAATCCAATTCAATGATGGCAGGAATAAATATTTCTATTCCTGATTGCGGACGCTTTGTATTGTTAATATGGAAATTGTGCTGGGATTGTAGTAGATAGAATAAATATGTAAACACTGTTGTAGCAAGCAAAAATTAGTCAACATGTATTTATCGAGACGTAAGAAAAAAAAAAAAACTACGAAAAAGGCCTTACCGTACGAAGTAAGTGTACCATCCAAATTAATATGTATGTACAATTTTAGAACAAACACTGTGTCTATAGTGCTTGATAGTGCTATGTGAATTAGGAGTAATAGTTGTGAGTTTTTTTGTTTTATTTTTTTAAATATCGTCTCGTCAGTGTTCAGCAAGAAAACAAAACGGAAATTATAATACTATGCAAAATTAGTTCTAAGAATAACCTACGTTTATTGCTTAAAACTTAGGTTTGAAACATCATTTAATCATGTACAAAATTCTAGGAATGTAAACGAGGATGATAACAATAATAAATTAGAATAATACGAGTAAATAAATCGAGGTTCAATACACGCATAACACAAGAGACAGATATACCCTCGCATATATCTACCTGTATTAATTCAGATCACAACAACACAAAACAAGCCAATACAAAGAACAAAACAGTAAAGGTACAGTTCTAAAAATAAATGGTTTCGAAAAAAAACAGTACAATAATTCGTACCACTACTTAAATTCAGTTTTCAAAAAAAAAAAACGAAAAACCGAGTATAAAGAGCGGACAATAAACCTTGTCAGGTAATACTCGTATAAAGTTAGGACCTACTCAATTTAGAATTCAATGAACTCAAATGAGAGATCAGCGACTGGTTTAAGAATGTACATAATCACGCCCATTGCTCACATTCGTTAGCTGACTAAAAATAGATTCAGCGTGGATGATACACATAGATGTATAAATTATATGCCGATATCCGCGGAGCGAGTAAATACTATAGTTTAGCTTAGACGGGGCACGTTACGAATCGGTATTTTACAAGAGAAATAGGAATACAAGACCGCTAAGGGCGGTTACCAGTAAGGCAGTTGCGTACGATAGCAGTGTGAACGGAAAGGGTGTGCGGGAGCGAAGCTTCAGACTCGGGTTCTCATTCTGTATCTGATTTTGATACTTACTGCGAATCTGCTTCGTGTTCCTTTCCCCTCTCAACGCCCCTCCCGCCGCCTCCAGAACTGCGCGTAAACATCTTATGTTTTCCTTGCAGGTAGACTCTACTTCAGCCTGAAATGAAACGATATATTTATAATTGAAAACAACGATTACATGTCAAGTGCAGAGTGATGCGGGACATGACGGAAGTTTGCTTTATTAGTATAATGGGTTGTTCTTCTTTTTATGCGAAATGAGGCGGAAATGAAAGCAATTAAACTAATTTTTATCATGTTTATTCAGTCTGTATTCAACTCACAGTAGTAACATTCAGTTTATGCATGTTTTATCAAATCTATCAATCTACGATCTGTGAATGAAAAGTTCGTATATGTACACAACCTAGGCTGAGACTAGAATTCGAAATTTTTAGTTTTCTTGTTGTTGATATTTTTCTTGAAACTGTACTGCTTTTGAACAGTTTTTCGCAAATTACACGTGAAATAATAAAAATGAAATAAAATCTTGCAAATTTAGATGAATGTTCAAGTCAAGAGGTAAAAGAAATGAACTACTTTTAATCTCGATACATCATTCGGCTTACTTGCACCGAGTATTTAGGAGTTCAAGTAATTCAACAGCCGTTTTTCTTTACAAGTTTATGCAAGTTTTTAGTAAATCTTAAAAGCTGTTGATAGAAGGAATAGTGCGGATGATAGTGATATAGTTATCGGTAAACTCATCGACGTGCCTAATGATCACGTTTATATCAAGCCCGACTGAAAGTATGTACCACAAAATTTCGGAACCTCGCAAGCTAATTAACGCACACTTATAATCAAACATTTGTCGAGGTTTTCAATTTTAAATATTGAATTTTTCTTTTTTTTTACAGCTTAGATACATGCACGGCATTCAAACACACTTAATAATTTACAAACAGATCTTGTTTCGACGTTTTTTCCAGGTTGGTTGATATTTAATTCATGATCCACTGCATTACAACAACCTTCAAAGAACAACCTTGAAGTGGCAGTTTAAAGTGCATGATTCTATTATCCTTTGAGAACCAGTCTTTGCGCCACAATTTCATTTCCGGAAGCTGCTAATAACTATTCTAAAGCCATGCCTAGCGTCAAATACGCAGCATGCAACTGGTTACAAAAGTCAAAGCTAATCAAGCAAATAAATTTTGTCGTAAAGTCAGTACTTAAAAGTAATCGTTTTAAACATACTGATAGCTACAGTGGTGAAAAATAGAAACTAAATTGAATATTCCAAGAAATTTTATTGGTTTATTACCAGTTAGTGATTAAAGTTTGTTTTTGAAATGAAACACAAGCCAGGAACCTACCTTAGTATTATTTAAGGCATTTTTTGGCGAGCCACTGATATTGCAATCACGGTATACCAGCGCCTTGCCATGCAAATCCTTTAGTAGCGAATTCGTATAATCCGAATACATGACTCTAATGCCTACGTCGACAAAGGCTTCTCAGTTTTAGTATCTCACCAGCGGAATGAATAGCACGCGGTAAAATCTTCGAGCATACTTTGATCACGACTGTTTTAACTTTGCAAATCAATAAAAACTTTAAAGCAATTGAAAGAAAACTCCATATGGAAGATAGAAAATTGCGCAGTGAAGAACTCGTATACATATTCACGACGATACGTACGCAGTCGTCGTCGAGCAAAAGGGTGCGTGTTGGTCGCGACAACAACCCTTCAGAAAGAACAAGCTGTGACTGCGATTTTTCAACCAGACTACGAAGATCCTCTATGTCGCTGTCGCTATCCTCGTTCGTTACTCCGAGTCCCTGTAAAAATAAAGTAAAATGTTTATTATTTCACTGTTGGTGTGGAAATACATGACATTAATTTTTTATCCAAGTATTTGGTAATTAAATTGTACACGTTGTGGTTGGATCGGTTTCTGCCGTGCCAGCGATTACGTAATGAATTTCTAGAGAAAATACGATTGGTAACCGTGGCTGGGACACGGATGAATCGTTCCTCGACAAATGTCCCTAATGGAGCTAAATTGAGCTTGTGATTATTATGACAGACTAAATGGAATGTCTGATAAATATAAGTACTGAGGTATGGCACCAAACAGACAACCAATGTGTGTGTAAAATTTTATTGCCGTATTTTAGTGAGTAAAATATACTCATTATTGATAGTAAATGTATGTATAGGTATATATGTATATAGATATTTATAAGATCTGTACCAATTTTCAATTGTATAACGCATTTATATATATTATGCAAATAAAATAATCAGTCGAGACTAGGTATGTACCAACGTAATTATGCATTCACAGTTGACGATATCACAGAAAAAATATTGATATCTGATCTAGAACAATCAATAAGAAGAGACGTACATGCTGCTTGCGTTTCCTCGGCAAAGGCGGCGAGACATCTCTGCGTGCGCTCAAGCTCGAAGCACAATCGGATTGACTGTCAAGAAAGTTTCTGTAGTCATCGCCGAATTCGAGAAGACGACGGGCTGCTTCAGAGTCAGGCGCCTCACTGTAGGGCTCGCTCATGTACTTTTCCTAAAAACAATTTACGCCAATGTTGAGCATTTTCATAATCATCTTCGAGTATAAAGCAATCAAAATAACGTGAGGCAACCGTTCGTACAGACAAACTCAGCCGTCAGATACATCTGACTTACCTGATAGTTATCCCAAGCCTGTTCCGAGAACGAGTTGTTGCTGAAGCTGTTCTTTTCTACATCGCTGTCGACGTTTATTTGCGGAATACTCAGATCGGTACTGAAGAGTACAGTGTCTATGAGGTTTCCCTTGAGTGCAGAAATCGGCAGCCTGGCGGTCGGGCAAGGTTCGTCCTCAGTCTCCGAGGTCGACTCGTCTCTCCTGTGATAATTGGATCTGGCTGGCGGGGCCGGATCGCTGACCGTACTTCTCTCTAATGACAATTGCTGACGAGCTGTTGAACCCGAAAACGAACCAGACTTGACGAGAGTTGTTGGGCGGCCATAGCCGTCACGCGCAACAACACGAGCTCCACGAATCGCGCCACTCTTACGCGAAGAACGCTGCTGGTTTGAACATCCGTCACTCCCCGCTGAATGATGATTCACGTTCATGCTGTCCGAACCGGATTCACTCTTGCGACCCTGTTGGATCATCACGTAATTTCGCCGATAAGTAATTAAGGTTTTTTCAGAGTACCGATTTGGTAGCTAGAAATAACGCCACTATTTTAATTTCTCACCAAATGCTTTTTGCGCAGCTTGATCTTCTTCCTACGTAAGGAACTGTTCTTGGTCGCACTTCCATCCAAACCAATCATCGTTTCTTCCAGCAGCGTTGATGACGAATTATTGAACGCGGCGCTCGAACCACTGAAATGAAAAATATCGCAACTTTAGGTGTCTGATTAGACGACTAGCGAGGAAATCAGTTTTTCATGAGCGTAAAAAACCAGGAAAAACCCCTCACCTAGCATCCAAAGAACCAGATTTCATCGGCGGCGAAGCGACAAGCTGATGCAGAGCTGATTCAGAGATGGAAAATTGTGATATCTGATCTTTGCTTCCTTCGAGGTTTCCGCCATTACCAATTTGGGATATGCAAGAAACGCTCCAGGGTCGCGGGCCGTTTGATTTTCGTTTTATACGCATGACAACCTTCGGTGTGCTTGAGTCGGTTGGCAAGTATTGCTTATCGTTGACGGGAGTTTTGTCGTAGTCGGTTACAACCTCCTGCGAAACGGACTGCGATACGCAATCCAAACTGCCAACAAATTGTCGATAGGTTGCCACGCTGCTCTGCAGATCCTCCGATGATTGCGATTGCTTGTCAACGTCCGATTCTCCCGTCGTGCATTCGCCACTCGCATCACAGCTGTCCAACGCCTGAAAGTGAAGTGTAATACAAGCAAATGAATAAAATTGCTGTAAAAACTATCGACTAATGTCTCGACGCGGAAAGTCAAGATTCTTGTCTCACCTGAGACATGGACTTTTCCTCGTTCGGTAGAATGACGTTGAGTTTGAGCCACTCCTTGATGCGGGCATACTTGGCGCGAGTGCTAGCCATGTTCAGTCCTTGCTGATTGAACATCAGCGGAGGAAAGATCCTCGTGCCTTTGCCCGCCTTTCCATCAGGCGACATATCCTCTCTGACGAGATCCTCAGCCTGGCTAACCAGTCTTCTGATGCACTCTTTGTTGTTCATCATATCGTCCTCGCTGTCCTTTCCCAGTTCGTCGTCTTCTTCAAAGTGGGCCTGATCTCCGTTGCAAAACGTCGCGTTCCCGTTAACGTCGTTCGACATAGCACGAATCATCGTTCTCTCCTCCACACGGGCCTCCTCTCCAAAATCCAGACGAACAACGACGTTGGTCTTTCTTTGCTCCGAGGTGAGATGTGGCTCCGTTGACCGCGGCTGAGGCGTGTAGGTCCACTCCTCCTCCGAAGAATCATCAGCCACCGGCGACTGGTTGTCAGCGCCACGGCAGTCGACCTCCGAGTCGGTGTCCAAGTGCTTGAAGTAGAAGGTAGCACAGTTCTTCGATTTCCTATCGGACCTGAAAGTTGATCAAACGATTGTTATAACTTTGCCGAACGTCGAAGCGAAGGTGACTTTCTTATGCCAATCAATAGGCTTGGCATTCCTTCCACGAATATTTCTTAAAGATAATTCACTGTTCTCTCACAGAAACGTAATATATACTGATTAAAAGTGCCATATCTGCAACAAAAGCGAATTGCTTTTTCACCTAGGTGACAGAAAAAAATTATTATCCGCACCTCGTAGTTTAGGCAACTTGCTCTGTGGGGCGTAGTCGAAAGTTGACTAATAGATGTCTGGTTTTGAGCTTCGTTACCGGTAGTGTTAGCAAAATATATAAGCAATTTCAAATATCGATATAACTTGTTTTTACCCGTTTTCATAAATTACAAGCATGTCGACTGAGGCCGTCCGGAGATCATTTATGAACTTTGGGACGTTTTTTTTCTTTTGACAAAAGTCTATTTGTTCACGTGTTCAAATACATTGAGGCTCCTTCTCCGACTTTTCAGTCAAGATAAGCGATAAACTACCGTTGCGCATTTCTAATAGAGAATAAAAAAGATTATAACTAAAACTATTCCCAATCAATATGTCTCTCATGATCTTAACGTGCCACGAATTGCTCAAATATTCCACAAGTGAAAAGTAGTTTGATCATGAATAGTTTGAAAAGTTTTTTCGAACAGACAAAAATCGCGCAAATTTTCAATCTGATCTAATAATCTTGCATTGTTTCGAGTACACCCACACATTTTTCTGTAGTGAAACTGAATGCCAGAAATAAACAGAATATTTATCACTCACTTTCGGTTTGATATTGTTAAAAAAAAAAAAAAACTACGACTGTGTTACAACATGCCCAGAAATCATAAACTTTAACAAATACAAACGGCACAAAAACTCGGATACTATTCGGTTGAAAGTGGAAAACTGTATGCGTCCAGATCTAAGTATAGACCTGCGGCTACCAACGATCAAGATATTTGTGCGAATGGAACATGGCGCACAACTAAACACTCTTATCTCGACAGTATATATGACTCGTTACAGATAATTTTGTAGCCGACAGTCGGAGGTATTTTCCCTATCATCTCTACCTATACGCTGAAAACCTGGCCCCAATAACACTACCAACATCAATTCGGTCTTATCTGTACACAAGGTTACCTTTCGTAATCGCCAGAAATGGACAAAATGCCCAGGTTCGAGGGCCCATTAGTCTAGAGTCTATTTCCGTTGTGTTGCGGTGTAAAAATCTACATGGAAATTTTTGCCTCGCGCAATGTTCCATCATTCGTTTTGAGATGTAACCCAATTTCCCGCAATGGAGTGCATTACAATTAGATACAAACCAGCGGTCGGACTCAATTACGATTTAACACTAATTCGATAACAAATTGCAATTCCCAGCTTCCTTAAACTCGTATCGCTCGTCTCGAAAGGGTCTTCGCCTGGTAAGCCAATTATCACGCAGCAAGTGTACATTCGTTAGATTGCAATGTCCGCAGCGATACTTACGTATTGAAAAATGCCGACTCGGCCATGGCTCGGCGACGTCTTGGGCTATCGTCTTCCATGCTCATTGGAATCTGGGAAGACGAGAGGTTGACACCGTTGACGATGCGTCTGGCGCCATCCACTTCATCGCACAGATCTCGAATCGGGTTCGCCGACGTGGGAGCGACAACTGGAGTCGGAGGCATATCGTCTCGTTCTTCTTCACTGGCACCACTTTCCTCGATGTCGCCGTCCTCGCCGCGGTCTCCTAACTCCACCGAAACTGCACGCCCGCCAACGATATCCAAATCTTCAGGATAATCGACCGTCGGCCTCGTGTCCATTACACAGAGCTGATACAGCTCATCCTGTCCAAAGAACGACGGTATAAGCATCTTTCGTAGATTACATTTACTTTTTCTGACACGCTGGCATGGGGCGGGAGCCTACAACCTGAATTTGGACGGAGATCCAGGAGATCGAGAAAAAAAAAAAAAAAACGAAGTGAAAACAGCGAGGGAGAGAGAAGTAGGAGCGAACGCGTAAGCAGCGTGGCGTGGCTGCAACGGCAACTGAACATGTATCGAATCGCTTGTTACATGGGATATACGGCTTACAGACAAGAAAAACATAGGAACGGAAAATGTATGACAAACGTAACGCGACACGCTTGCATGAGGGAATAAAATGGCATTCTGCTTTTTAGACACCGGGATTCCCGTCGAGAAAGAATACAATATACCGGTCCAGCAAAGGCCAACGATTCCCGAATGGACTAACGACGTAGAAGAACAAGTTCGGCAATCGCACGCCATTCACGATGCCGCTTCGCTGCGAGTACATGTATATGTGTACAACCACGCTTACCAAAATTGCTTGAAAATTTCCAACACGTATGTGCATTACCGAATTTATCAGCTACAATTTGAATACGCGCACTTGTACACGCGGCATCGTCATTGAGCAAATTTACGAGACACAGCGACTGTCCTTGTACGGTTTTACCTGTAGGCAGGCTCCTGTAATAACCGAAACTCGCAAATATACAAGGTGACCCAGACCTATTTACCCTGTGAAAATCTGCGACTGAAACTTTATTTCATTTTTCATAGGAAATTTGTCGTTTGCGCATTACGGCCGTTCGAAACTCGCCAATCCAATAGCATCCGAAGGGTACATAGTCCTAAGTCACCCTGTATATAGCAGTTCGCGCTTCAACGGGCGGTGAATTTATATTTGCATATAACGGAAGTCCTTTGTGCAGCACTCAACACTGAAAAATTTCACGGCGAATTGACGAAAATTTTTGCCGGCAAAACATACAACAAGCGTGATGATCGAATAAAATATGTCGTCAAAATGGCAACTTATACATACAGAGTGACCTCTGACTGTTCTTTAAAAATGAACTCTAAGCATGCAAAACCAAATACAATATGTACGATGACGCGGCAATAAAGAAGTTATTAAAGAGAGTGAAAAAGAAGCGGCGTTTACAGAACCTGAGCATCGAGTATGTATATGTATAATGTGACCTAGCACAGCTACATTCATTTCCGCACGTACTTCAACGTTATCCGCGAGATAATTCCCGCTGGTTTTGCGGTTGCCGATTCACCGCGACCAGTTCTTACTCATGCGCCATTTTAATATTACGTCATCATACCTCGTGCCGTTTCGAAGACTAACAATAAATATAACAAAGCTCGTATTAAAAAGCGTCAAAGAGTACTTTTTATGGATTCGACTCCAATATTTTCTCAACACAGAGGCATTGTCCTCTCAATGGATATTTCACACCGGTAATATACCCTGGAATGATGAGACTTCGTTGCAAATATTGTACATTAATAAAAATGACAATTTACCTCGAAGTATGACCCATCGTCGGTTAGCTTGTTATCGGAAAGCGCGTCGCTGTCGGATACGTCCCCCCCTGACAGTCTGCTCTTCCGTGGAAAAGTTGACCGCGTCGATCTTCTCGAGGAGCTTCGCGATTCGCGTGATTGCCGACGACTCAGGCGCGGTTGTTTCGTGACCGGCTCCTCGTCGCTATCACTGCTGCAGCGACAAGACACGGGACTCTGTAAGGCAAAAAAAAAAAAGCTCAGGGTTAATTTCAAGGTGATTTTATTACGGCGAGATTTACTCGACTGAAACGAACAAACACTGGTAAACCAAATCGAATCTTTCGTCAAGGAGTTCGTAATCTAACGAAACTGATAGGAAACAACGCGCTATGTTATAGGGAAAACGATATTCTGTGATTTTTTCATTTTTTTCTTCACAAAACCACAGAACGTCACTTGTTGGCACTAAGCTTGCGACATTACTTTCAACGATGTAACTCGGGCGTTGACTTTCGTTGAACGGAAAAATATGTATAATAAATTTCACATTACGAAAGAATATAGCGGAAGGGATGTTGTAAATTTCCGTACCGATGGAGTGCGAACATTGTTGAACTTCCGATACTTCATCGCACCGCAAGAGTGTCAATGTATAATTTTCTAGACGAAGTGACACCGAGCCCGGTTAGTTGGCATTTAAAACCCTAAACCTTGCTCAGCTTGAATGCGACCGGAACACGAACCTCTGCCTTCTACCCCCTCTGCCTGTCCGCTTGCTTGCTCAAACTTTTGCCATTGGTCATTTGAGGCTGAATATCGATCAGCGTCGAGCAATAACTCTTTTCGTGGGAATTATATGTGTAGACTGTGTACATAAAAATAGTCGTCCAAATGATTATAGATAATTAATCCCGTTGGTATGGAAGAGTTTTCTTATTATTTCTGGCGATAAGTCGAAAAGATTAGAGTAGCCATAAAATCTAGGGGCTTGGAACACTTGCTAGAAAGCACTGCAGTATGTGAAACAAGAATAAACAATTTTGAGCTTTGAAAAAACTTTTAGAAAACTGTACAGACGCCGACAATTTCCCAATGCAAATACATCTCAACGTGCGTAATATAACCGATGAATTTGAATTTTTCTTTTGGAAAACTTCTGACTTTTTATGACAAGCGCAAAGGTCAGTTACGTCCGAGTACACGAGTTTGCACGCCACGTTTCAGCGCGTAAAAATTTGCACATGTATTCGCAAGTTGAGCAACAACTAGTGTGCACTAGACCCTGACGCTGCTATCATGATCGCAACTGATGGTCAATACATGCATGCATGTGTTTTACTACAACACAATAAAATCAGCTAGTGTAATTTGCGAAAAAAATTTACAGTCGTATTGCGAAATTTGACATCCTCGGAGATAATGTATAGAGAAATCTAAATTCGTTTCTTCTAAAAATGTCAAAACTTATAGAGACCCTTCGTCACGTGTAAATAGTACAGCCAACTCGCTCGAGCATCTCGTAGCTTAACGACCCATGGTCAGACCTCCCGTGACGTCGATCCTGGCCTGCAGTTCCCCAAAGAGCAGGTAAGAATCCAAACTTGCTTTCTAGGGTGGTTTCGGCCCACTGCAATGACACGCCTACGAGGTCATATTTCGTTGCATCTCACCCGACACATTACAATATTGCTTCAAAGATTAAACTTGATTTAATTACTGGCAGGGTTTACGTGCCTGCACAACTTTCTAACAATTATTTATTTTACGAGGCGTGCTTGTATAATTCCTTTCTCGTAGCTGCAAAATTCTCAACTTACAACAGAATTTTCTGCATCACCCGTTTGTACGCGCCGTTATTACTTATACTTCTTGGAATGGAAATTTCATAGGTTTTCGATTTCTACTCTACAAACATACATGCACACGTAGTGAGGAAAAATTAAGCAAGGCCTATCGGAAATCAGACTCACCGGACATTTCATTGCGTGTTCGTGGCCACAGGCCTATTTTTAAATGAGGATGCGTCATTGTTAAAAACAAATTTTCCTATACTGTATTTTCAGCTAACCCGAGTATATAATATGCACGTAAGGTTTCAGAATGAACAGCTTTTGCAGAATCCTTGCACAACTCCCAGTGAAGATCATACACAGAGGTTCAAATGCCTTTCTGGTGAAACTAGGAAATGAAATGAAAATCACAGTTTGTCACTTGATTCTCATTCCTTGCACGATTATAGAGAGCGATACAAGGTGACTGTAAATATTTGAGATGCAAAGCAAGTTTACACTTGAAACGGTTTTGAAGTGGCTGTGCTTGGATATTTTAAGCGAAATGAGAATTAAGTCAATTTTCCCGTCAGTGGTAAGACACAACTCGTTTAGAAGTGCGTCCGAGTGCGTCCTTCATCATCGAATAGCCAATTCAGAAATAAGATGGACGAAGATTGAACGAACAGTGCGTACCTCGTGAATCAATGCTAAGTACCAAACACGATGAGTATGATACATGTATAGGGTACCTACATAATTGGTAAAGGAGACAACTGACTTCGCGGCTAATGATCAATTATATTGTTTCCAATCGCACGATGGCCGCAGACGTTGGTTTGTTGCGCAAAGACGAAACAAGATAACGCAGAAAGCATGGTGCGTTGGCGGCACGGCGCCGACCTCGTCACGCATCCGTAATCACGCACCCTGCAGATCCACGAACTCTCTCACGCACAAAAAGTGCACGACCAACCCGGGTTGGACTCGGTCCGCTTCGGTAACGTTCGGATCGGTTCTAAAGGTCACTGGCTCCGTCGAAGCGAACGAACGGTTGGACCGATACTGTCCATGGATGAAGACGAGACGCCGGGGACTCGTGAGATGAAACGAAGGGGGGACGACGCCGATCGCCACGACGACGCGACGCACGTGTCTTCGAGGAGCGATCGCGACTCCGTCGAGGACTGCACGGTATTTTTGGATAAATGCGTTCTTCCGCACCGCCGTACGCACGAGGCGACGCGATGGTTTGTCCGAGGTCTCCTGGGTCCCCAAGGCTCGAAATAATACCTCAAGGTTGTCCAGTAATCCGCTCGAGAGAAAGACGCGGAAATAGAAATGAGGCGGGATTCGAGTCAGCGGAAATTTGAAGATCGCACGATATCGGTGGAGGGAGAAAGGAGAAATCTGGTCATCGAAATATTTCATCTCTTGTTCGTTGGGAAGCGGGGGGCCAAAATTTGTGCCGCCGACTTATAAGGCCGCGCAAGAAAGTGGATGCACGCGTTATTCGTGAGCTTAAGGTACACCTTAATATTCATGAAAATTAATTTATTTCATTTGGTGCATGGAAATATTATCATAAAAGTTAATTTTATGCGCACCGTGGATGTACAAAATAGATAAGTATACTTAGCGTAATAACGCAGACGGAGAAGTATCGGGACATACGTCATGCAAGCTTGCACGAGGCGTGGCGCACGTTTATCGTATTTGATAGCTAACCGGGCAGTAATCGAATTCAATAAGACCCAGGTATAAGGTAGGCAGGTAGGCAGGTGGGTACGGCTATCGAATTACGTCGAACCGAGGAAAATCGTTAATACCATAACGCTTAGACCTGCAGCGACAGAGACGGAAGGCAAAAAAAAATAACTAAATAAGACGGCGTGCAGTGTAACGTAGGTGAAAACGGACACACGCGCAGAAAGGCGCACGTCGCGTGCGAAGCCTTACAACTAATTATCTGAAATTTAATCCTTATCCCGCAAAGTGTGCAAGGTACATACATACATACGTACATACATATGCGTACCCACATCGCACGCGGCACAAGCCTGTCAGTTAAGATTTGAAAAAAACGCTTAGCTATACACACATATAATTCACCCGTTATACTCGGTGTCAATTTTAATCTTACGTAAGACGACGCACTGCGCACACACATGTACGTCAGTGTACGAGTACTCTGGAATAATTGCTTAAAATTAGACCCAAGGCGAGAAGCACTCCCGGTCATCAACAAATACCTAACTACTCTAATGAAAACAATTAGAGATCCAAGATGGCTAAAACGCGGGTTGTTTCCTGACCGCGACGAGTCACGGAGCCTGGACTAGTTTGATGCTGTTTTAACGAGACACCCGTACCGTAAACGGTACTCAATCATTCGAGGAGAGTAAAGATGCTAAGAACCGAGATTGATTTTCATCGTGCACTGTTGGAAGAGTCGTTCAAGAATCCACACGCACACGATCATGCCTCTGAAATTGTGTCCCCAGTTTCGTTGGATCGAAGTATCGGATGCCTGCAGACCATCCAAGTGGCGAAAAATTCCCGCATGCAGCGTCTCCGCAACTTCACGAAGATATCTCAAGTATTTCGTGTAGCCGGGCAATGAGGCCGAACCGTAGTCTCGAGTCGGGCAAACAGCTGGAACGCCTTGGAGTAACAGATACTCGTGGCAGCTCTGGTGACGAGGGCACCGCGAGTGAACCGAACCTAACCCGACCGAACCGCGATCAGTAGCCTGTCCTCGGGATCGTAACAACGCGATATACGTACCTAGATCGTAACGCGTGATACCTTCTTGACGCCTGGTGGACGGCGCAAAGTTCGAAAGCCTTGCGAAGCCCCGGCTGACAATTCCCGCTTACGATTAGCTACCTATCGGTCCCCCGTTTATTCGAGACATGTTTATTAGGCTACCGACTGCCGCCAGACACTCGCGATCCAGTTCCAATATCAATCTAATCACGCTTCGAGGTGTAAATTGATTAGTGTAACAGTTGCTCGGCTACAATCCAGTTTCACGTCACGCTTCGGCGTATCCGTTTCCGTGCCTTGTGAGTATAATGAAATATAACGTACGAGGAGCTAATCGACGGCGAACAGCTGCAGCTTCTCCAACACCATCGTCAAGAATTATCACCTACATCGGAGATCTAATCCGGTGTTATTCATTTGTTAAAAACTTGACACGATCTGTGCAGACAGTGTCGTTACCCTTTTGCATTAAAAACTTCTCGTAGCTACTACTTGATTTTTAACAAAAACTACCCGAATGCCATTAACTTCGGACCGTTACACTACGTCGTTAAGTTTTCAACGCTTATTTCTATTCTCCTGCGTTACAATGATACGTTTCTAGGCTACAGGTCGGCTCTATACTAATTTAACCATACAGGATTTCCAGGTACAGCCGTATCTCAAAATTGCGGTAGAAAATAATAAAATATTTTACTACCGAAATGATGTGAATTCTGCAAATCGTTCACGCACCGTTTCGCACTCCACACCACCTGTTACTACACAATTGCAATGCGCTTATGCGTTGACCTCAGGAATCGACTCGCAAGCAACGGTCTAAAATCGATGAGAGAATCGTTTCGCTTCTCGTTTACTTGCAACTTCAACAAGTTTTCCGATCGCCATTCACCGACAAGTGACATTCGAGTAGAATTAATTTTGCCAAATAGTTAAAGCGAAATACTCGGTGACACAGGATTCGCATCCTCGCCGCATTCCGGGTAGGTACAATTTCTTCGCTTCCCTGTTCAAGTTTCGAGGGGGACAACGGCCACGGTATAAGACTTCAGCCTGGTCGGCCCTTATTATCGTCCATCAAATCTGAATGCCGGGCCACCCGTGGTTCCAATCAGGTTGAGATTGCGAGGGACCCCGCCTTGCTTACAAGCACTTACATCGCGCAGCTCACGGCCATTCTGCTCCGTCACCGGATTTGATGAATTGATTAACTTATTGCGGACGACAAATTTTACGGTTAAAATATCTGCGATCTCGTCGAAAGACACACGCCAAATGGATGGGTACAGCATGAGCAACCGGGGTAAACTTTGCGGTGTCGAGAGGAGGAAGCATTCTTTGGGAATGCGATGCCGCCGGAACCGTTATCTCTCTCGCGATGTGGTGTACAGAGTGAATTATTTCTGTCACTATCCGCTGAGAGGCTGAATAAAAAACTCCTAGGCCTCCCGGTAACCGAGCTCCGGTTAATTAGCGTCTGCGCCAAATGAATAGCTGCCTGTGCTTCGGCGAGCGAAACGTTTCAATACTATACGAGGACATTCGTGCACAGCCATGAGCCACGGGTTATTTTCGACTATCTCGCTTACGATGTACTTCTCCCAATGTACGTACAATCCTCGTGAAAGTTTATACCGCGAACGTGCGAGAGATCTTTAAAACGATTTATCGGCGTCTTTTACCCCATCGCTTCATTCACCGCATTTGCCAAAGTTTTCTCGGTCAGTTTCCGTCGTTGTTAACCAGCTGCAGTTCGTATTTCTGCATCTCTGTGTACCAATTGAACGGATAAAATCAGCTACTTGAAAACCGTCGGATTTTATCCATCGGAACACGTTTAAAGCACGCATTCGCCTTTGCAACGTGGGCAAACGCAATTATAAGTAGCGGCTACTGCCTGGCTCGCAAAGCGTATTTGCTAACAGTAAATCCGTTTTACTATCCGCGTCAATTACGGTCGATCAAGGGACTCCGGGGACCCTATTGACGTTAGGATGGACGTTTGAAAGTATGCGCGGCAGATACTCGATCGAGTTTCATTCAAACGTTGCTTGACGTCAACCGTATACAAAACCGTAATCTAAATCTCAATCTCTTTGTCATTTTTTCAATAGATAGAGAGAGAAAGAGAGAGATATTTATTCACTCAGAGATAAATTCACGTTGAGCATAAGAAATAAGTGTAAAAAAAAAAAATAAAAATAAAAATAAATACACTATAGATAAAGTAAATTGCATAAAAGTATTAGAGAGAGAAAAAGGGAGAAAGTAAAAAGGCGGACTGTTTGTCTCTAACACAGTTCACTCGCAGAGAAAATTTGCTCCCTGAAGCATGAGTACACAGTAATCAGAATGCCAATGTAAGCACTAAACTTCTCATACATATGAAACACGATCTTCGAATCTAATGAACGTTAATTTTTTTTTTTTACTGTCGAAAAGATCAATAAACCGCATCTGTCCAAATCCCACGCCAGGTCAGCTGACCTGCATGTTAAAATTCGACGATAAGCAGTTTTCAACACACACACATGGGTATACGTGCAACGCTCGGAAGGGAGATCGATGAGTTTTTCCCTCCGTGTATGGGTCGGCTTAGAGTGGATATTTGTGCAAACACATATGTCATCCTCCACTCACAGCCCGGTAGGTAAGGTATTCTCATAATCGCTTTTTCGACAGGAGAATCGTGCCGCGGCGATAGTTTTATTTGATGAATATAGTAGGTACGACCGCGTAGTGTGTAAAGGTAACGTTACGCCAAGCTGCACACGCGCGTGCGTCCCCTCTTGTTCGGCGAATAATACACGTACCGTATATCTATATCTCTTAGCTCTGGGTAAATATTGACAGATGCCAAACTCGCCCCCGCACCGTCGATGTGAGTGAACCCATTCTCCCCCGCCCGTATCCTGCCGCTCATCGCTATCTCACTCCATCTTTATCTCTCCGCTTTCCTATTTGCCCACCGTTTCTTTAGTATGAATTACTATTGTATGCACAGGCAATTTTACCCTTACGCTTTTGCTATTACCTAGCTCCTAGGATTAACTAGCCTTCGCTGCATAAAACCAATTGATCGCAACATTGCGAATATACAGATGTATCCATTCGCTGTTTCGTTCGCGTGCCGCAGGCACGGCAAACCGGAATATAGGTATATACGGGTGTATGAAAAAAGTGCAACGATATGTTTCTTCGTCCAGTTTCGTTGTCGGGAACAACGGGTTTACAGGGTTAAGAAATTAATTTTTACCGCAAGGCTGAGAAATTATTACAAATTTTAATCGCGAACATTTATACACAATATACCTATAATCGGTATGAAATTGTACGTAATTTTCCTTCTCGCGAGTTTAAAATACACGGCACAACTCTCGGGGGAGTACCGGATTCCCAGGGCTTAAAACTGGACCTAACTAAACGTACGATGCACGGTCGGAATCGGCCCGACGAAAATACGAACAAAGCCCGGGGTCTCGGGGTCAGTGAGATGAGCTCGAAGAGCGGCAAACGATGTTCGCCGGTTCGCCAAAGTTACAGCCCCGCGTCTCAGGGCCTCGGGGTCCTCGATCCTGGCGACCCGGACCAAGAAGGTATCATTAAGCCGATATCTTCGGCGGCGGCAGCCGGAGGAGGATCCTTTCCGGGGATACCGTTGAGTCCGTGAGGAACGACCTCGCGATGTTAATCACCGAAGCCCAGGGCGTGTTGATGCACGCACTCACGCTCGGGGCACGTGAAGTTGAATTTCAGAAGTTGTTAGCCTCCCTCGCCGTAACCCGTTCGAGTAACCGGTCGATGCCGATGAGTCACTGCATCGGGTGATTACCGCCGGTACAGGCACCCTGAGCCCGTGTAGGTGGGTCGCTGAGTTCGCCAGAGACCGATATTACCCGACGGTGTCGCTGACGTCTACCTGACGTCCGGGTAACAGCCGGACCCCTGGGACTCGAAGCAAGAATTTCATACCCGTGAATGCACGGTCCAAGTATTTTTGGAGCCCAACATTATGTATGACATCGCACATGTGAATCGACGAGTCATCGTATTCGCTACAAAGTGTTGGAGATTTTTAAATGGTATTCATCGATCTGCGAACAATGACTGACACCGATTACCTGAATAATTGGAGTGTTACGGGAGTTTTCGGTTTGACGATCGTGATTCGTTATCTCAAGAATGAGATTTTTCGAAACAAGTTTTCACTCAAAAAAGATTAAAAAAAAAAAAGCAAGAGATTAAAGCTTTAAGAGGCCGAAGTTTGTGCGCGGCGCATCGCTTTGGCTTCTGTCGTAAATGCCTGTAATGCCACTCGGTGTAGGTATTTGTATAAGCATGGCTGCTAGGGTACAGATAACTTATCACGGCATCACGGAATACGAAAATATTTTTATGGATTATCATAATATTACCCGGAGATACGAAAGGGTAGATTCGGTGAAAGATTACACCAGCTGTCTTACCGAAGCTCCATGTATACCTACGACAGAAAATTTCGGAGCATCGATTTAAAATTGTGTTGCCCGGTAGTGACAAGGTTGGAATTCCGCTTCACGGAAACTTTCTCTGCCTCTGTGTACTCGCAGGTAATACAGAGAACCTGTAGAAACATCGAGCTACTCTCAGGGGAGTCTAGTTTTACTACTAACGCGCAACAGAAAGGACAGATAGTCGTGATCCTTGAACGTCTCGAAACGTCACGAAGAATTTCCCTCTAATTACCATAGCGATATAACTTGCTTTATAGACATAATTATAACGTATAACGGCCAAAGCTCGTGGAACTTGATCGCGTCTAGAAAATGTATAAAGGGGTTCCAAACTGTTCTATTAGTTCCAGCAGTCCTACGAGCACTTTCGCCGCACAAGTACACCGCGTTGCATCGGGCAGCCAGGCAGCTGCCGACCAGTCGGTCGTTAGCGGTTGTTAGCGGTCGTGAGGACCGGGTATATAGAGCCTTAATCATATCTCTAGTTTCGTAATTTGTTCAATTTTTACCTACAGCACTATTGTTATTATACATAAGACACTTTCACCCCACGACGAAGTCGCAATCCCGCCGCTGCTGCTGCGTTACGGGTACAAGAATTAACGTTTCAGTTTTGAACGGGCAATACATGTATATTTCTACGGGTACTAAACTTGGACCCGATGAAATTACGACTTCTTACCTACGCGAGTCACGTGACCTGATCGTACAACCGCCGATCCGATACGGATCGTCACGTTGCTCGGGTAAGACTGGCTGCAATAAACTAATTCCCGAGTTAGACCTGTAGATGTGCGTGCATACAGAGGTTTCGATACAGACTCAAGAATCTCAATCTCGAGATACAAGAATGGCTGTCTGCGTGATCCTGCCACCGGATTGTACGCGTCGGGATATTTCTCCGTCCCCGTAGGGAACGTGGATAATAATTTTTTACCCGTTTCACTTCAGCCATGCATTATCGACCCATTGACCCTCCCGACGGTTAATGACGCGTAACTGATCTCGATATTTATCCTCTTATGCCGCATTAGCTTTGTCGTAACGCAAGACCAGATAGGTCATTGGGAATGAAATGTTGTCAACCACTGTAAGTACCCATATACTACACATATGCCATGGGGAAACATGTCAAACAAAACGAAGATTCATTTTGAAGCCTCGTAACTCGTCGATATTAACGACCTAAGATAATTAGACAGGTTTGCACTGGTCAAGTACAGGCAGGACTCGTTTTCTTGACAATCGGAGGTGAAAACTACATTTAGCTTACTCTCGTTTCTCAGCAGGTGTCGTGCATTCGGCCGGTAGGCGAATGAATAATGTATGAGCGTATCTATTTAATTGCCGTAAGTACCACTGGTCGTTTTGTCACTCGTGCTGTGAGAAAAAAAAGAACCACGCTGTGATTCATGATTTTCTCTTCATTATTTATTTACAAATAACTCAAATTTGAAAAGGTAAGCAATTAACAGACATTTTTTTTTTTATTTCGTTGCTAGATATAGCGACTTGACAAAAGTTGAGAGCGAATGCCTGTATCCCTGAAAATCTAAGATAACTACTGGATAGAGCACGAATAATTTTGCCCAGTTTTCGCATCGACTAATCTCAGTATGAGCTATGCATAATAATGTATAAATATTATCTGACATTTGTTCTAGGCAGATAAATCGCAATGAGTTCAGTATTTGCTACAGAAAGCGTACGAGTCAAGTGTTTTAACCATAGTTTCTGTTCAAAACATATGAATCTAAATAAATTATCTATTATCACTTCGTCCATTTTTACTGTCGATAAACTTTTTACAAATCTTAAATTGCGGGATTGCATCTGTACTGGAATTTTGACAAAAGTTAAAATTCAACACGAGTTTGAAACTTACCTTGTTGCATATGCGTGCAGCGAGAGCCTCGATGTGGCACTGCCACTCCAAGGCACGAAGGAACAAGAGGTGCCAGCGACGTTCGAGAGAGTTTGCCACACGTAGCGCCTGGCCTGATTGCTGTTGCTGTAGCTGTTGCTGTTGCTGTTGATCCTTTTGATTTTGTTGGGCGCTCAGGGCGACTCGCTCACTCAACTTTACCACCGAATTAACAATTCGTCCATGGGCTTCGATGTCCCGTTGCAAAACCTACAAGTCAAACGTAAGCCAGGTATAAGCTTAAGGATCGTCTTCGATGTCTCATTACGAGTCATGAAGAATTGAAATTTGCAACCTCCTGTGTACAAGGTATTCGATTTTATAGGTAGGTTATTAACATAACACCACATCACCGAATGTACTTCGTTTAAACTTCTCAACAACTCTCGTGATGAAGTCAAAGTCGAATTTCGAACGATTCTCAACGGATTGCATTTACTCACTGTGCGCTTATGCCTAACTAATCAGTCTATAAATATACATATAGAAAGGTACGACTGAACGAGAAATACGGGCTAAAATTGAGTCGTCACCTCCAAGATCGGACTGTGCCTGTCCATTTGGTCGCGCCTATGGGAATCTCAACATGGTGTAATAACGGGGGTAAAAATAATTCCGGCGTAACGACTTCGGCGGAGAAAATTGGGGATTCAAGGATGTCACCGTAATTCTATTTAATTTGGGAACATCTTCCGGGGCGGAAGTCGCCTCCCGTTAAAGTGAATTATCGGCTTTTATCGGCTGCAGTTCGCCGCGCGTCACCAGAGGGGTGAAAACCGGGTTGAAGCGAGGTCGAGTGGGTTAGGTCAGGTTGGGTTAGCCTGGATCAGTCGCAGTCTTCGCGAGTTCCCACGCCGACCTTCTCGTCAATCGTGTTCATCCGCGACGCGTGCGCAGCATCAAGAATTGTATGAGCCATTTTTGCAGCCACGGATTCGAAGAGTTCGCACGTGGCTTCGAGCCGGCGCTGCGACGCCGAGCCACTTGAGATTCCAACCCTCAACCCTTTTCCGCGATCGTTCATCGTCCGGCGCAACAAGTGCTTTGGTACAAAATCCGCAAGGGCGAGTACGTAATCCACTAATTGTAGGAATGGTATAAACGAAAAATCAGTATAACACGTGCGAAGGGCAATTAATTTCTACAAGTTCTACTCAACTAAAATTCCAGGTGTAACAAATCAAGGCTCGTGCGTCGAATACCGCTGAAGAAGCATTATCACCACGGTGCTTTTTCTTATATACGTGAATTACGGTCCGTAAGCTGAAGAATCTGTGTTTCTGCGGCAATTTTCGAAAAGAGAAAAAGAACGAAACGCCGCGGCGAAGGACAACTTGCCCTTTTTATGGAGGTACAAAAGTACCGAGTGAGTGACGAGCCTAAAATCGATATTTTTCCGACGGACGGTTAAACGTATTGCATGGGATACACAGAAGTCCGTCTTGTTCCATTGTTACACTCTCACGACCGTGTCTTCGGCAAGTCATTCGCCACACACTGCAGTACGGACTTACTTCTATACCGATTTCGAAAAGATTCACGTGAATAATCGTACAACGCTCATGTAGAACAAAGCACATTAGAAAACCGTACCAAACGGTATCAACTAGAAACGTACTTTTCTACTTCGAACTAACGATGATGACCAAGAATAGGCATATCGATCGCTTTTATCGTGAGATTATCGAGGATTAGTTAGAAGCTTTGGGAAAAGTTCAAGTTCCAACATACATGCAGTTCGGTGCTTATTTTTCACCTGCAGCTTATTCGTCGTAATTACCATAGCTCGAGAGTGAAATTAACTCAACTTTTCCCGATAACACCCTGAATCACGCGAATGAAACGAATACATAGTATCGCATGTAGAGACCTACACTTAGGTTTGATTGCACAACGAGTAACTGAGAGTCGGAGGTGTGCCGTAAAGGCTTAAGCGCCGAGTGCAAGAGGGTGTCGAATCGACGTACGAGGTGTGTGTAGGTACGTACCCACGTCACGTCGATGCGAGCAGACGACGCAAGCCTACGCACTCGCGACCGTCGTTTGTTTTTACTATGCAGGAGGATAAAGTCAACGACTCTTTAAGCTTCGATGAATGAGCTCCGACTACGCAAGCGTGGGACGCCGCGAGGCTCACCTCCGCTCAGATACCGCTTTCAACGCTTTCAAGTTCTGTAAACTAGCAGTAATGAACCAACGATGTCAAAGTCAACGAGATTCAAGGCCTAATTGCGGAAGTCAGAAAAAAGAAATGTCTATTCGTGAATGAACTTGGCCACAGTTGGAACTGGTCATCCGCGATGTGAAGATGAAAATATCCATTGACGACATTCTTCGTGGGATACGAAAAAGGGCTTGGCTAAAAAATACACTTATTCGTTCCACGTGAATCATTACACATTCGAATGTCAAGGTACAGAATTGATCGAGTAACGCTTCCACTTCGTCACACTGACGTAACATGGAGTGAAAAATGAGATGAAAAGTGACCTTACGATGCCCTCCTTCAAATTTCATGTCACCGAATGGTGTTCTCCAAAGCTTTGGACTCTGTTACCGGTAAGTCGGGCAGTGAAAGCTTGAAAATTGATCAACGTAAGGCCAGCAGCGTCCCGTGATGGGACTTATCACACGTGGCCTCTGTAAACAGTTTCGCCTCGGTGTAGCTGCATGAGTGTAACTCATCCCACGCTAGGCCGAGCTGCATAAATATAACACAGTATAAGTCCGAGCGGGGTCGTTGGCTCCGATGGTGTGTTTCAAATCATCAGCCTTCTTCGTCTGCGTTCATCTGTTGCACCACCTACGACGCAAGGTTTACTGCTGTCCGGTTCTGCGGAGCGTCTCTGCTCTCGGTTGATTATAATAAGGGTTCGAATCAGTCTGGAGATGAGGGATTTCACGTTGCCGCTAACAAGAAACTGGCTTCCTCCTGATTTCACAGCGCTTCGCTAGCACGTAGCAGAGAAATGATCGAAAGTCTATGTAACGGCTGCAGGCGCCATGTGCTTCTGGCGCAACACCGAATGTCCATATACATGGGCGATCCATAAACCAACAGCCTTAAGCGTGGGTTAACACTTTCATTTGATAACGAAGAGTATGCCGAATATTCGAGGACGGAAAGCCGTCTGTAAAGGCGTAAAGAAAGTTTTCATTTCGAACTCCGTACAATTTTTCTGTACTCCACATTTTCGAGGAAAGTTTATCTTTTTTAAACTCACTACTAACTGCGTCTAATCGACACAAGAGAATGTTTTTCTAACCGCCGTTGCCGCTTCCTAGTACAGGAATACACTCGCAGCGCTGAAGAAACATCTCGACGTGAAAAAACACTCATTAAAAAGTGTACAGCCGGAGTAAAAGTATCGAAAATAACAAACCTGCTACGTACAAACTGCAGGGCATAGAGCGGGGCAAAGGTACGGGAAAGGAAACTAATAAAACAGAATTTCAGATATTTATGCCGAGCGTGCATACCAACGTGCACCGGAGATGAAAGATTTATAGGAATCGTGGCAACCTGATCTCTGCAGCAGTGCGTGAAAACGATCGAAGAATGCCTCGGTAGTTGGCGCTGCACATTTTACGATCGTACGTTATTGTCCGTTACTTAGCCCCGAGTGCAGGTCAAGATGCACAGCTAAGCCTCGCATGGTTCGTATCAGCTGCTGGCGTAGTAGGCTAATGATGAATTGCGGCGGGTTCGTGAAAGTGAAAACACAGTCCTGAGTGGCACGTAATTATCGCGTTAGGAGCTCTTCGGGGCGGTGCCACCGAGGGCAACAGGAGCAGCGTACAAACACCAGGTTTAATCCGGAGTCGTGTTTGCGTTACGGTCGATTAGATTGGTTTAGCTGGCGGAGCGTGATACCCTGAAAATTCTTCTTCTGATCCGCGCGGTTCCCCTTCGATCGGATTATAAAACCACAGCACGTCACGACGGCCAGTGACACTTGTTCGACTCGTTGTCAGTCGAGTCTGCTCCACGCAAGGTCGCACGAACCCATGCAGACGTCCGGAGAACGCGCGGGTTATGAAATCTCTGCAAATGCAAAATGCCAACCTTTGCGGTTACACGAAACGTAGGGTTATTGCACGAGCCATCGAGTCGGTATCATCGTCGATCTTGCGTTGATTCGCAACATCGGAATTAAGTATCCACTGGTACGTTTTCACCGCTCGCTAATGGAGAAACATAGGTAAACAAGATGTAATTGATAACTTCGATTTTCACCCATAGGATATGTTCTAACGCGATGTTATCCTTTCACTGCGCTGCATCTTCCCTCGTCTTCTCGTATCACGCTATTAATTATTATCGATTGCTCGTAGGCAAAGCGCGGATAGATCGACAAGCGATTCTTCTTACAGCTGGTTAGTTTTGCAACTGTAGATACTTTTATTTCCATCCTATACGAATGAGAAGAGGAGACGAGACGCAAAGCGAGGCTGAAATCGTGATTTACAAATGCCTTTCTAATGTCACGTAGTAAATTCTAACATCTGGAAATTACTTGTCTTTCAGCCCTTCCTAGAAGAAGCATCGAGCAAAACGTTCTCGTGCCTCTATGCACATTTTTCAAAGAGCCGGCTGCGAGGAACGTGAGCATCTTATATAGGTATAGGCGGACTTTCGACAGATGTACGTTTCTTTCTCAACGTATTTACTAGACCATGCGAAATCATCAATCTGTAAAATTTTTACGAGACATCGTAGAAACGAAATGACTAACTCGCGAGCTTTTCTATACGCTGTAAAGGAAAGACGTTCATCACGAACCGAAAGAACTACCAAAGGAATAGTATCGTAAAGCTCTATTACACACCTGCATTCAGAGTAACAACAGTTATGTCGCCACCGCAATGAAATCATTCTTTTGCATCGGACAAACTTTACGGTCGTTTCGATTCCAAGTATCAAGGCTGTACGGATACGATCGTATATCTCAAGTTGGAAGTTGCAACCGCAGTCGTACCCTACAACAGAGGATATTGCTCTCAATCCACCGGCGCCTTTTTCTATCGCGTCAACTTTTTCCCCAGACTAGTCGAGATGCTGCCGTATCGATGAGTTTGTGTCGTCGGTATACTTGTGAGTATACACGCACGTCTTGTTTCATCCTGGTTCGTGTTACCGAGCTGTCAGTGTCGCTGCTACAGCCTTGGCCGAGGCTAATAATATCCAGTACGTAACCGGGTTACGGGTAGCTACCAATAGGAGAACAATTTTATCGATCGCTTATCAATCCACGAAGCAATATAATCGAAGATTTGTTTCATCTAAGGAGCGGCAAGATTAGGTGATAAAATAATACCAATACAGCGTGGAGAAGAGAAATCAGAGGCAATTCATTACTTCAAAGACCGGCAGTTATAAAGTGAGTTCGCCGCAGTAAACCTTGCGGAGAATATACGGGCAGCACGTTGAGTCTCTCTGGGCCCTTTGAGGGCCTTCAAAAGACCCACGTACGGTTGAATTTCTAATAAGCTTAGAAACAGAGACTCGGCCGCTTGAGCGTAAGGAAGCAATCACTCAGTGAATGAATAGTGAATACCTGTTCCGGAGCCGGAAATACAAAGCCTGGATTGCGATCTGTTGGGTCTACTGTCAGCGTCCAGAGAGCGCGTAGACGCTTCTCGGCTAATCCTCGTCCCACCGACAAGATAAACTGCGGCCGAACGTTGTGCTCAAGTTATACACGCAGGGACACGCAGAGGACCCGGACTATCTTACCCAGGTATCCAAGAGGATGCTCAAGTAATTCCGGTGACAACGTGACGGGCCCCTAAACCTGAACTCAATGACTCGAAGGTAGTCCGAAGTTAAAGACGAGAGACAAGTTACGAAATTTTCCATTCCTGCGTCCGTTTCAGGTATACGGACGGTCCTAGGTAAGCGTAGAAGCAAGGCGTGGATGCAGATGACTGCGAAGAAAATGAAACGACTTTATACAAGGACGTATTGAGAGACGCAGTGGCATCTCTAGGGTAATCGATCACGCGGTGTTGACACTAATACGGGCGTACGAGCAAAAAGATAATCATTTGACGTTAAAAAAAGTCGTCAAAAAGGCTAATCGAGTTCGATTCATTTCTGGACTCTAATCATTACTCTACACCCAGTTTTATGGTATTCAGTTAATATATTGCGTTGCGTTATACACTTTGCCAGCGCT
Source organism: Neodiprion virginianus (assembly GCF_021901495.1). Classification (NCBI taxonomy): domain Eukaryota; kingdom Metazoa; phylum Arthropoda; class Insecta; order Hymenoptera; family Diprionidae; genus Neodiprion; species Neodiprion virginianus. The sequence continues at coordinate 30,404,513 of NC_060880.1, forward strand.
GTTATAGGACCAGTAGTAATTAATTGCCATATCGCGTGAGCCTCTTGTACCGATCCATAGCACAATAAACGTCCTATCTCCGATTAGGTAAGAGAGCTGATGAGAACAGCGCACAGTGCCAGGCTCCTTCTAGTCTGCAGATACCAGTCAGTATACGTACAATGAAAGTGGAGGATAGAAACGACAAACGAGAACCAATAGAGCTACTCGACAAACACGCTGCCCGCGGTGCGTTAGAACTTGGGAACGACAGGAAACGGGTACGTGCTTATGCTATCGCGACTTCGAGGTACAAGATTTTGTTTAATTGGTGCCACGATCCGTGCGTTCAAAGAATTTCTAGACAAGAAACTACTCTGTTCGAGGACCTTGACCCGATGTGACATCCTAAAGCGCGCGAGACCTGCCCGAAAATGACGCGTGATTGTCAAGACCGGTAGGGCGAGTTGACGAACCCATTGAAATACCCGAGGGGAAAAGAAATCGCCGTCCTGACTGCTTGTTCGGTACGAACGGCACTTTTCTACCTTTAAAGAAAATTTCGTCAAGGCAGTCATCCGTAACCTCCGCGACTTCAAGCTATCTCCTGCTTCTGATTGGTAAACATTTCACGAGCCGATTCCTCCATGGATGAATTATCACGTCTCAGGTCTCAAGTTTCAAGTTTTTAGTCCGACTCCTTGCTAGAGGCGTGGCTTCGACTCCTTTACTTCTACTGACGCGAGAATAGGTTGCGTCATTCGCAAAGAGTGTGTTAATTTCTCCGAAATGAAACTGTTCGAAGATTAATTTACCCTCTTCATACGAGAGACAGTTCGTGAAGCGGCGTAATTGCCAGGTGAATTTGTGGGGAGAGTCGGGAATCGTTAGATAGGTCCGTTCTTCGCATTATTTTGTCTTTTTTAGATGGAGAGCTGCTCCCGTAGGTAATTAATCTATTGTTCCTCCATCGTCCAACTGTTTCCATCTCCCGGGCATTGTACTCTGTCCACCACACCTTTCACACACTTTTCATATAGGTAGGCTGGCCAGCTCACACGATGAGACCACCAACACAGCATCCGCCTGCAGCCCTAGCTCCAGGTGAATTTAGGTCAGCGTTTCAAAAGAGAACCAGGAACTTCTTTTCCATCGAGCAAACCGGCTATGTCGAGTGATGAGAACATTGAAGAGATCGATCGAATCGCTTCTCCGTCACTTGTACCGCGATTGAAATTGAATGGCGATATAACGTCGATAATATTATGAGCAAATGTGAGGCTGTAATGTTATATTTGAACGTCAGAAGGGAGTCATCTTGTGTCAAAGCTGACTTCTATGGCTGAATAAATTGATCGTTACTGTAACGATATCCGTATAACGTCGACAGATTTTCTACAGCCAAACAGTTCGTTTTGTCTGATGTAAGTCTAGATTCAGGGATAAAGAGCGGTGAAGATTATCCCACAGAAGTAGAGCGCATTAAGTGCATAACCCGTTACGAAAATTGATTCGGCAAAACGAACGAATGAATATTACATACTGGTTGAGTAACGATAATAATGGGTGTACATTCAGAGCGTATGGAATTGATGAGACCAGCACTCCTTAGGAAACTTCATCAAATATTTAACAATAGTAAAAACACCAATAGACCTTCGTATACATGGGTTGATAATTACCATTAAGGTGGATGCCTCAATACGGCAACACCGTTGGTATCAAGAAGACGAGTCTGTTCATCTTTTTCTTCTCATTTTTTGTAAGGTTTACTTCGCCACCGAACGAGCGAATAAAACCATGATGAAAAACCGTAATTCTAACCACATATTAGTTCGAGTCGAAAATTCAAGACACGCAGTAACGAAGAAATAAGTTGCGATCTTCCCTAAAATCTTGAAGACTCGATTGTAGACACGTACTATATACACATACTACCGATACCGGTACCTATACATCCATCGAGATACGCGCGTAGCAGAAAGAGTTGCATGGATGGCGGTTCTTCTTGCGGTTATAATAACATACCTTGTCACGGGGCGGTGGGGATCCCCCGTCGGGGACATTTAACCCAAATTGTGCAAGCGGCAATGCGGAGCAGTAATTCGGCACCGTTCGACCACTTTAAAACGGTCGAGCACGGCACTGATCTCATCTCTGAACAACGCACGCGTAACGCCCGTCACTCGATCTACATTTAAAAGGCAGTGTCTGCATACGTACTTCCGCAACTTGCAAATCACGCGATCACCGCAGGGAGCAGCTTATACTTCTACGGTGGGTTTGTGTCATCGTTCCCATGGTCAGCGGCTTACTGTACTCCGTAGGGAATTAAAACGCATTCGTTATATCCTCCGCGGGTAGGGGATCGGTTATTAAAACTAAATGAAAAGTATTATTAAACCTAGACTGTGCGGGGGATAAACGTAAAGAAATTATAGCTCGCATAACGAGAATGGCACGAGTCGCCGGTTGATTGGTATACACAGAAGTGGTTTGACCCCACGCGTGGTCACTGGAACACGTGTGTCCGCAAGTCGGTATAGTTATAGTCTGAACTCTCGACTCCAAACTCTAAAGTCACCGAGACTTCGTAACTCTGCAGAAACATCCATAAGAGTATATTTCACTTTACTTATACGATATCTCTATCTCTTTCATCTTTCATTAACTGACCCAAAAGCAATATTTTTCTGCCTACTAACAATCGGAGCAACTGGAGGTTCACATATTTAGTCAGATCATGTGACGCACGATAGAAATAAACCGTGACCATGTTTGAATCATTAGAAAATCATTCGAGCACATATCTTTAAAAAATCTCATGCCTAAAGGTTAAAATTAATGTAGAGACGACTTTTCCTGTCACAGGTACCGGATGTGAACGAACTCGACAGAGATGTATGTAGTAAGGTTGAAATAGAACGTAGGTATAATATCAGAGCACGATCATCTTGGTGTACCTTGCCGTCTAAGGAATCCGTAACGTGGGATGGAGTAAACTCGTTTCCCCAATCAGAAAACCAGGTGGAAACCCGTTCTTACGTTCACCACAGGGGATACAAAGTAACGCGTTTGACACATTTGACCACTTGCACGAATGTGAGCTTTGGTTAGCTTGTACCTCCTGCACTTGTGCGCGAATGCGATATTTTCCATATCTAATCAAGTCTTCCGTGTTCATCGGACCATCACGCATGAGGTCCTCACCTCATGAAAGGTGTCTGAAAACTCGGTGTGAAGTAACTTGTACAACGCATCGATGGGGAATGCACCGTGTGTCATGTCACTCGAAGTGTCTGCTCGCAAGGCGTCGGAATATAATCGCATATCACGGGGTGGCGAAGCAATTGATAGGTCTCATTCAGCACGGGGGTCAGCGATCCGTGGCGTACAGTTGTGCGAAGCAGCTTAGTTGCAGAGCCATCAGGTACACGTTAGGTTCAGTTCTCTCTGCGGAAGGTTGAACTTCAGGTCTCGTGGTGCGCACGTGCTGCTCCGTTTCGAGTAGAAGCCGCCGCTCCAGTACCGACGCGCATTCGGATCACGAAGCGACGTTTACCTGAGACTGGTCAATACGAAAGACCTCAAGGTCGACCAGTGTCCGCCGACTCTATGCAAGCTGGTCTATGATCAAGTATCCGCTCTGCGCACCGGTGTTTCCCAACGAGGCACGAGTTACCTCGTTCCGATCCAATTGTCCCGAGGCTCAACATGTGCGGCTTATAACACCACGGCAAAAACCGGCTGACACCAGGTACATAAATGCAGTCTGGAACCAACCGAAGAATTCGTGACCGTATTGGGACGGAGATTGCGAACGGTGAGGATGAAATACCGCTCCCTCGAAAACTACCAGAATTACGGGAGCGACTTAAACGCGTGAGATTAAACGCAGACGAGATTGATGAATACTTTGGACGGGTTCGTTTCGGAGGTATTGTAAAACCATCGACGAAGGTGACTAAACTTCGTTGAATAACGCGTTGAAAAACTTCAAACTCAACCGCGGGTTTCTATTTTTTCTTTTTCTTTTCTTATGGACAATACGAAAGTCGAATTTTTTCCACTTAGCCAATAATTGGTATAAAATTAGACGATACTATCTAATAAAGGATTTAGTTATGTTCATATAAAGTGAAAGGGGAATTGGAAATTCTTTTAATAATTTTATTTCATTTGAGAAGTCGAAACTTATATACGCTGCAGCTTGGACAATCGTCGCGAGATGAACGGCTTTGTAATATAATGGATTGAAAAAGCCTTACTCTCAATTGAACCGCTTCTGGCCCCCCTTTTTCAACAACTCTAGAGCACATATTTGTTTGCCACGCGTTGATACCAATTACAACCGTGGTACCACTCTACCAATCTTATACGCGATGTAATTTACTTTAGGCTATTAAGATCGTTATTACATCCGTTACGCAAACATTGGTGGTAATTGCTTATTAAGTATTCACATTCTATTTCTTATTATTTTCTCTATTGCATTGTATCTCACACAGGGAACGCGCAATGTGGGTATAAATCTATAGAAATCCTTTTTCCGTGTACAAAATCTTATTATATCTTCGTAGTTAGGTACGTGATCAAAGTATTCCGAGAAAAGGTTGCTAGTTAAGAGATAAAAAATAAATAATGGAAAACTCAATAGAGCAAGTAACGTCAAGAACCGCAAGGAACAAATCGCAGGATCTCTTGAGACTCCGATTGCCTCTTATTGTATTTTTTTTCGCCACTGTATTCTCTCTTTTGCGAAATCTGATATATGTTGCAAACAGGTCAGGAGCAGGACAGAGTTGAAAGCATGCGGGTAAGCCCAAAGCGAAACCTGACCTGGCGTGAAATATTGCCCAGTCGACTGCTACCGCGGAGCAAAAGAATTTTGCGTAATAAAAATCGCTTCATAGTTTCATGTAAATCGAGGAGACAGCCCAGCCACTCGAAACCGCGACTTACAATTAGAACTTATCTGTTACGTTCAGAATATTAAAAAGGTATTCGTATGATTGTAATATTGATTAGATCGTCAGGTATATGTAATGAAATCGGTACATAGTGGGTAAGATTTTGATCATTTTTAAAACTGAACGACGATCGTTGGACGATGGTCAAAGAGATCGACGGCTAATTTTTATTTTTTAAATTTCAACAGCAGGCCATCTGCATTAAACGATAAATGAATTCTTTGCAGTATAACTTAGCTAGCTTGGATATTCAGAAAGGATGTAATTGCTACCTACCTAATACTTTGGATCCAGTAAATCGAAATCAGAAACGACATAAAAAGCCACAACGAATGCGAAATACGCACGAGATACGAATACTGAGTTGATCGCTACTGGTGAGCAACATCGACTGGAAGATATCATTTGCATGCTACCAACCAGCCTAACAATCCTAAGACTGCGGCTCGGAACACGCAGTCTCTGCGAGTTGGCATATAGATACATATACATATACATGAAGTATTATCATATTAGAAAGCATTTTTGACTCTCTAGGCAACGGGCGTATTGTATATCATGAAATATGGAGGGTAATTCTTTATATTTCTATTTTATTGCCTGCGCTACGCGATTTATTGGATTTCGCCTACAGGAACCGTCAATCTCTGTCAATGGAAACAACCCGATTCCCGTGGGCCTGGTTCTGCATACCGTTGACCATCCTCTTTCTCGCTTCCGGTGCAGGTGTTCCACTGTATAAGTTTCGCTTTTATATCCAGCGAGTTTAGTTGAGTTGTAAAATAAAACAATAAATTCTGGTGTGCCCAATAGATGTTGGTAAGGATATTTTATATGTTCTATCGTCTCTGTCGTATGAAACAGTTTCATGTTTGAAACTCTTTGAATTATTCAAAAGTATATTTTCTCTCGCTACAATAAACTGCCTGGGTAGTTTGTAATTCCAAATTGATATGACGGTCATGAAATTATGAAAATTACACTTATTTCCTGAAGAATCTAACCGTCCATTTGTATTCGAAGAACGTTCAAGCTTCCGTTTATGGCGTCCGCGTACGCGTGCCCATCGTGCGTAGGCATCGGTTCGACGTACCGCGTTGCATGTTTCATGCAAGTGCAGTGGCCGATCAGTCCACAGTTTAAAGTCGACAAACAGTTAAGCGCACAGCTTCCCACGAATTTTAATTCCAAGAGATGCGTCTTAAATTGCGTTTATGTCAAGTACCGTACATATGCCTTTGAACCTCTACCGCTCGTTGTTCGTATCTACCTTCATCCGCGGTTTACTTAGGAACAAACACTCGATAGAGAACTGTGATTTTCCACAGTTCCGTTACTCGTGAGTACCGACAGGAATGGAAAACCGATGAAACTGTGATGCCCAATCATGTTCCCGTTGTGGTGAAAAATTTGACGTCTCTAAATATATAAAAGACACGTCACGAAGCTTGCTTAGAGAACTTCGGTAATATCCGGGTTTCCTGGACGACCAGGTGAAAGTATATCCTGAGATGAAGATCAGGACCAGACGGTGCGCGGAACGTCCCGAAAAACAAAGAACAGAGGGACAGGCACGGACATATAGGCGTTTCCATTGTTCGTTCCTTCGCAAGTTAAAGAACCCTGAGGTGGTTTGTCCGCTGGGCCTTTGTTTACGACGTTTCAGCCATAGGAAAGTAATAAAGGAAACTCATAAACACGATAGTCGTAGAGTCGTAGAAGGTAGGCTTCGTAGAGCTAAGGAAACGAAAAGGCTGCCCTGAGAACTTGTCAAAGCATAAGATAACAAAGTGTAAGTAACATACGTAAATCGCCGTACGAGATGGTCTCGCAGAAAGCAATCTCAATAATTACTTATTTCGCCCTACAAGCGCTGTTGGCGTAACGCTGCGACTTAAAAGGTTTTAAGAAAAAAAAAGAAAGTATCTGCAGGTTGAAAAATGGTAAAGCCAGTGCTGCTTGCTTTCCGATCGAGCGTTAGATTGGCAGAACGTCGAAGTTAAATTCCGAAGCAGTTTTCAAATTAACCACGATTCGATTAAGCCGCTTTGATAGATTATTATAAAGATATAATAAGAATCTCATGTATACTAAAATTTGAATTGTAATATTCTCCCATTGGATCGAGCAATTTTTCATTTTCATGAAATGCGCATTCGAGCGTGGCATCGGTCGCCAAAGAGAAAGCGGAAACAAGGGAGTGCAACGTTTCGTCAGCGATTCTATAGACAGAAATCGATGAAGGCACCCTTGGTCGAGGCACATGTTCAATGGTAACGCGGCACCCTCCGACAGACAAGAAGCCATATAATAGCAAAGGGAGAATTAGAATCTGTAGCTATCCAGCCGTCCTTATTTCGGCGGTTGATTTGAACGAATCTTCATCGAACCCACAATCGGGCCTGAAGTACATCGAGGAGCTCCGCGATCGCTTCGATTACTCTCGCTTTGTTCCTTCCTTAATCTATCACTGGGATTGAGAGATTGGCCGGACACTCGAGGACAGTGGCCGAAGAAACGGAACTCGAGACGTGTAACGGAAATTCCAATTTGAAATTTCACTCCGACGAATTAGCCGCGTTTGACTTGATGCCGACATGCGGGCCGGTTCCTAACAGCCGTCGATTCCCCCTAACAAATTGAAAATATTCGCCGGTTTCATCTCTCGGTGCTTGAAATCTGTACGGGCTGTCAAGAGTCGCACAAGAGGGATGATTAATGGATGATTCGGAGATATTGATGCCACCACGGTCCCGAGGGTGGGCAGAGTTTTGAACCCGATTGAATCAAGGTCGAATTATTTACGAGCGAATGATTTCGTGATCGAAGCTTCTCCCATCAGATCTCGTCCCGCTTTATTTCGTACGGAGAAAAACACAAGGGTAGAATGACGACGCGACGCGGAGCATGCGAGATGCCAGTCTGGGTCAGACGATCCCAACCCATATACGATAAATCACAAAGGACGTGTGTTTCTGTGTAGGCGTATAAATGCGCATCAACGCTGTACACAAATTCACGTATAGATGCAGCTGCGATGGAAATCGCTTCCATCGAATAAGGCAGCCTATTTCCTGATATTCCGATCGTCTGCACCATCCAATTTGTCTCAATTATTCAAATGAAGTAATTTCACCGAGAGGCTATAACGATATAACTTGGTCGAGTTTAATGCCCTGATTGCTAGAAATGAGAAATAGAGCTGATCGTCTCAGCCATTACTAGATCAAGGTTTCTTTATTGACTGTACGCATTCAAGACCCACCTAGATCAATCTTTGCGTGATTCTCAACAGTCCTGACAGTCCTAAATTAACAACCTCAAGTGAAGTATCTCGTTATTTAATGACGAAGTGTGATAAACATGGCAATATCTCTACGCCTTTGTATCAGCTTAGCGTTTTATTACCGTCCTCATTTCGTTCCATCCAGTTGAAAAAATACTTTTCACAAACCAAACGAGGCGTATCTAATGTTCATCCGCCAATTATCTCGATTTCATAGGTTCCCTTTCAATTCAGCTAGTTGCGCAATCCGGTAAACGATGCACAAAAAGTACTTGGAGGATAAAACGCTGCTGTGGATGGATGAGTGCCGGCTCGTTTCCTTCGTCTTCCACGTCTCATGACAAGAGTTGTGATATAGCACGCCAGCTGTGGGCCTGGAGTTCGTTACGAGACGTCGGCAGCTCTGCCTTTCTTGTCGAGCATACGAGAACCGCAACGAAAATCAACCCAAGAATTGCATCTGCTCAAAGGATCCGTTTTTTCCGTCTTCGGATTGGAATTCTATATGGGCGTGTGCCTCATCCGCCCCAACGGCATACGGGGTTCTTTCATTACCTCCGAACGCGTGCCTCAGCCATGTCTTTGACGCGATGAAAACTTCGCATTGTGTTCTCTGTGCGTTATTATACCTGGGTCACGAGAATTACGAAATAAGAGACGTGACCCAACGCCGACCTTCAAGAATCCTCTCGTGCGAGCGTGACTCCGGCAAGGCGTCAGCCATTGCTCAGTTGGAAACACGTATAATACCACTGAATGAGTATAGTATGTAAGTAAGTGAGTAAGTAAGTATGTGCCGTAGGTATACACTTCGATATACACGTGACACGCTCGCGCGTGTTCGTAAAAAGTTTCTATCCAATTTAGGGTCACGTGACCTATCGCTTTGGTGCAGCGGTTTTTCGTGAAACCGTGATATCCCCGTCGGGCTGCTCCTTCTTTGTTACCAATTTACAGTAAGAAATGAAAAACAGAAACTGGATTTCGTCTCATTTGAATAACAAGCATCAACGTATCGGTCGCGTGCGTGTGGGTAGATCTCGAATAATTCTTGCGGTTTGTATATTATAAAAGACGTTGCAAGGTGAATACCGCCTGGATCATTGCAGCTGAAAAATCGGTTGAACAAAAGTGCAGAAACGAATAACGAAAGAAAGAAAGAAAAGAAATCAGTAAACCTTGGCATACACACCAGCGGACGATGAAATTGACTATAAATAATCGCACGGCCCTCCGAGCCCTCAATTAAATTTTGCGGTAACCTGAAATTATGCGTATCTACCGCAAATAATGACAGCTGTAATATCGGGATTTGATTGCGTCCTTTGCGACACGTGAGAGACCACGCCGATCGGACGATTCGCGTACGCGCATGTAGAAATCTATTACCGATCCTCCGACTCTGTTGCAAGGCCCATCAGCAGCTCCGCATCCAAGCGTCACTCATTGCGGCGTGGGAGGCGGGCATGTGTCCACCGAGGGCTGTTGGATCACACGTTTTTTAGCCGCACGCACCAAATGTTCAGCCCTGGCATCAACGAGAAAGCGATCTGTGACAGTGAGGACATCGCGATCCAAATTTCCCGAGCATAGGCCAACGTGGAAAGCTTCTAGCGACAAGACCGAGCATACAGACAAATAAAAAGATAACGCATGCGCAATTGCAAATCGCACCTGTCGTGAGTAATCTGAACAAGCCCCAGAAGACCTGCCCTATCGTTCGCTCTTGACTTTATGACGCAAAGCAGAAGTCTTGTGGCGTATTGCAATCATTATTATTTCTGCCGATCTTTTGCTCAGCCGTGAAACAATGTTAACCCAGTTCTTACAAGGACGTCGTGCGTTATTATCGTCCTGTAACCCCGAAAACCGGTTCGTTCCAACTTCACCGGAAATGGGTATTGATATACGAGTGTGTTATCCTTCTTTCACACCACTACACAGGACGTGTACTACTTACTAAAGCTTGATAACATCCGGTTTTGTGAAAATGAATATTCATCAGTCAATAATTCAAAATTCAACTCAGCATCTGTCTACGGTTCAGAGATAATTATAATAGAGCGGGTTCTGAAACTTATATTATAACAAAATAGAAACTAAAATGTAACATTACACGGGTACTTAAAATGTTCTGAAAGTAAATCAAATGCGCGAGAAAGTCGGATTGTATGCTGATCGATCCGACAAGGAAGAACTGACTAGAAACCCCTTAAAGTATACCTACTTAGAACGATTGGATATGTTTGAATTTTCATTCACACGCTCAGAATTGGCACATCAGATCTGCAGGGTACGAATATGGTCCATCAGTGCTCGGCACGCATGTAATTTCAAACGAAGAGAAACGTGGCTGCATAAAATGAAGGGATTAACTGCACCTTGCCATACCCGTCACGACGTTATGCGCGATTGATAGAATCGCGTGATGAATGACCTACGGCATAAACTGCATGACATAGCGATGGTCTATCGTCAGCTTGGAAGGTATAACATCTATGCATCCGAGGCCAGGGGTTGAACCGAAACGATCATAACCCCGTGCTAATGTTGATCGATAGCCGGTGTTTACGGACGAACGGAATTCCCGATCGATTGAAGGGTGCCTGTATAATTCGCCGGTCATTTTTCAGCCTGCATGGTTAAGATGAACGAGTATCACGCGATGTGTGCTCCGAGCATATTTCCAACACGGTAAAATCATCCATGGGATAGAGAACACGTACCTATCGTATGCGAAATGGGTGAGAGAGTGGTTTTTTTCAACAAAGTACACACCGCGCTGCCCCGGAAGTAGACACGAAGTATTACGGCTAAGCGAGTGATACTATCGGTCGAAGTACAACCCGGCTATTGAACAAATTGCTCGGCGGACATTTGATGCGAGAAAGTTTTTGTCAGTATACATAATTTATACAGTAGTCGGTACTACGAAAGTGGGTGAACAATGCAACGTGATTACTTTGCATGTTTACGTTGAGGATGATCGAGTAAAGTTGTGAATTACAACGCGTCCATCGCCCCCGTCGACATAATTGCACCGCGTGTCAAGTTTCTCCATGGCATAAAATTAGGTTGGGCACCCGGGTGGCGTTATAAGCTCAAGTGCCGGCTACCGAGAAAACTTTTCCTATTGTCACGCGAGTATTTTCCACGGTTCGTTTCTACAGAATCCCTTACGAACGAGCGAACGGAACCCCTGTTTGTGGGGCTGGGGTAGTTTAGCTGTCTTTGTTGGCCCCAACACGGTTTGCAACTAGCCCCTTGGCCAATGAGAGACCAGAGCACGGTCAGCGACATGTCGATATTATCGATCGTTCAACACGGAAGTTCGTAGGAAAAATGAAACGAAGCAATAGGCCTGTGTGCTATATATACGAATAGAAATGTTGAGTGTTGATGGAAGTGGACAGAAATACCATGAATTGCTCACTTTTGTAATACTACATGTGTAAATTCGGCACTTTGGCACGTGACGCACGTGGCCGTTGACCCCCATCATTTTACGATTACTGTAATCGCTCCAGTAGGTCATGAATAAAAGAATCGCTGACTCTACTGCAAATGTTTCATATAAATTAAGAATGAATCGACGGGGTAGGGTTTGGTATGAGGTAATCATTATCATATAGTGATTGCGAGTTTGCGTGGTTAAAATATTCGAGGACACGTAGCCTACTACTTTAATGATGATGGAATAACTTATTTAGGGGACACTGCCCTGAAAAATAAAGGTGGATAGTTTCGACTCAAATTTTATCATGGTCAACTTTAGAACACGCCTAATTTTTCATAATATTTTTTCTACGTATTTGGGGTGGACTCGAAAATATCCCCCGTAATGAATTTCTGAGTGGTGTTCTAGAACAACGTATTTTCGACAGGTAAACGATACAATTCTGAACACATATATTATAGATGTAGGTTGAATCAAACCGGCGGGCATTTTTTATCACACAACGGAGTCTCTCTCCTCACCTTCTAGCTGGCAAATAGAGTTGAGAAAATTCCAATGAAGTTAATACTGTAACCGAAGGTTACGTATGCGGCAGGAAGTACTTGAAGACTGTCTCAATGATAAAATATGCTGGCACGACGATACGTTTGGTGCTGTAAAATCAACCTCATGAAACGGAACACACAACATCCTGCCTCATCTGGAGAGAAGACTTTACTACAAATGATCGCCTAATTGACCCGCGGTGTTAAAATTTTACACAATGGTCGTACCACGATGGTGAAAAACAAAGATTACATTACCGAGGACTTGAGAGAACATACATAAGTTGCTGGAAAGTTCAGCATAAATTTTAACGACGAGCTCCGAGTTTAATTACGTATGCGCCTCTTTCCGCGAAAATATCAGCATTCGTTTCATCCCACAATTCGGTACAACAGCGAGAGCAGTGATTAGAACTTGAGGATCAAGTGAGTTTAAGAATCCGTAGAAAAGTTGACGAGTTAAAAGTCGAGATACGGTTAGGGGAAAGGCGCGCGAGGAACGGGGAAAGCGTTTCTACTTGATTGCGGGGCGGATTCCCGATGCTTACGGCCCACTGATTACTTGAGGTCAGGTATGGGCAGCGTCTTCTCGTAAATCAGCGGTCTTTCGAGCTGCGGCCAGGTCCCACTGCATGCTAAGGTGAAGAACCCGCTGAGGTCAGTATGCTGGCGCGCCCAACGCCTAGCCTGACCCTACGGGTCTTTACAAATTCATAAATTACAGCCCTTGCACACAAACGTCGACGCCGACGCGACGGCGTCGTAAAAACTCTCTCTCCAGACGAAAAGTGCATTACGATTCTTCTGACGTTTTTTTCTCTTCATCTGAATCCAGTCGATGTTTCGTCGACAAGAAATCGCGACTTAACGTCTTTCTCAACTTGCGTGTGTCTATAAATTAAAGGGTACACATCTAATCAGGAGTCAGTCGTTAAGTAATTTCTGCAATTCGGATTCACCGCCGACCGTCAATATCATCGTGTACTTCTATCGTGCCGCTAAGATTTACGATAATCCGACGACAGCTGCACGGCGGACCGAATTTCTACAGGTTAATCGAGTTTCAGGACGGAAACTAGTCCGTCAGCATGCGTCAGACCTACGTCCGTATGTATTCTCAAGAGCGCTCACCGAAGCGTTGCAACGACTCGTTCCGGAGTTGTCAGTGAAGTAGGAATAAACTAGGCATCCAACTGATGCCGCTGGTGAGCTCCAGATAACTCACCCTTTGATTAATACGCGAACGTTCGAAGGCCTGCCCACCGGTAGCCGGTGGTACTTTCATGGGAAAGTTGTGTGATGTTATTAAAAGATCGTAAAACGGCCGGTCATGCAGCATCTATCTTGTGACACGGCCTACTATGCTCGAGGAGGGCCTTAAGTAGTACATAATTCACGCTCGAGTCCCTTCCGAGATTGCAGCATTAATCCTGAAAATATTTCCGTTCGCGTAAGTGCCGCGTATTGCACCCACCGTACGTGTGCGGCTGAACCGCACGGACGTACAAAGTTGCTGGTCGTGAGGACTCTCGATGCTTACACTGGCGCAACTTTCGCGCTCGCGGTTCTCATAAAATTTATGAACCTTCCACAAGCTTAACTGAATCTGCAAAAGTTTACGCTAGACTGACGGGGAAAAAATGATTCGGCGAATAGTGGTGGTGGTTACATCGACTTTGCGTCTTTCCGATAACTCCCTCGCCCGATCCAGCGGAGCCGCATGTATCTGGTTATGGATTTATCGATTCATCGAGGCGTCTGTCAGCCGGAGACTATAAATCTTCGGATCGTGCGTTATACGATAGAGGCGAAGCCAAGCAGCGAGACAAGCAAGGAGGAAACAGGACGATGAAGGAAGGGATGTTTCATCTCACCGAGACGGAAATGAGGCGGAAAAAAGAAACACCCCGTGGTTTTGCCTGCAGGCTTTGTTGAGCCAGGTGAAAATAGAGAAACGACACGGACACGCCGAGGCATGGCAGGGGGTTAAAACGTCGACGGAGAAAGAGCGAGCAGGTGTAGCCAGCTGCGGTGCAGCACTAGACACACTTCCACGCGTACATATCCGCTTGTTTTGCTTGCTACGCCCATATTTCGTTTCCATTTCGAAAACGTATATGAAAATAAATTTCTTCGCGCTATGGTTGCCGCAGCGAATGCTTTGTTCTTCGAACGGATCGTGTTTTGCAATGCAAGATGATCGATGCTCGCGCGTCGCTTAATCCGGAGCATGCAGAACGGGCGACAAGATCGACGGGAGATATCGGTACACGATTTGACGCTGGGTTATAAGGTTCGGCGAGAAGCTCGACGCTGCACTACAATTGTCGGTATGATATATAATACACAATTGGACGGCGCGTGATCGATGAACTAGATGTAACGGTTGAAGACCGGTAGTAAGAGTGGCGGTCGACGACGAAGAAGCAAGAAAAAACAACTAGCGATATCAATAGGTGCAGGATACGTATAAGATGAAAGCTGCAGATTAAATTTGATAACTGCAATGCCTGTACTATTGGTTAATTATCCAAAGAGTTAAACGGAGTGAAATTAATAATGTTTGAATCGTGCCGCCACGCACGATCGGGGAGAAAACTCCGTGGGACATTCATCTGGCGTTAATGAGGGGAAGAAAGAGAAAGACCGGGGACCGAGATAATTATACGTGGGTTTGACGATAAACCGTGATGAATAAAAATCCGTAAATCGTATGCCACCGGACGGATACGGTTGATCCTTAAAGAACCGGCACAATCGGTTCAAGAACAAACCGATTTCACGCTCTTTGTGTGCTTACAGCGGTATAAATAATAAATAACTATTTCTGATCTCACACCGCTGAAGTATACAGAGAGGTTAACTCTAATTCGAATGTGCCCGCACGTCCTTGAGTTAACAATCGATTCAACTTCCTACCGAGACGTGTAGGTAAGAAGAAAGGACAAGGCAAGAGAGAACTGTGTGATTCGTGACTCGCAACAATGAGTCGGGTGGAGTCGGATCGATTCGGTCCACACAGTTTTACCCTCGTCTTATAACAAACTGCTTTGCACGCTCGAGCAAACGTGAACACCCGGTAGCCTCGCGGGTTACGTTATTTGTGCGCCACCTAGACCAATCAACCATTGTAATATGAAATCCAGCAACTAGTGTTTCCCGCATTCCACGACAGTCGGTATAACACGGCCGTTTCTTTGTCCACGAAGCGAGAATCCTCGAAAGTATGTTGTTTGATCAGGGTACACACGAGCCAGTCGTGCATCTTGCACTCTGTTCCATCCGGCTCGAGGAATGTTTGAAGAAAATATATCTAAAATTTAACTCCCAACGTCTTAGCCACCCTGTATTTCGTTAGCGTCGGAGCTCCGATGTCGCTGAGACCCCGCGGCGGCCTTGAAGGAGGCTGTTCAGCGCGTCGAGCGTTCGGGCCCTTGGGCCCGCTGCAGGGTCCGAAGGTTCCGTTGCACGTCGGAGTTGGGGGCTCCGAGATCTGTGGGCGGTAATGCCGGAGAGAAGCAGCGCTAGGCTTTGCCGCAGCCGACAAGAATCTCTTATTCAAATTAAAAGGGCACACGAGCTGCCTCGGCAGGCGAGGCGAACCCGCAAGAGCGACAACAATGCCAGGACCAGGCCACTCTGGCAAGATAGAAACTGGACAAAGCATCGATTGTTGTTGTCGTGGTTTTTGCCGGTTACTTACGTAACGATTTCAGACAGACTTTGTGATTGCAAACAATGCTTTGCTCGAGTTCTTTTGCCGTGTGTTCGAAATTGCCGCGGACGAAACGGACGGATTTTTTATTACCACCGTCAAGTGTTAAATAATGAGAAAACGACGACGTGCGATACTCGGTCGGATTTCGGCTTCGATCGGTGGCGGATACTTTCAGTAGAAAACGAAAGTTGTTTTGTCAAGTTTACTTAGCTTATACTGGTTCGCTCATATTTCAATGTAAATCGAGCCGATGACGGGTTTGTGACTAAAGCTCCTTCAATCTTTTGGTTATACCGCAAACTGAGCAGCTCGTTCATTAACGCCCACAATTTTTTGGCTTATGAAAGAAAAATCTGGATAGACGATAAAAGATCGATGAAAACATCACGGGGCATAACGAAAAGAGCCGGTAAAACAGGACTGCGTGAATTCGGAGTAAATTATCCTACGTGTAAGTTAATGCGATAAGTATAAACCATGCAGAGCTTGATTATTGCCAAAGCATCGATGCATCGTATATAATGAGGCCGATGTCTTGAGCGTGGAAGGTACTCGGAAAAGACGTATTGGACGATCAGACTTACAACGTTGCAGGATCAGGCTTCCGCGAGTTAAAATACACGTAACGTTGCGCTTTCCGTATAAACTGCCAATCAGTATAATCACGTGCACGGTGTAGCGAGGCCAGAAGATATAGGCGCCATTGTGTAAAAGAAGATTGCACAATTTGCATAATAATCTCATTGATCCGATATCTCGACTAGGAGAAAGAATCAACACCCGCCAGAAAGATGCCTGGCATAAAGTTGCGCAAGTTCGACACGTTGCAGTCGCGTTTTCGTGTACAATAAACACAACTACAAAGGAAAACAATAACAGTTAAAATTTGGGTTAGGTCAAACAACGCGATAGAAGCCAGCCGGAAATGCGGGTGACTACATGAAATTCGAAACAAGTGAGCGTGGCAGAGTAGCGTTTCCTAATTGCATGCTATTCATTGTTAACACGGTAGAAATTAGCGGAAATATAATAATCAGACCTGAATTTCATAGGCAATTGTGAGCCAAAAAATTCCCTTCGCAAACTCCGCGATTAACGCAAATATCTCGCGTGAATGAAATGCTTTTTCGCTACGCTGACGAAATTTGAAGGGGATTTTTCTCACCTACGTCACGGGACCTGAGTTTATTTCGAGCTATTTCTGACCTCGTTCCATCCACAGGAACAATAAACTTTAGTTGAGAATAGCCCTCGGCTGACTTGAGGCACTGGGTTAATTCGCTAATGACTCGAAGGGAAAGGGAAAAAGTCGAGTATCTGTGACCGCAAATGTTGAGTCCAATCTTACGCGAGATTCGTACGTACTTGCGAAGAGAAAATGGATAGCCAAAAGCTGCGGCAAGTCGGGCGGGCCTGGTTATGCCCATATAAAGATATACGCGGAGGAAAGGTGGAGGAAGCCGAGACGCAGGATGAGAGAGCTTATTGTATTCAGGATGCCCACATGCCAACCGGCGCGTATATGGCGCGACGTGACTCATTCATTCGAATTACCAGCCAACCACTAGACGCGCTTAATCATATTAAATCAAGCGATGGGCAAAGGAGAAAGGGAAAGAAAGGGCTCGACGGGCGACCCTCGCGGAAAATTCATCTGCAAAGCCACCCTTTTAAACCGATCACCCCTATTTCGGCGGATGCACGTGCCTGCATCGTTCTGTGGGTGTCGAAACGGGCGAGCGTTGCCATTATCAAAATTGCAAAAGATACTTACTGTCAGTTTCGCACGCAAGGCGCGAGCGTAGGAACTTCCAGTCTTACAGCGTGAAACAAGATAAAGCTAAAATTAAAGTGACAGGAGCTGAGCTTTCACCTGTTAGAGCTGTCGGTAGATGCACGATGCATGCGATAAAATCCTGAGACAACGCGTCCGGATTTATACGTTTCACTTGATTTGAAGCGAGAGATCTTACGAGCTTGATCGTGATGGAAAAAAGTTGTCGAAAAAAAAAAAAATAACAAACTCGAATTACCTCTGGGCTAAAATATTGTTGCACTGATTTTTACCCGGGTTGCCACATAATCGAGGGAACAAAAAAAATGACGATAAAAAAATTCACGAGCCCTGATCCTTTCGCCAACAGCGATTTAGCAATCGTCGTGACTCAGGCGAACAAGAATAAGGAGCTAGTTTCACAAACCTAAGTATAGAGCTGCCTGTGCAGGAAGAGCGACGCGAGTATCGAAACGAAACGACGTTGACGTCGACGTCGTTTCTCTCCTTTTCCTCCGACGGAGAGGTTTGGTCGTCGCCACTTCCTCGAATCGAGGTCAACGGGTGCTGAGAGTTTTCGCAACTGACGTGAGACGGATTTTATTTTTGTTTTCAGTATTTAGCCGCGTGAAATCTAGAATAGTCACGGAATAGCTTCCTGCTCTCAAGCATGGCAAAAAATATTTTCACCCAAAGTCAAGTGGTGTTTTCTTATTTTTTTTATTTTTTTTTTCAACGGTAATTGCCGTAGATAAGCAATCCTATAAAATCGCGTGATATTTGCTTCGATAATGCAATGATACTAGCTTCTCTAATTTTATCCCGGTTCAAATTGTTGCCCCTTTATCGTGCCAGACGCGTCGTTTTATTATCGCTGACGGTCCGCTGTAAAAAGGAGTTATCGATAGCTTATCGGCATACGGGAAGTTTTTCATAAGAGCCACTTACGAACTTTAAAACGAGTTGTATCTACTCGATGGTTATCGTATGAAATTTTCCCACCTCGTTATTCGACGTTCATCACTCGTCAACACGTGTGCGGAGATGTAATAAATAATTGTACCTATCGCGGGATGTTCATGCAGCCGTAGGTAAATTGTCGTAATTCCGAATGAAGCATTGTGAGAATTCGCTTGAAAATAATACTTACACCCATATTATACAAATGGTCGTTAATTCAATTTAAATGAGAAAGTTTATACCCAGCGCGGAAAAAGAAGGAAATAAAATTAGAAAAAATGTAGATAAAATGAATAAATAAATGCTTGAATAATATTTTTGTACGGAATGAGTATAGAATCTCGCTAGATTTCACTGCCCCGGTACAGTGAGAGCAGAAACAATCCGGCAACATGTTATTTTTAATTACCAAAAATGCTCTGATTCCCGCCCTGTCATTGTTCGACAGGATTTCTGCAGCCAAGCACACAGATGCTCGACTTTCACCGCACGTAAGCCGCCACATTGCCGCATAGATCCTTATTAACGCCGGGACCAATTCACGCCGTATTCGTCATTAAATTCTGCGCCTATGTGCATACATACACGTTGTAATTAATGGGCGCAAAACAAGAACAGGTTTTGCGGATGAGACAAACCCGCAATATCATCACGGAAGTGCGAAGATCCCGTTTGAGGGTGCCGACCTGCTGCGGTTCCATGTTGCAATTTTTACCGTCATTCCTTATCCGTGCAGCCCGAAAATTCAACTGGCTTAAACGGCGCGGCAACAAGGCTGTGTTTGCAAAACTCTTACGGAAAAAAGTTGCGTGTTGTTTATGACACAGCGGATCCCCTGAAAGCCAAGACGAGACTGTAACAATGTAGGACAGGGCTGAAATTCCGACTTTAAAAAGTTGCGAAAATGTCATATTTCAAATTTTTTGGTGGTAAAACTTGAAGTAAAGAAATCAAGCTTTGACGAAACATTAAAGTTTCAAATGGTCCGAAACCCGACGCTCAGTTTCGCAGGAACAAAATTCCGAACGAACAAAATGCCGAAACGGCCTAACTTTAATAATAAAAAAAAATAACTTCAAGTTCCGAAAGTGCGAAAATGAGAAAATTTAAAAATCTGAAACATCGAAATTATGAATGATGGAAGATTGTCAATTCTGTGAATTTCTGACTTGGTGAAATTTCGCCGCATTGATATTTTATTGTATTGGATTTTCGATATTTTTACGTTCGGAATCCTGATCATTTTGATTCAGGGTTTTCCTGATTTTTACACCCACGCGTTATCCAAACTACGCTGTGTCGGTACATTTTAATTATCGGAATATTACTCTATCAAAACTTCATTTTTCAAAATTTTGCTCTGTCAGAACTTTACTTTTCGAAACTTTGCTTTATCGTAACTTGAATTTTCGGAATCTTGGTTTCCGACCCTGCGAAACTTTGTTGTTTCGTAAAAATTTGATTTCTTTACTTCAATTTTCGCCACTAAATAAGTCGGAACTAGACGCTTTCGGAACTTCAACTCGGCCTCAACAATTTGACGCGTTAAGAAGCAGACGTTGATGGCTTTGCCATTCGCGTTAAGTGCGGGCAGCCAGCGGTGCCGGCAACATGTGTCCAGCCATAATAAAACAAGTGTTTTTTGAATTTTTTTACGCATCGCGTCACCCGCCGCTGCCGCAGCACCGTCACCGGTTCGCTAACCCTTCGCGTACGCCACATGCTCCGTACGACCTCAATTAGGCCCTATTCAAACCGTTCTGTTTCGGCTACCAGCCATTGTAATAATTTATACACGCTAGGGAACGATACGAGAGGGTACAGCGATTGTCTTTTGTACATACGTACGTTTACAGTATTTGAAAGAAGAAAGAATTTCCTCAACCCTCTACTGCACTGATCGTGGTATCGAATTTCGATCGACAATTTAACATCGTTAGCAGTTCACAATAGCTCTCCAGGTATATATTTCCGTGCTTTGTATAATTATAATTATACAGACGCGTGCAAATTTAGAAACAGTTTTCTCCCTGTTTTGACTCCCGCGGTTGTTTGGGCTATAAATTATAACCCTATAGTGGGTCACGATAATTTTACAGTCGCCGTAAGCCTCAAGAGCGGCTTGGGAATCGGAGAGCGAAAAATTATTGTGAATAAATTGTGCTCCGATGTGAAAAGAGAGGAAAATCGTCGTCGCCTATTTCAAGCTTGACGGCGAACATTGGGCGAGTCGTTCGCCTACCGATAATCCTATTACTCCCAGCAGATTCCACGGGACTTAAATATACCGGGTCGAGCTGGAGCACCGCGATTCTATGCGAAGCACGAGGCGGAAGGTAGCGCGAATTACTCGCCATCTGAGGTGTGCTGGTCTAATTTCATCTTGGCAGAGGCTCGAAGTTAAGCGGGTTTGGAATTAGAGTTCAATTACTCGTCGATTCATATCGTCACATCACGGACATTTGTCAATTGAATATCTGCAAATTCGTGGACGTCATCTTCAAAATGAAGGTGGAAACAAGCACAGACGATGATGCAACGGCTACGTTATACCAACCCCGTAATCCGATTCCTCAACTCGGGATGACGAAATTCCGAGAAGGATCGGCCTACGAGGATCCAGTTTCCGTGAGAGATAATGGGGAGGTTGGGATCAGTAGATGAGAGACCGATCCTTGACATGTGATGTAATCAACTCAAAGAAACAAACAAAGTCCAGCCGACTAGGTTGCACAAGGCAGTTTCTTAAACGGTCGGCGCAGCGGTTAAGTGAAGAAAAGAACGAGTAAGATAGAAAAAGCGAAGCTGGAAACCCGAGGCAGACGAGTAAGGCATCGGACCACAAGTTCCCGCAAAGAAAGAAGAAGCCTGAATAAAAGTATTCAATATCTTTGATGTTTGTACTAAAACGCGTTAAGCGCCTGACAATGATACGAAAGTCGTTCACACAACAAGAAAGGAACCATTCCAATAACGCACGTCCTCTCTAATCCAGGAAATACCTTCTAAGACTAATCAGTCAAAGCTTGTCTACACAATACGAGGAATTGTTGATAAAAGTAAAAAAAAAAAAAACGCGAGAAACATCAGTGGACGTTTCGGAAATCAACGGCTCGCGTCGAAGTGAAATTATCATCTACAACGGCTGCTGTACGTATCGCACGTTTTGCTAATGCTGTCAGATGGTAGGGTATGCTAATGTCCCATCAGTATTGGCGAGAGTTGCAACGGCACACTTGCAAAAGGAGAGATCTTAATGTGTGTATTCGGAATCGGAACCAAATCAATCCCGTATGTACGTAAGACAAGTCTCGGGTGAGGACGGCTTCTACATCTCGCTTACAGAATCCGCGGAACTTGCAATCAATCCACAAACCGGAGGCACCGCACTAAACGCCGACTGGTATTTACGGTTGTAATCAGCGATAGCCTGCGCAGAGATCCGGGAGTTTTCGTATCCTGGAATTACCGTAATAAGAGGCAAAGTGTCGGTCAAGCGAAGTGTAATCAGAGGTAGAGATGTAGGTGCGTTAGCGGCGTGCATGTGCATCACGTGACCGGAAGTAAAATCATACAGACCGATAGCAGCAGCATGAGTGAAGGAGTGAATCGTTGAAGCTTGACTCGACGACGGCAAAAGGTGTGGACTGTGTTTTTTCTTTGAGGGTTCCTTCCGAGCATCGAAGGGATACAAAAGGGGGGGGGGGATGATAATCGGAGGCAATCTGCTGAGGAAGGACGAGAACGCGTGCATCCGTTATACAAGTATGAATTTATTTATGCATACATCGGTTCTATTCGTGATAGAAAAAGAAATGAAAAAAGGAAGCCATTAGAGCGAAAAGAGAGGGAAAGAGATGAAGGAGAAATAAACATAGAGGAGATACAAATGGATAGTCTGGCGGGCCGTTAGACGAGAATGATTCGCAAGGGATTTGATTTTTTCAGTTAGCAAAATAAAACTGTAATTTTGATACTGCACACATTCGCTGTGCGACACCATGCGAGTATTACGCTCACGTGATTCTTTTTCGGTCACTACTCGCTCGACTGATACTCTTTCATTCTTCCGCACAAAGCTCCGTGTGCCTGAATGTACTCGTCATTGGTGGAGCGTAATGTTCGCAGGGAATAGTCAGTTCGTAATGCTGCGTTATATTGTTTGCTATTTTTATTTTTAGTGCAGTATGAGACGGCGGTGTATATAAGCATAGTCCCATCGATCAATTATACTTCAAAACAACCCAACATCAGTTTAAAATATTGCAGTATCGTTGTGTACAAATGTGCCTACGGTAAATCATTCGAAATCTAATTTGCATAGCAACTAAATGTCGAATCGTATAATCAAGCTAAGAATAATTATGGTTATACATGCATACGATACACGATTTCCAAGCAATCCTAGTGGAGAAACCAACAACTGTGAAAAACAACGTAAAACAAATCCCGTAAGTTGTATTATGCAAAAAGAACGCTTGAAAACGTGATCATCTATTGCGGAAAAAAAGATAAAATCGAATAATACAATAGAAATTGCGCTATAAATATCAGCAAAAATGACGAACCAAACTTTTTCGAGCCATCAAACAAAAAGCTATTCCCAAATGCATTTTACTCGACACATATGATCACAAAGCTCCAGAGACATGACTGGCAGTAGCGCTAAGATTATGAATGGACATTAATAAACAAGATTCGCACAGGTTCTTTTCAGTTTAGCAATCAGAGATGAAGCAGACGAGGCATGAAGCAAAGCATAACATGACAAGACGGAGAGTGTAATTACGAGTCCATCTTCATTAAGTGACGGAAGTGTGGAAAGATTTAGCACTTCCGTTTGTCACTGCGTCTTAATAGTGGGTCTCGCAATCAGCCATTTGTGTAACGGATCCAGCCGTGAAATTAGCATATTTCGTCTACAAGTCGAGAGTCGAAACCCTGGAGTGTGGGAGACGCAGGATTCGATTTGAAGCAACGAGAAAGAACAAGAGCGGAGGGTGCGAAGTGGACCGACACATTTGCCGGCTTAACACCCCAAGGTTTCCATGGATTGTGCGAGGAGCGTAAACAGCGAAGCAAAGTCACGTTCACTGCCATTTCAATCGGTATTTGCAAACTGAGAAGCTCGCACTGTTCAGGCTTCCGAACTGCTCGTTTTCACGAACGTATTTGCGAACAGTTAGTCGTTTCCGGTCGCGTCCGACAAAGCCTGGATTATTCTAAAAAAAAAAGTAAAACAAACGGTAAAGTGATAATTACACGTTATAGCTTAAGAGAACTGCGGCTTATGACGCTATAATCTAACGGAAACTTCAAAGCGGGATTTTTCAAGAATTCAACGGTTTCCGCAAACATGGACAATCGAGAATCCAGTCGGGATAGAATTCTCATGAATATTTGCAATACGTCAAAGAACCTTTACTCGCATGCGTGAAACGGTTACACAATTCCGTAGACGCTGAGTGAGACAGACCGAAAGTCTAATACCACGTCTGAGTCTCTTGCCGTATATGTATATGTATAGTTAGCCAATTATGTCGACATATTCATGAGACGCAGGCACATTCGCTATGCTTGACTTAGGTAGGTACGTAAGTACCACCGCGCTTTGCCAGTAGTTTTGAGAAAACTAGAGAGCAATTGTCGTTGAGATCAGATTGCTATCCTTCTTTTGATCAAAAAGTTCCCCGTTAGCGCGTATCGTCCTACAACCATTTGCGAGGCATCAGTATACGTACGTGCGTGAAGAAAACGTGACTCGATAACGGAAGGCCCAGCATCATTTCAAGAAAGCACACAAAACCCGTTCGCTGAACTGTATTATACCCACCGTTTCCCCGAATCGAAAGATTTATAAAATAATCCAACAACTCCTACAGATTTGCGTCAAATTTTTAAATAAGCTTCACGCCAAAGTCTGGCTGTTGAATCAGATTAATTATGGAAACCAGGAGGACAGGAGCTGCTTCCGTCGTGCCAACGACATTTCTCTGGAATACGTTCAACCGCTACTACTTAAATATTGTCGACGCTGTTAACTGCTATGCTACGGCTACGTGTATACAGCAAATCACAGATCCGTCGTCCAGGCACGTAATCGAACCATTTTACGGGTGAATTAGACCAACTAATCGTTCTTTATTTGCTTTTTTAAAATCTTTTTTCATCGAGGTACGCCGTTCTTTACACTCTAATCCTGATTTCAAATATGGTCAAGGAACTAGGACTTTTCCATGTACATACCTATTTCTTTCCATGTTTCTACTCCAAGCAAACGAGAATAAAAAAGTATACTGGCGGATGATCGTAATGTTTTTCCTCACACTCACCTACAATATTTTCTGTTATAATTTTACCTTTCTTTAGGGCTAAACCGCAGAACTGGGCGAGCCTCCTTTCTCATCGACATGGCAATCCGACGATAAATATATGACACGGTATAGTAAAGCAAAGGTGAATGAGGAGGATAACAATAAGGCTGAATTTACAGTAAGTACAATTCTGATTATTACCTAAATTTTTCCATGTCGACAAGAATTATTCCAAGCTTCGATTTAGCGTCATTTCGTACGTTAGCGTATCCGCGTGGTTTGTGAATGATCTACTTAAGCTCGGTTCTTGCATGATCGATTACTTTGTGACACACGATGAAGATAAATATGATAACTGTGGTTAATATGCTATCAAAATTAACGACATCCTTCTAGTAGTAAAATTGCCCAGCCCGTAACGGAGATCTGTTACAAAAACGTATAAAAAGAAAAATCGGAGTTCATCTAATAGCGATATTCTAGTTGTATAGCTTCTTGCACCAGGTATATAACATTATGGTAGAAGCGTCTTTAAAACCGCTTCGTATACGGCCTTTAGATCGCTCGAATCGAGGTGCGGTTGGGGTAATTACACCATTTCCTCGTTCAGCACAGGAAGATAGCGAGAACTTATATATCAACGTGCTACGCAAGCCCATCCCCAGCAAATACTAAGAGATGCAGTAAAGTTCGGTGCAAAAACGGTAGAAACATAAAGCCGCTAGAACGAATCGCATCCGGTCTCGATGCGGCCCCCTTCATCATCGACAATAAAATCGATACCGCCTTATCTCGTGATGTAAAGTAGTCAAGTGCCCTGCAGCGGATGGAAAGTACAAAAACGTAATCCAAGGTTCAGATGAATTGAAATCACTGGAATTACAGGCGGTTTTATTTCAAATTGCGAATGCGAAATCGAGGTAATCGATTGCCTTGCACGATCTGCAGGAAAACTTTCAACACAAAGCAAACCCGATAAATTATCAAGGCGATAAGGTGTCTCTATCTCCCGATAGCGTAGCTCCTATACGGATTAATTATACGCAGCAGCTGATATCAAAAAACAAACGCGAAGCGCGATACTCTGATGTGATACTGCAGTTCAAACACGATGGAAAAAATGAAAAATTTCAAGTGACAGCCGTTACGATGTGATGCCCGGTCAAGCGGTGCTGCGGACGGCACTTATTGGTTTCAAGTATGAGCGATCGGCTGCTGCATACGGAAGGTGGCCAACTCTCACGATGATGAGACGCGCGATGCTTGAGAGGCCTTCGAAAACGCACGAATCGAATCAAACCGCTGAACCAATCACCGTGTATAAATAACCCGTTGCGTCAGAGTCACCTCTATCGGTGTGTAAACTTAATTCACGCCTATCCTGGGTCGCTCAACCTTTCCTTCGCCACGTAAACTCGGTTTTTATGCTCGCATACGTACATGGATATGATCAAATGAAAAGTACCTAGCCTCTAGCTATTTTTGTTCATTTATACTTGGGTGTATTTATGTTATATTCCCAAAAGCTTCCGTTACGCGTGAAAACGTATTATTTTCTTATTTCTAATCATCATGGTTATTAACAATTTATGACGGAACTTCAAGGCTTTCTAAAATGATTGTTATTATTATTATTATTATTATTATTTTGTTTTTGCTGTAAGATAACTCGACGAAAGATAAGAGTTTCTAACAAATTATGTATACCAAATATATCTTTAGTCTTTGCCGCACTCGGTTTAAAGCATATCACACATAACGTAAAGTAAATCGAACCTGTGACAGGCATCAAGATTTTCAATGATCGGTTAACAGAAGAATTTCATTTTTCATTCAGATTACCCGATTATAGAAAACCTCCGGTATGTCAGAAATAATTTCATCTTGTATACCTACATCGATACCCGAAACTAATGTAAGCTATTAAATTTAAAGCTGTACCAAAATTCCCCAAAGCAGTCAATCTTTACGAAAACCTACTTCGGATGCATTTCGATTTTCGATCATTGTAATTAAAATTGATGTACTTCGGTGCGACTGATTAAAGTAATCACGCACGGTGTATCTAAGAAAGTGGAGTATTCGTCAAGAGGCTGTACAATTTTTCGGACAGCATACGCACGTATGTCACGTACCTGTGTAAAAGAATATGTATCGCATATAATATATTTTTTTAGGGCAGTTGCGTATTTTCGGGTACCAACAGGGGGTATCTAACACAAATATTTGCACTTGCTCGTGATATTCCGGTGGAAATAAATAAATATAGGAAAAGCCCCGGGCCAACGTAGTTATTTCCAATGTTTACATTGAGGAATGCATCTGGCTGCAGCTAGCGTTGCATTATTTCTAGCCGCATCTCGCCGACCACCGTACCTAGAGTCCGACCCACAGACCTCGCCCAGAAGCCCAGCTGCTCCAGGCTCCAATGCGCACGTATACGTGCAGCGTTGCTATGATTCGGCAGTTTCATCACGGTTTAAATCCAGCCGAAGCTCCTGAAAGCGAGCGACGTATCCCGTTGTGACAGTTGTATTCAAATTTTCAGTGAAAATAAGTACTAGCGTTCGAATAATTTCTAATATAACCATTCCGAATATGAATTTCCGAGATAAAATGTGTACTGGTCAGATTTGTTCCCTGACACTCGGTCCTCTAATTAGTAACCCTACGTAAATGCAATTAGCGCATCCATCGCGCTTCGTTATGATCATTTTACCCTGAGGTTTTGGGGATGAGAATCGACGGATTCCAGGCGATGCTCCAAAATACGGCGAGACGCGTGTCTCACCCGGTGGCCACTTGGACGCTGAGCTTTTGGGAGCGATTGCAGAGACGGCCTGGAATTAGGTGGTTAACACCTGCCATCGGCACAGCTCTGACCACGGTCATCCCAGAGGATAGTTGTCGAGGTATGAAGCGAGGAAGAGGAGGAGAAACATCTGCCGATATTTCTGGCATGGTCGGGTGGCAAATGTGTATGTTTTCCTTTTGCATTGTCAGAATAGTGTCGCTCGCTATTTCGGGAGTATGCTGCTGGACGGTTTCTCGGTCGCTAATAGGCCGGAGACAAGTTGAGACACAAGCGCAAGTCAAGCCCTCGGAACTTCCGTCGAGACTCTCCGAATCGTAGAGCAATATAAAGGAGAAAACTGCTGCCGAGATCGCGGAGATGCAGAAGACTTCCTCCTGGCTCGTCGGTTCCTTGTGGTGACTTCTATTATTAGACGACACCATCGCCACCGCCGCGACACGAAGCGTTTCTTTCTAACTAATATCTCCTTGTCTCTGTGACTCAAGTGAGCTACCATGTTAAAACATACACACTGACAACGCGATCGTTACAGGAGGCGTTTGTACGGGTATAAACGCGAGTTCGTCGGGGCGGTTGAAACCGCTTCGACCGCGAGACGAGATGCTCGGCGACGCGATGATGACTAACACCGTAGATACGAGCCGTTTTAATTTAGCTGATTAAAATAACGCCGGCAAGGATCGCGATGTTTGACCCGCACTGTAGCGGAAATTGGCTCATTCTTGGTCCTCGCAAATGCGATCTCGAGCACGTGTAGTGCGGTGCGTCTGGGCGCACGCGCTTTGTATAAACGCTGTGCGAATACGCGAGCAGCGAAAGACATTGCGGAACTTGACAAAGTCCGGAAACAGTGAGGATTGAAAAAATATTTACGAGGTGTAATATCTTACCAGGAAATATGCAACGTCTTCTCAGGTAGGCCGAAGGTCCCAAGGACGAGTCCGAGTCTTCAAGGATCAAGAGAGGTAATATCGTGAAGCGAGCACGTTGAGCAGGACACAACCTTCCCAGCGTCTGGTACGAGGAGGAAGAGGAGGAGGAGGAGAAGGAGAAGCAAGAGGACTGGAAATGCTTGGGCCGAGAGTCCCTTTCAGCCGCACCATGGGCAGCACCGAATGCCGTTGGTCCAGCGACTGCAGGATCCGCGAAAGCCGATGTACGGACCTTATCGTACTTTGGTTTAAATACTTGGAAGCACTTTCACTGTCGCGATATTTCGTCTCGATTACAAGCACGTGGCGGACAAACGCGTCCGAGTATGAAAAGCTGTTAAAAAAAGCACTGGTTTCAAATTTCGGGGGTGGTTAATTTTGTTCCTTTCTCTTGCGACGCGGGGTAAAGTATCGTTTGGGATCACGAGGGTCGGGTTTATCCGAATTTAAATCGGTCGGGGTTTCGTTTTATCGTTGGTTCCGCCGCGGACGGAGTTCAGACTTCTTCCTGCCAGGTCCGCCGAACAACGGACTCTAACCGGCTGAAAAGACCCGCGCATCGGTCGGCACTCCGGAGTCTCGACCAACCGGGAGGACGGCTTCGGCACCGCGCCGAACATCGCTTCGGGAAACTTCGACTGACAGCCAGCCGGGTTCCCTCCCTTTACCCCGCACAATCACCAGGCATAATACTATTACGGAGCGTCGTCGCGACGACCGGCCTCTACGAGTTCCTTTATCGGTAAGCTGCACCTCGCGATATGCGGGTGCCAATGCGAATCCGATTGGCGACTCCGGAAGCGTCGGTCCATCGGCTTCTTCGACCACGACGTCCTGGCTTTGGAGCAAAGAAAAATTGGGGTTCTTTCGTGATCGACTTTGAAAGCTTTGCCGTCAGGGTGCAGTTTTGAAAGTATCTTTGCAGTCGAGTAAAAATGCTTCGAGTAAATTAGTTGAGTACAATTTCACAGCGCGAGGGTGCTCAACCATACCGAACGGCAAGGGGGACGTCCGTTGCATCTGACGATACAGTTTCGGAAGGAAACCGATCGAATTAGAGGGATCGGGATTTGGGGCTACGGTTTATTGGGTGTTCTGATCAGGGTGTACCTGGCAATTGCGAGGGGGAATTTTTACATCGATGTAGCTCGGATGAGCTTTACTGGGTGTAAGAAGGGGTCTGTTTCTATGGGTTTGAACGAGTAACGAGGAAGCTGTAGAAACTTGTACCGCTGCGCTAGTCGCTATGAACATGAAAGAAATCAGACTTCAAAGGTCGGTAAATTCTTCGAAAGAACGATGGAGTGAGGGTTGCCATCCCGGATATACCTGCAGTGGGGGCTTGAAGAATTTTTCTCGTTTTACCAGAAATGGTATTGCGGTGGAGATCGTGAGTCTTTCTTTCGAAGCAGGGAGTATCGTTTAATTGCATGTTACACGCGTAAAGAACGATGCACGGAACGATTACCTTTCCGAAATCTGGTTTCGATGCGGTTGCTTTGTTTGTTGGAGCTGGTTGGTTGCTCGTGCAGGGAAGAGTATTCAGGTTTCCCAAACATCCCATGGATTCCTTTTCATTTCGTAGCTACGCGTTCAAGGACGTAATACTTTAACTGTACAATATAACAAACAATAATCAAGGGCAGAACAACGGCAATTAAATTTTTTCTAACTTCTATAAGAGAAATAGTCGCAATGATATCACATAAAACTGTGACTTATCAGTTTACCTCTTCAATTGCCCATTGTTCACGTATATCAGGTTTATTCGCAAAACTTGGTGAGCGGTGTAATAAAACGGATCTTTGATAAACTTGAGTTGTAGATAGGCATGGCATGCACGCCGGCACGTGATTGCATCGTTAAATTCAGGGATGACCAATTTCACTGGATGAAAGTGAAGGATTTCGGCAAACTCAGGATCGCGAAGAATCACTTTAATCGTCTTGACCGAAGGTTCATTAACGGAAGGCAGTATTTTTTATCTTCGATCGTGGAAAGTTGAATCATAAAATGTCGGTACGTTTATAATTCGGCCGAGTTAATTTATCGTTTGAAGATATTTTTCTCTCTCATTTTCGAATGGTAGCTCTTCGAGTACCTAAAAATCACATTAAGTACCAACTCATTTTCTACATCGCACTTTACGATTTTCCAAAACTACTAAAAAAGAAAGCCAGACTTACGAATGTTCTCAAGACCAAATGGATTTCAAAGTATTGAGAAATTTTCTGTTTCCTATAGCAAATACTGCGAAGAAAAATCAGAACGAGAAGTAACTTAAGGAATCATTCTCCGATTGGAGTCACGGTAGAGCCACACGCGAGGTTTGTTGTCATTTGTACGACACGTGTCATTCGTCTAGAAGTCGGAAGTAAGCGCACGTGCTGACGGTCATTAGTGAAAGAAGAGAAGCGTGAGGTTAAAAGTTATGCAGCAGCTGAATAGTCATGGATTCCTATACGAACGAAAAATTACTACCGAAGTAATATTCATGAGACGAAAGTTAGAATTCTATACAAATCGTACAAGAATTTGTTGCTCTTTTATTTATATTATTATTTTTTTTTCTCTGGATCGCCGTGATCTTGAGCGCATCATTAACTCCTGACCCTGAAACGTGACTTTGATTCGATCTACACGCTACGAAGAAAGTCACCATTTGTCAACGGTAACGTTCGGAGCGAGCGCGCTGCATCAGTGAAGCTTGACTTTGTTTAGCCATAAGAAAGGCGAGAGAGGTTTCTTGCCGATGCGCAAACCTTCGACCAACAACAAAACACGTTCCTTGCGAACTGAAGTGGATTTATATCCCCGCATGCAAAACTTGAGTGAATCTTCTTTCAAAGTATACGTTGCACACCTCCATACATCCGACACGTTATACTGAAAAGAAGAAGAAGAAGAAGAAGAAGAATAAGAAGTCACTGATGCCGCTACAGCTAAGAAACACAGCTCTCCTCGTGCAAGGGATAAGGATCTGGGGATGCAAAGGAGCGTTTACGCACGGCATGGCGAATCGCATGTGAGCACACCGGGCGTGATAAATCTCGAATAAACTTATGTACCGTGTAGAGTTCACTGGCGCATGTAGCTCAGAGTGTCTGTCTGCTTCATATCCCCGCCAGTAGGTACACATGGTCGAATGGAGGTAATAACGGGCGCCTTTGTTAACGAGAAAATCGTGTTTCCAAAGGTAACGTGACCCGGCTAACGTAAAAAGCAATTGTGACATATCGACCCGGGTAGGACAGGGGGAGCTAACGTAAGTAGGACGGATAGGTGAAAGGATCGACGAGACACGGGAGGAACACGGACTTTCGACGTATCGGTTCGTTTCAGTATAACCAAAGAGACGAGAGCTCCGCGACTCGATCGTCGAACGACTGCTCTATGCAGCATCCGCCCACTCGATATGACGGTATCGCATTCATGCAGAGGTCTAACGTACGAGTAAACGTCGAAGATTCTCAATCAGAGTTCAAAGGCGCAATCATACCTTCTCAACGCACGCGTCTGCCAATGAGCTCAGGTATAACAGGATGCGATCAATTGGGTAAGGAGCACGGTATCCTGATTTCCCTGGATGGACGACGATCGGTTGATTGATCAAATCAAATAACACCGAGATGCGCCTATAGGTGACAGACCCGCTCTTACATCGACGATTGTGAGTTTCAGGCCACAAAAGAAAGTCAGATAATCTGTACAAGCTGGTGATTTCTAACACTTCTAATTTTCATAAATACCGTGGCATGTCATATTTTTGCGTGTCTTCGTATAGACACGGTTGTCACAAACTTGACTTGATAATTATTTTTTTTACTGTTTACTTGATCGGTGAGTTATCAATAACTCAAATAAAGTTTCAAAAACACTTCATCTTTCGAAATTTTTCGTGTGACTGTGTACGGATAATGAAGCTATTTTTATTGGTTACAGGAATACAATAAATCGAGTGAACCTTTTTCTCTCGCTTACGATTGTAATTGTGCATTCGTTTTTCGTTCTAGAAAGCTGCTAGTTTTAGAACACTCAAGATCATTATAATGCAAAAACTAATGGTAACGAAAAGGAAAGACAATCTTGAACAGTGAGATTGAAGTGGAAAAAGGCGGTACAGTTAGTGCGGTACAACAATGTCAATGATCCAACGCAGCAAATTAATGAACCCAAAATGTTCTGACCAAACAAAAGATTATTCTCTAATTTATGTAATTCGCTGTCTAAAATATAAAATTTCATAGTGGTTAATTAATTAATTTCTTTCGAGAAAATATCGACGATGAAGGCGAAAAGAGACATGTAAATGTGGTGCCAACCTTGTACTATATAGAAGTTATCTGTATCATTGAGTGTGATTCAAGTCATATAATGTTGCTACACATGTCAATGTTTTTGTGGGCTACTCCTAAAGCTGGGCGTATGCCGTTTGAAACTCGAGAAAGGCAGTCTGTGTAAAACGTAAGAACAAGAGGCGACCCTTATCGCGTTCAGCTTTGTACAGGACACTTTTGCACTGATACACCAAAGAGGAGAACCACAACGACGATATCGGACGACGTTTCGCGATTTAACCTTTACCACTGCCAATGAGATAGATGTCTGGCGATGGCTGTGTGAAATCTATTGTCCGTGTTGGTGTCAATGACCATGGATTTACTTTGGCATGAATTTCTTTGGCGAGTAATCAAATAGATTTTCAGTTCTTATCGTTAGACGAGAGAATGGTCCATTGAGTGGGCGTGACTCGAGAAACTTTTCCAGTCGTCCACGGCAGCACGGGCCGCGTGTAGCGTAGCTATTTGACCGAGGAAAAGTTTTCGGTTGACCAATTCTTTTAATTAAATACGAAACGAGTTGACGGGCACGTCTGTTAATGCTAAAACTCTGGTACTAAAACTGCCACTAGAAATCGAACGATGAGAACAACAAGAAAAGCAAGAAACACCGTTAGATTCCAAGTCAGAGCAAGATTTTAACGTTCCTTGGTTTCCGTGCCCCACAACGTCCGCGAAGTTGGATCTTTTTACTGGATTTTACTCGTTAAAAGATCGGTCAAACTAATAATAATTACGATCTCAGAGCGGAATCAAAAGAGCCGATGAGAAACTAGGTAGAGGCGGAGAATCGACCCTCTGCTGTGCAAAGAAAGCCAATTGTAAAAAACGTACACTAAACGACGAAAGGATGTTACGCGCAAATTTCAGATCAACGCAACGCCAGATTCATCGATACTCATAGGGTAAAGTAGAGCAAAACTCATGTCACGTGCTTTGATCATTGACCAACATGGATCAACCGTATTGAGATCCTTGAAGAACCAGCCACGATATTCTTTATTGGGACTCGGTATATTACAACCTACAGAATAGCTCGGATAAATTTTGTTTTCACAGAGGAGGAGGAACTGACATTGCGAAAACATGGACGTTGAGTATACTATCGAATTAACACCGCGCCGCGGCATGAGCATTATGTATGTCGAATTATGGAAAACCGCCTCACGTTTAATTTACGTAAAGCGTTGATAATCGAATTATTTTGAACGAGCCGTTCTCATCCGTGAATCGCACGGTCCGTTATGGCTTAACATCGGCGCGAATCGACGCGTCTCGGGAAGTTGCTCGATCAATCTGCACAAGAATTAAGGTAAATCGATCTCAAGGGAATTAATATGTGTCCATTTAGCTGCGTGACAAAAAACTAGAAACATTCTAACAGAGAGAGTGAAAGATCCTGCCTTTCACCTGTCAAGATGAATAAATAATAATTGAAAACCTCAGTTTGCACGGTAAAAAATGTTCTCAAAGAGCAGAAATACATCCACAACTCGAATGCGTACGTAATAATATAACAGGGGATATGACAATTCAAGTTACAATCAAAAGTGAGCAATCATTCAAGCCTGGGAATTAAGTTTAGGCGGGTAATTGCGGTTGATTCAACACCTACAAAATGACTTGCAAACATGATTGCGGGAATTTAATGACCGCCTATGTAATCGACACTCAATACATGATCCGGCTGCATGCCACCATACGACTCCATTGGTTCAAAGTGGACAATAACAGGCCGTAAGTTATACTTAAATAATTTATATCCTTATAACGTTTAACGGACAGGAGTGAATTAGAGAGGAGAAAGCAAAATATTGCATTCGCGACCGCGAGTAGCAAACGGCGAGCGCGAACACACGTGGACTCGATTAACTCGCCAACTTTCCGCCGTCCGCAGGACGAACAATCGGTGACCGCGCGGTGCTTGACCCAGGCTCATTTTGTCCTGTACCTCGTCACGGGTACCTCTCCGTCTAATGACAGTCTACGAGTATGTACCAGGTTATGCAAAATGTCCCGCGATATGATGAATTTAGGTGGATGAACGTGTACGAGCGATGCTTTCTCTCTGGGGAGGACACGACGTTTGGAATCGTTAGGAACTTTCCTAGATGAACGAGTTCAGAATGGGCAAAACTATTCCATGCAACTTGTTCCTTTAAGATAATGATCGTATGAACCATTTAAGCGTCGAATGACTTCGTCGAAAATCGTTCAAGTCGTACAGCATTCTTCGGATTGATTTCATTCCGTCTTCGAATATACTTCCTATTTCAACAGTAGCCACCTAGTTTACTACAGAGTCAACCATCCGGTCAGTGGTTTAACTTCCTAGTGTGGAAGGTTCTACGATTTTTTTACCTCACACTAGGTGGAAACGATTAACCCGAGAAACGTAAGTGAAAACGTCATGGCTTATCATTTTACCGTTAGTCTCAATTTTACTGGAAAAAGTTATCTTTAACACACGATATTTATCACCACTGGATTGCTGTTCTTGATATCAAGGAGTGACAGTTGAAAACGAGTAAAGCTAGTCGAAAATCTACCGGCAGTTTAAATTCAATTAGACCGATCGTATTATGGACGAAAAGGAAAAAGAAATCCGTTCAATTTATTCGGTATAAATGTTTGCAAGCTCAAATCGTCTTCGTCGCATCATGAGAATTTTTTTGCTAAAACGAGCATCGTCCTGGGGCAAAAAACTGTTTCCTGAAATTATACAGTCCAGGCACGTCTGAGTAGCCTAACGATCTCCTTGACCATTTTAGTCGGTCAGATAGCCTTTAAGGATGTCGTAAAAATCCAAACTCGCTAATCTTGATACGTTTAATTCTAACGAAAGAACATTGCGGAGTACCAAGTTGTTCGCTTTCTTTCTTCTGACTGACAAAAATCTCAATGATACCAACGAATTTTTAAGCGATATATAAATCAATAACAACAATAAAACAGTCCTGCAGTTCCGAAAGTACCTAACTCGCGTGCTGAATACAATATTCCATGCAAGCAAATGTATTCAAAGCGAATTACGCCGACCGGCCTATAACTCACTATTCGGGAGCTACAAAATTGTTCGGCATCGCGATGTAGCGTGCCTCATCATCTGCCTCGACAGACACGAACATCGATAACAATAACGGAACGGAATGAAAATTACGAATCTGATACAACCGGGCACGCGGTTGCGATACACGATCATATAGGCCATCTTAATTACGACGTACGAAAGTATGGCCTGGGAATTGTAATCTCTGTCGGTCTCTAATGACACAAAAAAGGTAAGGCAAGATATTCTCTTGTGATACTAGCACATGCCTCTAATATACCAATATCTACGTGTCGGCATACATGCATGCACGAGTATGCGATCAAAGCTGAGCTTATAGTTCGTCAATCGGCTCACAGATTTTGAAGACTTGTTTCAGACTGTAATCGAAATTGCAGTACCAATAGACCCGGATAACTTACTTGAACGGAAAAAATGTATCCACAAGTAATGATGCGAAGCATTGAATAGGGTTCTAAATTTCTTCACACATCATTCAGTTCTGGCATTACTCGCAACCAAAGACGAATCATTAATTCTCCGTTTTTCACCTTTCAATATCGACCGTTAGACAGGATTTAGCTACACAAAATTTAGATGTAAAAATCATTACTACAAAAAATTTCTCACATTATCAAAATTTTCTGACTCGTGATGCAAGGCGAACAAAGGTAGCAGAAACCTACCAAAAACAAAAAACAACGCCGACGAACGCATAGAGCGAAAATTAAAAGGTCAAATAAAATGAACGTGGTCAAATCACGGGCACTTTAAAGAACCGCCAAACAACGGTACCAACATGATTGCAAAACAGTCGATTATCTGATGCGCTAACGTAATGGAGCTTCGAACGGACAACGCGTGACTACTAAATTCTAAATTACTACTCTAGAAGCATGTTGTATTTAATTATGAAATGGCTCGTGCACGAGGAAGTGTGCGAAAATTATACGACAGGTGCTCGTCTGGTGATTGTATTTCAACGTGCCAAATAAACAACCAAAACAAGCGGCGTAAGATCATTGTACTGAAGATTAATTGGTTCGACTGACGCACGCGATTACAAATAGCAATGATGTGACCCGCAACTTCTCCAATCGCTATTCTTCGCTCGGAGAGAGGTTAAGAAGGACAGGAAGACGGATCGACAAAAGTGAGACTAAATAAGCACACAGAGTGGCTCTTTACGAACAATTTCACCTTGGCCGTTCAAATAATTTTACGTCAGGCTCCGCAATACTTCCATAAGATATATTCGTCTACAATTAAACGTCTTCCGCGACCGACATATGATTACGGCATCTGTAACAACACGGTAATACAGCCGTAATTACTCGTAGTACATTCGTTGATCTGTCGCACACGGTGATTTTTTGAGCATATTATGGGTGTATACATCTACAGCTATTCTACTGAAACTACTATTGCACAGTCGTGGATATATCATTAGGCCATCGCGTACTTGATCCTGTGTCCTGTAATTGAGAGATCGAGTTTCAGACGAACGATTTCGTTATCGTTTACCGTTCATTCAGTTTATTATTGTTACATCGCGCACGTACTGACAAAACCGGCCTGCAGTAATCATCGTTCAAGCGAGATCTAAAAGTACGTTGTGAACCTCACTTACCAAAAAACTGCAAAGAAAACATGTCGTTATCGGAGAGAGGAATCAGAAGCTTACCTGGAACACAGTAAAATAATTTCTCATTAGGGAGATTCGCAATCAGATAACGTTTGATTATTGATTTCAAATTGTTAGGTACGTGAAAAGAAAAAAATTTCGAATCGTGACGTAATTCACTAGACCTCGGTCGTCCAGCCGTTTGACTAAGTGATAAGTATAATTATTGTTCGTCAACGCAATTATACATTATTAGAGATAATATTATTTACACTGCAAAAACAATATCTACACCTACTAAGAGATTAGAGAGAAAACTCAATCCAGTGGTAGTAGCTGTGGTATTTTCATTTTCAGATAGACAACCTGATACAGATCGTAACGCATTAGTGAGGCGAGTGTCGGATGGCAACGATAAAATTAAATTCGATGGCGTCACATAATTCAAATCACCGCTCAGCTTTTTGATCTTATTTATACAACAGGTCTTCCGGGTAGTCCCTGCCACTTTGATCAATCACCATACCTATTCTGTAAAAATTAAATTAAAAATTTTACCGCTCCTCACAAACTTCAGCCTGCGTTGATAATTGATTACTTCAGTAAACTTCGAGCAAATAGTTTTCAGCTTCCGCGTTTGTAACAGCCTCAGAGATATCGACTCACTCGGACCGATTCGACGGAATCTCAGCGCAAGTTGATACACCGAGAATAGCCGCGAGAGTAAATGTAGGTGATGGACATATAGCGGGAAAAGGAAAAGGAATATACCGTAAAAATGAGCATAAACTCATTAAAACCTCTTTCCGTTTTTCACTCGGCATATATAAACACAGTGTATTATATATAATATATATATACCCGCAGAAGTTCTAAGCATGGCAGAGCAGACATCGACTTAATGATCATCTTGAGCCCAATAATAGTAATTACTTCTCCCGTACCGCATCGAGTCTTGAAGGGTGGAGCCGGCCGTCGGATAATTTAATCGTAACGAGAACACCATCTGCACGAATCTACCTGGCAGACAACCGCATGAGCACGTGTCGCGTACTAAGATACGCAGTGGTCTTGGTACACGAGCATTTCGCACTTTCATGAAACGCGGCACGAATCACGTACACAAGCCAAGCTTCAGACACACATTCGCTGTACGGATAAGCAAGCGTCCACCGATCGGCTATCGGCGAAGCCGGATCGAAGCTCTCGCCAGGACGCCCTGCAATGGCCCCGTGAGAGAAGTCAAAGCGGCCCGCTATCACGATACGCATTTAATTGATAATCACCAACCTAGCTTCCGCAGTTCTCATTCAGCAGGCTGACTGCGGTTGCCAGGAGTGATTTTCAACGAGTTGTTCGGCCAGTTAAGACTTGTGCACTTCTGCACCGGGTGACAGCCGCATGCCTGCTTTGTGCTTTATACTTACTTTCTTCCCGGGCTTGTATTTCGCGTTACTTGTGTTACACCTCCTGGCATTCCGAGGTGTCAATTTCTCCGTAGGGATTATGTGAGGATCTTATCAATAACATGTGGTGCCGTGGTACTCACCAACGTGTGGGTAACGCGCATTATAACTTTCTCGACAGAATTGGTAACAGGGGATTAAAATATCTGAGCTTTCGGTAGACCGAAGTGGTTCAGCGAATTGGGTCACGAGAAGGAAAAGAAGGCAACTTCGAGATTCTCATCTCTTCGTTAATGCGTGGGCTTCGACTCTGATTGACTCTGTAACGTATCCATTGTGTGAACATCAGGTGTAAATCGAATATGCAGGCAGAGGCCCAACCTATGAGGAGATGAAAAGAAAAAATGGGAGGCCTGACTTATTGTTCACCGTAAGAGATACGAGCCTTTCTAAAGAATACAATATAGGTACAGCCTTAATTAACAACACTAATTAACCGAAATTAATTGCGTCTATCGGTATAGATGAAGCTAGAAAACTACTTAAGTCGATTTGCCTCAGTGAACACTTTAGACACCGATTAACACTGATAATATAATTATTTACCTTATGACATGTTTCAACGCATGAAGTGTGAATCATAGATTGATATAAGGCAGCTCGCTAGTCAAACTATTCACACGTCTGTAGATTAGATATAAATGATCGCAAATCTCGCTAATGAAACTTACCAAAAGTCTGTTAGAGAAACGTCGAGATTGTCACCTGCAGGACGGCATCAACATGACGACCTTCGAAAGCTTGACAAACTAAGGATAATGTATCGTCTTACAAATATCAGATATCGTGTGAGTAGCTTTGGACGTCTCGTGTGAGGAAAATTACGTGACAGGTATCTTCATTTTTCTGGTCAACATTAATAATACGTACGATCAAAGGTGCAAAGCTAACATCTATAATCAACAATCAATAACAATTTTCACATCCTGCGTCGGTTCACCTGTTTAAAAAACTTACATACAATCGAGGCTAATTTACTAATACAGCAAATCAGATTTGAGTAGCTGAGTAACTGAATAATATAGTAAGTATAATCGCCAAGCCGTTAACAAGTGAATCGTTTTTGTGCGCAAAATCTGCTCGCAATCAATCTTATCGCTTTGCAAAAGGTACTTAGGGCGGCAGTCAGCCTTTGATTTGAAGCGACGTTGCGTATAGCAAAGTTGCCACAATCGATGATGGATAATATTAAGGTCACCAGGCTGCAACACGGAGCTTATGATCGTAATAAATTACCCTTGACTGGACGCAAATACATCTACAGGAAGAATCATACCGCAGATCAATGAAGCTCGCTTCGATATTTACACGACTCAATGAATCCGCGGAGACGTTACTCGACACAGAGGCTAATTGTCCGCGGCAACAAGCCGTGTATCCTATTATCTGCGTACAGTTATCAAGCGACACTGAACCGCGCAGTCTGCCTAAACCTAACCTTCGTTATTACCTGCCTATTCTACGCTGCGCGCCGACTGTAGCGAAGAATAATTATATACCGTATATTATGATCTAATCTGGCCAGACTAATTCGTACTGCAGTGCATATCTGCTCGTGAGATTGGAAATTAAACAACCGCTTGGAACGGGGACCGTACATCGTGATTTTCATCGAAATAATCAAGACACGAACACCTACAGACTCGGGCCCTGTAGCATCGGGATCCAAAAGGTGACGGATATAAGACTGCAACTGTGAAGAAAGTACGAGACGAGACGAGACGAGACGTCAGGTCCGAAGGAGTCAAGGAGTCGAGACAACGGTATATTATAGCTGGTGAACCGCCACGTCTAATTGTCTACGGAGAAAACTTGGCGAGTGCGAGGAGTTCGTAGGTAGCTCCGGTAGGCAGCTTGACGTATTCGTGTAAACTCGCCGAGGTATACCTGTAGGTACCGCTGCTCCAGGTTTACTACTGACTTTTTCCCGCGGGCACTAGGTCGCCTTCTCAGCTTCCCCCGTTCAATTAAGTCACTACAGGTAACTCTGTATTCCGTTTCTTGGTAATTCCATTACATAGTGAGCTCCAGCGACTGGCCATCAATCCGCGCAACATCTCACGACGACATCATTATTGCGGCGATGGCTGTGTGCGTTGAAACGGTTAACGCTTTCGGGTGCGATTTATTCGGATACCCGCTCGCATGCAAATTAGCCCTGCAAGTGATGATACCCTGATTTCCTCTGTGCCTTTTAATCGGACTGAATTTGAAACACAGAAATGAGTCGATAGACCATGTCCTCCAAGAACTTGGGCATACATTGCAACTCATGGCTGGATCGTGGCCATAATTTTTTTCTTATTGTTAGTTACT
Source organism: Neodiprion virginianus (assembly GCF_021901495.1). NCBI lineage: Eukaryota > Metazoa > Arthropoda > Insecta > Hymenoptera > Diprionidae > Neodiprion > Neodiprion virginianus. Next base: position 30,446,058 of record NC_060880.1, read on the forward strand.
GATTGATTCATTCAATAATAACGGAAAGCTCGGATTCACTTCGACGTCTTATGATCCAAGATTGTTGTAGAAAAAAAAATACCTACGAACATTGGCGAGTTAATGTCCCATTCCTTCTATCGATCCATTCCAATTTTCAATGCATACATTTAGAGAACGACCCGATCACGTGAAGTATCGTGTCAGGCGACCGATGAACTCAAAGAATATAACTCGAAACGTGCCTAATGAGGTTTCCAAGATGTCCGCAGTTGTTGCGCGCCTCCGCGAACGTGAGGCCAAGCAAAGGTTTTCGATTGGCAACCAAGGCTAGTGCGAGAAATGCCGAACTTACTGTCAGTCCGCAAATAAGCACGTATCGTAATAGTATAGCTGTACAACGGTTTTACGTAAGTATACAACCGCACGAGAGAAGCGGCTGTAAAAGGGTCTGATTCCTCGGTCCCTGTAGGCAATGAGTATCATAGAGCCAGGAAATTCCCCGGATGAAATTTTTTACCACTTGGAACCGAGACGCGAACATTAGGCACGCGTTTCGTAATCAGCCGATGTCGTGTTATAAAAAGTGTTTCCTCGCATTGACGTGCCACTACAAAACAAGAATTTTTAAAACCCGTCATCGTTTTCACGCCAGGTAAACTCGAAGCATAATCTGTAACGCGAATAAAAAAACCGCTTTCGAGCAGCGTAAGTTTTTTTCCTTTTCTTCGTTTAATTTCCCCAGCTTTCGGACTACAACTATATTTCCTTTAATAACCAATAATCGAACGAGGTCAAGAACGAGAAAATTTTTACACTGATCGGTAACTGTAGTTTATTTCATTACATCCATTCGTATGGTGGAAAACATCTGGTGCAAATAGACACGGACATGGAATATACGCCGCATCTGCTGGAACAACGCAGAGAGAAACGCAGCCGCTCTACAACCGAAGTCGGCAGTAAATGATCTCAGCATTGATTTACGAAGCCGTTTGTCCCGGAATACATCACCGGCAGACGCAGCAGTAGTACCAACACGAGGTAGCAGCTGATAAAGTAGCTACAAATTAAACGTAATCAAGAAACTTTCGAAACGAATATCACCGATCAACATCGCATCATTCGTTCGTCATGATGGAATCGCGTTGAACATATCCAGTCGTACACACAATCAATCAGCTCGACGATTTCGACTGCTCGTCCGATGAAATGATTAATAACTATCTAAATTTTACATTGTTGGGTGTACAATGTTCCCCGCACGCCTCGTCTACCATTTAAAAAGTATTCAGTTAGAATCATACAGCCGAGCTAATACTTCCGGGATAACCTGTCGACGTCTACAGTTGCGATAGCTTTGCACGGGGTACGCTTCGACAACATTTGGAGATAAAATAACGAAACCCGTTGAAATCATGATCACAGGTTACGCGTTGAAAGAGGCGCAGCGCCGCCGGGCCTGTCAACCTTTACCCAGTTCCGCCGTGGATGAGTATTATGCGAATATGAGTACGTGATACAGGTTCATACATATGTATGAATGCCTAGCTATCACGTACGTAATCAAAGGTTGCGTACACAACCAACTGTGCAGGACTCTCGGATTGCTGGCTCGTGGCCGCAGGGAGCGATGTAATCAAGTTACAACTTACAAGAGCAGCCACTGCATCTGCAGCAACGTTATAGGTTGACATATCACGAGGTTTCATTTCTCGATTTAACATTCTCTCTCTCTCTTTCCCAACAAGTTTTAGACTTTTTATTCCGGATCGTCTCGTTAACACTTCGTACGCGGTGTCCAACTTGTTTGAGAATATCATTCACGCTCGGTTCAAAATTGACGAGTGATCTGTTTATACTACTTTGCTAGTTACATAATCGCCTCAAGGTGCGTCTGGGCTACGCCACACGAGAAGTCCTAAAGAACATAAATCCATCGAATATTCGCAAGGCCATACAAGCTCGACGGTGAGGAACTATGTGTATTCTACACTCTGTGAAACACAGTTTTGAAACCTGCTGACCTTCAACCTTGAGTAACAAAATCGATCATTCCGCACTAGAGACTACAGAGTGAGGGACATTAATTCGCAGCTTAAGCTTGGATACATTTTTGGGACAAAACCGTATCGAATTTGACCCTAAAAATTTTCATCGACTGTAGCAAGCCTTGCCGCAAGTATAAAGCGCAGGTTATAATTGTTAAGCAACAAACCGTGAGATTGCATAAATAACGTGTACAAGTTTAATGTGCACACCTGACATTACAAGAAAAAAAAGGTCGCGTACATGCACGGAATTGACAAAGAGCCAACGACAAGTGGAATAAGTGTTTCAAATCAGGCTCGTATTCTCTCCATTGTAATTAACATGACATAATCTCGATCAAGGCGTGTGTTTAAGTTCTGAGAACCAAGCAGCGGCTTCGTTGTAAGCGAAGATCATCCAGCCCGAGGCAACAAATGACGAGGCAGAAGTGTAAGTCATTGTCTCCAACTGATTTGGAATGCATGTATGTATAGGTAGATACTTTCGTGCACTCGGGAATAATATCTATGGGGATAGTAATTATGGACGTAATACCAAACAGCACGCTTGTCGCCTCCAGGTTGTACCTTGGGATAGAGTTTGTTAGTAATGGACCGCTAACGTATATGCTTAATTACGATATACAGAATAGAATAATCAGGTCATCGACACGTAAATAGTGGAGTAACGATTTCCGACACACGTCTAATTTGATACACAAATATTCGCAACAACTCGAATAGGCAAAAAATAAACTGGGAAGAATTAGATCATTGGAGAAAAGTAGAAAAGAGAATTCACAGTTTATTCTCGACTGATCGATGTGGGTAGATAACTTGTGAGCTCATGTCCGACTTTGTTCTGCCCTCCACTTCAATGGCAGTGCAGTGGTTGCAAACTGCGACGAGCTTTGTAAGCGAAAAGAAGAAAGCTTCCCAGACTATGTGATGATTTCTAATTTGCACCGCTCACGATGCAACGCCTTCGATTCAACGTTCTCTTGGCTAGTAGGTATCCAGACTCGTCACGGTGTGTGTAATTTGTCTTTAAATTAAAACCGTAACGTCTTCCTCAACTCACAATCCAATTCATCCGAGTTTCGCTCGAGATAATTTGAATTGCCGCAGCACTCCCAAGCATTCGCCTACGGATATCTCGTGGTAGTGATTCTTGAAGAAATTGCAATTATCTTGCTTTCGATCGCAAGTCAAGCGTTATGCTCACGTACTAAATACTTGAATTACGTAATCTTGGTGAAAATCGTGCAAACTTACATAGCAAAACCTTTGTTCTTACAGAATATATATCTTACAAACTCTTACTAGAAAAAGTTTTGACTAAGTTTTTTTAACTTCTCGTTTCTCTGCTTTCAGAGAAAAAAGGAAATTATCATAATCACCCCGAAAATGAAAAGTTTAATTGTCACCAGATCTCGACGATTCAAGGACCAGAAAATCACTTCCGACAGTTTTCGATGGACGTCAATGTGTGCGTACATGTATGTATATGATCAATTATTATTGTCCGAGGATATATCAAGGAAAAGTTACCGGACTTTAATCATTTTGATCTCAATCGACACAGCTATTCCAAACTTAGAAATGATTAGATTTAGGCTGAGATCGATTCGGTACTTTTTCAATTATTTAAATAACAAAATTCCAAACCAATATGGTGGAAATTTTTTTTAAATCTTCGGATTTTGGTGAAAATTAGTAGATCGAGCGTTTTGAGTCACAAGTAACGAATTCAAGGTCAGAAGTTCAAACTTTGTAACAGTGGATCCATTATAGTGGTTAAAAATAAAAAAAAATCGACATATTTTCATGTAACATGGTACCTGAGGGCTTTTGAACCGTTAATTATGATTCTGAATTTGTAGTCCGACATTCGAATTGGATATTCGTCTTTTTTTTTCCAGTCAACTTGGAACCGACAGTGTAAAATCGGAGAATTCGAGGGCTGGTTCACGGTCAACCCAAGGCCGCTTGTTCACCTCGCTCGATACCCTCGGAATCCCTGCACTGATTAAGACGAGAAAAGTGGTAAAAACCAGTCTCGTTTCCCAAAAGAAAAGCCACGAATTCTTTATGCCTATAAAATTACTCACTCCGCTTCTCTGGGTCGTTCGGTCATCGTGAATGGTGCAGTTACTGAGCGGTTTACACTGGCCACCGCGTATGGCGATTGCTGTTCAACTTGCCGAGAACGTAGCCATAATACGCGGTCAGTACCACCGTAAATATCTCCAGGTACAGTGACACGGTACAAGGTCCGGTTTCTTTTCAAACACAGGCAGCCTCTAATCCCTTTCAAGAAACGCGAGGACGTCCTTCGAGTTCCCATAGATTCGAAAATTTTGTCTCCAATTTCACACCCGTTGGTACGTAAATTCACCGGGTACGTTTCCAATATCTGTTATTACATGGTCAATCTTTTTTTCACTTTATTTTTCACTGGCTTTTTGTTACTCGGATTGAATTATAGAACAAAATATAGATTTCCACACGAGATGCCATCAGAGACACCTTAGGCCTCTCGATTTCAGTCATTCGTATCCGGACCCTTAAGTACCGTCTCACCATCGCCACTGGCACCTCCAGTTTATTACAAGAGAAACTCCCTTGAGACGTATTACAGTCATTAAAAAATATCAAATTATTACAAAAAATACCATACGTAAGCTATGTACACGTAACTAATCGAATTGGTATAATTGAAATAAACCTCAGTGTGTAGAAAGGATTGCACAGGTTAATAATTCCCACTTCCTAATCTCAGGGGCAATCAGTATCTTAAGTGCGAACATAAATGCGAACCGTCTTATACCAGTATAACGAGAAAAAATAATAATATGTGAGCTCACTTTCTACCGGAGCAACTATTTCACCGTATTACTTTGCAGGCCTAGACACACCATGAATACACACGCTCTCATTCGTTTAGTGACAGGGTACAGTTTCCTCCCGTTTCCATATTCTGTTACGGGTTCTCATCGTCCGGCATCATCTAAACCGCACACTGATATCTGTACACAATCTTCTCGAATAATACATCGATACTTTTAAAATGACCAAGAATTTTTAAATGGTATTTGGTTTCCTATCCTGTGCTAGCAAAGAGGAAAGAAAAAAGGGGCTTTCTTCTCCTTTCTTTGGTTATCGGGTCCCGATGCTGGGTTCCATGTACCACTCCAAAAATGATATATCTAACGTTATAATGCTGTCGGCTGCAGCCGCGGAGCATTGTAATGACGTTTGAAGTGTGGCTTTGTGGATTCTTCCACAACAGTCATTCGAAGAAGGGGGGAAGGTCATTCGATTTCCTTGATGCTGAACAAGCATGCAACGTGTAGGCCAGAGACTTTCCATACCTGGTCGATAGCTGGTGGATACAGTCGTTCGACACGCGTTCAAGCTGCAAGAAACACGCGCGTGTGAAACTGACCGCCCGATGTGAACGACTGGTCGACTCACTCCCAGCACACCGGCGGGTTACCGCGAATAGGAAGGAGTTATCACCGCGAGTACAAGCACGCATGTTAGCTTGGTCTCGATATGCATCTGCGGCTTGGGGTTGTCCAACAACACGTATCCAGTACATGACATCAGTTTTCCGTGGCAAACGGTAGCGCAGAAAGCACAGTGACTGTGCTGCAATTATCATATATCACTATCTGCGAAATATGTGCCAATATCGGAGCTGCCCTCGAAATGCCCTCGCCAAATCGTGCCTACTTCTGGTTCTGATCTGCAATTATTCGTAAACCTGCGGTAGATCATAAATGATTTACGCTGTACGTTGCTAGCGTACCGTGGCGTGCTTTACGGAAGGGTAAAACCGTGGTACTAAGAGAACGAGTTGCGGGTGCTCATTTGAGGGTTTTCGACTGATGTCAACCTCGACAAGCGTGGCAAAAGATAGCGGGAACACTCCGATTCATGGTCGAGTGGTCGACGTGTAGGCGAGTACGCTCGCCTTGAGTGATAAAAGGTATACAATCATATGCTGCTCAACGAGACTCGAGTGTTTTATCAGTTTGTATTTCTTCGTCGGGTAATGAACATTTATTATGGCGCATATAGCGAAGATACATTGACGCGGTGATGAGGTGCTAAAGTCAACACTCACAGCCCCTAACGAGACTCGTGGATCTCAGGCCAATGTGACGGTTGAAGGGAATGAAATACCTTGTTCGCACTGGACTTATGAATAATTCGCTTGATAATCAAGAATGCAGGCGTACGACGAAACAATAAAAGACGAGGTATCCGTGAAAGACCCTTTTTCCATAAAACCACTTTCGAAATGAACCATTTGTCGTTTCAATTTCAGAGGTTTGAGAAGACTGACTGTCAAGTGTACCTTAATACGTCTACGTCTATGAAAACAAACTTTTATATTATTGAATGAAAAGAAAGATTTCATGGCGAGCTTACGGTTTGTGAATGAAGAAGATACAGTTCGTCAAAAACCTTGTTTTTTTTTATGAATTAGCCCAAGTATTCTTTTGAATCCACATACAATAGGCTTGAAATCATTCAATCCACAGCAATGAATCTCACAAATGGCCTCGACAGACAGATGACCAATTTTCAGTTTTTAAACTAGTTCCTTCTTCGAAGTATAGTATACCTATCAACGATTCGTTGAATCGAACATATTTTTACACGATTTAGTCGCACCTCGTTTATGATATACCTGTAAAGTTCCATTATACCAGGATGGGAAATATGATGCAGAGATAAGCTGCACCTGTATGCGGTGCATAAAGCTGTAAGATAGAGCGGTGGGGCAAGTTCTGGGACGAGTAAAAGAGACCGCGAGAAACAGCAATGACCGTTGATCCTAGTGCAGCGTGTCGGTCTTTCTTCAACGGCGCCTCTCCTCCCTCGTGTCGTTTCTATATTTATACCCATATTTACGTCCTCAATGTCTAGTTTCTTTGTACCCGACACAGGCGGCCGACAAGCTAAACTTCGACGGAAAGAAAAACTTCTTCGTTTCTTTTTAAACTTGACTTTTCAGGTTATTTCGGGTTCGCGTTTGAGAATATGCGGATATGTGCACCGCTGCCTACACCGAGTGCATCAGGGCCTAAAATTCCGGGATTAGAAAACGCACGACTGGCATTACGGTAGGTCCTATACGACCGGTAGTGGCCGTGATGGCGGTCACGGTGGTCGTATAGGCATTAGTAATACTTCCTCTACGAGCTAGCTAACGACGACTCGATGACGGATTGATACCAGCATTCGGCTGAAGGGCACGCGTTTGTCCGGGCGCGAGCGGAAGCCACATAAAAATTTTTTCCTCTCTCCGTAGAACTTAGATTCTGCAATTGCATCGATCGAGTTTAGGGCTTGACACAGGTGTTGATCGATAAAGTATTACCGAAGATCTTAATTACTACCTCAACGTTTTGATTCCCACAACGTTATTAACTCACTCACTCGAATCGAAAAATGAAGAACCGTTTCGATTATTACAGCATCAATTTATGATTTAATTTACAGGTCAGTAGCTATAAAATCCTTTAAAAATTTAATTAATTTTTTCCTCGGTAAACATACAAGTACGTACACACCGTGAACACTATCGATTATAATAGACCGACTTCAAGAGAGAAAGAGATATAATGTTACCGGTTGGCAGCTGATTGACGTCGAATTTTTCGCAGCATCGTTATGATGTAGCATGATGATGTTACGTTTGCGCACGTGAGTCGTGACGGTATGAAAAACTTCCGCTAACGGCTGATACTTTCTAATTAAATCATACGTTGCCATTCACCCTGCAGCATACGTGGAGGATAACTAATGAATAATATATCTGCGTAGGCTAACCTTGGCCATGAGTTCGTGTCGCGGAAGGCAAGGCACGCAGCGTTACTCCTAATTGTTGATGATTTGCTGCAATTAGGGTTCTTGAAATTAAAAAGTGCCTTATTTCCAAGGATTCGGATGCAATTACGTTTCTCCGTGGTATATTATTAACTAAGTTGGAAATTCTGTGTGTAACCTACAAACCCCGACATACGGTATTTGATACACAACAATCGAATAATATTGGTCATCTCGTATTTTGGTAACAACCTCGACATAGAAACGCGAAGGCGCATATAATTTGGAAATATGAGATCTGAAAGAACGAAATCTCCGGTTGAGTTAATTAATTAGACCCCGGTTTATTCGACGACGGATACGAGAGATATGTCTGGTGGTGTACTTGTCGGATGGAATTAGCGGTCCGTTCTTCGAGGTAGGTTAAACCGGAGAACGTCGAATTCGGCGACTTACGAAACGTAATTAGACAGTTGCGGCTTCATCTCAAATATCATTGCGGTCATTAAAAACCGAACGTACATCAGTCGCCGCGGCTCCTTCTCCTGGTGTACCCACGGCTTTAATAGGTACCCACGAGAACCAAATCCTTCCTAGATACCTACGTTTTATTTAACCTCTCAACGTTGAAACACGATAAGTTATAATCTCGATCTACGAAATCGTCGGTCACTAAACCACTTCCATCTCACCCAGGTGATATTACTTACCGCAACCGATCTTTACCTGCCTCTTCTATACGCGTTTCGAATCCCCAAATATTCAAATTATCCAGCATTTCATATGAAACGTTACGCATGGCATGTATTATGTAATAGCGTAAATTTGTTTTTAAACTATACGAGACATTTGTATATCGTCGAATGGATCGTTTGACCGATATTGCTGATTGTGAGAAAAAAAGAAACTGTTCACGTTCGAGAAATAATTAAAAGGAGGTACGAAGATGATCAAAAACACGAATAGAAATCTTCGGGAGAATCGACCCGAGTAAATGGAAACTCACAAAATTAGCTTCAGTTTTTGCAATCAATGTGTGAATGTAATCAATTTAGAATACAGCGTTATTTAATTATTTTCGGAGGCACGTTTACCTATTGTAAAATAGTCAGCAATTGTTGAAAGATTGTTTGTTAACGTACCGTGTATACGTAGTTTACATGAAATATTTCACAACGATCTTCCAACAAAGATGTGGAAAAAGCTGCACCGTTATTCGAGCAACACTGCGGCGAGAATTTCATACAAGGCTAACTGATCGAGAACCAGAGGAATCTATATCCTGAATATCCGCACGCAGGAATCTTATAACACACACGATCCTTGGCCAGTAAAGGTAAATGATGACGATAATCTACAATTAGTCTAAAGAAACAGTTGCCTACAATTCTTCAAGATGAAAAATTATATCAGCCAATCGTTTCCTCGCTTCTCGTTTTCTCAGTCTGCACATAATTCGTCTAATATCGGCTGTACATCTTCGTGCAGCTTTTATATACTGTCGCGAAGTATCTCTGCCTTTCCTTATATGTACAAACGAAACGGTTCGCGCGATAAATTGCATTCAGGAAAGCAAACTCCCGGGATCGCTCTACGGCGATGAATTTACTATTCAGGTGGGATGCGCAGTACGTTTTCCGTTACACGATTTATTCTGACGAGAGAAGCACCATGAGAAATATTTTTTTGCAAAACTCTTGGTGCAAAAATGCGAGCTGATTTAGTATTTACATAAAATTACTATTTTGCTATTGATCTCGGTAATTGTACCTTAATCTGTAGAGCTTGTTTTTACAGAATGCATTCGTTCATAGAAAAATTCAAATGATAGTTCTCCTCCAAGAAGAAGAAAATGACATGACTCGACCAGCAGCTGTACAAATACTGTGGTTTAAGTTATACCCTTTAGCTTCCATATAATTGATCGTTCAACCCGCGATTATCCTGAAACAATCAGAAAGCGATAGTTTCACCGGTTTTACTCTCACTGTACGACGATTTGTTGTGAGTATAGCTGGGAGCTGCAACGCAAATTGGCTATTATATAATATTATACACAGATCAGACGCGGAAACGGTCTAGTTTCACGTGCAACGCGTGGTCCATCCCGAAGCCTAATTCTTATAGTCGACATCAGTTCTCAGGGCGTTAAGTGGGTGAGGATTGTCTTACAAACTTCGTGTGAGCTAATACAGTTACACATACAATACAACGTCAACGCAAAACATTAGAGATCCGGTATTGGACAAAAAATTTGATTGCTTTCTCGCGCTGAATAGCGAGAATCGATCCTTTAGGTGTACGTGAAGGTAACGTCTGATCAATGTTGTGAGAATACCGTTGCTTCTCGTTTACTGCCAAAATTATTTTCTACAACAAAGCCACAACGATCCGCGGTGAACCAGGAAACGGAAAAGAAAATAAAAAAACACCCCCTGTGCACCGAAAACTTTCCTTTACCAGATCTGTAAGGCATAGGCGTATGAAACAATTAAAGGGAAACCCGGCCCGATTAACTGATTAACCGTTTTATTTCATACTTGTATATAATGTGTATAATTTTTTCACCTGCATCTGTCCATTAATTAATTCATTTCCGGGAAAATCCGAGTCTCGTTATGGCGGTTACACGTCGTCTGTACGTTGAAACTGAAATAAATGACTGTGAAAACTGTCCGGCATTAATTAAAATGCGATCTACATAACGCCTCTCAAAAATTCCTGGCAATAAATTCAAATGTGTGTATCGGCAAATAAATATACGTATAAATCAGGGAGAAAAAAATCACCTTCTCTCGGATATACATGTACACTGCTATGCAGCGGCACGATTTGAGCGACTTTATAAATCGCGTTCATAGCGGCTCGTGCCACTTGCAGAATATACGGTGAAATAAATTTTCACCGATTAACTTCAACGTGTAGATTCGAGATTGGTATTCGGAAACATGTTAGAAGGCGCTGTTCGCTCTGCCCACTCGATAAACATCGTTTAACGCTTCAACATACAGGTATATTGGAATTAGACTCGTGCATGTGCGCGGTTTCAATTGCCTGAGCAGTTTGTGAAAAGAAACATTTTAAAGCTGGATATAATCAAGTTTCTAATTTGGCTAAAGTCTCCATCCTTCTCTCTATTATCCACAAAAAACACCGCGTGTGTTCTATTTTATTATAACGGAGAGAAGAGTTGTTAAATTTCATCGCTTCGTACCGACGAGAATATTCAACCCCCATGGGATACGAGCCTGCTTCAGGCCTCTGCCGATAGTAGATTTACGACTACACGTGTGCAGCTGAAAATTAAGTTAATTGCAGGAATACGCGTGGCTCGATGACTCGCTGATAATTAGTTACAATTCGGTCGTTTCACGTACGGCGCTGGATGTGTGTAGGTAACGGCAATGTATACCACAGCAAACGGAAATTAGCTCGCTTAAAGTCCCTCAAATTTCTCCTCGTAGATCATAACGATCTCGCGCGAATCTCATTCTCAAAGAGCCTGCAAACTTTTTCCCCGAGACGCATGAATTCGTTCCACGATACCGCGATCAGCCGGACACAGAGAGTAACGCAAGTGCGATTGATTTCAGCTCGCTGCAATGTGTCACAATCAGTGTATTCCACGGCGACATCGTCTTCGTTGCCCTCGAACCCCGGGGAAAGTCCTGAATGTGAATTTGTCGCGGAGCTCGGGACAGTTGAAAACGGAATCGCGTTGTTCGATAGTTTCGCTATAGGCCACAGGGATTCCTTACATGGCTCCACTGCCTATCCTGTCATCGGATTTCAGCGGAGTCCTGCTGCAGACTTCTGACAACCGTTTAGGGCCAGCAAAGTTCACATCTGACACGCTGATTTGTTACCGGCTGACACCGATGGACATTTTCCCAGCTACTTTCGACCGCTTTCTACTGAATAAAGGTATATTTACCATCCCTCTTCAAAGGTGCAACGCACTTGCGATATACACGTGTCTTTTAAAAGGGTATTCCATGCTCCTGGAATGCACGGTGCACGAATCACGGATGATTTAATTACGTTGTGCCGTCGAATTGTTTTACATAAATGAAATTAGCCGAAAGATATCGAAAATTTTGAATCGTCTTCGCTCGGATCCGCGGTATTTCATATTGATTAGGCAACCATGGGTTGTGGTTGATATGATTGTTTTAAATTTATGACTTACGAAACTTCAATCGCTGATATCTAGACCCAAAATCAATTTGAGGTGTTACATATTTATGAAACAAAATGGCTGGTTTCTATGATCGTAACAGATTGTCACGGTATTTTTATGAGGAATCATATCACGAAATACCTCTGACATTATCCGTATTGCAATATGATTCACATTAAGTGGAATGATTCACGTCGTTCCGTCAACAAATTATCATTGTCGTGTGAAATAATAAAAATTGCGATAGGTTTAGTATCTTTTAATTGTAGTTTAATTACTCTTGTATAACAGTATAATTATATTAACGTACCTACAAAAGCCATTTACTCATTTCCGACGGTAAAATTTCACTCTCGACGAAAGCTACGCGGCATGACCGCGAGCGTAATTGTTTTTGTTAATAAATTCAAAGCGCCAACAGTCTGCGTAAACGCGATACGAACACGGAATTATATCTGCTGCCAACGATTATTATAAACTATGCGTTAATTAATGTTACGCTTATTAACATAGAGAGACTTACGTCAGGTACGATATCGTGCAGACACAAGAAAGTTCAGTCTGGCCGGCCTGTTTAACCGTGGTCCGCAGTTCCTTTTCTTTTCTTCGACGAAAAAATGTCGTTCAATTTTATTCCACTATAATATGTATACTGATTTCAACAAAGTTATAACGACATGTACTTAAAGATCCCATTATACCAACTTGCGCAAAGTTTATATATATATTCAGATTCATTTTTCACCGGATTTAGAGAGGGATTGGGAAAACTCGGAAACATCTCGAAAATTCGAGCTTGACGGGAACTCATATTTTAGTCAAAATTACGAACGATCGCGTGTTATATAGACGAGTGGAATTTAGGACAACGATAAACATTCCCGCCTACGCGGCGTGCATTAGAGATAATAGAAACGGTCCAATCTTCTTCCTGCTTCACCGGCTTGATTAATCTTGCGGAACGCGGCTTATCCCTGCAGGCTGGGGCTTAACTTGGGTCAACCGGAAGTTGCGCGGGCCAACGAAAGCATCGCACACTCGTCGTGTATGCGTAACGACTAAAAGCGATCCACAGACAAGCACAAACCAGAGAAGAGAAAAGAAACAAGACAAGAGAAAACCTGAGTTTAACTTGCCGCCTTTTCAATTTGGATCATCAAACAAATTTTTAAACTCAAAGTATTCTGCTCGCGGCGTATTTTGGCTCTACACTAATTTGTTCGAGTTGATCTTTTCTCCCGTGACAGCCTCCATTGTTGCGTAACGGGTAGGCGTGTAAACAGACATAGACGATACGTGTAGAACGACGGGAAATCGATCCGATTAGCTACAGGTCGAGTTATGCATGCATGTATCGGGATAAAAGCATGGAAATGCAAATTTTGTCGAAAGTGGATGGATCATCGATTTGATTAACAGATTCTGAATCACTCGATGGTGAATCGTGCCCGATCAATCGATCCAGTCTGACAATAGATGGTGATCAAGGCGCGGCAATAAAAGAGGAGATAATCAGTTACCAGAAGTCCGCAAGAGCAGTCATATAACAGCTTTAGGAAATCCCCAGATCTTACAATGCGGGAGTGGGTTGCAAAAAAATAGCCTTGATCGCAATTCATCCGCAAGTTTATAAATATCTTTCTCCGTTTATCTCGCTCTGTCCATTTCCAGGTGGCGGAAAATCAACTATACGGTTGCACAATCAATTGAAAACAACATACGATCGAATTGCACGGAAAGCCGATCCAGTCGCGCGATCCGAACAATAATTCGGGTAAATAATTCTATCCAAAGTTATAACTTATATACGGCTGACTCACCATGTGCTCCATCGCTTTCTCCTCCAGTTCGGCTCTGCTCCAATCTACACGGAAACTCAGAGGCTGCAGTCGAGATTCCATCTCACGGAGCCACTTCCTCAGGCACTTGACCTCGTGCTCCAAGTCTGCAAGGTTCCAACAAATTTAGCATAAATTTGGCCAATAATACACGCTGATTAGTCGAATTAGTTGGTGATATTCTTTTAACAACCGATTATAAACTAGGCATTGAAATTGTGTGCTTTATAAAATATTTCGAATCATCTGAGTGTGGGAATGAAGATGTTACTCTACCTTCACCCTGCCGAAGAGCCAATAATTGAAAATAACACAAGAACGAATAAAAAATTTTGATATCATGTACAGATGCATAGAATTACTAGTCAAATGGCCAATTTGCCGATATATCCTGCAGAGATTGACAAAGTTTATTCAGCTAATATTACCAGTTCACTCGACACCTGTGACTGATAACGGATGAAATTAGGTATATTTAACAGGGTAGAGATAAGCTGCGGCTGAAACGAAATTTTTCAACTTGTTTGCTCAAACATTTAGTACAATTATTAATTATGTAGATCTTTTCAACGAGGATGAGATAATGTCTACCGATTTCACATCAACAACGGCAAAAATTATTTCTCTTCAACCTCCGTCATCGTATTCAACTGAATTCTATCATCATTTTTTCCAGTCATTTAATGAAAGAGAAATGAAAACAAAGAAAACCTGATGACGTAAAATCATTTAAAGAATGGTAAAAAAAAAAAATTTGAACTTAACGGAAAACGAACAAAGTTGCTACACAAAAATGTTCGCTGGATAAATTATTCACAATCGAGGAAGGTAGCACAATGATTTCAGATGATAATGTTGTACTGATAATTTGTTTATCCAAACGGTTGTATCGTATAGAGGTAGAACGTTTTCTCCAGTGAATGGTAACGTAGGAATTGGAACTAGTTTGTCCGGTGCTGATAATAATGGAATCTAGAAACCCACACTGTCGATATCGCAGGTTTCGTACTATGTATGTATCAAACTCCGTTGTCTACAATACCGTTTTTAATGTCGTGAATGAAGCTGGAATGGGACGTTTGGTCAACTATTTACAAGGTTTACTCACTATATATCAGCCGAAAGAAGTGCTAACGAACTCGAATTGTGGCTTGTGTGTGACGGAAAAGCAATTTTGTACGTTCCCCTGAGGCTCTGCTATTCCATTTCCTTAGGATATCGTGTATTATGATATATCGTGGACGATATTTTACCAAGAAACTAATTTGAACGACTAAATTAGCTTTGAACCCATGCTGTGTGACGAGTTCGAAAACTCCAACTTGTTATCAATTTAAACAGTATAAACAATCTTTGTAGCTTCACATTCAACTCTGAAATTCCATATTAACAGTTACCCATCATCTATCTGTAACTTGATGGATTTCGTTGAATTGATTTGTGAACGACACGAATATTCCCAGTATGCCAACCTGATTCAGTTTTCGCGGGGAATCATTCGGAATATATCAAAATCTTTGTCTCACCTGCAGAAACATCCTGTTCGTCAGAAATAGATTGTTCCCCTGGTGCCATGATCTGCTCAACCAGTTCCCATTTGGTGTTGAGATGATCAACACGCCAGGCAACTTCATCCCTCAATGTTGGAGCTCTGGCTACCAGTTTTCCCGCTTGTTCGTTGAACAATCTTCTTCTGTACGCCTTGCGTCGCAGCTCCTCGGTGTGAGCCTGCCAATATATATCGGAATGTTATTCCAGTACACAGGAAGGCGTATAGTCGTTAACGAAACCAGTTTTGCTCCATTCATCACGTCACAGTTCTTATTGCATTATATTTTTTTTTTAGCAATATCGCAACTGGGAAGAAAAAACCAATGAAGCCGACTCTGGACCAGGAACGAGGAGTGAATGAGTGGCTATTTTCGCTTCGGACATAGGATGAACGTAAGTCGAGATTCGATTCGTTTATTTTATTTTATCTTCTCCTTTACAGGTAATTAAGAAATGATTAGTCCCTAGGTTCCGACATACGTGCCGTTCCTCCGCCATCAAAAGAACTTACCGCGCGCAGACTTTTGTCCAGAACGTTCTCCTCCTTGGAGTAGACCATCTCCTGAATAGCTCCCAGCCACGCATACAATTCTGAGAATTGTCCACTCAGCTCCTTCAGACCCCATGAAAGTGTCGACACATCACCCTCGTCCCAAGCAAGTTCTCCGTTTGCTTCCTGTAAATGAAATAGAAAACGAACGTACACGTATAGTTATCGTGACAATGGTGATCGAATTGTTTCCAATGTTTATTTGTACGGAAAGTTGTGTCATCTTACCTTGCAACTGTCGATAAGATTCGTATCCATTATGTAATTATAATTTGACTGTATAGCTGCCCAGAAATCATCCTTGTTCTCATCTCGGCTTCCCCAAGAACGACGCCACTGTTCCTGCTCGGGATCCTTCCTAAGAATTCCGACAAAAGCGCATGAAATTAGAACACGGATTATAATGAACCTTTTATTTTATAAGAGTACATTTCAAGTTACGAGCTAATCGGCGTCTCAATGCATGTGCCAGTTACCTTTTTTTGGTAAGGCTGTTATAAGGACGGTCAGTTCGAATCCTCACATGCTCAGGACTTTCTAGACTTCCGCTAGAAGGCTGCAGCGAAGACAACGAAAAACTCATTTTCATGGATGTTAAGAAACCTGTGAACCGAAGGCATAATATAAACACTCCATGCATACGGGTTGAATCAAGAATTGACATTTTCCGTAAAATGGATACGGTGATGGTGCTTAGTTTGCCACGTAGAGCGGTTTGCGAACCGCGTCGTTTGCAGAATGTGCACGTATCGTCAAGATAACAAGGCAAGTGCACGAAACAATGCTGTTTTATCGCGACTCACCGAACAGGGTAAGTCACAAGTTCCCCTTAACAAGATACAAAGTAGTTATGCACACTTCTTCATAATATTCAGAACAATGTTGTTCTTGCCTTATAGACTAGCCAACCATAGCAAGCACCGTTCTAAAACACTTTTTTTTAAATGTTATTAAAATCCCTTTACATAGTCTTTACTTTCAAAACGTGGTGGAAACGTATACCAATGTGTTTGCAATATGCATATAAAGTGAATTACACAAGCGTAGAAATGATGTTCTGATATAATTACTGCGTAGAATGGGCAAGCATATAACACGCACACACGTGTATATAATTCATGTGTCCACGCTCTCTTCTGCAGTGTATAATTCACCGAGTTTAATAATAATACTTGAAGCATATAGATTTGCAAAGCAATCATCGACTCACCGGTGCTTAGAGATATTAATTGTACAACGATCGGCCAACGGATTAGCAACCTGATTATAGGCTTGCTTAATTCGCGACTACAGAGATTGAATCCCGAGTATAAGTGCGGTGAAACTTCGTCACAAACGGGGTGACGATAAAATTCGAAAATCTCTATACTTTTAATGACTGTCTATGCGAGTAAGAAGGATTTGAAAATAATACAATTGTTAATTCGATTCGAGAATAATTAGACACAACCTTATTCAGTTGAAACTACTTCCTCGTTTGGTCAAAAGTAGAAGAGGTGCTCAAGAATATACTGGAATGACGATGTTTATTTATGAAAAATTCCCTTTGTAATTTGTCATGATCTCTCATCCTTGAAAGTTTCAACTCGGCGCGGGTTTATGAACGTCTGCATATTGAAGCGAACAAAAGATACAATTCTCAGCCTACTTAGCAATAAGTCCATCTGATATGAGTTTCTAAAATCTATCTCCCTTCTGGATGACCGTGCGATAGCACGGCGCTTGTCCTCAAATGTCGGTAACTGAAAATCAGTGCAGTTAACGCTGAAATTATTATCCAACGCGAACAGCACAGTTCCTCGATAACTGCCAACATATGACCCGCGTACGTGCAGATTCTTGTAGAGTCGGTCAAATTTACACTCTCTGCAAGGAATTGAATCCATTCGTTAAAGCCGCCGGCTATTAGTTACATCGACACTTCCACTCTCCGTTGGTTATGCAACTCAATCTCGGCATGTGGAAACTGGATACCCTGTCAAGTCGATAATTCATAAATCACTAATCCAGTTTCCGTGAGATTCGGTAAGCTTGGTAATCACTTGTAGTCGAGCGTTACAGCTGCAGAATGGCAAAGTCAAAAGACGATTACTCGTAAACCTTTCAAAAAAATTTTGATACGCAAATTCCAACTTACTAATGAATTATAGTGAATTGCAACGCTAATGAACGCTGTAGCAAAAATGGGACGTAGATCCATCGGGTATTTAAATCCGATGTGTAGATCGTTTGCGCGAATTACTTAAAACCTCGTCAAGATCAGTTCAATTAGTAAAAACATGTACTCCTGTGGCGAGATGTGAACTTTCGAAGTGAACGGATGGAGTTCCGTATTTGTTTGTGTTCGGCATCAATCCATCCAATGGGTCGAATCGTTTGTTCCAGAACAATGAACAACAATTATATTTTAACACAAGGCAAACGCGTGCTGCTCGAGTTGCTCATCGATGAATGAAAGAAGAATAAGAGATGCAGGAGATGGAGAGGACGAAGAAGTCGAAGATACGGAGAGAGAGGCCCTTTTCTCAACCCGACATTAAAAGATATATTGGGTAAAAGAAGTTGGCAAGAACACCGAGGTACCGAGGCCTCGCGACGTCTGTTAACCTGTAAGTTCCCACGGGCGTAACCATAAGATTAACAACGACGGTAAATTTTCGATTACCAAGACGTTGCTCGAGTATTACACAACCCAGCACGGAATCTGTCGAGAGATTCTGCAACCTTTATCTGTACGATTTTGTTTTTATCTCTGTAACAAATGAAACATCACACCCGTTGATTTTTCTAAATTAGCAATCCTGTTCACAGTACCAACAAAGAAAACGTGAGACTTGTGGCTCACGAAGTTTTGCTTCAAATCGCGCAAGAGGTTAGTCAGAAAGCGATAGGGCACAACAGAGATTAGGTATCAGGTACAGAAACGAAGTTGGCGATATTCAACATATCGGTATTGTAAGTACTTGGAAAAAATACCCATACACGAGGTCGAATTTTACCAGATCGAGAATTACGACGCTAGTTACTATTTTATAATTAGCAACCGTGAGTCCAGATTCATAACTACGACAAGAATTTCCACAAAAGATTTGAAAAAAAACAATGTTGTGTCTCGTAAACAGACACAAATAAAAAGTTGAGAAAACGATTTGTACAAACGGCAGAAAAACTCGACATCGAAGCTGGATGCATCGTGAACCAACCTCTGCTGATACACGCTACAAATGAGGCGAAGTTAATTGCTTTGTAAAAAGCTTCAAACGGCTAACGGTCAGGCTATACGCTTACGAATAGAAACGCATCCCTGTTTATATACTTTCTGTTACATACTTACAGAGAGATTCTAAAAATACATATCACCGCCATGAAGTCAAATAAAGCATATATTTAATCTCACTCAGATATAATTAATATCCATATTTGTCACGTTTATTTTTAACTATCAGACGCAGGTGGCTCAAGATGAAGAAACATTTAATTTTCGATAAATGATGAAAAACGGAGAAATTTATATCTTCTCCATTCGCCGGATTAATATTCACGAATGACAAACGAGCTAGCTAGAGGCAATAAGTACCAGACGCAATCTGGAAGTCACTGATGCCTGGCGGATATGCTTCGATGATGCAAGTAGTCAATCGCAAAGGTCATCGTTGCTCCGTAATCAGAGTAAACTC
The DNA here is from genome assembly GCF_021901495.1 of Neodiprion virginianus. NCBI lineage: Eukaryota > Metazoa > Arthropoda > Insecta > Hymenoptera > Diprionidae > Neodiprion > Neodiprion virginianus. The sequence continues at coordinate 30,465,707 of NC_060880.1, forward strand.
AGTCCCTAAACGCACTTGATAATCGAGGGGAAGATTTATCAAGCCTGGAAGTATTCGCCAATTGCATTTTGCATAGCGTATCCCGACAACTCTATAATCCAAGACCAAGAATAATTTAATGATATCTTCAGGAACGCCTGCAGTGAGACGATAAAATATTCGTAGGCTACACAATGAACTGCACTCTTCATTTACAGACCCGTAATTTCGAGCAATTCCAATAAAAGGCATGAAAGTCAAAGCAGTGATGTATTCTAAGAGCACTGTAATCAGGATGATACTCACTGGCTCCTACTGGCGACATCGTGTCGTCGAGTACCGTGTCGGAGTGATAGTGATGATCAGGGTCCAAATAAGGTCCGTTCCGATGTCGCAACTTCTTCAACTTTTTAGCCGAAGATGGAGCAGGTTTGTCAGAGGAAAGTGGCGGGTCGTCGAGCTTTTTGATTAAAGTTGCTCCGCGCGTTCGGTACTTGGAATACGAAGATGGAGGCTGGAGTCCAGTGTTACTCGAACGCCAGTTTCTCCGCTCCGTAGTAGATTCGGCGCATCGTCGACACCAAGACGGCTTGCCCTGGTGACGATTGTGCGTCCTGTCGCGCCTGACTAGCTTGCTGCTGCGATCATTCAAGTTACACGATTGTAAGCCAGCTGTAACGAGCGTGCCCGAGTCTCGAGCTCGAGACCCTTCGGTACAACCCTTTCTGTCCCAAATTCATATCACAGTAACGTACCTAAATCTTGATTCAACAGTACTGTCTTCGTTAGGCCGATGGACCAGTGTCAGCGAAATGTTGACAGGCCAATGGGAGTGCTGGGATTGCAATCTATGCTGATTATGCCGACGTTGCTGGTGCTGCAGATGATGAGAATGGTGACGATTGAGGAGGTGGTGGTGATGATGATGGTGATGGTGATGGTGGTGATGGGTTAAAGCTTGCGAACGAAGGTGCGGGTCTGGGATTAGGTGAAGCCGCCGTTTTGCGGCGTTACTGTTGTCTTGCCATCTCTCCGTCACTCCGCGGGAACGCTCGGCACGAGCTCCCGTGCTTTCCTGAAACACAAAAGAAAACCATTATCGAGCGATTGTTGGACCAGATGATTACTCGGGCGGTGATGTTTGATTTCGAAACAGTACGATACAGGCGGGACAGACACAGACTCGACTTGACTGTCGTAAATGGTGGAAGTGGGCTTGCAAGTAAGTTTGCCGGGTCTTTTCGGGGCATTGCGCCTGCAGTAATGCATTGCGAGAGAGTAGGTAGGATTATATTTAGGTGAGCCAGTGGACAAGTCAGCGGCCAGAAACAGACGCTTTATTATGGGATTGTAAATAAAGCAATCGTAGATCCAGCATTTCTCGCACCAGCTATACGGTACATGTCCTCGTCTTAACTCGCATACTTCGCTCGTTCGTCTCCAGCCGCTGCTGCTGACCGTAAATAGATACCACGATGCATTCAGTCGAAATAGCAACACCTCCTCGTCTCTTCGTCTCCCGGCCTTGCTCCCTCGGCTATGTCGAACCCGCTTTTCCATTTAATGTACAGATATGCCTGTGTACGACTACGTTATTAAATATTTCCGACATTTCGAACATGCCGAACCCATTAACAAGTCTGTATGATGAGAAGGCAGGCGTTTCTCATAACACAGTCAGGGTTCAAACTACTGCAGTTGAAAACCGATAAATCTCCAAAGTTGCTGTTCATTTCCCGTGTCCAGCATTCGAGAATAAATCGATCGAACAACACATTGAAACACAACTCCTGCGAGTCGGACCGACTGCAGAGTGAGAAATGTCAATGTTACCAATTTTCCATACGAGCTGAACACCTTAGTTACGAAGCGTGTAAAATAGACCACGAAAAATACAATCATCTAAGGCTCTGCATCACTCCGCCGAGGGATTAGTAGAACCGTATAACAGAATAACAAGCCGATGAGGTGTGGGTAGATAATTAGAAAGAAGCGATCGAAGTGAAGACCCGAAAGTGCTCGGAGATAGATGCCACGTGGCCACGTGGTAGTTTGGCGAATAAAGCGATGACTAAACCCAATGGAAATTCGGAGTTCAATTCCAGACGATGATTGTGCCTCCCCCAGAGTGCACGACGGTATAAAAGTGTTTATTTTGTTACGATAATGAGGAGGAGCAGCAGCAGCAGCACTTGCCAAAGTACAGTACACCGCTTCCGGGGTGTAAGGTGAGTTGGGTGTCTATTTTCACGATATATTTTTCCCCTGTGTAAACAGTGACGCATATGCCTATATGCCCACGGAAGTTTACATGCAAGTAGAGGGGAGGATAAAATGGGAAGAGCACCTCTTAGGACCAGTTAGGAAACTATACTCACCGCATTGTAATTCATGATTTAATCGGAATGGGCTGGGCCTAGCATGTCCACCGTCACTATCGCCCTGCTGCAGTTCCGTCTGCCTTCTCTAGGTACGTACAAACACGACGTAACGACGTTCGATGTAATATATATATATATATTACATTAAACACAGACGATGCAGAACAGGCGAACAAAATGCGCGTGCGATTATCGAAATTTTGCACGTGTGCTACAGACTAGACAGTATCCACACAGTTTAATTGATCGTCCTCAAAAATCGTCACTTTTCACTTGACATTGGGCAAGAATCGACACGTCCTTTGTAGGACCCGGTGTACTTGTGATCAGGTGGGTTATAGTACGGCCCCGTATGTTCGATTCCGAATGGCGGTCTACGTGCATGGCAAGAAATACAGGTGGGTATTATTTGTATGGTTGTTTACACGGTTGGCGTCACCGCCAGAACGCCACCAACGTATAAACGAATGTATGTACATATATTCCACATGTTACGACACAAATGTCTCAATTTCTCGCCATGGTGTAAAGAGAGGCGTCGTCGTCGTCGTTTCACTCGGGATAAATAATCGCGCATATATCAAATGGTGCTTGCAACCGCGCGCGATGTGGGTTATATACTTTTACCCGCACTTACGTGTATCGATGGACTGACATTACTGTACCAGATCACTTCCCAACCATTATACGTGCGTGATTTATATTTAGCCTAGGCGCTCTATCTATCGGACTGCACGGGCATATACGTGAACCTGATAGTTATCTGGAATAAATAAAACTTAATACCTTCCGGTTTTTTTTACTTCGTTCATCACCGCTCCTCCCACACGGGGATTCGGGTAAGCCACGCTACGAGGATACGTCCGTTAATTATTATCAAGGCTTTATCTCGTCGTTAATTAACCTGACAACGACCGCCGCGCTGCGTGGCGCATGTTCAACGCGCTAGTATATAATATACAATTTGAGAGAACCGATGAACGGTGCGCCGGCTCACTAAACTCAAGGATATCGATGCATGAACGTAGTACGAACCTATCCGAGATACGAAAGAGCCGGAGAACGCGGTCCGATTGTTTAATGAACACGCTAAGCACCGTAAGCTGCTGTTTCTGCCGCTGCTGCTGCTGCTGCACCTTTCCTATACTAGGCCAACGTGTCTTTGCTGCAGGGGTACTGAACCCGCGGGCGCATCGTGTAAACTCGCACCGTTTGCCGCTTACCCTTGGCTAGCTAACGATTCGTACACGCGGTGTTACACACTGAGCCGTAATGCCCGACTACGCGAAAGGTTTACTACTTGCGTATCTACGTGTACGTTGTATGCATGTAACGATGTGCGCACAGTTCCAAAATTATACGCCAACGAAGCTTAGGGTCAAACGGTTGTATGACGCCATGATCAAAGCGACACACTTTCCTACCTCCCGGTAAAATGAAGACGCGCCGATGACGGAGAGAAGAGGTTTGGCTTCGGGCCACCGAATCCTGTACCGATCACCGAACGATGGAGTGAACTTGGTAAGTTACTAATCGGAAAATGAGAGGCGAAAAATTTATCAACCGGTCGTGGAGAGTCATTGGATGCAGAAAGTTTTGTTGATGAACTATGAAACGGCGAGATCCACTGCTGGTAGTTACAAAGAGATGTGATCTCTCTCGACAAGCGCGCACCCAAGAACTGCCTCTTATACGCCCGCCTCAGATATAAAATCATCTCAAGACTCAGGGCACCAAAGACTCGGGACTAGTTTACCTATGGCATAGGCCTCCTGTTTACTTTGCCACACATTTACAGATGGGTTTCACGCTGTTTACGCTCTAGCTCTAGACGCACCGTTGCTCAACTCGACACGCCATTTAAATACTACGTTTTACTTATTCTTTTTCTCTCTTTAACTCGCATATTATGTATTTTATTTCCATTTCAATCGATCAATCGATTAGACCGCACACGTTTCTATAACCCATGTTCAATCAGTTTTCACTGATCATCGCGCGCGTGCCCGTGTAGTCGATAGCCTCTCGATCGATACAGGGATAAAACTATTTCTAGCGTGAAATTTCAGTGTCGTTTCTTCAGATTACCAAAGTACAAGTAAATTTCTTTTTACTACGAATTTTGTGCATCACACGCGTCTCTTATCGTACAAAAGCTACGGAAACGCGTTACTCGTGGTCGTAAAGTGTAGAGCACGATATTCTCCGAGGAGTGACGTTATCGCACCAGTACATGCAAAGGTAAGCGGCATTTGTACATTCCAGGGAGAAGACGCGCCTCGTCTGATTTCAAACTGACTGGAACTACTGACACGCATGATCCAATTAGTTGCACAACTCTTACCCCGAGTCATTATCACTCGTTAATAGTGAGAAATCATTGGTAGTGAATTGAAATCGTCATTAGCTGTGTACTCAAGTATTTTCACCGCTACCTAAATCTCGAGACGGCGTGCGTGAATTTATATGTCGTCATTTCTCATATCACTATATTATGTATACGCAGCATTGTACAATATACCTTATACGAGAGAAGAGATAACGTTGCGTCAATATATCTCGCGCAGATCCGTTAGACGATTTCGAAAAGTCCGGATAAACGATGAATATTTATAGATAATTACCATGAAAAAAATGTCACCACATCTCACGGCGAATCAAGCGAAAGTTCACACAAGGAAGACTATCATGTATAATCGATGGCCGTATACTTCTTGGACGGTGAACAAATTGTTGTGAAAATTTATCAATTTATGAAATAATGAATGGATGCTGCTGTGAACTATTCAATAACTATTTAGTTTCGTAATATTATCGTTTAGTGCACACGGGGAATTGTTTTAACGGATTACAGACTCCAGATGACTGGTTCTGGGATTGCGCAACGACGTTAAGTGAACCGCGTCTCGCACCGGCAATGTACTTTGTTTAACAAACTTTGAGTATTCAGTCCTTTCGTTGCAGCAGCAACGAGCGCGGCTTCAAGCTGCAGTGCGCATGCATGCAAGACGACTCTGACTATCATCGAGTCGCGGGACGCCGGCGTCGACGCGCTATGGCGTCGTTTCACAAACAGACCAAAAACAATGTGGTTGGAAAAATTTGAAAGGAAGTGCGGGCGCTATTCTCGTCACTCCGTGTGCTCCGAAATTCCGGCGACTGTTCCTACGACATGGAGAGAGTGAGAAAGATGGAAAAAAACATCATACACACACAAGCGCGCAGCCAAAGAGACATCTTGAAGTACAAAAGTCGACCCGCCAACCATAGCAGACATACCTCAGCTGCCTCGTCCCTTTCCCGCGCTCAAAATAAACCCCAAAAGTATCGCAAAAATTTATTCTCGTTGTTACTTCTCATTATACATAAATATGATATGTGTTACCCAAAGGTGGATAATCGACAAGTAAGGATTTGGCTGGTCATTTTTTTAACGATTAATACACCGAACTTTATGATACGGTACGGTTTGCGAATTAATTCAATTCGCTCTCAAAATCGTTAGATTTTTGAGGTATGATCGGCTAATAACGCTTTAAAATTTACGTTTTGACAGATATAAATATAATTTCAAGTCCAACCAGGGGCGTGATAACATCAATTACGGCAACCTACTTATATGCGTTAGAAGTTGTACTCAATGCACATTTACACTAGGTTAAGTAAGTTTGAACACGGAAAACATTGATGGGCAGTTTGGCATGTAAGGTTAACGGTCGTTAAATTCAATTTACACCAGCAATCGTGTAATATCTACTCAGCATACACCGAAACTGTTCCTTCCATACGTTGCTCGATGAGATAACTCAATTTTCCATATTTTTACACTATGTATCGTCGTCTTTCGGCAAACCAATGTCATATCTCAGCCATAGCCTTGAAACGTAATGAATGTCTGTAACTCAAAAATGCGTTACATAAAAGCCCGACTGAATGTGAATTGAAAATGTGTCGTATCCATAGAGCATTACCAGAGTGAATGTATAGCGATAATTGTAACTTCAAACTTTGCCCAACAAGTACTTAATACGTCTTTGGTAAGTTTTGGAAACGTTGCAGTCAGCGGCAAGCAAACGGTACGAGAATCGGGTTCGTTATCCTCTGATAAGAAGGGTAATTAAGAAATAAGAAAATATGAAAGTACTCGAACAATGATTGCAATTATTTTAACGATGATGAAATCGTAAATTTGATGATCCATGTAATGCTTAGTAATAAAGAGCCACTGATAAGGTCATTGACAATTAAATCTTTCGTACTTCAACTTACCGAAGACACGAGTAGGTGATTCTAATACACGGCACTGATTGTACTCGACTCATTATCAACGATCTTTATGTGTACTATAGAGTGCCTGTATATCTTATTAATAGCTAGGCGGCTGAATTCAATGCAATTCATAAGCTATACTAAGGTTAAAAATATTTGTGTTAATAATTTCACATACCCAGGCTTGTCGAAAAAAATGATAAGGACCGATCAGAAAAATCAAGAATTAAAAATCGCCCGCACCGTATAATTAGTTGTAAGTTTATTGCAGTTTATATCCACCCAATATCTCAGACAGAACACGCTAATAACCATTACACGATAATTTTTGGAGATACAAAAACTCACGATTGCACTGTTAATTACTTGCGGAAAAAATTTAATACACATTAATGATATTCGCAACTTGAGAAGATATCCGGTAGACATCAAGCTGCTTGACACGCAGAAAATACTGTATACACTTTGCTATTTTTTGGCAACTAACGCTCCCACGACTATAATCTGCGGGGAAAATTTTGCTGGTAAAATATCAAGAGCCTACAGATTAGATATGAAGCTGATATCTCTAACGGAACACCTATTCCGTATTAATTGTCGTTACGTGGTCGACTAGCTCGGCAGTCGACGCACATGGAATAATGCCATCTTAGCTACGATTTACAGCGTAAACTATACAATTATGTCTTAACGCGGATCTAGTTAACGATTATCCAAGCAAAAAAAAAAATAAAAAAAAACTGGCGCGGAGTGTTTACCGAAGAAACGTGAGCATTTACCACTGGATATACCCGTTCATGTCTCAGTGCTTAGAAACTTGTTTAAAAAAAATTGTTACCATCTCGTATAACCTGATTATGGGCTTCACTTAAAGTTCATCGAATTATCTAATATTCTGTTGTGTTTTTACATCTATCACGGCTTTAAGTTCTTCACTCATAAAGTGGCGAAATAAGTCGTCGATAATTACGGGGCATTTTGGTACGAACTATAAAGTTATTAATCGGCTTATGTATCGATTTAATCTGTTTTGGATATCCTAGCCTGGAGTGTTAGGAAGCCTTGACATTAAGAAATAATTGCCAAGGAACACTAGCTTGCTGCTATTTCACGGGCGAATAGCCGCAATCATTGCAAATTTGCAATTCAAATTATTAATTATACGCGAAATAGAAGATCTAAATAAATTCTAAGTAGGAGAGAGCAAGGATTGTTGATATAGTTTTGTTTTCCTTTTTACTCTTATATTCTAATTTTGCCCCGCAGCGCAGTGTTAAAACTAAACTAGGCCATCAGATCGTCATACGTACCCGAAGACAGTTTTTCAGCAGTGCAAATATCGTATACAACTCCTCTACGAGTGCCGTGATAACGAACTCTATACCTTATCATTAATAAATGAAAAAGCAACATCAAAACTGAAATTTACATAAAGCTTACCAATCAGGATTTTGATTCGCGTAGCTTTGCGTTGCAAACCATTAACCATACACCGTATAATAGCAAGCATTATAGCACAGCAGTGTGCTTTCGAAACATCGTAATAATCCCTGCCATGGATTAAAAATGCATAGATAAACAAAGCCACGTTCCAGCACATTCCAAAGTCCAAAAGTGGATATAGTATTAGCAGAGCCATGTCAAAAATGCCCGGGGGTTTGTTATAGTACAATTAGATGCTCATTGGGTGCTAATTACATCTATGCAAATACATTTAATTTTTTTTTTTTTTTTTTGAGTCAACAAAGGCACACGAACTTTCTCTGATCGGGTAAAAAATTAAGGTAACTCGATTGTTCGACGCAGCATCCCTTGGATGACCTACCGATCGATAGATGCTACGTTTTATATAGCGAACCAATCGAAGCATGGAATGTCAGAGATACGGGTCGGCAGAATGAATTTGTAATTGGCAATTCGAAGTTTATTACGAATAGAAGTAAAAAACTGGTTTGAAATAAACTCGCGGTTGATTGACGGATAAACTTTCGAACGGTATGCCACTGCATCGTAAAACGCAGTACGTTAATCGTCCTCCTAATCAATGCTATAGTGTAAGAGCAAACGAATCATATACTGTTAAACAATTTCCCACATGCTTCAACAGTCCAGCGGACAATGTGCTCGTTAAAAAAACAACCGCTTCTAAATACACATCAATTGTGGTTATGAGAAACCGTTAGCAACACCATTCGATCCCGCAATATATGGTATAATAAATGTGCATAAGAAGTTAAATCATAAACTAATGATACGTATCAGGATATCTCTGCAGCTCGTGCGCGGACTCATATGCATATACATATTACTATGTGTATGCAAATACAAACATCGCGTGTAAAACGTCGTACATCCGAAGGGACGAGCTCCAAAAGTTTGCCTCGTGGGCGTCCGAGGAAAACGAACGACTCAGAAAGTCGAAGAAAGGCATCCTCGCCGTTCGTTTAGCCAGCGGTCGTAGGCGTCAAGTGTGCTTTCGTTCAACATAAGAATGCAGGCGATGCGATTTAGGTGGAAACTACCGGGTGTGGACAGTACCGCTATAATCTGTACCGGCTGCCAGAGCGCGTACTATTTTTCTGTATTTCATCCCGGGAAGGCTACCTACTCATGGTATACTCTTGGTCCGTGAGAATTAACGGTAGCGCTACGCCATAGAGTCATGAAATCGGATACAAGAAGTAAGTCGACGACATTTCCAAATGCTTCCCACATTGTGTATCTAAGTTTGAATAGAGATTTTTGCAATTGAGCGAATTGGATTGCACAAAACACCATCAGCTGATAGATTCTCATAACAGGATACCATGACCCTACACATTTGGAAATTCGAAAGAAGATTAAACTGGATGATCGAGTTGAAGAAATAGGACGCGGATTCAAGACCACGATCAAGTTTCGATCAGGATAGAAAAAATTGTCGTAAAAAGTTAGCGTATGTTGCAAAAAGGTGGTGGGAGGGGCTAATTTATTCAAATTAAAAATCAGACGCGTCCTGTTCAATGGGTAGAAAATACGACCGCAGTTTTTTTCGGTTACGAATATGATCCCAGACGTGCCCCATACCCGGCGAAACGATCTACAAGGAAAGGCTTAAAGTAATAGTTCCGCTATCGCATACACCAATCTCCGATCTCGTCGATCCGCTTTCTTCGATCGATATACCGCAGCTTCGCTGATCTTGAACGGATATGTCCGCGGGTATGAAACAAGGTTGAGAGTGGAAAGAAAAGAAAAAAACATTTTGCCGGCAAATTGCCGTAAATTGTAATAGACTAGTACCTATAATGTGGTATTATTTAGCTGTTAACGAAGCTTTATCGTCCAGCTATATCGCGTTGCGTTGCATGCCCGTGCAGCCCATTAAACAAACTGTTTGATCCTTGAAAAAATCATAATTGCTTCGGCAGGACATCAGGAACTGTAGCTGCAGTTGCTCGCCACGGGGCGGTAAAAGCACGCCAGCCGTGCCTCCTTTCGTGACATTATGTTATCACCCTCGGGGACGAAGCCGTTCCTATAAATTTCAACCCTCGGATAAATAGAGACGGAGATAACAAAAAGGCTCGCAGCGTTCGCGGAGAACTTGTTTTTTTTTTTTTTTTTTTTTTATTCTTCTGTACGCTTCTGCACCGGAAGAAATACGACGAGAATGCGTGAAGCCGTCACGTGTTACGTGACACGAACACCCCCGATGACGCACCTTCGTCAACATCGGCATTGTGCCTTGACATGCTCGCATTTTTGGTAATGTAAAGAGATTTTGTGCAGCGAATTGAAATCGTAGGAACAATATCGACGACAATTTTACAGAGACTAAGGTCGAACACTTTAACCAATAGAACTGTTATCTCTATTCAGTAGAGACGTTCAGGTACTTTTTTCAAAAACCTTGTCGCTGAACGCCTACAGATTTTTCCATCGACGTGAAAATTTTTCTTAATCAAAATCCCTGATCGGTTTAACAAATACATAATCCTCCCAAAGTGTCGACTAATGATCGCATTGCGAAAACCAATGTCTGTAACTAATTGTAGACTAAATATACTGTCACATGATGATTTGGCCTTCGACACCGATCTTAGGCCGTGTAACTATAGGCACACATACGGTGACGTAAGCTGTGTGAATGATTTCATCGCGTGGCAATTTTTAACGGACGAAACTCAATCAGGCCCACTTGAAACGAATTGAAAGATTAAATTCATAGGACAACGGAACGTATTGTATTATATACACTGTCCAACGAAATTCTGGTAGTATACGCAATACGAAATCAGTCGCATTCGATTAGCAGATTCCTCCTCTTAAAAGAGGAGTAAAAAAAAAAAATGAATAACTAACTAAAAATACGTACATCCACCTGTAAACCAGAACTTTTTGTATTACTTAATTATGTGGAATTTTTTTCTTTCATTTCAACACTCACTTAGACTTGACATGCGCACGGTGCGTAAAACAAGCAACGAAATTCCTGTTACGAAATGAATCACTGTATACGTATGCCATCGGAAAAACGAATGTTGAATCATCGCATCTCGTTCGCCGACGACGAGTGCCAGGTATATTTCTTCTACACGATTTAAACGTTAATTAAAAAAATACGTATAATTTATTTACATAGCTGGAGTTATACGAACAGATCGTTAACGTACCAAGATACGGAAGGCTTCTTAATCGATAGACCAGAGAATTCGCCGGGAGGGATTAATCACTCGTACACCTCTGCATCGTGAACCTTTCTCCCTTCTTTAACCAATCACCGATCCACACACGACACACACGGAAGCTTGCTGTAGAATCTGTGCAGAGCTCATAAGTACGACGTATTTATTTTCCTAGTTTTCTCCGCACACTTATCACACCTAAATAGCAGGTAGCAGAAATTATATCTGTAGGTTCGGCGCCGAATGACGGTTGAATTTGAACATGCTGCCTCAGCCTCGCGGATCACTTGACCCGTTGAGCCTCCTCCGCTTAGCACCCGCGATCAAGTTCCTCTTTCTCTCACTCCCTCCCTCTCTCTCTCTCTCTTTGTATTCTTCGCTCTCTCGCCGTCGAGAAGCGAGAAGTCAGCTCTACGCGTTGGGAATAAAGTTCTCTCAAGCTGCAACTCCTTCGCGTGTCCCGATAATGCTGATATTCTACTCACATTTCGGGCAAAATTCAACTTGGCAAGAGTATAATTTGCGCAGAAGAGAGAAAAGGAACCGTGTCGTGAAATGGTCTGTGTAAATGAACCCTGTATCCCGCAACCTGCAGCAGTGAAACGACATCTCTTAAAAAGCGACGTCCTTTGTACTTAATAATCGATAGCGTCAGAGATCGGCCCATTGATACCAGTGCAGCGGGTAAAACGGGAGAAACATAACGGATGGAAGGCTTGAATCAAATCGAGTAATTGACCCGTGGTCACAATTACTCACATCGCGCGTACGTGCCCAAAGAATAAAAGTGCAGGCATACGTGCACCGTGACGGCAGCAGTAACGCGGTAATAACAACGCGGGACGTAATGAAGCGGATTTATCAACGCTGGAGGGACGGTGTTCATCAAGAGATTTCTTTACCGTGAGACGAGCGAAGACCAGACGACGGGACAAACTCCGGAGTTGCAATGGTTCGAGAAAGCAAGCCGGTTTACAAGCTCTGTTCACGCGACGAGTCGGTTGATAGAAGAAGAGGGACTGTACGTCAGGACGAAATTCACTTTGTTATACCTACTGGAAATCGCATGACTCGATGATAGGAAAGTGCGACTGCCGAAGGAAATTGAAAGACGTGAATACACGCTTACACCTTTTTTTTTTTTTTTTTTTACCGAAGGTAAGATGGGAATAGATCTTTACGATTTGAGATTTCAAACAGAGAAGGCATATTCTCACGCACGAAAGCACGCGGCGTCTATTCTTAGCATTGCGTGTTACTCTTTCAGAACGTACTTGATGTCAATGGCACCCGATGTCGTATAGGCGTAGTGTCCAAGTGTGTTTCGTAACACGTACGATTGGATTTATACGTCATGTATACACGAGGCACGGTGTGGCGAGTAAGCCAAAGAATTCCGACAAGTATTTGTAGCAACGATACATCGAACCTCGTCGATGATCGGCGGAACGAGACATTCACACGATCGTCAATGAAGATTGAACAAGCTTTTGCTACCAACAATTGAAAAATCTGCGTATGAATTTCTACATCTGCTACACCTTACCGCCTCATTTTCTGCAAGTTGCGCTAGGAGAATAATTCCAGTCACGAACAACAGCTACGAATCCCAGAGAACCTCGGTGAGATAAACGAATTAATTCACGTACATGCGATTCGAACAAATTGCCCGTGAAATACCACACACACTACTGTACCCTGGAAGATGTGATCTCCGGCAAGAGTGAAAGCCGAAAGACACAAATAAAACGTATAAGGGCAAATGTAAATTGAATTGTTCGATGGCGAATCGATGATACAGAGAAATTCGTATAGACTAGCCCGTAGAAAGCACAATGGAAATGGCGTAAATAAATCTTTTCAAAGGTCCCGATCAATAGCGAAGCCGAAATTGACGTCATAAAACAAGGAACATAAAAAGATCGTTGGTGCGAACTATTTCGCATCGTTAGAGAACGGAATCTGCTGTTCCATGAATCCTCTTTTACACACGTCGGGATCTTACTGCTTTGTATCCAGCAGTCCATTGGAGATACTTTCTTACTTTCCATCTTTCAATTTGTTTATGGTCTAATTTATCATTGGCCACGGTTCAGCTGTGTGAGTGAATCCGTTTCTGTGCTCGGCTTCATCGATACGCTGCAGCACAATTCCACACTTGCGCACCCTCGATTCGGTAAATGAAAGCAACCCACACATATCGGGTCGTCGATCTTCTAAATTTGTTTTTTACCACAGGAAGTGAACTCCGACTCGCAACGTGGTGATAATTATATATCCACCCACATAAACTTAAACTAAGCATAAATTCTGAGCTTCGGTAAAATGACTTTTTGAGTTACATTTATTCTGTTAGTTCGCTGGGTAAAGCACGTGCCGCTGCATCATGTTCTTAGTAAAATATTAGATTACTCAAATGCCTGAGTTGTTCTTCCCCTTTCGCGTTGCGTGTGAGCGGCTAATACTCGCTTTGAATAAGCCTGAACTCCATGAACAGCCAGCTATTTCGAGCCCAATAAATCAGCGAAATACCTGCATTTGTAACTCGAAGTTGAAATAACAGGAACACCACACGTGAATAGCTCCTAAAATTGAAACTTTGACATCCGTAGTTATGCGCCTTGACGCGATGTTTGCGTGTGAATGATTTTAAACTTTGCATCGAAAATTTACCCATGTCGAACCATAATAATTATACTCAATGAAATCTTATATCTACGAAGTAAATCAATTTGACGAGGATTAAACCTCCACCATCGATTTGACACCTCTGCTGCAGCCTGGCGTTGCTGTCGCAAACATCGAACGGAGTTCTGGTACTTACAAGAAATAACTTGATCCCTTCGGTATCCTAGCTCGGTCCGGTAAAAGGTGAATTGTGTAATTGAGAGGCGATTGTGCTAACAATAAGTGCAGGCCTAAACATAGTTGTATCCTTAAGTATGCCGAGCCTAGGTATGCCTGCATAGACAATTCGTGTAAGCGAGGTTCCACGTTCAAATCGTTTATTCCGTTCGTGCGCATAAATCTTATCTATATTATATGCACAAGTATAAACGTAGTGGAGATATTCCCCTCACACAACACCTTCAAACCGTAAGCATTTTATACGATATTATTATAGCAGGCGGGTATGAATAGTTATTAGAATTAACGGGCGCGGAGTTCGTGGGCTTCCCACAACGATTATGATCATCTCAACTTAATTGTTCCTATATCTTATTATTACTAGTATTATTATTATTATTATTCCTTGAATTTTTTTATATAAAAATAATGAATAGGTAACCTCATGATTCCGCTGGTAAATAAGTGAACGAGTAAATAGTTTAACCGATGTTTATTCTTCGCTCCATATAAAGTTCACCGGATATAATCGAGTTTAAACTGTAACTTTTCTCGATTTATAATCCCGCATGAGTTCAACTTGATACATAGTGACGAAAGAATCCTGAATAATCATTCGAGGATTCTGCTGCCCGTGTAGTACGATAATTCAATAATGAATTCAAGATAATAGTAACCTGTCGCATTTATTTGAATATGCCTAGTACGTTTTTCGTCTTTCTGTCTCTCTCTCTCTCTCTCTGCCTTCCTTTCGCTTATTCTGACGTCCTAATCAACTTGACTGACATGCCGGTGAATTAATTTACAAGTTTGCGCCGCGGTACGTTATACATTCTTCGTTCTACGCCTCCAGACTAGAACAGTTTGTCAGTTGCAATTTAGACTGTTCTTCTACGATATCGAAGCTCCTGAGTTTCATGGAATAACGTCGATGACCTCGCTCGTTGACCCGACACTGACTGTGTGAATAGTCCGTTTGGAAATTGTTTCAAGAGTAACTATTTAGTTGAATTTATATAATAGAATTTATGCCAACTTTATTCTTTCTCACATATATACCGTACGTTCAACGGTAATGAAATAATATGTAATTATAATTATACGTGAATTCATTCAAATTTCGTGAGATAAAAAGAAAAAGAAAATTACTGACGGCGAGAAAACACGTGATATATATTATTATGCCAGCACCGCGCCTTAGGGTGCATTTATAATTATAAATAGGGGACTATTTTAGTCCTACATATTTTTCATTCGGTTTAATGAAATTAAGGGGGAAAAACGCCTTTGCTTATACCTGAAATACATATATTAGAGAACAGCGGACATTTCTCAATTTTATTTTCGTACTTTTATTTATTTTCCTTTCTTTTTATTACGTTAACTTTAATCATCGATTGAAAACTTGGAACTTGTATGGAGAAAAAAATATCTGGAATCTATAAACACAATAAAATGACTCCAGGCACCCGAATCAGATCAATTTTTTCTCTGTATCATTCATTGTGAAATTGAAAGTCAATTACGCAATTAGCGGCACAGTAGTGTATACGTATAATAATTACGAACCTAGGATAAATTAGACAATTTAGCGAATGTCGTAACAACTGCCTCTGGGCAATTCAGTCGAGCAGCTCAGAGCTACCGAGGCGAGGAGGTATTACATGAAATTATTATAACGTACCGTGCAGGCGTTTAAAACTGTACAATTCAACATTTTGCATTTGAAGAGTACTCTATGTGAATATGTAGTAAGACAAAGCACCGGAAAAGTATACCCAGTTCTGTTTCTTGACATCCGACTTTTACATTCGCAGCAACGACCAACTTGTAACAAATATGTATAGTATAAGAAAAAAAGAATTAAGAAAAAAATACACCAATTGTAAACACTGTATATCAAGTACCGTTTTTCAATACAGAAAAATAATTTCTATACGAATACCAATATTTGAATAAACTTTCCTGAAAAAGCGTGACAAAACGATCGAATTTAAGGTACAGATGTAGGTCGCGTTCTATTCCGCACACCCACATGGCAGCAAAAGCAGCGGCATTTAACCGAGTCTCGATTGGAATAAAGTATTTCCTGCTGGGAGATAATGCTCTCGACTACAATGAGCAGCGTGAAACGTTTTATACGTCGATAGAGCGCCGCGGTTATAAATGTAAAGCACGTGTGTATTTAAGCGACGCCGCGTGTAATGCGTACGTCACAAGATACGGATTACATCCTGTGTGGATAATAATTACGTTTGTCGAATGGTGTTCTGTCGGATTAGCAAATACCTGCAGCACGTCGAATAACGACATGATCTATTACGTTTGCGAAAGTTTTCAGACATGCGTCTACTACCGCTTGCCGTCTCGTAATTTGTAGGCTTTACACATCGCGATAAAAGATAAATGGACCAATATTTCCCATTCCTAACGTCCGATCGATGTATCAGCAGCGATCGAATGTGCGTGACGTTCCCTCACTCTTTTCGGGCAAACGACGTTCTTCAGCCTTTGAAGCTTAGTTTATGGTGTATATTTAGTACCACGATCATATGAGGAAAACCGTATAGTTCCGCCCATATGATGGTTGCGTGCTGTTTCGATAAAGTTTGCTCGATTTCAATATTCCAGCGTTATATTAGATCAATCTTCTGTCACACGAATGTAAACCTTTGCGCACAAGCAATAAGAAACATAGTGAAATTTAGTCACCGAAATATATCGCGTTGCATGCAATTTTTCTGACCGAGAATGAACAAAGTGGCAACGAATGGTGAACGATACAAAATACATCGCGCATCAAAAATGTACTCAATATGTTTTTGCTCTCTTTTCAATCGGTGTTTAATCATTGCACTGACTTTGGGGTAAAAAACTAAATTGAACGCGGAATAGCCCAAGCTGTTCGCTGTTCGTTTTGCTGTAATTTCACGACCCGTCGAGACTTTTACTAGATTATTCACACGCACATCAGTTTCTAGACGACACAAATGAACGCTGCAACACAACTTTGCAATGTGGCCAGATCGTGGTTGGCATAGACACGATGAGCTAGTTTCACTAGGCCTGATGTCACCGAGATCTCTTCAATCACGGACAAGCTAGTTGTCTTTCCATGTTTGCAGGTAGTATTTTAAACCAAGATGTTACAAAATTAAGTGAGGAAGTTTTCTCCGTTTATTTCACACAAAGATTATCTCTAATACCTTATTCGTAAAAAATTACACAAACAATACGTAACAAACAAACAAATAAATAAATAAATAAATAAATAAATAAACAAACTCGATCTTTGAAATATGAATTACTATGAGACTGTCTAGAAAAAAATGACGAGATCATTTTTCACAGGAGAACCTCGAAGCATCGGGGAGTTTTTTCGTTAACCGAGGATAAACACGTGAACAAGAAACCAAGCCACACGACAACACGCCAAGTCGAATTAGCTAAAGTGAATATATAGAAAGTCGGACAAACCCGTGTAAGCACGTGTTACGTGTGGCGTGTGATTTGGTAATCCACGACGCGTGCGGTCGTATAAAAACAACAGAATCTTTCTCGGGCCCGGTGCTGCACGAATTATTCTTACTACTAGGTATAGACTGCAGATGGGGGGGGGGGGGGGGGGGGAATCGCGTGCAGACAGGCTTCGGAGAAAGGATCTTTAAAAATGAATGACCACTACCGGATGTCCTATCCAGGGATCGCCGACCCCTGATTCGAGATCCCTTAACGATATTGTTCCAGGTATTTTTCCCAACACGCACCATGACTCGCCGTATAATCCAGTTATTCATTAGACCAAGTACGCAATTGCGATTAGCCATAAATTTCTCAATCATCGTGTGATTCGAGGACCGGGAAATAATTTACCGTAATGATAATATAACGCAACGGTCAGTCTTAATATCTCGAAATTACAACACTCGTGCCCGGATCAGCCATTTTCTCTTTGACGAGAGATAATAAGTATTTCCAGCTGATTGGGTGTCGTGTTTCGATATCATCCTCCATACACCCCCTATAATTTAATACCACCGAAAGCAAGAAAACCAAGTAGATAGGTAGGTACGTACAACATACCCTGCCCATTTTTTTTTTTGTCATATACTTTGTACGGATCACTTCCGGTAGTCCGGCACCGCTACTACTTACGAATGATTCATTAAGCTCCTGTTTCTTTCAACGAGTCAACCCACTAAAGCCAACAATTCTTTTCCTGGATCGGGTGTCGAGTGAGGCGTCTACATTTCTACGCTTCCCGCCCCAACGAATGATCGGATGATTTTTACTACTTAACCTGCGTCAAGTGCGCACACAGCGAGATATCGAACGAGGCTAGGTCTCGTCGCACTTTGCGTTTCACCTCGTACTGATACGCCAGACGAGCCGGGTGATTTTATGATCTCAGCGATTAGCGTTAATAAACCTTCACCACCTTCACGAAGCGTGCAAACAAGTCTGAAGAAATCGAACTGTATCGAAGCTAAATATCGTGCCTATAACGTTAC